>NC_084705.1:9200018-9825018 GCF_033807575.1 Cydia pomonella | reverse complement strand
TCATTCAAAATTAGTCAATTATTAACAAGTCAAATTAAATATTTCATCAAAAAGTACGTGCTCATTTATGTAGTAGAGTATATTTAAAATAATATAATATTAAGTAAATAGTATTTACTTCTTACGTCATTACGGTTTACGGTTCACTTTACATTGGACAGCTGTTAGCATAAGTGCGTAGAACCAGTTTTACTTAAACCGCAAATGGCTAAAGAATCAATTTTTTCGACCGTTCAACGTTTGATAAATAATTGATTTCTATTTCTATATTTTATGGATTTTAACTCGTATTGGCGTACAAATAATCAGATCGCAATCACATCTTATAAATTTTACAAAAAACATCGTTTGTGTTTTATAACGAGATCTTTTATGTAATTGGAACTCATAAAACACATACAAATAACTTAAATATGCCGCTAGCCAAGAACAACAGTTCTTTGCACGGACTAAACACTAAAAAATATATATTTGATAATATTCAATAGACACACACTTTAAAGAAAATAATTTATCTAATACCAGTACATACAACACAAATTTTTGATTTATACTTAGGTATTTTTTAATAGAGCAATTCCTAGCTGAGCAACTTTTCAAATCTCGAATTTTTGAAGCTATGTTTCTGTCGCGCTGCGGTGGGCGGGAGCCGGAGCTATCT
Organism: Cydia pomonella; assembly: GCF_033807575.1. Taxonomy (NCBI): domain Eukaryota; kingdom Metazoa; phylum Arthropoda; class Insecta; order Lepidoptera; family Tortricidae; genus Cydia; species Cydia pomonella. Next base: position 9,824,357 of record NC_084705.1, on the reverse strand, counting down.
AAGTGTGAGTGCGCGCACACAGACGCGAGACTCGTGCGCTCGCTCATTGCGCGCCGTTCCGTCGACATCGCCCGCGAGCCAGACGGAATTTATTCTGCGCTGCCCGACGCAAGTTGTTTTTGTTGTTACCACGTAATATTGTTTTTTATTTTCATATTATACTGTATCTATTACACCCTAATACCAAACACCCTATCACCTGTACTAAATGTATTTAACACCTATGATGACGAAATAATAAATGATTGATTGATTGATATTAATTACCATATAGGTAGAAACTGCAAAAAATTATGATGTCTCAGCTTCGGTTGTCGTTGTACAGTCAAGTGCAAAAATATGTATCGAAAGAATCATCTCATAAATATGGTACTACGCTCTTATTACACTGGAATAAGATGCTATGGGACATATTTTTGAGTAAGATGTGTACACCCATATTTTTACACTTGACTGTACCTATCCGTATCAGTAAGTTGGGAGTGATCATGGTGTGTTGTGAAATTTTGTAATTAGGTATAAATATACCTATGGTTAAACTACAATCTATTTAACTTGTAGTACGATGGGGCTAAACTTGGGCCGCCTTATTGAAGAACGTATCGCAATGACAATCTGGGTAAAGTATGTTGGGATAATGCCGGACAATTTTGGGCCCAATTGAGAGAACTCGTGAAAAAATGTTTTTTCGAGATCTCAACACGTGACAGATTCTTGAAGTACGTAACGAATCGTTAAATAATAACCGTAGATTCGGCCTGAATTTTGGTAATCTTCAATATAGAACGGTTTTAGTTTTGTACCTGTGTAAAGATGAGACATACTTTTTTTTAGGGTAACGACTTAACGAGTGTTTTGCCATCAAAGGAGAACATTGGATGGTGAAAAAAAGTTGCTTCTAATGGAAAGAGAATAAGGTATCACAAAGAAATAGGTCCGGTGTCTACCCTTTTGTATCCGATCTTAACCCTGATACAAAAATTGGTAAAATTGTGGCTCTCAAACTTTGATACCTATGTCATAAGGCAATTTGATAAGTAAACAATGTGCTAAGAAACCTCGTATTGTAAGGTTTACCCGAAGTAATAAAAAAAAACCACTAAAATATTAGGTACGTTGCGAAGTTTTGACAATTTAAGATTTCGTGAACTGTACAGGTTTAGGGAAAGTGTAAATGTATTGTTTATTGAATGGAATGTACTGGAAGATATTAAGTACTTAAGTAGGAGGGACAAAAATCAAAATAAAAAATAATCGTGCCCAGTCATTTTTAATGAAGGTCGCCAAAAAAATAAGAATCAAACTTAGAAATCAAAAAGACTAAGTAGTTCTTTAAAAAGGTCAAGGTCACTGAGAGCCCATCTTGAAGTATGGAAAATAATTAAAATTGCGATTTTGTTGGTTTAATTTTGCAATATATAGTTGATATACAATCTTTTTTTTTTTGATAAAATGTAAGGATCGTATGTAAAGAGTAAAGTAAATAATTAAATATATAGGAAAAGAGAGCCCTCTTGAAGCATTTTAAGGAAACTAATTTCGAAGCCCTATCTCTATTTTGTATCCGAAACTAGCAATGTATGTATGCGTGCACATCTACATATGCATCCGTATGTGTAGGTACTTTATTGCGAAAAATTGCTCATTTGCTATCTATTTTACTCGATTTTGTTATAAATTTCAACATATACAATATAAATACTCTTTATTGCACACCTCAATAAAAGAAAACAATACAAAAGAAAACATACACATAAGCACAGGTAAACAACATGCGGTCTTATCGCTAAAAGGCAACCATTGGGTTGCGGAAATTAAAAAAATTACATTGTCAGTAACCGTCGCGCTGGTAGTGGTACTGGATAAAAATAATGGTACGAAAGTGTGATCAAGAAAACAATAAATGTGATAATTAAGGTCAGTAGGTAAATTGAAGAAAATTTAAAGTTTGATAATCACTGCTGTTTTTTAAATAGGTAAAGATCTGATTGTTTCTGGTCCGATCTTTACCTGGAAGGGTCAAGATCGGATATCGGTCTACAGCAGTGCTAGGTCTGTTAACACAATTACAAAAACAAACACAGTTTCATCACAATACGCAAAATAAATTACAGAGCGAAGATCGGATAGAAGGAAGAATTCGCGAAATTTACCTTGCTCTCTGTGATTGCACATAGCACAAGCCCGACTCCCTGAGCGACGCGGGGACACTGACAGTCGAGGCGCAATGAAATGGCGTCTTACACAATGTTGTCAACATTAAAAAATAAAGCCAAATTAGGGGGAAATGAATGTCCTACGTTCTTCACCCGCATGCGGTATTTACCCAACATACCTTAATCGTTGAACCGCCGCATTTCAAAATGGCCCTTATTTTGATATCGGCTAGCCGTAATGTAATACGGCGGATTATACAATACGACTGCGATACTTATATATAAATCCCCTCGTCAATGTAATTTCATTAAATTTGCTATCTAGTGGCAAACATCAAAGTAGTTATCTTTTACTTGTGACGCACAAGTGTGAGCAATGTAAAATACTATATTTCTAAAAAAAATTGCCTACTACGTTATAAAAGAAAATGTGATTATTAAATTATAATACGAAAGGTGGTCAAAATGCTGTCGTTTTATTTAAAATAATGAAATAATTAGACCAGTTCCGAAAGTACCGTGAAATCCCGGTTCTTTAAAACAGTACCGGTTCTGCAATCCCTAATAAGGATGTTATGCCCATCACTATTCCTTCTGTGTACGTATATTTAGAAACTGTCTCCGCCTCCAATTCGTGCGATAAGGACAACTGCAGCTCGGGCCGAAATTCACTCGCAAAAAACTCAAAAATCGAGGTTTCGTTCTCGACTGTTTCCTCCTCCAAAACGCAACTAATCATTATGAAATTTTGGAAATTGCAAGAGGAAGAAATAATCTATGCCGCTATGTTTTGATTTTTTGGATATTTTTTGTCATATTTGTATACTGTGCCTTTTTTTACAGCCAATTCAATTTAGCCGTTTTTGCGATTTTCGAGGCGCTGTATCTTTCTTCAAAATAAAATAATCCAAAAAAGCAAAACATAGCGGCACAGATATTGATGATATTGATTTTATTTGAAAAAATCACTGCTCTAGGTTAAAAATCCAGGGAGGAATCAGTCGAGAGCGTTTGTATGGAAAAATCGCAACTAGGAATTCCTCTTAAGTTATTAAGCCCCGGAGTGTCTTAACAATCTGACCAAGTCACCTATTTTAGTTTGTGGTTTACATACATAATATATGTATTTGTATATCCAATTATCTCCTTGCAAGAACTTCATTGTGTATTCTTTGATACCCTACAACCCTAAGATAAAAGTGAATATTCAAGTGCGGGCAGTTCAAAATGTTTGAAAATATTAAATAACTATGGTACTTGTACTTGTCCCACAATAAACTCAATAATGCGTGATTCGGTAATGGGACTAATGGATGACGATACTGAAAACTTCCACCACTCAATAAACAAATATTCGAGACCTAACGCATGATTTCGTCCTTTTATTTTGCTTTTTAGTTTACGATTAGTTCGTATTTGTCAGGCTGTATGACCCCATAACCTCTCTTTACCTGGCTGCGGCTCAGTTGGGTGATAAATAAATTTGAACTTGACGAAATTAAAACAAAACGCTAATGTATCAATACTTTGCATGAATTGCTTTGTTTGAATACAACAGTTCAAAATGAAATGCAAGGCGCCTACCTAGCAACAAATCGTTGCAACTGCAGCACATCACTAACCGCGCCGTGAATCGCTGTGATTTGACGGATGAGATTGCATTATATCCTCATTATACCCGTTCGCGTAGAAACAAAAGTTTTTGTTATGATGCTACAATTACTACATATCTGTTGTCTTAGTGCATAAGTTTATGATGAGAATTCAATGTAGTTAGTCATTTATTTTTACACTGAATTAGTGAGTTTACTGAAAGAAATTTACTGCTTTGTTGTTAGATGTTAAAGATACCTAAAGATAAACAATAAAATTTAATCTAAGCTTACAACAAATGCAAGGTGCTAAAATTATGTTTTTCAAAAAACAAATTAATACCGTATTGAAACTAATGTAGTATTTATATATATATATAATTGTATAGTTCTAAGTTCTAAGCCGATTTAATAAATGTTGATTTCCTTGAGAATGTGGAAATATAAGTTTTTTGCGGCGTAAACAGCTTCAAGGGATTGTAGACCTTTTACATTATTTTACATATATCTAACAAATACTCAGGTGTATAATTTTAATTTCAACTTGTTGCCGAAATATAGGTAGGATCTTGATAGACAAACGGACGACAGACGCACGGACAATAATGTGAGCCTATAAAGGTTCCCTTTTTTCCTTTGAGGTACGGAACTTTAAAAATGTGTGATTACGGAAACCTTGGGTCACGAGTTCGACTAGCACTTGACCGATTTTTTTTAAATATCGATACCTTTATAAATTGTGGCCAGTATTCGTCGCTCATATGCAGTATGCACGCTTCTCTAAAGCGGTTTTAACCAAATTGTTTTAACATATGGATGTGGAAAATTGTTGGTGATGTATTTCTACTCTACTCATTAAATATTATAATATAATGAGGACAAATCGATCGAGGAGGAGGAGGGAGGATCGAGGATCGAGGACAAAAAGAATAACATCTTTTTGTCCTCGATCCTCGATCCTCCGTTTTTACTGATGCACACTCAACTCTCAGAACTTTGACACGCGATTTCTCGAAAAGTGTTTTATAAGATGTGGCCGCATAGCAGGCAGCATACGTAGATTCAAATCCAACATAAATTTCCATCTAAAATATTTTAATTTATTTTTATATTAATTTTTATTCAAAGCAATGGACTTCCATTTCATGGAAATACATACTAAAATATATCTAAACATAAAACTGATTAAAAATTAAACCTAAATGTATAAGAACTTAAATATAAACTAAATATGTGTAAAATAACTACCTACCTGCGGACTACCGGGCCGACCCCGATGCAAAGGTGCCCATCACGCTCGCTGTGTTACCGCGTTGGATTGCGATGGATGGCCTTTGCATCAGGAAAATTGAAAGCAATACAGTTTTGGTAAAATTTCACATAAAAACTAATTCAACCGACAAAATTTCCAAATCTTCTCCAAGTTTAGTATTAACGATTTATAAATCACACTATATATATATATCCAAATAGTGATAAACAAAACTACAAAATAAACCAGAAACGTTGAATTTTAACTAATTATGTGGCGGGTATTACCTGCTTGCATAAACCCTATTCTCTTCTGTCTACTTATAGTTACAGCTAGGTCATTCACGATGACGCACAAATCTATATAACAAATCTAACCTTTAATGCCAAGACAATACGAACCAATACACGCGTCTTCGTGAATAACACGATCTATACTATTAAACGAAAAATTTATCGAACGATTGTTTTTTAAAATGAAAGTAGAAAACCGGCCACATTCTCGCTGGATAGTATAAAATATAAAGTTGTTTTTATAAAGAAGTTCTGCTGTCAACTGTTTTTACCCTTTCATGGATCTGCATCTGCAGGTTTTATTTTTATGCGTGACTGGTCGAATCCCGATAATAATTACCAAAAGTTTTATACTTTGGTAAGTGGTTTGCGTTCAATGAATAAATAACACCCGTAACAGCCTGTACAGTCCGCGTAACGAAGAGGACCTGGAGAGCGCGGCAAGATCCCGTCGAGAGGCCATTAAGACGCCCTCCGCCGCGCCAATCTTCTTGAGCATCACATCTAACTCTTAGAACAGTTGCTCAAAATGAAACTATGTACATAACACTTTTTTCAAAATGTTCAATAATATTAAACATTGTGGCGTCTTGTTTTACAAACTGCTTAAAGTTACTAAATAACTCCTCTTTTGCTAGTTAATGGCAAGCACCTAAGCACGTAGCATTCAGATTAAAAATAATGCATTAATGCTAGTACAATATCAGGATACTAAAAAACAGTATAATATTTGAATACGCCTCCTACTAAATACTATTTTGTTTTATTTGCTTGAATCTGGAATATAATTTTGTGTTCGCATGAAAAATCAACTTACTACTACGTGATAAAATCCTTTTACTCTAAAAATCTAAAAGGTACGCTGGAAATTACAAACTTTTACAAATGAACTGATGTTGCACAAAAAAGAAAACGCTCACTATACATATTATATTTCTATTCAGCACCATTCCATTATTAAAGAGATATACGAAAACGGCGGGTGAGTACGTACGACTATTGTTATATAATCAAATTTGTTATTGGATTAAGTAGAGAATGTGCAGATGGCGCCGGGCGAGTAAGTAAAGAGCGAAGTGATAGGGTCTCGATATACGTGTTCCGGTTACTGACGATCACTTTCTTATTTTTGATATTCAGATAGAGCAGCCACTGGGAACAAAAACCCAAGTTAACGTCGCGATATTGAAAGCTTATGGATTTTCGATGTAGTCGGCTACCTATAGTCACGTAGGACGTGTTTTGATTGTGACAGTACAGCTCAGTTAAGAATGGCTGAAATATTGCCAGAGGGCGCACTACTTATTATATAATACATTTTCATATATTTTAGTTACTTAGATATACCGTTGATTTGAATAAAATAATAACTTTTGAATAATATAATAAATATCATACATTACTTAACATATATCTAACAAAAATTAGGTCGAGGAAAAAGTTCTTTCGAATTTAATAGGTGGAAAGTTGTAGTAAAAACTCTGTAGTTGCACTGTTTGTGTCTGGATGGTATTGGTTTTCTGTCCGCCAAAGTGAGTGAATCTAAGGAAGAAATTCGAGACATTTTGAAAAGTACGATACAAGCCGGGAAAAAAGTAACGTTTATGGACTTAACGCAGTGTCAGTAAGAATGGCACAAAATTGGTTCAAGCATTTTCAGTCCGGGCATTTTGATGTCAAAGATGAAGCTCTTTCTGTTCGCCTTTTTACTGATAAAGTCAATGTCATTTTTGAAAATAGTGTTATAAGTATAACGCCAGACCGATCACACGCATTTTTAGGCACTCAGTAAGAATTAAGAAAGCTTGGTTGGGAAGTGTTAATGCACCATTACGGACATATAGCCCTGACCTTTCACCCTCAAGTTTCCACCTGTTTTGGTATCTTCTCAATTCTTTAGATCATCATCTAATGACTTATTAAAACAATGAGTCCGTACCTACTCCATTAGTTAGGTTTCGTTGCTTTTTTACAGAATTCCTATGACCGCCTTGTCCATTAGCTGATCAATTTGATGGTACCATAAGATTGCACTGTCACCGAACGTAGCCAAGTATGCGATATTTTAAGACTAAAATTCTTTTGGAAGTCAGAAAGTTGGTCAAATATAACAAGCACGATGCGATTACATACGCTGGTAGCAAGTTAAGTAAATACAAGTTATGAAATAAAATAGGCTGTTAAAAACTTGGGTTTCTTAAGTTTTTGCTGTGTTGGCTATGAACCTACCCACAAAAATCGAATATCTTAAAGTCATTACTTATTATGTATCGAGACAAGTGCAAAATTCGATTTATACAGGAGAGCAGTCCAAACTCACAATGGTATGTAAATAAATGTCATATTTTGCTTATATGTTTAGTTCTATACAATTTTGGATTTGTACATATATTCTACTCCTTTAACTTCTTTCTACATACCTAAATATAATTCTAAAATTTACCGTAGTTGCTGATATTAGATTACACCTATACCTAGATTACCTATATTTAAGCGTAGTCAACAAGCTCTGGATCCAGTATATTATAAATCCAGAAAATTATCTAACTATAAAAACAATTCATCAAAGAATGGTTATTGAAATTCTTATAGGTACTGGTTTTTTGATAGAGTCGACCCCTCTAGGTGTATCAGTATACCACATTTTTATGACTCCCCTCCGCATTAATTGTACCGCGTGCCGTGGTTCATGTGTGGTGCCTCAGTAACATTGTTCAGGTTACTAAAATGATGTTAATTGCATCCATATTCGTTACTTTATTTCGAAAACTAATATAAATTTCAGCATAAAATTTCAGTGAAGGGTACCTAAATATTGGGAGATATTTTATTCATAAATGTATAAAAATTCTCACTTACCTCAGTATACTTAGGAGGTATCGGTATAAGCATCGTTACACTTGTGGTGCCTCATGTAAAATAATATATTTATATGTAGATAATTAGATATAAATTGCTACAATCTTACATTTCACAACTGGTACATTAAAATTCAGTGAATCCTAAAAATTTCACACCACTAACATATTCCGAACGCTGTGTTTGGTCGGCAGCCAATTTTAATTGAATGAAAAAATGATCGTCTATGCATTTTTTCGTTTTGGTTGATGGGTTAATGGAAATTGGCAGTGGTCTCCGCTGCCATCCGTGCCAACTTTTGCGGAGCCAGCTATCGCTACGCTCCGGTCCGATGCTACGGACGAGATATATCGGTACGATTGAATAATGGTCTCATGGCAATTGCCTTCCACTGTCCGATTTAATGAAATGAATTGCCTTTTTTATCCTTAATTGAATAGGTACTAACGAGCCTTAGGTGTTCAGCGATAGGTACGGTTCGTACAATATAAAGATATGTGAAATACCTATTTTCTATGTCAAGATATAGGAGTCTTTATTGAGGTACTTAGACTTAAATTAAACAATTTAATGAAATTAGGTACTAAAATCGAAAATAATTCTTGAATAATAGAAAATATTTAGAACAGACTTGCGATGACCATTATGGAAAACATTAATTATTGTAGCCTGTAGCTTGGATGTCATTTGAGACCCGTCAGATACATTACATGTTAGAAAATTTAATTTTTTACACAACATTTATTAACACGAAGGCTACCTTTATTTATAGTGATTACTAAAAATTTAAAGCAACTTTTAAAAAGCCGGACAAGTGTGAGTCGGACTCGCTCAGGGAGGGCTCCGTAGTTTTTAGTGTATGTTGTTATGTATATGTTGTATGTGGAAATTCCAACTGTGTAGCTATCACGGTTCATGAGATAAAGCCTGGTGACAGACGTACAGGCAGACAGACAGACGGACGACGGCGGAGTCATAGTAATAGGGCCCCGCTTTACCCTTTGGTTACGGAATCCTAAAATTGGCGATACGGTATACCTGTATAATAAACGAAACTTTAGCATTTGAAACAGTAATGTCGTGAAAATGCCAAAATATGATATAATCCTTCTTCCTCGCGTTGTCCCGGCATTTTGCCACGGCTCGTGGGAGTCTGGGGCCGCTTGACAACTAATCCCAAGGTTTGGCCTAGGCACTAGTTTTTACGAAAGCGACTGCCATCTGACCTTCCAACCCAGAGGGTAAACTAGGCCTTGTTGGGATTAGTCCGGTTTCCTCACGATGTTTTCCTTCACCGAAAAGCGACTGGTAAATATCAAATGATATTTCGTACATAAGTTCCAAAAAACTCATTGGTACGAGCCAGGGTTTGAACCCGCGACCTCCGCGAAAATATGATATAATATAATAAAAAATCAGAAACTATGTACTAAAACAATATCCTTGCTTAACAAGAAGCACATTAGATGCTGATTTGATTGCCTAATTGATGATAGCTATCAGGTAATCAACATCCTAACTTGATCTTTTTAGGGTTCCGAAACTATAGGCTAACTCTAAATCGTTTATCACCCTAAAAATAATCAATTCTATCACTTAGCCGTCATTGTCCGTTTGCCTGTCTGTCTGTCCATCTGTCCTATATGGCGCTTATATTTTAAGAAATAACAAAAATTAAATTAAAATTACACATTAAAGGGGGTTTCCATAGAAGAAAACCGTTTTTTGATTGTAAAGAAATATTATGCTTTTAAAATAAAATTATGTCAAGATACGAGAACCCTATATTAGAACCAGTCAATTTGCAAGTGGATTGTTTTTTTTTTCTCAGGCTACAATTTTTAAAGTAATTTTAATCACAATTTTTACATTTTAGATCGTGCTTATGGACAAAACATAAGGTTACTACAATGAACTTTATTAATTGTGGAACCTTTTGTCTGTGGACGTTACAATAACTATGTAGCGTTAATAATTGTAAGTTTAATAAAATATTATTCTTATCCGAGGATATTATTATATCCACATGCCATTAAAATCATATGACTAATGGTCATAATTCGTAGTATGAATATAATATATTTCTAGGTATACTCGTAGGTATTAAGTGGTAATTTGATATTTGGCCCTTTTTTGGCTATACCTAAATACCTACCTCAGCGCTCGTAAAACACGTGGAAGACTAACATCAAACAAAATATCAGCCTAGAAGTGGGAAAATAATTTGCTTTTATCGAACCAATTACCACTCGACAAAAAATCCAGACTGTTTTTTATTTATTCAAAATACGTTTGGTCAATTTTAACTATCTAAAATACGATTTGTCAATCATAAAATGATTAGCTGTAATTTGTCGTAGCGTTGACACTTGAAAATTACGAGGCGAGTAGTGACACTGGAAACGTTTTTAGTAGACGGTTTCATGTAATAAACAGCATATTTTATATGCAATACTTATATTTGATATGATGATTTTTTTTAATGTAGATAATGGAATAGTTACTTTGTCGTTGGCCAAGTTCAGTTATCACATGACTTTTTTTTTTAATACTACGTCGGTGGCAAACAAGCATACGGCCCGCCTGATGGTAAGAAGTTTCCGTAGCCTATGTACGCCTGCAACTCCAGAGGAGTTACATGCGCGTTGCCAACCCTAAACTCCCCTCCCCCTCGTTGAGCTCTGGCAACCTTACTCACCAGCAGGAACAGTCTAGTGTTATTTGGCTGCGGTTTTTTGTAAGGCTCCCCCAGTTGGGCTCTGCTCTAGATCTGGAATAACATCCGCTGTGCTGTGCCCTACCACACAAAGCGAGATGACATTCACAATGCCCATAGCTCTCTTTTGGACGTAGTTTAAGGACGTACCCGGGTCCTACTACTTTTAATATAATTTATCTTCCGAAACATAAATCAATTAAAAAAATCTGTCCGCTCCTATTTAGCAAAAAATAATAGCATAAGTAAGTGATTCACTGTAATAGTTAATTTTCTACATTATTGTTGTAGACGGTATACGTCACTGTTATAGTATTTCCAGCATTATTATTGTAAAAGGTATTTGTGCAAGTAAACGTACCTAATTTACTGTACATTCATGCATGTGGTGTTTACCTATAAGTAATTGTTACGCTTAGCGTTAATAGTCAAAACGTTTGTATTTATAACTTACAAAATGTAAACAATTATTGGTGAATTAATAAAAGAAAAAAAACAGTTAATTATTTACATCGTATCGGTTCCCCTATCTTCAGAATATTATTTTATGTAATAATTCTATTCTGCATAATAACTTTAGGTATAATATTCTGTTAGCATATAAACTCACTTGGTACTGGATAGTTGCGCATACGTACTCTACGCATAATTTTTATTTATCGAAGTATCTTTGGGCATAAAATTAATGTCCGAATTGAGACCTGTTATCTGTTCGCATTATTTTATTTGTAATACCTAATTATTTTTTTCATAATTCGCTATTAAGCATAAACTACTACAAGCATAAATAATATAAATAATCTTATGGCATTCAAAAGTTTTGCATACTTGCAAGAGTTATATATGTTGGTAGGCCGAATATTTTTTGGCAGAAATAAATTTGCCGAATGTTTCGCAATTTATATTATAACTACATGAAGCTGTTGTATGTGGGTAGCTCCGGCGCTACGGAAAAGCAGCCCTTCCGCCCTCGCGTAACGAAGCACGGTCACTACACTCGGCTCCGCAGCTTCGGCTTGCTGGTCGCCTTGCCTCAGCCGCACGCCTCGCTCGTTTCCGCGCTCCGTCACAGCGGGCGAGGGCTGCCCTCCCTCCGCGCCTCCGTTTTCGCAATAAACTTGCTCTCTAGGGGTAGAATAGACAAGACCACGTGGATAGTGGGGTGCTCTAATTTGGTTGTACACGACCTTGACCTTTTGATTAAATTGATATTTTTTGGATAATCAGTTTTAAACACGGCTGATCATTGAAGTACTTCCCATTACAAACCGACGCTTTCTTTAATTTTATATTCATCAAAAAGCATTTCTACCAAATGTACCTATCTTATGACAGGTGCGTTTTAGGTCATAGAAGTTATGCAAAATAGAAGGAATTGAAATGAGTTTTCAGCAATGTAAACATTCGGCTAAAACCTATTATGCTAAACAGATTATACCAAGAACGTTTCGGACAATTGAACAAATGCAAAATAAAATTATTCGTATCGAAAGTCGGCCAAGAAAATAATAATCTAAGATTCGGACTCGCAAGCATTCGTGCTATTGTATATTATACAAATTGAAGCTTTCTGTAAATTTAACATTTGTCGAAAAACAGTTCTGCCAAATAGGTTATGCCTGATGCGTTTCGGGTCACGGAATTTATGCCAAATCGACGCAACCCCATCGTATCGTTAATTCATGTGCCTACCCCACAGGTTATTGGCGAATTAATGCGAAATGTCAACTAGCCCTTGTTCATGGTCACAGAAATATGTCAGATATAATTGATAGAAAATACAAATTTATTTAAGCATACCAAACTTACCATTACCATAGTAAATTTGACCTAAAATCATAGACAATATTCACAGAACAGCAACGGTAAAGTACTTTATGCAGTGTGTTTGAGCGTTATGTGTACATATTTAAGTAATATGCGATATCCTGTGAAAATAGTTTTTGTTTTTATATTTCTAACAGCTTAAACGGACAAGGTTAATGTCAAATTTGTATTATCTATGATCGCTGGCCTAAAAATCATAAAATTAGTTTTAGTGCCTAAATCATAGTAATTCATTATGGAAAAGTCATATAAAAAATACATCCTTTTATTATTAAAGAATCATCCAACAGTGAACCAATCTTATCCAGCTCAAAATTGTGCTGGTCACAAGGTCGGACACAGTGTGGACTTAAGGCACGGGACTACTTAATCTAAAATGCTTTAATCGAAGTTTTGTGCCAGTACCCGCGGTCAAGCAAATAAAAACTTAAGCTATGAAGTTATAAATTTCAGCGAGATGCCATTAGTTATACCATGTTACACAAAAGTAAAATGCAAATATAAAAAAAGGCCAACTATGACGATGATAAGGTACGTACGCATTGGGCACATGGCAAGCGCCTTTATATGGCATTTGTCAGACTAAATATTTTACTAGTTTTTGCTATCAGTCATTTATGTTTCAAAACATTAATGGTTATTTAAAAGTTACATAACATCATCCCCATTGGAACTCTGTTCTGTTAAAAATAAATACGGAATAATATGGTGACAGCATGTGAGGCAAATCATTTAAATGCACAATAAGTCATATATTATTTGTTTAATTGTGACATTGTCCTCCTGTTTTGTTTTCATTTTCGTACAATAAAGAGTTTTACTACTACTATTACTACATTACCACCTACTTCTTACTACGACTATTATGACAATAGGCCGCAATTTATGAACTACCTACAGAGCTCACTGTCTCGATTTTGACACCCCGCCTACTATGGCTCAAATATTGTGGGGTCATTACCATTAGTCATTACGGTAATTTATGTTTATTAACAATCGCTGAACTACCTATATCAGATACCTATAGTCCTATACTCAACAAAGCCAATATGAGGTTTTTATGTGTTTGAATATACGTATTATATTATTGACTGGTTAAGTGATTTCATCCGTCTTTTCAATGGGAACTCGATCGAATGTGTTCTAAATGGAAGTATTGGCATGCAAAGCCTTGTGCAGTTTCTATTGAATTGTAAATTTAAGCCTTTCGAGTAGATCGGGTTGCGGTTATCGCAGTTTCAACTTGACTATTAAGAAAAATTGACATCATTATCATCCCTTATTACAAGACACCTTTATTTAATGTACTTACCTATATATTTTTTCACTAGGAATCGCATGAAAATTGTATTTCAAAGAATCCTTTTCATTTCTGTTATGCCAGGGTATCATGGAATTAAAAAATCGTTTACAATACACATGGTCCTACTTTACCGCACTAGTGCGGTAATTACAACTTTACGTGCCTATGTCGATAGGTTTGTCAGTATTGCGATACAACGAGGAAATGCCGCCAGCATCCTTGGTACAATGCCTCAAGGGCCTAGTTTAGATATAAACTAGTTATAGTAATCATCTGTATAAATCCATTATGTATATATAAATATTTTTCTGTAAAGTGTAAAACGTTGTACAATACACGTGCGAATACCTATTCCCAATAAGTAAGTAGTATAAGTTGCCAATGACTTTGTTTTTTTGGCGAGAGGTGCGGTGATAAAAACGAGATGGTGGCACCAGTTCAAAAAGTTCTTCAGAACCATTGTACAGACGGTAGAACAGGCACAGAGAGCCAATGTCTCTCCGAAGGCTGAGAGGTTCCAAACTAACTGTGAGTTCAGGATTAGGCGGTAAACAACAGGCGGTCTTATCGCTAAAAAGCCATCCATTACCTACACTACCTACCTACTCAGTTATATTTGTACTCGTATTAAAGCTCTCGATAACAAAAGTACTTCTCGGAAAATTATGATTATCGAGTTAGAAATATATTTTTATTAAATGCTTTGTTAATTGAGAGCGACCAGATACTTATTGAGCCGTGATCGACGCGAGCTCGCGAGCACTCCATCTGCGGCGAGAGATTTAATGAGTGCGAAATTTTCATGTATCGTTAGGGCCAGCGTCGAAATCAATCACGATATTAACGACATGTAAAATAAATTGAACGAGTGGGCTCGGATCGCGCGGAATATGAATGGTATTGAATTTACGCCGTATATGTTTTTCTGGTACACAATTTATCAGGGCATGAGATTTATCACCAATTTATGGAATTATGGATTACAGTTTTAATATTCCAACTAAATACCTACATGCACGTGAAAAGTGCTTCCGTATATATGTACCTATAGGGTATACTGTATTACGTATCAAAGAAAGATTTTGTAAAAAAGTTATATTTTTTATAAAGTTCTCCTTTTGTATTAACCGCAAAACCTTGACGCTAACTTGGTACTTTGGTTTAATTACACCTTCATTTGATTTAACCCATTTACCAAAATTTTAAACGCCTGAACCTCAGAATGCCTAATTTTTTCACCTAAATACCTTAAGTTCAAATCGACGTGGTGTCATAATACCTATACCTTAATCACAAATTACATATATTACTGACTGCTATTTTATCCAATACTATCGTCTTTAGTGCCAGCAAATTGTTAAAAAAAAATATAATTATTACAACAAAGATTTTATAATGCACTGACGGCATAGTAAAATTAATATATTTTTGAAAAGTCCATCGGAAATCCGGAATGTGATGAATCATAATTATATACTTTTTGCCATTTAGGTATTTTGTGACTTGGACACTAAGAATAAAAGTCTTTATGACATTCGGCCTTTTAAAAAAAGAAACAATTATATATTTAAACATGTTGGGACAAAATTGTTTTAAAATTTAGGACATATACCTAAGTATACAATGGCAATATGATATTTAGGTGCAATGAAACCGAAGAACTTGGGACGTCTCTGTTGAGTGGTATCCTTCTCCATGCGGGTTGAATCCTATTCTAATTGTCTAGAAGGTCGGACCGGAAGGTCGTATGAAATTATGACACGAAATTTTTTTCGTTCCAAAATCATAATGACGCCCGACTTTCAATTTTGTTTTAGCTATGCCATCAGGGACATGTGGTTACCGTAATCTATGGACGCGTGCAACTTCAGGGGGTATTCGATCTTTCAAAAATATCCTTAAATTTGTTCCTTGGATATTCCTTTCATAGGCACAAAATACGAAAAGAGGCAATTAACTTTTATACTGGGTGGACCCTGTAGGAGCAAGAAATTAAACTGTAGGCTGTACTCTTCAAACTAACCAACATTTGTTTTCAACTTTTGTGACATCTCATGGTTAATGGTACCTTATGGCGGTCGGCGCTTACGCTGTTATTAACGACGCTTCAATATAAATGCCGCACTACGCAACGTAAGCGCCAACCGCCATAAGGTACGTTTACTCATGGAAAGTCACATTTTATACTAAGAAACTCGTTCATTCCCAGTTAGCAAGTAACAGTTTGCATATCAACACGAGTACTCTTTTATCTAAATAAGCATAATATAAATAACTTATAAACAATTAAATAAACCAGAAAGAAAATCAGATAACATTAAAATAAGTTAACTGACTTGACCAGGTTATCGGAGGAAAAAAATCGTGTTAGTCTTTTATTCTACGACAGTATTGGAAAAGAATGGGAAAGCACGGGTAGTCATGTCCCGTCCATTCATTTTCAAAACAACTGCCAGTTGTCAAACGCATTCACAGACCCTATTTCAAAAGGCGTGCTCCGTGATACCTATTATTTTATCACGTACCTACCTTACAACTTTTTCATATTTTGTCTCTTCTTTTTTCTCTGGAATATACATATTACATGGGCATGTGCATCTAGAAAGTACTGTTATGTTTTTTTGTTTCTCAGAAATCTATTGATGGCCTGTTTTGACTGCTTTAAACAATTGCGCCACGTTTTGTACACTATTTTCATATATTCAACGCGTCATCGTGGGTGAGCTAGGTGCAAACCATTATTTGGTATATTTTGACTATTTAATTCAGTGAGTATGATTTATTTAATTCAGTGAGTATGATTTCAGAAAAACCTTATCAACTTGAGACATTAAGGGAAACGTGATTTAAAATTTGTTTTCAAATGTTACAGAGTGGCAAAAATGTACATTGTAATTAAAAAAACATTTGCAAGATCAATATGGTACCCAAAATATCATTATCTTCAAAGCTAGTCGAACCATTATTTTGTTTTACTAAAAAAAAAATGCTACGTCGAGTATTCGTCGGCAACAGACTCATGGATCTGTCAGGCGCGCGTGACCGCAGACTACAAAGCTTTTACTCAGAACGGTTTTCAAACACATCGCCTCAGGACACCCAATATAAGCGTAACCTTTGATTACGCTTAGTTCTTACGGATCCTCAAGTCAGGTTATACTAGGTTTACCATACAGTCGGGACACAAGTGCTTGTGAATTAGGTAGCAGCGGATTTGATGACGAGCAATGCCTTCTACCTGCCCGCTACCGATACTGTCGAAATATCATTGTTTCAATCTTCATCATTTTTTTCTATTTATGTTCCGAACATTTTGTATCACATGCTTCTTTTTTTATTGTCTACATTTTTCGGTATGTAAAAGCATGCCAACAAAACGTGTGAGAGCACAAACAACGTGGATTTTTGTAAATAGGGGAGAGTGGGTGAATTGCGGACACCTAAGGTCGTCATTGATGACCTGTGTTCGCAATTCACCCTATAGTCTCTTTTTATCTTAATTTAAACTTGCGCGGACGCGGGGTAGGTTGTTTGACTAGTTTTTTTTTTTTTTTTTAGTGGTTAGTTTAGGTTTAGTTTTATTTATAGTTAAGTTTATTTGTTAGTCCTTAAGTATTTTAATGATTGTATCTTTTTATTTAATAAGTATTGGAGCCACATAATGACAACTGTTGAATAAACAAATGGGAACATTTATTTAAACTTTGGTTATTATTATTTGAAACCACCATCAATAATTATTAGTAACTAATTAACAAGTTTTCTTCAATAAATCCAAAAATAATCCATTGCCCGTGGGGTAAATACTGACAACATTACAGCGACGGCGTTGGTCTGGGGTACAAGTCCACTGTGCCCCTTAGCACATTCTCTGAATACTCTTAACATATAAAAACACTCTCTGGTGTGATACTCATATATTTAGCATGTATAGCAATTTCAACCACGCCAACGAATTTTGCAGGCACAGGTAGCACAAAATATACGTAAATTACTTGAAACTTCGCAAAAATATCTGACGTAAGCTAGCTTGAAGCAGATTCGCAGCCTCCTGTCACGATATATATCTGAGCATCAAATGTGCCAAGGATATTTCCCTAAAGGCGGTCACGGTGGGTAATGGGTGCCATATCGTTCAAAACATGAACGTTCGCAATTACCCACTGTCCGGGATTATCCCTACTAACTGCAAAATAACAAGGTATTTACAATGCAAAGCTTGTGTAGTAGAATTGAATTGAGACTAGTTTATGTGCTTTAATTAAATTGTAACATGAATTTATATTATGATGGTCATTATAAGTTACATTTTATTATTTATAAAAATATTAAAATCATATATACTATTTATAAAGTATTTAAAAAATCAATCTTATGTCAACAATTTTAAGCCTTAATGAATGAAATAACTAGGTACGAGTATCTCCTTATGATCGCCATATTCTAAAATATGAACTAAGTAGGTACAAATTTCGTTAAAAATTAATAAATGATAACATGTCAAACATTTTGATTTACAATTAAATGTCGAGCTCATATAATAGTAGTGTAACTGCCACGACATTAACACATGACTGTGGGTTTATGAAACCAACGAAACGAGTTTTGATGGATAATAATAAATAAATAATGTACAGTTACATGCACTATTTCATCTACAATCATATTATTAGAAGCTGTGTACAGTGTGTTCAGGAACCGCATGATATGCGGATGGTGCAATGCCACCATGTGTTGAAAGTTTAGTTATATTTAGTTACTAAACGACAAAACAAACTAATTCTAATCATACTAATTACAAGATAAACTGAACGTAGATGGCGGTCAAACAGTAAATGAAAACTATTTTCACGCAGGTCACGCAACTTTATTTTTTTTTATATACTAAGAGTTGCCTCCAACAGCCACATTTCCATATCAAATAACATGCGAATTCTACACCAGCCACCGGAGCATGCGCCGCAACAGAAAACCGTGTCAGTGTCACCGAATTCTTCTTTTTATTATTTTTATATTGCTTGATAATAAATTATACTTTATTTAATTGACCCTTCATTTCGAATAAAACCGTTTTGACTGATATTAAAATAGAGGTCAAATCCCTTTGCTTTGTTTTTCAGAGATGCTCGATTTAAATGTAATTATAAAACCGATTTTGTTGTAATATTGAAGCAATAATAACATTTTCACAGAGAAGAAATTTGTTGTAACAAAACAGTTTATTTTTATACTGGTATCATAGAGGCTATAGATTAAAAATCTCATTAGATAAGAGAGAAGACTGTACTGAAATAAATGCTCTGTTAATCAGTTCTAACTAGTCCTGTAGCGCTGGCAATACGTGACTTTCCATCACAGAGAAGGGTCGCTATGCTTCAAATGCAATAAGGACCTTTTTATCTGAATCCAGCAATAATTCTGATAGAATGGCCCTCCTCATCCGATTTACATGTAGGTACGAGCGATCTTAAGTTTCATGCATAGTCTACGCTCTACGTAATGCACTAATGCCGCGCGCGGCGATCCGAACGGGCAGACACGTGAGGGCAGATGATGTTGACGGCTGTGTCGATTTTGCGAATTTTTCGGAGTAAAATTCTTTTGTTACAATCTGCATCTACACCTGTTTTTCTCATTTAGAGGTCCCCCGACGCAACGACGCATGGAAAATAAATAAAAAATATAATTTTTAGAAACAAACAGTCTTGTATTGTTAGGTATATTAAATACAATACTTATGTTACTTATATTGTAGACTTACAGTTTCCTTCATTAAAATATTAAAGTATACGAGTTATCGTTATGAATCATTACTAATATATGTAAACGGTGTGTTGATAAAGCCAGAAAACCTTCAATAATTTTATAACAATATTATAGCTGTTGAATACATTCTAAAGATAATCTTTTGAAGTAAAATAGTTTCATGGAAAAAAATCCTCATTTTTTAATTTTTCGTCATAGAGCCTTTGAACTTACATAATTTATGTGACGATAATAATTATAATAGGCTTAAAATATTATTTGTTACTTTTTAGAGTTTATTTTTTGTATCGGGGGTGTTTGCTTAATTTTTTATTTTCCTTTTTATTTTGTTTTTTTTTTTTTTAAAGTAGATATAAATATTAGTTACTTGAGTTAGTAACTTAGTTAAGTACTAGGTATCATAAATTTCGAATCGATAGGACTTATGGAAGGTAGTCCCCTCATCAAGTATTAAAGAGCTGATGACATTCAAACTGCTGATCAGGTCATGGTTACCTTACCAAATACTTTCAATATCATTGAAGTAACACGGTACCAAATTTCGAATCGATCGGACATAGGGAAGTTAGTCAGATCCCCTCATCAACTAGAAAAGAGCTGGTGATCTTCAAACAGCTGAACAGATTTTCATGAAACATGGCTAAGAACACTCGGGATAAAATTATCTATGACACAAAACTAAACGAAAATCGGTCCATCCGATTGGGAGCTACGATACTACAGACAGATACACAGACAGACACGTTAAACTTATAACACCCCTCTCTTTTTGCGTCGGGGTTATAATAGTTATTCGTTTGACAAGGGGGCAGAGTAGTTGTTTCACTCCTCGTGCGCATGTAATATTGATGGGGACCCCAAAATTGAACGACAAGCGTAGCGAATGTTTCAAAAAGTGGAATTTGAGCATTGTGAGGATTTCAAGGTACGAGAGATAAACAAACACAAACTTTGCTACCGAGTGAAACAAATATTTTCATCACACCAATCATTAAAAATCATCACTTGTAGCTAAATTCTAGCAGCAAACATGAAAAAACAAATCAAAATATGCATCTAATTACTTTGCCACCCTTGTCAATAAAATGCAACTCGATTTAATTCGTCATTTCTGTTTATTAACAATATTTATCAGGTTTGATAAATGACATTGAAAATGATATTATAAAGAATTAGTATGTTGAAACCTCGTAAGTTATCGCTTTACGTCTATTAAAATCACAATTTTCTTAAATTAAAAAAAGTCGCCATAAAAATGATATTAGATACCTAATATTCTCTCTGTAAGAGAAAATTTGATATGTCTCGAGAAACGAATGGTGTTATAATTCGGCGCCATTTGCTCGCGCCCCGTCTGCGCTCCTTCCGACCAGTACGTGCATATGTGTGAAAACTTTTTAGGAGACTATAAAGAAAATTCTTTCTCCTGAATTTACGATTTCCCTATCGCGCTTAAGCGGCGAATCATGGCGCGGGATGAAATATATCGTTCTTAGGATACGCGCACGTGTACTGTGCTAAGTCGACTGGTGGAAAGCGTGGTCGAGATTTTGCATCCGTTTTCGCTCGCATTTGGATTTTTTCTTCTCATTTTTCTAACCGACAATCCGGGAAGGGTTATTTGAATAAGTATTAGATTAAATGTTTGTTTGTTTTAGTATACGCACTACAGTGCACTGTAGTTCAAATTGCTTTAAGTAATTTAATGCATGATTGTCGCCAGATACTGACCAACTGAAAGTTTTAATAGGCTAAACCTGGCTAAACAATACTATTTAAGTATTTAGCCCTATTATTTGGTGGGTAACTTTTAAATTGTTATTTTGAAAAGTCTAATGAATTGCGATAATATTTTCCTCAAATACATAATTTTAATTGAAAAACTCCATAAAGCTCTACTTGGGTGGTAATTCTAACAAAATGATTGTTGTTTATCAAGCAATACAAAAGTATTAAAATTTTGTGGATAGTAATTATAGTACATTATGATACAAGTGTGCTAAGTTGGTCATTACACACGAGGGATATTGTACGCGCGAGCTGTAAGCCAGCGCGCAATAAGAAAGCCGATGTGGGTAATAACCAATGCACACGCGTTTCATACGACGTTTTTCAACACACTTGCGAGGAAAAAACAGCACTTATAAATTCGACTTTTTTTTTGTCAAACAGCAAAGGTACAATTTCCAAAATGGTGGCAGTTTTAACATCGAATAATTGCACCAAAGCGTGCTGGGCTTGTATTAGACACTTATTCGCCAGTTCATTGAAGTAAGCTACTCGTACCAACACGTTTTCCAAGAAAGACAGCATGTCTGCTGATTTTCCATTGAATACAAACCGCCAATTATTTTTCACCCGATTTTGATGGTAAAAGGCTATCGTTCTCGGCTCTTACTTCTATTAGTATTACTGGCAGCGCCAATTTTATGTGATCTTTATTTTCAATGCTTGAAATTGTCATTTGCGTCAATATATAAACTAAAAATATGCAATACTATTTCAATTTTATGACAAATACGGAAAATGGCTGGCTCGTTATTTTTCGTATTTCTATTCGACGGATGGAGATCAAATCGATAAAATGTTATGTTTATTCATTAATATAATTTACGAGACAATTTAATCTATAAATTATGTTCAGTGTGATAAAACCTCTTTGAACCAACATTTGAATCCTAATAGATGGTTTAATTTTTTTTATTACTCGACCAAATTAAGAAGGCTCCGTTTCCATGCATATTATTAGCAATCAGTTACCTTCTTACCTCAGTCGGATAATATAATGAAAAAGCACGAGTGTTAAATATACTGAAAAAGCACGCGTGTTTAATATCTAGGATTATGAGCCAAAAATCGGTGGAATAAAAACGTCGTTTTGAGCAAGTGTATTGAAAAATAACATTCAACACGAGTTCACAAACTTATTACTTGTTTCAAAATTATTTCAAGATCCTATAGTCCAGTAAAAAATCGAGCAAAAAGGTAACTCAATACCATCCTTTTGAATAATTGCCGCTACGTTGTTTAGCTGTCAAAATTATTCATCAATATCCAGCGCCTCAATTTCTACAAAAGCTTCCAAAGAACATGAAAATTCATCAAAACTTTATTGAAGCTGAAACAATACATCAAGGCGCTAAAACATCTTAATAGCCGAAAGATTGATCGTTCGATCGGGGCAGCTAGCATTATCTTCGGAGGTATTGTGTGCGCTCTCTGTGGGCGCCGTGTCCGCTTCAACAAAAGCCTAACCCGATTTAAAAGCGCTAATCTATTCACTAAATCTTGTAACAAGACAGCTACTTCCTTAATGCACTACATATAGTATCCTGGTATGTTACAAATTTAGTGTGTAAATTAACCTCTACTTAGAGCACGAATCCAGTTATCTGGACAAGAAAATCTGTATTATGTACCTATATTATTTAATTGTGTTCCTTTTGATTCTGACATCCGATAGAAAGAGGTTGATAGTACCTAGTAGTAAAACACTTTATTGCATAGAAGTGAAAACAAAACAATAGTCATTAGTAAAAAGGCGAACTTATCCCTTTAAGAAATCTCTTCCAGTTAACCTTTGAGCAATTGAGGTAGTGTCAGATTATGAACATAACAAAAAATTCCAAACATCATTGTGTTATGTTTCTTTAAGTTGCAAACTAGATTTGAAAATTCTTGTGATGTGTTCCCAAAGTATAACGTTCTTGTGGTACAATGGAATTTTTTTATTGGTGAAATATATTAGAAACTTATTTTTTACACTTTAATAAACAAGTTGTGGTTTGATAGCATAACCTATAAGTTTATAGTATTTTATGCAACAGTTGTATAAGAAGGGTCAAAAAAGGCGAGTGGCGTGAGTTACAATGTGAGCCGGAGCCGAAGGCGTAGGCGAACATTGTAAAGGAATACGCCACGAGCATTTTTTGACCTACTTATACAACGTTGCATACAATATTTTTCCTACGAGTCAACAAAAATAAATCTTAATTTAGGTAAACAAAGCAAAAGTATATAGCCAAGACGCGCGAGCATACCTTGCTACGCGCCCAGCCCGCCCCGGGCCGCGGCCGGCCGGTCAGCGACACCTCGTAACTCATGAGGCCCTGGTACTTGCTACTTGCTAAATTAAATTTTTGGACAGTTTTTTTCTCAATTTTGGCCACCGTAGCCTACGGAGACTAAGCGCTAAGCGGTCTACGTCTACTAAGGAGCAACGCTAAGCGGTCTTCGTAGTCTATGGGTGTTGCTATAATACGGGTGTCAAATGCGTGTTTCTGACTTATGAAGTAATTATTTTTACTATGCAACCACATGAATATTTTGTAAGTTGGCAGCAATGCACTTAGTTTAAAACTGTATTCGTTTTGGTTTTGTTAGGTTGGTAGCCATTAATCGCAGTAACGTTATAGCGATTAAAAGCACAAGAGCTTTTATGAGGAATAGACAATATAGACTTTTCTTGAAACCTTTTATGTATGTTCTTATATTCGTGTTAATGAATGCATAAATGACAGATAACAGTAGAGGAGTAGGAAAAAATATATTATAAACTATTAGTTTACTAAATGACGGAGCGTTAGCGAAGGCTTCTGTTTGAGTTTGGCCAACAATTCTTTCGTATGTTCGGATACTCCAATACAGGTCTCAATTCTCAACCGATTCTCGTGAAATTGTATGAGCAGGTTTGATGATGAAATAGATTTTTATTTGGATTCACATATTGTTTTTTTTAAATGGCGGAGCCAGACATTTTATTCAGTTTCAAGCTATGCTCGCGAGGTTTACATCTCACAGAACCACTATTAAGATATTTCTAATATCATCATTATACCTACCATTGGAGCTTTCAAATGCACATCCGTGTAACTTTTGCGGTTATTATTAGCAAAGCACTTAACATTGCAGAGCGTAGCTCCACGCTTGAACCCGTATTCGCCGAGATGCAACGCTTCTCAGTAAGTTCTATAATATGCTTGCAACTATGTGCGAAGTCGGTAGTGGCTTTAATCCTATTATTTTATAATGTACACTATTTGCATTCCTGATTGTGCACGTGCAGTTTGAACTTTTAGCAGATTTAATAGCTTTGCGGAGAAAGGCGACGCGATTGTCTTCTAGAATTTTACAAAAATAGAGAAAAAAATATTAAAGCGCATGTAAAAATACCTAATAATATGAACTACTTTTGTTCTGACATTTACAGTTTAACAAATAGTTATAAATGATGGCAGATTCAAAGCGAGCGTATTTGGAAAGAAATTGGCGTGGTGTCGATGCCGGTGCGCGGCGCGTCAGTAGGCCGAGCACGTCGTGCGACCCTATCGCGAGCTTCATACACTGCCCGGCGACATCTGCACATTCCCGACGTTATCGACTGAAGGACACATTTTTATAGGAACAAATTTAATCTAAGCAGAAGTAGGGATCAGTCTCGGGAGTGCCCTACTCGCACGTGTCCCCGGGACGTGAGCACGGGCTAACGATTTTTCACAGAACGTTATTATGTGTCCGATAAAGGGCTTTATCTTGAGACTGTGTCATAGGCGTCAGTTTTAACCCTCCTTCTAGCGCCCATATGTGTTTATTAAGTATTTATAATTTAAAACTATGATGTTTCGATGTGAAACTTTATTAAAATAACATCGATACACATGTATCCAAACACAAACTCAACCAGACAGAATGAACTCTATCAAAATGTGGATCGGAGTAAAAATGATTGTGCCATTATTTATTTATTCCTTAATGATTATTAAAACAATTGTATTACTCATGAACGTCGTAGTTTAATATATCACAATACTACATGTAGGTAGATATAACTAGTAAGTTAGGTATAGATATAGTTATGTGGGTATGCCGCTCGCGCTTAACCATGTTTTTAGTTGAGAATAAACCGCCAATGAAGTCACATCGTGTTTCTTTATATCGCCCTATACATACATATCATTTGGCGCAGTCGCGAACCTACAAGTTATTTGTGTAGTGAACAGTGCAAGTGAAAGATTATGTCTGTGGGAAAATTAAAAGCATTTGATATTAATGACGGGAAGTGGTCGACATATTGTGAGATCGTGGAACAATACTTTTTAGCCAATGATGTAGATGACGCGAAGAAGGTTCCTATACTGATAGCATGTGTGGGTACTGCCACATACGAGTTAATGGTAGACCTTTGCAGTCCAAAGAAACCAAAGGACCTTAAATACGACGATTTGATCGAGTTAGTCGCGTCGCACATTCAACCGAAGCCATCTTATCTCGCCGAACGGTACAAGTTTCGTTTAACAAAGCAAACCGAAGGTGAATCGGTCGCCCAGTTTGCCGCCTCGTTGAAGCGCCTCGCTACAACGTGCGACTTCAAAACTACGTTAGATGACAACCTGAGGGACCAATTTATATGTGGCCTTAAAGACGAAACAACCCGTCAACGCTTGTTTTGCGAAGAAAATCATTTAGATTTCAAAAGGGCCTATAAAATGGCGGTATCGTTGGAGTCCGCTGCCAAAAACGCCGCAACTGTTGTAGACAAAAAACCGTCTAGCTCCAAAGAAGACGATCTTCATGCGGTATACACGGCGCCGGCACCGGGACAGGGGCGCGGCACCAGCGGCGCGCGCTTCGCTCGGCGGGGCGGCGCGGCGGCCGCCACGGCTGGCCGGGGGCGCGGCGCGGGCACCGCGGCGCGGCCGACCCGGAGCTCGTGGGGCCCTCGGCAACAGTGTATCTGCTGTGGCGAACAAGGTCACGACCAAACCAGATGCAAGTTCAAGGAATACGTTTGTAAAATATGTTTAAAAAAAGGCCATTTAAAAAGAGTGTGTCCCAACATTCGTGACATGAATTATACTACGAATATCAACATGGAAAATAATTGGGGGCAAGATAACGGCTCAAATAGCAACCCGGATGAAGACTGGGAGCCAGGCCAGACTGGTGATTTTGAGGGCCTATACCACGTAGAACTGACGGGACGGGAGCCGGTAATTGCCGAGGTCATCGTCGACGGGAAGAAGCTGCAGATGCATGTTGACACCGGTTCACCAGTTGCTTGTATTAACGAAAATATGTACAAAAAGTTGTTCGGACACCACACATTGCATAAAGACGATTCGAAGTTACGTGGATACAATCGTGTACCAATCCAGTCTCTCGGATTCATACGTGTAAGTGTGGCGTACTTAAACATTAGACAAGAATTGGACCTACATATCATCGTGAACGGCGGTGTACCATTATTAGGTAGGGAGTGGATAAAACCATTAGGTATGAGCATCATCGTCACAGACTCAGTGTTAAAAATCGACAAAAGTAATAACAAGTGCATTGAAGTGTTAGATACGTCAGCGTTGATGCGTGAACATTCCGGCGTGTTTAGCGAGTCCCTTGGAAGGCATGTGAGCGCGCGCGCGACGCTGCGCGTGCGGCCGGACGCGCAGCCCGTGTTCCGGCGCGCGCGCCCGCTTCCGCTTGCGTTGCGCGCGCCAGTCGACGCCGAACTCGAGCGCATGGAGCGCGCAGGTATAATTACGCCGATCTCTTCCTCTGACTGGGCTTCATGCTTGGTTGTCGTGGTCAAAAACAATGGTAGCCTTAGAATTTGCGGGGATTATAAGTCCACCCTCAATCCGGTATTAGAAGTAGACAGATATCCACTTCCGCGTGCCGAACAGTTATTTAATAATCTTAATGGGGGAAAACTATTTTCCAAATTGGATTTGAAGGAAGCATATATGCAAGTTGAACTCAGCGAGGAATCGAAAAAGTACACAGTAGTAAACACACATCGCGGTCTATACATGTATAACAGATTAGTATATGGGGTAGCGTCAGCAGCGTCAATATTTCAGCGCGTCATAGAACAGGTAGTGGCCGGAATCCCCAATGTGACAGTTTATCAGGATGACGTTTTGATTACCGGTAATAGTGAAGCCGACCACATTAAAAACTTAAAAAGTGTCCTAAACCGCTTTGAAGCTGCGGGGTTGACTTTGCGCAAAGAGAAATGTACTTTTTTCGCAAAAGAAGTTAAGTATTTGGGCTTCATTATTTCTGAAAACGGGGTAAGAATGGACAATGACAAAATTAAGCCTATATTGGAGGCTCCGGCACCCGAAAACACGTCTACACTAAAATCCTTTTTGGGCATGGTTAATTTTTATTCGAAATTCATTAAAGGATTCACAGATATCTTGACGCCGCTATACCGATTGTTAAAGAAGGGACAGACGTGGGAGTGGGGCCAACCGGAAAAAGAAGCCTTCAACAAAATCAAAGTCGCATTAACGAATAGTCCAGTTTTAACTCATTATAGTGAAAGCCTGCCACTGATTCTATGTTGTGACGGGAGCCAGACGGGGGTAGGTGCCGTCATACTGCACCGAACGGCGGAGGGTGAACGGCCCATCGCATATGCATCGCGCGCGCTTAATGCGGCCGAGCGTAATTATAGTCAGATTCACCGCGAAGCACTTAGTATCGTCTTTGGCATAAAAAAATTTCATACGTACTTGTATGGTCGGCAGTTCACCCTGCGTACAGATCATCGTCCGCTGGTAAGCATTTTTGGGTCTAAAGCAGACATTCCAGCCACTGCTGCTGGGCGGCTCATTAGGTGGGCGCTATTGTTGTCGGGCTACCAGTATGACATTGAGTACGTAAAATCAGCAGACAACATAGCAGATGGACTGTCTCGCTTACCATTACCCATAGTAGACCAGAGCGATGCCAGTGACGATTGCAGCTTTGTACAGTTTATAGAAAATAATTTTCCAATTCGTGCGCTCGATGTCAAGAGGGAAACTGCCGTTGATAAAACACTTAATCTAGTGTCACAATATGTCAAATCAGGTTGGCCGAAGACAGGAGTGGCAGCAGATCTGCTCCCTTATTATAGAAGACGAGATGAGCTCAATGTAGAAGGTGGGTGTCTCATATGGGGTTCTCGTGTCGTGGTGCCGGCGGCGCTGCAGGCGGCAGTGCTGGCTGAGGTGCACGGTGGACACCTGGGCATTGTCAAGTGTAAGAGTATCGCGCGGAGCTATGTCTGGTGGCCTAGGATAGATCTGGACATCGAGCAGCAGTGCAACTCATGTCGGGTTTGTGCAGAGACAGCGGATGCACCCCCGCGAGTCGCCATAGTGCCTTGGACCACGTCAAAAAAGGCATTCGATAGAATACACATAGATTTTTTGTCATATAATGCGAAATCATACCTTATAGTCGTAGATAGTTATTCAAAATGGATAGAAGTGTTTCCAATGACTACTACAACGGCCGAAGCTACTACAGATAAGTTAAGGGAGTTATTCGCTAGATTTGGGATTCCATCCAAATTAATCTCAGATAATGGACCCCCATTTAGTAGTGAACAATTCGCAAGTTTCTTAATGAAAAATGGGGTCACACACATCACGTCAGCTCCTTACCAACCTGCGTCGAATGGGGAAGCGGAGATAGCTGTGCGCACAATAAAAAAATGTTTAAAGAAGGCAACGAAAGAAAACACTAACCCTAACCAATTTTTACAGCGCTTTTTGTTAGATTATAGAAACACTAAACACTGCACTACGGATGAGTCACCAGCTGCATTGTTGCTAGGGCGTCAATTAAAAACAAGACTTGACCTACTCAAAACCGGTCTGTTTGACACTGTAGAAAAAAATAAGCAAACAAAAATAGCTCGTGGACCCCAGAACAGTAGGTCATTCGAAGTCGGGGATTTAGTGTGGGCCAGAGACTTCCGTAAGGGTCATAAGTGGATTGAGGCTACGATTAAGCAGGTATTAGGCAACAATAACTATAAAGTTCAGACAGAGGAAGGCATAATATCTCGGCACACAAATCAATTACGCGCGCGCCACGATTACGGGACGGCGCCGACGGACGAGCGCGAGGCACGTTACAATGGCGTGACATCGGGCGTTAACGTAGCTCCCCTGGCGGCGGCAGGTTGTAGGATCCCGAGGGATGCACCAGCGCCACCCGCCGCCAGCCCCAGACCGGTGCGCGCTCGCATGCCTGTTATGCGTTACGGTTTTGAAGAAGCGTATCCGTAAACATGAGAATAATATATATTTTACAGTACATATGGGGCTACTTTATAGCACTAGTGCGAGAAGTAGCATATTACGTTATTGTGTCGAACATTTAAAGGGCCATATGTACTGTAAAACGATGTACGATACATGTGCGAGTAGGTAATTCGCAACTCGTGTCGATTTAAAACACTCCCTTCGGTCGTGTTTTAATTTATCGCCACTCGTTTCGGGTTTTCTATTTTTCGCACTTGTATCGTAATGTACTATTTTCCTTATTGTCAAACACAGTTATAATTATATATATTATTAACAAAAAAAAAATTAAACCTATATGACATACCATGTCATCAAAATAGCCTCCTAAGGGTCACCATAATTACAAGACAATTACAATTTACGTTGGGTTATATTAAGTTGTGTTTTACAACTCGCATCATCTAAATTGAAACAATCGCTAATCTTTTCCATTTGGAAGATACTTACATTTTATTGAGGTTATTCGTACTACATGCATATGCATAACAGTAACGAGGTTAAACTATCATACCTTTCCATTGTTAATAATTGGCGCTAGTTTTAAGTCACCATCATTTTTTTTTTCTCCTTTATTGTAAGTAAGTACCTACTTGGATTACGGGGAGAGTAAATAGGTACAGTATTAGCCCTCACTTCAGTCATTTCTTGCATTTTTAGGGTTTAACTGTAAAACTATTATTATTTGTTATAACTTTAGTCAATAAGAATTATCGCCTAAGCAATTATGTAAACGCCACATCCCTTCTTACTTATAGTGTCCGCCATGTGTCATCCAGCAAACAGCTGTTACTCGCCTGACCTAGTTACACATATACTTAAGCATCTGCATGTGCCTATGTACAATACAATCAAGTAAGTACGTACAAGACAGAACCTATCGGTAAGGGGGGAAGTAGTGTAGTATATCACAATACTACATGTAGGTAGATATAACTAGTAAGTTAGGTATAGATATAGTTATGTGGGTATGCCGCTCGCGCTTAACCATGTTTTTAGTTGAGAATAAACCGCCAATGAAGTCACATCGTGTTTCTTTATATCGCCCTATACATACATATCAGTATATATTTTTCATTTTGATATTTGTGTTTGATAGAAAGACATATAATGTTACTAACCTCAGCATGACCCACCCACCTGCAGGACCCACTTAAAAAACTTAATACTTAAATAAATACATAATATAAAATATTATTTCAATATTGACATATTATTATTAATTTATTATTTAGTTATTGAACTTGGTACAATGCCTCAAGGGCCTATTCTAGATATAAGCTAGTTATAGTAATCATCTGTATATATCCATTATGTACATTGTTATTGTAAATAAAGATTTAAAAACTTTATTGAACTAAGTTGATATATACAGGTTGTTTTTGTTTGTGAGGTTTGTGTCTGAGGGGTGAATATGTAGGTCATCTACATGTCTCCGAGGAATACTACGGTTGAAGTGGCAGGATCGTGTTCCAAATTCGGAGGTTCTTCGTCGAACGGACATGCCGGGTATGGAAAGTCTGCTCATAAAGGGCCAACTGCGTTGGTGTGGGCACCTTGTACGTATGGCACCATATTGCTGGATATTTTTGTTAGTACTGGAGACTAAAATAAGAAAAACGCGATGTAGGTATAGGTACCGCTCGTTAACGTTTACTGTTTTGTCCACAGAAGAGACGTTTTTTCTGAAATGTGACTGTCTATAGGAGTAAAATGGGTCACAGTTATTTCCATAGGGCTAGTTACGCAAGAATTGTCGTAATGTTTGTTTGTAGCTATTATTTCCTATCTGTGGACTAAATCATAGATAGTGTCATTCACGATGACGCGGGCCTTGACTCGTATTATCATGTTATTAAAGGTTAGATTTGACAAATCTACGCGTCATCGTGGATGACACGAACGTAGATAACTATTTGTTCTTGACACAGTGGCGGCACTCGTATTAAGGTAAGCTGTATGGAAACCGTTAAAACAGTTTTCACCACACCAACTGGTAAAGTCCCTCTTGATTGTTCAAAAACTAATGAGAAAGTTGCATTTTATGCACATACCGGGACACAGCACAGTACTAACAAAAATATCCAGACTGCCTAAAGTAGTGTTTTCCTCTAAGCTAGCTGCCGGTAAACGCAAGGCTGGAGGGCAGTACCTACGCTACAAGGATGTCTTAAAACGCCACCTTTCGGCCACCGGCATATCATGCGAGTCGTGGGAGGAGCTTGCATCTCGGAGATCGGACTGGCGAACTGCTGTCAACACAGGTCTTAGTAACTTCGAGCACACCCGACTTGAAGATCTTGACGCCAAACGCCAGCTCCGAAAAACTCAGCCCAAGCCCTCCTACCATTACACATACAACGCATCTGGGCAGCTCTACTGTGTTTCGTGTTGCCGGACTTTTAAAACAAAATTTGGATTCGCAAGCCACGTCCGCGCCCATGCACGTAATAGTTAAGACCCTTTTATTTGTCAGGATGTCGCCGTTGACGGATACGTCTGGGAGGACATCATCATCATCATCATCATGTAGGTCATACTGAACAACTTTTACTATGGGGCCAACCTCGAAATAGCGAAACAACAATCTGCTGTTTCATAGAAAACATTGACATTTGATTCGCCAAAATGTATAAAATAGCAATGCCTGCTGGGACCGGAAGGCCAATTCGAACTTACATTTAGACATCAAAATGATATCTAATTGATGTCATAAAGTTTGCGCATGTATTTCGCTCGTAGGTACTTATCCTTACAATGTATTGACCATTGACACAAATCTGACGAACGGGTGAAAGTTTACAAAATTACATCATTCGAATATCACTTTGATATCAAATGTAAGTAAGTAAGTAAAGTAAGTTAAGTAAATATTATTTACAGTACATATGGGGCTACTTTATAGCACTAGTGCGAGAAGTAGCATATTACGTTACTGTGTCGAACATTTAAAGGGCCATATGTACTGTAAAACGTTGTACGATACATGTGCGAATAGGTAATTCGCAACTCGTGTCGATTTAAAACACTCCCTTCGGTCGTGTTTTAATTTATCGCCACTCGTTTCGAATTTCCTATTTTTCGCACTTGTATCGTAATGTACTATTATTGCACCACAAAGAAAACAAATTTAAAATAGATTTACAATGTAAAGAAATGTAGTAACAGGCGGACTTATCGCTGTAAGCGATCTCTTCCAGACAACCTTAGGGTAAACTTAATTTGCCCGTGAATGGTTTCCAGCCGACATTCTACATGACATTAAAGTTCTTCAAACGGCCTCTGCGAACGCTTTTAATTTATATGACCTAATAATTTTTAAATATAAATACATTTTTACCTTAAAAAAATATTTTTGGCCACTGCATGGGAAATGTTATACATAAAACATAATTGTTTGTGATGTCATATTTTACAATTTAATTGCTCTTTTAAACTATCCGCGTGTTCGTAATAAATTCCACCAAATAAAAGGAATGTGTGAACATTTATTTGTATATTGATATCGATTAATCCCTTAGATAAATATTTTGTATGACGCCATCCCTAAAAATAAATTACTTTTCTTGTTTAGAGAACTTATTTTATGGAAACTGAAGGATACATTCTCTTCTCACTTATGATACTAAGTATAATTTCATTTAGAACATTACAAAAGAAGGGATTTCTAGTAAATTGATAATTTACACATTTTGTATAAAATATGGTGACATGACACTATCAGTACCAGCTAAGCTCTCAATACCTACATGCGCTAATATTACGAACTGCTAATATAATTTGAAACAAAAATAGGTAGTCTAAAGATTTCATCAATTTTAAAAGTCACTGAACAAATGTTGGTTAGTTTGAGGAGTACGAGTACCTATAGCCTACAGTTAAATTTTTTGCTCGTGTTATAGGCCACACCCGGTATAGTATATGTTATATACGACTATACGTTCTGTCTTTAACGTTAGCTAGCCTGTTGACGTTACGAGTATTCAAGTGAACCAAAAATACATATCGCTGATCGCTGACAGTTTATAGAGGTTATACTGCCGGTGGGATCTTTTTCTAAAAGAGAAACGTTTCCCGCAAACAAATACTTACTAGCTCTAGCTCATCGCTCCTCGCTTCTCGATCATCAGTAGTAATTTAAAAAAATTATAAAATCGCACTACCTTTTGTACCAACGTTTTATTTTCTTTACATAAGAAAAGCGTTATTTTTAATTAATACATATCTATTTAATTTGGCAGGTGATAGTTTTTAGGTTCAAATAATATTCCCTAGAGATTGAAAAACTGCGTACCATTGCGCCGCTCGAACAAAATTTCCTTAGAAAAACAATAAATTTTCTGTGAGCTACGCTCGAGTGAGTTTCGGTGTCGCCGAAGTGAGAGCACGCTCGCCATAATATATTGAATTTGAAACGAACAAAGTTTTACGTTCTCCTTGCCGCATGTAAAAAGATTTTCTCCAAATGTTTACAACACAATAATTTTTCGACATCAAAAACAACGACGATATTAAATTTTTCTTTAGCGACATAAGTCTAAAGAAAACACCTTTACTTCATGATAAGCGAGGCTCTACGGAAAATCTCAGCCAACGTGTTTATAAGTGAACAAATAGGTCTATATGAACCATATATCTCTTATGTTGCAATTTTGAACGTCTCATATATTTTCTCATAATAACTATTTAGAATACTACTATTACTATTACTATTTATTTATTTTTTATACTTTACTATTTATTTTTGGGCTAGCGTGAGGACTATAGCCCGAGCCCTCTCGCACATGAGAGGAGGCCTGTGCCCAGCAGTGGGACGTATATAGGCTGAATTATTATTTTATTTAACTACTAGCTGCGAAACCCGGCACTGCTCGGGTTAAAATACATCGCATGTTTAATGGTATAAAAAATATTTGAGGATGCATTTTTTAACGAAGATAATATAGATTTCTATCATAGATATTGAAAGTAAGTAAGTAAGTAAGTAGTCGACCATTAAATATGCGGTGTATAGAAAGTATATTTAATTAATTAACTAATTGAAATAATTATAAGTTAAAATAAAAAACACCTTAGTAAATGGAAAATTTATGTTTTATTCACACAATTATTTACATATGATATTATACGTATTACATATATGATAAATACATTTACATATTACACATTATATGTGTATCCCAATGATTATCGTTTTCAAGTAGACCTAATCTTTGACATGCTTCACGATGTCTCAAAAATGTAACCATTAACAGTTTTTAGGTCTTCAAAACTCGTTGGACCACGAATAGTGTGAAGTAATAAGCGTAGATAGAAACATTCAGCGTTTTTTGGATGCACTGTGTAGACTCGTCCTATTGTGTTACACTCTTGAACACATCATGTCCTTCTACTTGCATTCCACGTTTTCGAGGATTAAATTGTTTACTTGTTGTATCCCATGTATAATAGCTGGGTACTTCTGAGTAAAGTCTTAGCAAATTGGTCTTTCTGGCATAATTCAAAAAACGCTGTTAAAGTTGTTCGAGTCGGTGGTTCCGTCGCAACTTTTTATGCCGTTTCTGTTGTGAAAAACACACGTTGTCCATTTTATAGGTGGACGGATAAATGTTGAACCGGTGGATCTCGATCGTGTATTGGAAAACTTAAAATTCGCCAAATTGCTTCGTTGGTATTAATGTAACGACCCATTTGATACTGTACTATTTCATCATGCTGGTTTTCATTGGTTAACGTAAAAACAGCCATATCACTGCCTTTATTAATATATTTGCATACATATTTTATCGATTTAACAGAACTGCAGTATTCGCCTTTAAATTTCCGTGCATGACAATACTCGCATATCGTATCCATTTTTCCGATGACAATACTTGGATGTTCATTGTATTGTTTTTTTGCAATCATAATGGAAAGCCTGAAGTTCTAAACTTCCAATTTTACATGAAGCAGCTCGTCGTTGGCGTAAAGTAGTCATTCTTTCTTGTTTTCTGGTATTTTCCAGTTCATGTTGATCAGCCGATTGACGATTTCGGAGTGATCTTACTCGACATCGTGTTTCTTCATTAATACGTGCTCTTTCCTCTTCGGTTAAATTTTCTCTAATTCTTTTTACTCCTTTACGAATGTTCAAAAGACGTTTTTCTCTTTGTTCTTCTGTTTCATTGTGACGTGCTATTTTCCTTCTTTTTGAAACCACTTTGGGTTTTGCAAATACTTTTTTTCGTCTTGGCTTTGTAAATATAAAAAGTGTAATAAAATTAACCAAAACGCATATCTTGGTTGTTACAATGATAAAACTAACAAAAACTCACTCACTTTCGGTTTATATACCGTTAGAAATCGAAATTTCTAGTATCAGAACACTCTAGAATAGTCAAATAGTTTTTACTTTCTCATTTGTTCAAATCACTTGAATTTATGTAATCACTGTTTACTCTTGACTTCAATTGATCTTTTCGCGACTGTAAACACGGTTCAACTGACAAAAAGTCACTGATTTTCGGTTTATATACCGTTGGAAATCGAAATTTCTAGTATCAGAACACTCTAGAATAGTCAAATAGTTTTTACTTTCTCATTTGTTCAAATCACTTGAATTTATGTAATCACTGTTTACTCTCGACTTCAATTGATCTTTTCGCGACTGTAAACACGGTTCAATTGACAAAAAGTCACTTATTTTCGGTTTATATACCGTTGGAAATCGAAATTTCTAGTATCAGAACACTCTAGAACATTCCGATGTACTTAATTTCGATCTGGATCGTCCGGATTAATTTCAATAGTTGCACACATTTCGGAACTTTCTAGAAGCTTCTAGATTATTATAGTCATTTCTAGAACTATCTAGAGCATTCCATATGGATTTTTTAGAACCTTCTCGAACATTCTAGATCGATTGTTACAGTTGTACACATTTTAGAGTTTTCTAGATTAGTCCAGAAATTTTTAGATATTTCTGGAACATTCCATACCGATTTTAGCAGTTGCACACAATTTTGAATCTTTCTAGATCATTCCAGACATTTCTAGAATTTTCTGGAACATTCCACATCGATTTTAGCAGTTGCAGACAATTTTGAATCTTTCTAGATCATTTCAGACATTTCTAGAATTTTCTGGAACATTCTATATCGATTTTAGCAGTTGCACACAATTTTGAATCTTTCTAGATCATTCTAGAAATTTTTAGAACCTTCTCGAACATTCTAGATCGATTGTTACAGTTGTACACATTCTAGTTTTGTAGATTAGTCCAGAAATTTTTAGAACTTTCCAGAAGTTCTCATGAGTTAGAAAAGGACAGATGTATATTTTTTCATATTTTTGCCACCCACAACCACCCACTTCCACCCACCGCGACCAAACTCTCTTATTCCCACCGGGAGATCGAGGGGTATTTACCACCCCAAAAGGAAGTTGATTGGAATTGGTGGTGGTAGAGAAAACCCTGTCTTTACGTACGCACATTAGCATTTTATATATATATTAAGATTTAGAATGTATTCAATATTAATAACTTTTCTTACGTTTATATTTACATTATTATATAAGACTAAAATAGTAAAACCAAATGAAATCTCACTTGTGATGAAATGATAATAAAAAATCTAACTTTAAAATAGTAATAATATTGTATTCTTCGTAATAATTATTATACTGTGCGGATAAAAATGTCACCTGTATGCCAATCATAACGAAAAGCTAAGTGTTGGGTGACCCAGACCAAGTGGCCCGCCTACAACGACATCACAAGTATCACAACCATTCTCGACCAGTCCTCATCAGGCGCCCAACGGGACGCGTTAGCAACTTTTCCTACTCCTCTACTGTTATCTGTCATTTATGCATTCATTAACACGAATATAAGAACATACATAAAAGGTTTCAAGAAAAGTCTATGTTGTCTATTCCTCATAAAAGCTCTTGTGCTTTTAATCGCTATAACGTTACTGCGATTAATGGCTACCAACCTAACAAAACCAAAACGAATACAGTTTTAAACTAAGTGCATTGCTGCCAACTTACAAAATATTCATTTAGTTGCATAGTAAAAATAATTACTTCATAAGTCAGAAACACGCATGTGACACCCGTAATATAGCAACACCCATAGACTACGAAGACCGCTTAGCGTTGCTTGTTAGTCTCCGTAGGCTACGGTGGCCAAAATTGAGAAAAAACTGTCCAAAAATTTAATTTAGCAAGTAGCAAGTACCAGGGCCTCATGAGTTACGAGGTGTCGCTGACCGGCCGGCCGCGGCCCGGGGCGGGCTGGGCGCGTAACAAAGTATGCTCGCGCGTCTTGGCTATATACTTTTGCTTTGTTTACCTAAATTAAGATTTATTTTTGTTGACTCGTAGGAAAAATATTGTATGCAACGTTGTATAAGTAGGTCAAAAAATGCTCGTGGCGTATTCCTTTACAATGTTCGCCTACGCCTTCGGCTCCGGCTCACATTGTAACTCACGCCACTCGCCTTTTTTGACCCTTCTTATACAACTGTTGCATAAAATACTATTACTACTAGATAGATAATCGCTCCATATGGAACTTAATAAAAAAGGTCACTTTTATATAAAATGTACCTATTTTGTTTATTGTTGTTTGTTTTACAGGGGGGCAAAGTTGTTGTTTAACCGCTCGTGCTAATATTGATATACGAGCAAGCGAAACATTCCAAAATTGATTCGAGAAGTGGAATCTTAAGCGTTGCGAGGGATTCAAGGCACGAGGGTTAAACAAACTTTTTTCACCACACCAACGCGAGGAAAATAATAACTATGAAATACCAAAAAAAAACCAAATCAAATCCAAATTAACGTAATTAAATATTTATCATCCAAACTCATCATTTAAAAGTCAATTCTACCAGCTAACATAAGGAAACGACTCAAAATTTGCATATGATTACTTTGCCCCACATGTGGATAAAACGCAACTTTCTCATTAGTTTCTGAACAATCAAGATGGCCTTTACCAGTTTGTGTGGTGAAAAATACTATTTTATTCAAAACCGTGCCTTACGATCGTCGTTAAAACACGTTGTATCAGTAGCGGTTTACCTTCGGTTAATCCACAAAAAATATTGGCGAAAAGGTGCGAGCGCGCGGGCCTTAATCCTCGACGATTTGCGAAGACGGAAAAAAGGGTACCCGAAGTTTCAGCGGCCCCCTTCTTATGACCGACCCGTCTTCTATCCCGCTCTTAATTCTGTCCCACCCAGCATTACAACCGTAAGTGACGTTCGAACACTCATTCAAATGTTTACCTTATTTTCGCGCAATACGATTCAAGTTCAAATGATTTTTCAATGTCACTTTCGGTTATTCTGCATGGTGAGACAGGGTACTTTTTTGTATTCCGCTACATTAATAAATAGTATTAGGAGTAAAACCGGTAAAAAAAAATGATTTATCTTTATTGTCGAAAATTTTATTCTTATACATCATCAAGTACAATACATATTTTCTATTGCATTTGTTCATGAATGAATGTTGTTATTCCACGCAGACAAACATAGCAGTAATGAATATCTATTTTTACTCCCAAAGAGACAATAGATTTCTTCAAATTATTTCATTAGAACAAGCGGACTCTTGAGGGTTTTTATAGACACTTGTTTTTTTTAATAAGCATGTTACAACTTAATACTCGCTTCTTGAATAAATATCCTTTATTGTCTCTTTTGTTAATACGTTATATCTTTTTCAATAATGGCTGCATGATTAAAAAAATACCTTAATGGGTCAATCTCTTTTTAGTTTTAACCATCCTGTTAAAAACTAAAAATTCACGGACCAATAGTTTTCAATTTTATTAACCAACTTCAGTATTAATGAGGCAGAGGTTCTGTGTAGAGCTACTGACTATTTATAAATCATTATTTCACTAATATTGCCGAGCCCTGTTAGCCGATTTAAGTTTTTTTAAAGGAGTTATTATTGAATATCATCAACATGAAGTTAATTAGAACACCAGTGTCTTTGAAAAATTAACTTAATTTAAGCTCAGGAATGCACCCTTGTAATTAACGGACTTTAAAAAAAAACACGGAGTATAACATTTTGTACTAGTAAATAAAAAAAAACCTATTTTGTCTGGTAAAATATTTTATGAAAATAAATATGCAATATCATGATTGAAATACATATAATATACATAACTAAAACAATATCTTAGCAATTTCTAATCACATTGTTCTTAATTTTGTGAAATAAGACGGCCCAAAAGATAATTAATTACACCGTAATTTATCAGCAATCTCGTTAGCACAGGTATCTGTTGATTGGGCGCGTATCGCGTTTGTCTACATTTCAGAGGTCTCTATTAATTATTAAGTTAACGGTAATTATTCAGGCATCTCCCACCTAGGAACGTTTCAGCTAGACATTTGTGTGTAATCTATCTCGAGACCGATCGGCGATCTAACTCATTAATTATTATTTCGCACCAACATTATTAATGAAAGGCTTACAACAATACCCGAGAATGGATCGTGATATCTTATTCGTCTACGGCATCTGATTGATTATGCAGTGACAATGAACAAAAATATTGTTTATAAGAACCAGGTACCTACTCGTACCGGCATTAAATACTTGCTATAGAGAGGGTTCAAAGACACCAGATGCCATATTTAGCAGAAGAGACGAGACAAGGAACAAAGTTCATCGCAGACAGGTACAATAATTATTCAATATTAAAACCCTAAAAGCGTTCATTTTGTCCAACACGTAGAGTCCCTTTTGACAGTTTAATGAAATGTAGGGGATTTACCATGCTGATTTACCTGTGTCATGGGACGCACGCAGATGCAGCAACCACCAGGGTGTAAGTCATACTGAGAATTCATGAAATTTTCAATGTACTACTAAGCTGTTGTTTCAAACCTATGGAGCAAATTCTTGGCTATGGGGTAAAAAACGAAAGATTGTTATTAAGTATTTAGCAACTTATTCTGGAGTTAACAAACTACTTATTCTTTTTTAACAGTGACCTGTTTTCGAAAAAACATCTTCTTACAACGCAAAACATAACCGCAAGTTAAATTTAAAAATTAATTAACATTTCCCATTTTAATCCTGTCATGGCTTGGCAAATTTTTAAAATACAATTTTGTATGACCTTTTTGCATAGATTTTCCTTATGAAATTCATTTCGACTTCCTTAACTTAGTAAAAGAGTCATATTTTTGGCCATGATTCCATTGTGGCCTAAGAGACTCATCGTAATTAACTTTCATTTAAATTAGAGATTATTCTTGGGAAAAAGGGAAGTTTCTCCGCGCTGGTATTTAACGTCGCACCTGCCCGAGGCGTCTTAGCGTGGTATAAATTAATGCGTCGCGAACTCAGCAAAAGTCAATTACACTTTATTAAAACCGTCTCCATTTATATCAATTTGACGCAAACTGTTACAAATACTGGTAATGTTCCGTCATTTCATCCGAGAGTAAGGCGGGGCTACGCTTGCGCCGGCGGGTGCTCGGCGTCGGCGTCGGCGGTCGGCGCTCAGCGGTCGGAACAAAGCGCGGCCCGCTACTCGTACGAGGCAACGCGGTCAGTACCTACGCAGCCGGCGAGCTCGCAGCCTGAGCCGTGGCATCTCTGTGCCGTCGTGAGCGCCTCACGTGATCGTACTTCGCGATCTTCAGACTAAAACACGATTTTGGTTCCTGATCGCCCGATGAATATTTAACTACCCGACTCCCTAGCGCAGTCTACGCTACCAACGAACATGACAACACTTTGTTGACACACTTTTACTTGTAAAAGTTTATTAAATAGACTATGATGTCGATGGGTTAAAGTAAACAAGATGAAGGATATAAGTTCAATTTCGTGTTCGATGGCGTCGCATGTTTTATTACTGCTCTTAATTGTCGGTACTGCGACATCTTCCGACGGTAAGTTATTAGCATAAATGTAGACACCTTGTTGTAAATCTGAAGACGTTACGGCAAATAAGATACCGTTTTATGAAGCAAGAACAACAGCTGTTGAATGTTAAATTGGTATTGTTTGAATTGAATTTCATCCAGCTGAAGGTAGTTATGAAAGTACTATGTACCATCAGCCGTAAAAGTGCATGGCGACTTTATCAATGAATTCATTCATGATTTCTCCATTCAATTTCGCAGCTCACTGTACCTGCTTATTGTATTTTCATAAAACAAGTTTGGGATGAATTTCGTTTGTTTCAGAAGGGTAGATAGGCTACTGATATGTTCTAATTCGATTGAAAAGGTATTACAATGCATATTGGGCATTACGAGGTTAAAACATATAAAAAATCGTATGTTTTATTTTTTAAAGTACAACTTCATGGATAAAATTAATTATTGGACATATGCAGAGGATTACTATAACTATAGCTTAAATCTAAAATAGGTCATAGAGGCATCGTACCAAGGATGCTGGCGGCATTTCCTCGTTGTATCGCAATACTGATACGTTTTGCGAGGAAGCCGCCAGTTCTTCGGTTATCAGTTACGTCAACCAGACGTTTCGCGATTTCTGCAAAAAACTTGTGCACGCTGGGACCCCATCCCATGGATCTAGAGTTTCAACGCCACATGGTACATAATGGTACTCTCTAATGGTATCTTTATTTAAACTTGTCCTAGTTGATTGGTAGCCGAGGGATTAAAGGCACCCATTCCTGTTGAGGTAGTTTGGCGCTCAAACGATGCAAGAGTGCCTTTCACTCGAGTTAAACACTCTACTTTTCATATCGAATGCGAGGAAACCAAACAAGACAAGATAATTTTGCAAAATCAGCAATAAAAGTAATACACCAACGGCCATGTTTTTTTCCTTAGGATTTAACATGTAATCGGAGACTTTGTATGTCTGAAAACGCTAGCGAAAAACAATATAGTAGATGACAATATTTATGAAATCACACATATTTTAGCAAACTGCAGTGATTTTAAAATATTATGTCAATTAAAGTATGAAAATCATCGGGATTACCTCTTACTTCATAAATGTTACTTTTTCGTTCTAAAACTGCGAATATTTACGACCCGATTTGAAGATGATGATGATTAAGACACGTTTTTAAAGTCTTGGAAAGATCTTTAAAAGATCGATAACTAAACGACATGTCAAAATTGACGTTTATTTCGATTCCGCTGTGATCACAAAAAGATCCATCTACGATACATATTTCTAACATCAAAGTGACATTGGTTGCCCGTTTCGCGCTGCTTCTGTCAATTATACGACATGCAAACGATATCTAAATGAGAACTTATCTAAACCAGAACTTATCGCTATCGTATTTCATTCTTCGAATCGGGCCGTTAGTCAACGGCATTACTCATACAGCCAACATAATAACGCTATTTTCGAGAATTCAAATATGATATTAAATATAAGTTGGATGAGTAATATATGCAATTTCAACATATATTAGTCTTTCACATACATATAATATACATATATTTTATTCTACTTTTCATCATTTGGTATTGTAGGTATTAAAAAAGAAGAAAAGTAATTTCAGCGTTTTAGGATATTCGTCTCTTAAAGAGGTTAAAACGTTTGTATGGGAAACGAGTATTATTTTAAGCAAGGAACATGAAACTTCGTGAAGTTTATTAAAATAAATAAAAGTATTTTCAGCGTTTTCCTTAAAGTTTATCCCCTAAGAGGGGTAAAAAAGGGAATGAAAGTTTGTACGGGGAGCAAGTTTTATATTAAATTAGGAACTTGAAACTTCGTATAAGACATTTTCTGAGAAAAAAAATCAACATTTTTTAAATTTCATCCCCTAATAGGGTTAAAAAGGGTTGAAACTGTTAAAAGTGTGTAACTTTTATTTATTTATTTGAGTAGGGACTTGAAATTACTTAAATGAGAAAATATTAGAAAGTACAAAAATCATTAACAAACAGCTAGTGTATATGTACCCGTAAATGCTCTACCGCTTAGAGTGTTAAAAGTTGAATGTCTTGTTCTTATTTTATGGGTAAATTTTTGAAGAGTGTGTTTTGTTTTTTTTTTTTGGAAAGTAAGATTCCTTGTAATTGTGTAAGGGGTTTTTAGGAACAAAAAATTGAGTGTCCAAGGCACTACTCTACTTTTTATAGTTAGATATGAGCGCTTGTATATTGACATTTATATGGCAGTAATGTCATTTTTATGGCACTATACAGACATTGGTAAGACCCTGACGGCATTTGTATAGCACTGTGTCGACATTTGTGTGCCACATTCGGCATTTGTATGGGCAAAGTAGCCATACAAATGTCGACAAAATGTTTTTTGGTCATCTTTCGTACACCCAATTCATGTACTTACAAAACACAAAATTCTTACACCATATTGTTTACTATTATTATAAACAAACACATTTTTATTTCAATTGTGTGTATATCAATATTATCAGTAAGTGTCGTAGTACCCGTACCAAAATATGTCGTTCAAAAAGGTTAACCTTTTTTGACAAAAATACCGTCTCTGTGTCCACTATCTAGATCGTAAATTAAATATAATGGTAGATCAATAGGCAAAACAGATTTTGATAGGTATCCTTGAGTTATAACAAAAACAATGCCTCATTGGGCAACCACGAAAGGCTTTCCGGATTTTAATAAATAATAATTACTTACACATTCCTTTTCATAAATAATTAAATCAGTTCTCTAAATAATTATCTTTATATATACAGG
Source organism: Cydia pomonella (assembly GCF_033807575.1). NCBI lineage: Eukaryota > Metazoa > Arthropoda > Insecta > Lepidoptera > Tortricidae > Cydia > Cydia pomonella. The sequence continues at coordinate 9,779,830 of NC_084705.1, read as the reverse complement.
TAGGTATTGATTATTTGATGATACGTTACCTCCAAACTTATGTTTTTTTTTTTGTTGAGCCATACCGCACGTGGGACACGCGATACAGCGGTGGATTTCGATGTTTTTAGGGTTTAAACAATACATACATTAAGGAATAAAAGTGTATTTTTATTAGTTTTTAACATAATATAATGAAAATATACCCCAAACCAATACTGTTCGTTCAATGTACTCACAATTTTAGCCTTGGGCACTGAACAAATATGCTTTGGGACAGCAAAAAGTGCTCATTTGAAAATTTACCTTTAAGTTTCCGCCATTTTTAATGTTTCAACTCTATTGCCTTACACGCGCGCTACATTTGATTTGGATACATTTGGCCTGTACGTGCCTTCACGTGCTTTCAAAAACGAGCTTGTATGTGCGTATGAAACGCTAGTCTGTAACCGCCCCTAAGGTAAGTATAAGTAATAAACCAATATAACTAATTGTAATGGGACGAAATTCTCGTACAAGCTCAGAGTCCAACTTGCAGTTAGCCACCAATTTTTAGGGTTCCGTTCCTCGAAGGGATAAAACGGAATCCTTAAGGCGGGATTCCACCAGTGTGTGGCACTGTGTGGCACAAGCATATTCAGTACCTAAAAACATACTTGTGCCAAACAGTGCCGCACATTGGTGGGATCCCGCCTTTATAGGATAAATTTGTTGTCCGCCCGTCCGTTTGTCTGTCTGTTAAGACCATTAATCTCGGGAACTAATAGAGGTATAAAGTTGAAATTAAATTTAAAATTTACAAAACCATTTACTCAGGTCTACAGTTCTTGAAACTCTGAAAAAATCAAACTTAGTTAACGTAAAAAAAAAAGATACGGCCATTTATGCCGCAGAATACCTTATATATTTCGACATTCTCAAAGGAATCAAAATTTATAAGGCACTTTTCTTTGACCTATAATTATGAAATTTGGCAAGTAATAGTCTTACACTACAAGTAATTACAGGAAAAATTTGAAAACTATAAAGCTGTAAGAAATTAATTGTTACATTTCCTGCCCACCTCCATTTTTGCATTTCTATGTGGGTGAGGATATCTGCTACTTTTGTGCTGGTTCTTATTCTTATATCAGAACTGCGGTTTCTATCCTGTAATTTTACCGAGCATGCTCCTCTTCTCTTTGGCACTTTGCAAGTTTATATCTTTGTTTTTTAGTAAGAGACCAAGTTTCGCAGCCGTAAGTTAGACACGGAAGGACACATGTGTTGAAAGTTTTGCTTTTTGTTCGTATACCTAGGTTGCTTTTCGTGATTTCTTTTTGGGGTTTCAATTTCTTTATCTATTTGGTCCTTGAAAGATATTATTTGACCTAGATATACCTACGTATTCTTCAACGTAGTCTAGAATGTATCCATTGACTGTAATTTCTTTTCTCTTAGAATTTGTCATCAATTTAGTCTTGTCTGAGTTCAACTCCCGTCCCACTGCCTTTGCTCTGTGTTGCTAGATCTATTATCATGCATTCTAGTTCTTTTGGGTTTTGCTCAAATAACACTATATCGTCAGCAAATTTTCGTCACACTCGTTATTAAACATAAGCTTGTCTCTTTCTCTTTGGGTGAACAGGAGTTCGTTAGCACGTGCACTGCACATCTCTCGCTTGCCCTGGTGTAAAGACAACTTTTGGTGGTGTGTGACTAAAGACAACTTTTACAATTCGTCACAAGGTATGCTGCTGTGTATGCACCGTTCAATGGTGTGCGTGTTGCTGCCGCACACACAGTCAGTATTAAACGATCTATCCTTCGAGACGCGTGTGTTATCTTTCCGTACTTACCTACACCTACCAGGCTGGATACATGGAGGCGACCTTGATACATTTTGTAAAGAATGGCGGATGTGTGCAATAATAGATAGGACCGAATGGCGGGAAAGAGGGCCTTTGCCCAGCAGTGAGACACGCTAATGGCTACGAAAAAAAAGTTCAGGGGCATTGTTTGTTCCCTAAGCCGTTTATTGCCTTTGTTCGTTTTATTTATGCCGATTCAATCGTGTGTATTTTGATGTGCAATCGCTGATTGTAAGTTAAACTGAAGATAAAACTAGGCCTAGCTAGAGCTAGCTAGGTGCATCGAAGGGGGTAAGTGAAATATTGTACGAGAGTCTATATATTCACGACAGCCGCAGACTGGAGTGAATTAAAGACTCGGGGTAACAATATTGTTACCCCCGGAGTACAACATATTGTTTTTCATCACACTTGCGAAGAGAAAACTAAATTTTAAGCGAAATAATTCTTAAATACGGTGGCATTTCAAATATTATAGGCCTATCCGACGTTCAGCCACAATTAAAAATTGTGTAAAAATATTTCAAACAGCTTTTAAATTAATCAATTTAATATTTTTAAACATGAACGAAAATACTTAATTATAAGCATTAATATTTTAAAAGTAAGACTCATTTATACCTAGTTAATTCGTATGAATAAGTAAAAAAGCTATAACTCCCTAGCGAGTTTTTTTCACAATCCATAATTCCCGCGGGAACAACATAGGCCTTTGTCCTTAAGTACACCTGCATGAAATAAGATCTTTTTCGAGCAAGTGTGATGAAAAGTATTTTTACTTACTGACTACCTACTTTTTTATAGGGACTAACATGTAATATTTTCCGGTTTTGAATTCCACCCATACGCTTGATGTCCTTCCGGGCAGCATTTCAAAGGTTACTGTATAATCTTCATAAAGTATCGGAATAAAAAAAACATTAATACTGATAATAAAAAACAATACCTTTATATAATAAATTTAAAACGGCTTTTTAATATCGTAAGTATTAATTAGTACAAAAGCTTTTAAATGAATCTGAAAACACAGCAGCTTCAATAAACGTACTTAAACTACTCAAATTTAATTTTGAATTGCTTTATACTGAAGAAATATTAAAGATTCTTTCCATTGAGCTACAGATCATACAAAGCGGACAAACGCTTCGATCGAGAGCCGTGAAAACAATTAAAACATCAGACAAAGCTGAGATTTATTATTTAAATGGCATGAGCTCATGCCGCGCTGAACAATTGGCATATTTTTTCACCACGCCTGCTGAAGCGTTGATATCTATAACCCCATTATTCAGCGGATTAGCTTTTTGCTGGATGAGCTGTAGAATATTCAAAAGGGAATTACTGGATTTCGTTGAATCTGCGAGTGTGGCGTAACAATCCACGCTTTTGCGTTTATCGTCTTTTATGTCCATTATTCTTTGCATTGATTAGCCGCCTGATTAACTCGGTGTTAATTACGTTTCTGGAACATCGCGTTATGACCTGTACCTATACTAAATAAAAGATTATAAGTAGTTACTTACAGTTGTGAAATATGTTCAGTCAATGTATATGCGTTTGAAGGATGCAGCATCCCACAGAATATTAGTGTTTTTACAATGTATAAGCTTTACTTAGGAGGTAAAGGGTAAATTACTTAATAGGATAACGTTTTTCATTAATGAATTTTATTTATCTTATACTCTAAATTTAGGCTTTTATATTTCAAAGACTAAAATAGAATGGTATGGGTACAACTGTAGGTAGAGTATATAGTAGTTTAGGCGTACTATTCCTAGTGTAACATTATTTAAAACATCACGGTGCAAGAGGTTCGTAATTAAAATTTATCTCACACATCAGCCTTGCTTTTTCTGAGCTATTGAACGTGCATTACATTGCTGTTTAATTTGAGGTCAACGGTACATGGTACCTCAAAAAGGTTCGGTTCTAAAATAGGTACTACATAATATAGAGATACTTATTATTTATTGCAAGATTCTTATGATTAAGTTTCTAAGGTAAATATTTTGCAAAATCGTTAGATTAAAAATACTGACTGTGCAAAATCAAATATAGCGGATGTTGTTATTCAAAGCAGCTAAGCGTCCGCGAAATGCATCGGGAACGATTTAGACCAGTGGTGGGCAAACTTTCTTCATGGGGGGCCGGAAATTTTAAAAAATCCGAGGAGGGCCGGAACTGCAGAATAAATGCATTTTGATTTGAAATCGTTATGCGGCGAGCTATATACTAATTATGTAGTAGGCTCGGCGGCGGGTCGGATGAAACCCTTGCGCGGGCCGGAGCTGGCCCGCGGGCTGTACGTTGCCCACCACTGATTTAGACCAAATTTGCCACGGACTGACCAGGCAGGCTAGCTGCCACTGGCAGAGAGCAGCCGCAGACTTAATAAGTCTAAAATTAAAAGAAGAACTTTTCTCGCCGACTGCACTTAATTAAAAGACATCTTAATCATCAAGACCATACTAATCGTAAACCCAAAACAAATGAGGTTGCGTTATCCTTTTATCACCTAGTTCCTATGGCCGCATTGGTCTCCATTAGCTCAATCAAACGCCAGCAAGTAGTTCTAATTTACTTTACGGCTCAGACACGGCAAGTCAAGTTCCAAATTCAGTAAGGCCCGCGGCGGCGGCCCGGGTGAGCGGAAGCGGCGCGAGCGGTGATTCGCGCGGCATGATCAAAATGACGACTTGAATGAACCTGTTTTGGGCGACAGCGGCGGCTGCTTGCCGCACCGCCGGCCGCCCCGCTCACCGCGCGCGTCCAGTCCGTGGCCTAATATCGCTTCAATCGATCGATCGTTCGATCTTTTTTAATTTGAATACACTTTGTGTGTGCATGCATGTGTGCGTGTGTGTGTGTGTGAGTGCGTATATGTATGAGCGCGCGTGTGTATGTGTGTTAGAATGTGTGTATGCGTGTGGGGGTGGGGACGGTGTGTGGGTGTGCGTGAGAGTGAAAAGCACTTGTATACCTACGTATGTTTCTTGAATACCTACGTATAATATTAGCTTTGGTTAGCATGAAATAAAACAATTAAAATGGATTTTATCAACACACAGATTATTATTAAAATAAATAATTATAACTGTTTAAGTAACATTGAAGCTATAGACACCGAAGTTAAGATCATGCACGTAACAATAGGAGGCGAAAGTAATCAAAATGTAAGTTTGAATTGGGTTCTGGTCATAGTTATAATGAAAGCGGGATTTATGGATATTAAAGTTCATTTTTCCTACTAGAAACTTCAACAGCCAACTGATCCAATTTCTTTTAACTTAAATATAATACTTGTAAATCACATTCGTTCATCAGTTTTTGCAACTTTTGCAAGTAGTTAGCTGTGTATATGTGTATACATGTAATCATTTATCTCAACTCTCCTGCTTACACCTATAATTTGAAGATTGGCAGTTATAAACCCTTGTTAAGATTCACAGTGACACCTGGCGCTGTTTTTAGGGATCTGATTGATTGTTAACGTCTGAATTATTAGAGTTGGGGGAGGGCAGGATGGATAGCTCAACTTTTTTAAGTAAAATACAATTTGTAAAAAAAAAAAAACTGTTTACTTTGTTCAGTCGTAATTGTCGTAAAGGAACGATTAGGAAATTTATGAATATGAGAAAAATCCATCGATTGTATGATTATCCACAAATACCTACAATCACAATGTAGCAAATATTCAAATATTTTCAACAAATTGAGGACAAGCCAAAAAGCTTCTGAAGAAAAATAATAAGTTCTCTCTTATTAAATTATACATTATCCCATTTGCTCACCAAAACAGGAGTGCAGAGTTGTAGGCGCTTGGGATTGAACACGCATTATTACATATCAAATAATTACATTGTATTTTTCTCAACGGGTTCGCAATAACTGCGAATGAGCTGCTGGCGGTCACACAGAACGCCGTGGACTATCTTCTAAGGTAAAAGTGGCAAATAACATGAAATTTATGAATTTCGTACTCAGGTGGTTCGTGACCAGAGTTGGGCATTATTCGAAAAAAAAAAACCATCTAAATAATTACTGCTAGACTTCAGACTTTTCTTAGTACTAATAACACCAGCATAGTGTAGTTTTTTGGCAATTTTCAGTAGTAAACGTGTTTAAGTCTAATAAAAGTACTTAAATCCAATTCCGGAATTTTCGATATTCAGTGGTCTGAATTGTAATATCGGAAAATTTGACAGAGATTCCGGAATTTCGAAATTTCAGAGTGCAAGTTCTAGTTTCAGTGTTTTATTGCGGTAATTCAATTTAATTGTTAGAATACCTTAAGAAAACATGACTGAAATAGTGATGAAGAAGGATTAAATTTTTTCAGGTTGTATTTTTACCTTCCAAATATTGTCTCACAGCGGAGGTGAATGTCTTGTGTTATACACGAGATCAAAGTTCTTTACATCTCGTGTGCCTTTGAGTCCCTTACTGCGCCCAAGATTCTAAATTATTATAGAATCTTTCGCTTGCACGGATCTCATATGAGCAATCGAAGAAATATAAAATTTGTTGTACAAATGACTATTTCCTATACCAGTCGATACTTCTATATCCCTCAACTATTTGAGGGATAATAGAAAAATGACATGTACCTACGTTCGACCTTAAGCTTGGAATAAAGTGATCATGATTCTAGTAGTACTAGTAGAGTGAAATACCACCGTAGCTTCAAGAGAACGACCAGGTTATACATAGAAAACCCGTGACTCAGGAACAAATATTTGTGTAAATCACACAAATAAATGCTCTTACCGGGATTCGAACCCGGAACCATCGGCTTCACTACACACTAGGCAAGACCAGTCCGTCGTCTGTAGAATAATATAATAAAATTACATAAGGTTAAGCAGTAGCAGCGTAAGCAGCTTTAAACATCGCCTAAAAGTTGGCTTATTGAGCGCCCGTTCTACAATTATGACGAGTTTATAATGACCAAGATATAATTGTATGATTTACTTTGATTACTCTTTATTGAAAGTGTTGACTTTTTTTATTATTAGATTTATATAATTGAATTTTTATATTGTATCTTTTTGTTTTTATAGATTTATAACTGACATTTAATTCGATTATGCTTACTATATATGTAAGGATTATTTATCTTCAGTGAATTTTTAAATTTGTATCTAAACTGACATGTAAATTAGCTTTACGAATAAAATTATTATGATTATGATTATGGTTCTCAATTGTATATCTCGAGTTATTAACTTCTTCCCGCCTTGTACCGACATATATATTTGAAATTAAATTAATTCTATCTATCGAAACAACTTTAACCAAGTAATGTTTTGGTTGGAGTATGCCCTTGCAAATATAATTTAATTAATTACCTTGTCATTTTTTCCATGGCATTTGCCTTATTATATTTATTATATGCCATTCCATATGAAAACTGCAATTTTGCATTAGCCCTTCTTAATAGTTAAAATCCAATTACGAGTATTACGACTGCAAAAAGCACACTATATATTTGTATCGTAAATATGATGGATGATTAATAAATATAAGGTACAAGTGGAGTACGTTATCTTTCTTCGTTGATAGTAAACTCTAAATAATCACCAATCTTTCAGCAATCCCAGTAGTGTTGAATAACCCATGTCTTGCATACAAACTACCAACAAACAAATGTCTCACACATACTCGTCAATCTCTTGCATAAACCGGACTTAGTCTGGCTTACGACTACACGATGCGAACCTACAATTCTTCAACGATTACCTTTCTACGCCACCATTCATAAATTCTCTTATTTTTCCCCACTCCACTTATATATTTCTTCCGCAGAACTGTCCAATTTTTTATATAAAAGAGCATTTAGCGTGTAATTTATACTGCAATTCAAATTGAGTGCTAGAGTAACTTTTATCTCTCTTGACCGCGATTCCAAAACAAATTACTGACAGACTCGAGTTGTAGGAACTTTCATCTCACAATTTACCTAGTGTATGATTATTTGTGAGTTGCGGCACTATGCTTCAATTTGCTGCTCGCGCCGGGACCGCCTTTGCCGGGAACTTGGTCCCGCTAGAACGCCGGTTCATTGCGACGCCAATTGCCACATAAACAAGCCTCCCCAACCCGAGTTATGCGGTTGCGATAACAAAACTTCGTTATTTACTGTTCACACCACACATCATAAAACCAAGATCTTACTTAAGAAGACCAATGTACATGCCATGCGAACTAATTTCATACCAAAACAACTAAAAAATTCTTAGTTTTACAACCATTTTTGAAGTGAAACATAAAAAGGAAAAAGGAGAAGAATCTGCAGTTTGAGATTTTTTGTATTAGGTATAATCAAGTCCAGGAGTGATGCCCAAGACAGCGACAAAGATACATCCAACAAATAGAATATTTAGGTTATTCTTATAAGGGACATAAGTTAAAAATGAGACGTCTAACGCACGTTAGAGAGTCTTAGAGCCTTTTTGGATTCACCGCTTTATATTTTATCAGACATGTTGTTACACTGCAAAATCATTATTTTATACATAGCTAAGTCATGATCTAATAATAAATATAAAATTATAATCCCACGTTTACCATTTCATCCAAAATAATTATCTTCACAGCTTAGCCAAACCTTAATTAAATTACCACATAACGTAATCAAGGCGAAAATTAGGCAGGTAGTTAACAGTCGTTTGCTTTGACATTAGGTAACCAGTTAATGAATTTTAAAATTCAGCGACTACAATAAGAGTTTGATAATATTCTCTGTTTTGGTAAATGAAATTTGAATAGCGTGCTTGTTGGTAGGCCGGCAAACGACAACTTAGTGAAACTCACGTCGCCGCCGATTGGCGAACATATCGATTATATTTTGTTGATACACCCTTATTTTTTTTAATATACTCGTAGTAATTTGGATATTTATTTCTGTGTAACAGTTTACATATAAATAATTTAATCTTAATCGTCTGTCCGTTGCTGGGCATTTACGTCATTGGGGCATGGATTATTGATGAAAGATAATTGGATGAAGTATGACGTGGTATTAGAGTTTCCTGGCTACACCTGTACCGAAGAAAGAGGCTTTACGTGTTGGCTTCGGCTCCGCGCACGCCTCCTAAATATCTGGACACCATTGTTCCGTAATAGGTAGAGGCATACAAATAAATCATAAAAATTATGTGATGGGTAAAGACAGACAAATATAAATTATATCAAAATATATCGTGCATTTGCACCAATTAAAAAATAATAACCAAAATATACCATAAATCAGAATTGCACATGGTAAAAGTTCCAGTGGTCAGCCATGCACCAGTGGTCATCCTTTTTCGTCTGTTTATTGCTGTCCTTAGTTGTTTTTATAATGTTCATGTTTTATGTAGGTAGTTTTATACACTGATATAATTTTATTAAAAATAATCATTATTTTAAAAGAATTGCCTGCTATGAACACAAACACACCTACTTTAAAAAGTGTTGTCTTCTGGCATGAAGGGCTATGTGATATGTGCCACATTTTTTGTAGCGTCATGTGGTATTTTAATAAGACGTAACCAACTAAATTGTTTTGGACTGCGATACATAACCAATATTTAATCTATCTGAAAAAGTAAATAATAAATGTACTTAAAATACATAAATGCGTATTGAAGTAAAAAATGTAAGGCGACTGACAATAAAATTCGGAACTACTTTTTTATAAAATTCAATAGGCAGTCTCCCCTGGCTGATTTCTGGGTTCTAGGCAGTAATTTCAAAAAGTTCTTAATCCACAAGTCGGCCAGCCATAATTAAATTAACGTGAATTTATTTGAACATAAGAACAATAAAAAATACCCAGTACTCAGCCCCTGTTAGTTATTTTTTAATATGGCTGACCACTGGAATTTGAGATCCTGGAACTCAGAATCCACTATTCAGCCACTAGCATGTGATGGCTGGACACTGGTTACTTAAAGGCTTGCAGAAAACCCCTTTATTATACACATTTAATGAATAATCTCCTTAGGTCAAATACTAGATATTACGTTATATTCCTTCTTACAAACGTTTAACCTAGTGATGGGCCGAATATGGAGTTTGTTTATTCGGTTCATTTCATCTGTATCATTCTAGTAAAGCATTTGAAACGCTTCAATTACAGCTTCTCTTCAAAGCTTCAGCAACATGGATATTTACAGCTAAAGATGAATCGCTTCCTAGGCAATTCTCTGGAAACCAACAGGTAAAAAATTAAGGAACTCGCTAAAAAAATCAACTTTCTCCAAATAATCAATACATCCTTTACATTCAACATGTCTATCATAGTGTTTTGACGACAACGGGAAAACGTAACTTGATGGAAGAAATCCATCAAGTTACGTTTTCCCGTTGTCGTTCCTACTTGAAAAGCTCTGTAGGAGCTTACATTTAACAGTTTTGCAACATTCTTGTTATCTGAATACAATAAAAAATATTTGCCGAATAGTCGGCATGTTAACCGAATAATTCGGCCAAATACGAACACTGGAAAACTTGCCAAACATGCCGAATAAAATATTAAATTATACTATTTGAAGTTTCAGAATAAAATATTAAATTATAATATTTTATTCTGAAACTATTTATATAAAAATCTCAATGAACAGTTATATCGTTAATTATTCGAATTGGTCAATTTGGGGGCAAATTAACCAATCTTGAACTAAAAAAAAATACTGACTACTGGTGCTTTTATCCAATAAACAAAAAATACATACTAACCCCATTACTCATGAAACTTTACGAATCTGATTTAATTAAACTATGTTTATCCCTTTCTTACAAATACATACGTCAAAATGACAGATAAAGACAAACGATTCACAAGCTAATTCAGGCCAGCAACGCGTCTATGAATAACGCCATAAATGTTTATATTACACAAAAAGTATAATAATTGTCAAAATAAGATCTACGGCAAGGAAACTGTTCGGATTCAATAATTTTATAATCAATGTTACTATTTTTCTGATACATTCGCCTAAATTCGGAGAATTTGGTAGCCGTGTGTAAAATTTTAACGCGCCCTCAGTCCCTCGCTCTAATGAAGCCAATTTTCTACGCTCGCTCCACCTTGCTTTCCTTTTGAATTTTCTCGCGTATTTTCCTTGTCATCCATCTCCTTTCGCATTTCCATCCAGACAGATTACTCTTGATTTCAAATTCCACCTTCATTGATTCCTACAATACCAACGGATACAACAGTATGTACAATTTTAGCATTATTTTCAAAGGACGTGGTTTGGCCAGTATACAGTTTGTAATATTTCAAGCTTAAGATAGAAATATTACAAACTTTTAGAAATAGTACAGAGTATCTGCGATAATAAATCCAATGAAAATTATTGATAAATCTAGTAGTATGTTTATTACAAGATGCCTTTTTACTCGTAATGTTGAAATTTCCTCCTTCCATAAGTTTGTCGGTGTAAAACTTAACCTATTTCTTACAATCTTAGATCAAAAAATACACTTACTTTATGTATTAATGTGTATGCTGAGAGATTCTTTATAAAAAAAAACTTTTCAATAATAAGCTTCGCATGAAAATATACATAAATAGATGGCGTTAAATTGAAAATTCCACAATGTTATTTTTTTTATTTCAATCACCGTTATTTACCTTTATGTCTTTAACAATACTATTGGTACGAGTATTGTATAATTACGTAGCTATCATGTAATTACATTATGTTAGTTGGCTGGTTCTGCTGTGGACATTACTTTATGTCATATCACCAAATAAAGGAATGTTATATATCCACTCACTTGCTTTTGGTAACTGTGGCTGTCACCCTTATTTTATCATAATAATAGAAGTCACTGAAAAATATGAAGCAAGTGAGTGGATATATATATATACAGTGTGTAAATCTAATACGGGCGATAAATTAAACCAGACATAGACCTCATTAGTGTAATCATTAATTAAGATGTTTTTTTTTAAGTTACACTTAACTGTAACGACATAATTAATTTTTGAAAATTTTATCAGCAGCAATGTACTGTAAACATGGTTGCGTTACCAGAATATCTATTCGAAACGATTACTACGCATTTACGAACTTACCTAATATCCGTAGGAACAATCACATGTTAGTATTACACTGCGTTTAATGTTTTGTGGTTATTTTGGTAGACAGACTGCTACTAGGCATGTTAAAGATATTAAATGTTATTTATTTATCATTTTTATCAACAAAGAACTGACTTCATCTACTTAATGTCATTTTAATCAGTCACGATAACAGTACTTGACGTGTGATGTTTCCTAATACTGAGCATAGACATACTTTGATAGCACCTTTTCTGAAATTGCATTTCATATCAGTACCTAATACTAGAAAGATAATTATTATGATATCAATTTGTATTTCATTTGTCTGATATTGTTATAGGTACCAGATGGTGGGAAATAAGCATACGGCCCGCCTGATAATTGTATTATTACCAAAATTGATTTAGAGAATTAACTAAACAGTCTAAACACCACAAAGTTTGGTACATTGTTTGAAAACGTGACAGACTCTTTGGTAAAATTAAACGTCTTTTATTTTATTTCTACTTTGATTTGACAATGTCAGTAATTCAATACAGAAGTAATTGTAAGTTATAAAAATGCCACATTTAACAACTTTTACTGTTCCCAAATTAATGGACATGATTTTAATTTACGGTGAAGCATTACAAAATGGTAATCGAGCGTTATCTCTGTACAGAGAGCGATTCCCTGATCGAATTGTACCAAGAAACGCTCGAGTATTTGTAAACGCGATACAGCAAGTTCGCGAAGGTTTGCCTGTGACTGGAAGGGTGGAGGGAGCAGCTATTCACGATGAAGTACCAGTTCCATTACAAGAACGAATCCTCCGCCATTTTGCACTTGACCCTGAGAGTAGTAGAGGGAGGAGGTAGAAGAAGAACTGAGAAACAAGATAACTAAAGTTTTTCAGAAACTTAGAGATACCATCAATCTTCGCCATGGAGTCAGTCAAACGACGTTGCGAAACCTGTTATGAAATACAAGGAAAACACGTGGAAAATAGGTATCTGCGGCGAAACCGGCGAAACTAAACTGTGCTTTTAATAGGTAGGTATTGAAATAAATTGTTTTTTTAAGTCTGTGGTTTTGTACGTGTACGAGTATATAACTTTATTTTTGAAACTAGGTATTACGTTTATTAGATAAAAAGCATCATACTGGGATTATTCCCTTGGAGTGGCAGGCCGTCGACTCCCGACCGATTATGTCATTTAAATTTAAATTTTGATTCATTGAAATAAAATCAAAATTCCAACAACTCAAAAACGACATATGCCACTTGAAGAGTTGTTTACCCACTCATGACAGTTAATGACAAGTACCTGGGCGACCGAGCGTTGCTCGGTTATAACTATTTATTGTAATATGGTGGTGTATAGGTGATAAACTTAACTACATTTTTTTTACTAAATTAAAGTTGTCTAAAACAATAAAAATTAAAAAATTATATATAAACTTGAACATATAAAAAAAAAAAAAAGTTAGTCACCGGGCGAGATTCGAACCTGTAACACTCGTTTAGCAGTCCGCGTGTTAACCCGCTGGACCAGACGGACAGTGGCCGGCAACACGAAATTAGCGACCATATTCTGCGTCGAAAGAAAAACGCATGAAAACTCGAAAACACGCGTTTTCCCAAACATAAGACTAATCTAGATCGATTGTATACCCCCAAAAACCCCCATATACCAAATTTCAGCGAAATCGTTAGAGCCGGTTCCGAGATCACAGAAATATATATATATATATATATATATATATATATATATATATATATATATATATATATACAAGAATTGCTCGTTTAAAGGTATAAGATAATGACAATTTGAAATTAACTGCCAACGAGCGTTTAACGTGAGTGTTTTTGTATTACATTGCGGGCCGAATTATTTTGTATGGATAAAATTTTAATTGCAATTCTACGAAAAATTATCTAATTACATTTCTTATGTCCGATACTAACCAACGTTAAGAGCTTCGCCCGTATTAGATTTACACACTGTATATAAAGACCTAAGGGTCAAAAGTTTATGACTATAAATATTTATTATTTATGCTGTTATATTAATGGAAAGTGGTATTTTAAAAGGCGCGCAGGCATTATTTCGGTAGTTTCGGATTGCATTTTAGATAAACTTTTTTGTGTTATTTTTTTCATAAATTTCCTGTCACCTACAACTAAAATACCGAAATAAAGCAAATAGGTAGCCATTTTAAAACTTCGGTCCTTCATGCCCCTTGCCCCCTACCGTTATCTGAGGTTTTTGGGTGCTCTGACAATATGAACCCTTAAAGACTTAAAATTTATAGAACAAGTGAGCGAAGCGAAGTTCACACATTCAACTTGGAACACACCTGTCAGCCCTAGCTGTAGTTACTGTATTTTTTACTGCTTTACAATAATGTAAAAATAAACATTCTATAATTATACAACTTCGATATTTGTTATTTGATCTTAATATTCTGACAACATATTTTGTGATGGGGATCTATTAGTTAGAATTAAGGCCTCATTACACCAAGAAAATTTCAGGGCATAATTTATTAAGTATACCTGCTTTGCCTATCAGGCATGTGCCGCTTTATAACACAACGCTATTTTATTCGGTTAGTGAATATATGGCATGTTGAAAGTGGATTATGATCGCGAGTTCATAGTTTGGGGTAAATTTCCTACTAGATTTATATGTTTAAAGCAGAATCATTTCCTACCGCAATCAATTTATTTAAAAAATGTTGAATGTTTGAATGAAATGGTTGTTGATACTCGTAGTAAGTGACGGTAGCAAGCCTGCTACTTATCAGACCGGTGAGCTGGTGTGCCGGAGTCACGAGTTCGAGTCTTGCTCGAGGTAGTTATATCTACTTTGTACATACTCGTACCTGTATAAAGCTATATCTTCTGCCCGCGAATTTGTGTGCGTGGAATAATGATGATGATTGATAAAAATATAGGTATATATTAGCCCTTCCCTGGGCTTCAAACTATCTTCATACCTTATGCGAAGAGATAAAAGACAGGCAGATTTACTTTCGCATTTATAATATTAGTAGAGATCTTATCTATTGTTTTAAATACCTAAATATTACCAGATGATTCAGATGTTGATGATGATCATGACTACTATTTCAGTTTTTGCAAAATCAAGGGAAAAACCTAAGGGTTACTTCCTCAAAGTTTATTTAAGTAGTTAATTCTAAAGAATTAATCCCTAAGCCACTACGCCTGATTTTACTCTCATAATTCCAAATAGTGCCATGTATCCCAAACAGCCACTCTTGACGGTACATCGTTAGTTTATATTTGGTTTGCTTCACTGTTAAATTGGTCGCTATTTTTTGTGTATAAGATCCACACTATTTGGTCTCGAGTCAGCTGCGACGGAAGCGGCATTACGAGTGTCTGCGCGATACAGATATACTCTCTGCGTCTCTATTCAAAATTAACAAGCCGTAGGTTTACGTAGCCGCTACACTCGGGTAGTAGTTTCGCAATAATGGCACGGCATTGTGCCCGAGACTTGACTTATAATCCCGCCATTGTAAGTGTTTCGTATGTCTCTGCGGTGCTTTATTAAATTACTCCGTAAAGCCCCTTAGTATGCTCATCTAATATGCTCACTTCTACATACATTAGCTGTATATTATAATGATACCTATTCGTAATATTGGTTAAAACATTAGAATAAGCTAGTACTTTCAATATTATTTTAAAGGTCAAGTCATATCAGAATGAACCACGTGTGAGTAGGGTTGCGATCCAACTTTATTGTTAATACTTTGTGACATTGCACTATTATCACGAAATTTGCTGGGTTCATTTTTAGGAGTAAATGTGTTTTGAACAGATCAAATTAACCAAAAGACCGTTTAGACAATATTTTGTTTTTTTTTCGATACCGTCAAGTACTCGTAAATATTGCAGGATTAGGTACCATTGTCATCATATCAATCCGAGACTCACTGCGGTGACTTGATACGCGACGGCGGGGTGCGGGCGCCCGGCATCGGGCGTCACGACGGTCGCCGGTGTCATAGTTCTCCATATTTCCTATGTTATCTATATTTGCAAAGCTCCCTATATTTTTAGACCGTCTATACCACCCGTAGCTTTTCACGCGACATTCTGTGGTGCTTCAATATGTGGTTCCCGCACCACAACTCCACTTTTATTGACAGTTGAACTGCAACGCTCGATATAGCGCTCAGTCACGAAGCAAACAAACGTAGGTATTAAGTGAATCTGGCGTAGCGTAGGATTTGGCAGTTTCACGTCGTTTTAAAGTATGCACACTAGCACAGGCACGCGCAGTTTCCAATCTGCCGGTATGAGGCGTAAACTATAGTCGCCCGCTGACGTGTTCCACGTGTTGTAAAACTTTTATTGCTCTTCTTTTTCCACTCGACCGATCCTTCACATGTGAATGTAAACGCGTTCACCCAGCTGACGGTTGTTATCGCAAATCAAAAATGAATTTACACTGTCCGTCACATACCACGAAACTGAGATCGTTTATTCATTATCTTGAAAGGTGCATCGCTAATGGGTACCCTTCCACTTGAACCGCTTTAAGGAGTGATTGTTAATTTGCAATTTAAACATATAAGCGGGGCTTTGTTGGTTTTTAACGGATGCAACTAATACCAAACACCAAAATATTACGCTTAAGCTAAAAGCATATAATATCATAATACATATATAGATTTCGCAGTTTCGTATCAGATTCCAAACAAACGTGCCGAATTCCAAAACACCCAGTTAACGCCAGGAGAACTATATCGGATGGAGTTAGGGAAACACTGGCAAAGTTTAAGCTACTTGTTTTGTCGTTGACGGTTTCCGAGGATGGCAACACGTATACAAATAAACCAACGGTGAAACTCAATAGCCGGGTGATAAGGCATTGGCGAATGTTCGGGTGATATTTATGCAATAGCGTTGCGTGGTATCGCCGTGCCGACACGCTGCGGCACCGGCGTCGCACGCCGCGTCACGCCACACCCGTGCTTCGTCGTCGCCACACTCCTTTGTCGCCCACCACTGATTTATAACAGCAATATAACGCCAACTGTCATCCAGATATTTTATAACTTTCATATGGTCTTCGTATTCTTATCGTTTTCGCTGCTTGGAAACATGTATGCTTTGTTACTGTGTCTTTTGTTTTCTATAAAAGTCTTACGTGAATGTTTTTAGTTCGTTTTTATTTCTTTTGCACAAGCACGTTAGACGTGGATGTTTTTGAAAATACTACTACCACGTATTTCTGGATGCTCATAAAAATATAAACTATAAATATTACACGGTGGAAAATAAATAGGTAACGACTGAATGAATATGACATTTAAATGCTCCTCAATCTGACAAAGTAAATCGGCTATCTTCTAATTATAGGTAGTATTAGTGTCGTATACACCCAAACTTTTGCAGTATATTGCGCATTGGAATAGTTTCCGGCAACAGTAACTAATTAAATGCGCGTAATGGAAAATCATTTCACGCGATAATTCGCAAACTTCAAATAACTTTGCTAACCACAATTTACGTACATGTTTGTGTGTGCTTTGAACAATGGCTAAAACTAAAATTAGACGCAACTGATAATAAACAGGGCGGAGAAATCGGATCCGGGCTAAATTGGCTTTATCAGCATCTTATTGTGGGGGGCCGGGCTCGCCCGCCGCCTTATCCACAGCTAACCGCTAATTGTGTTCATGTGTATACACAACTCCAATTCCCTCCATTTCGCACGACGAGGCCTCGCATTTCAACACCCCGCCGCCATTCGCAGCCATTTACAAGCGTCGATAGCGATACCAACGTACGTAATTGCTGCGAGATTGATAGGTATACCGCACAATACGTACTAGCCATGTCCAAGTGAATCTTGTTGCATTTTGCATAAAATCGATACTCATGAATAGATTCGCAGCGGAGCCGCTGTGCAGCCGCAAGAGAATAGCCGCTTGAATTTGTCGAAATCGGTTTTATATTTATAGCAGTACTATAGCATTCGACTCCGTTAATTTTATCTCTGATCGACAATGTCAAATTACCACAAATATGTCCGGTGAAATACGTTCGTGTTGGAGGGGTTCACGAATTATTTAACAGAGTAAAATGTTGTTGTTTGTAGGCCAATGACTAAGAACTTAACGGAAAATATGTATAATTATGTAGGTATATTTATGATTTTGATTTAACACGACACTCAAGACACATACTGTGTTTATAAACAAAATATCTCTTATCGTATATAGTATCGTATCTTATGGCTCCTATATACGATGGGCCACCATACTGGCCCACCAAGATGGCGCAGCCTGTAGAAAGGGTAGTGGTGTCGGATGGCTTATGGCGCGGTGGTATGGCGATGGATGGCCAGCATGGCCGCGCTGTCGGTTTTTCGTCCGCACATCAAAGGTAGTGGGCCAGCGAATGTGCGTACGCATCTACACGTGGCCCATTGCATAATGCGTGCTCTCAACCATCACATGGCCATCTCGCTGGTCCAGCACTGGGCCATTGTGTAGAGGAGCCATTAAAGTTCGAATCGGGCCGGGAGGCTTTTCCTTTTGGAACAAAACAGGCTGACAAACAATAATAATTAATTATAATTCACTAATGGGAAACTATTTTTTTAATTTTGTTTCTGACTATAACATTCATTCGCAGCATCTCTGTTCTGGTTCTCCATTTATATTTGCTACCCTTATACATATTTCTTCCTTACGGTAATTTCTACTACCTGAAGGTTGTCTGGAAGAGATCGCTTTTTAGCGATAAGACCGCCTGTTGTTGCTTAGTTTTTTTTATGTGAATTACTGTATTTAATCATGTTTTCGTTGTGCACAATAAAGAATATTATTATTATTATTCTCTTTATTTCTCTTTCTTCTTAGGTTATGTTTTTTACAATATGGATATAAAAGTAAAATATAAAAATACATCAAAAAATACTATACAAAACACATATAAACACATTGTAAAAAACTTAACCTAGTGTGCCGCCAGCAGCGGGGCAGGGCCCAAGCTGCCGGTGGTCAGGGCTGCAGAGAGAGGAACCGCCGCACTATCCGCGCCGTGTCCAAGATCACCGCCTTCTGCATCTGACCCTTGATCCAACCACCTAGCGAGAGTCTCTCAAGGTGTTGGTCGAGACTCTTCGCTATGAGACCGTTCGCTGAAACGACTATTGGGACAATGATCGTCGAATCAACATCCCACATGGCGGTTATCTCATGAGCCAAGTCTAGGTACTTGCTGGACTTGTCCTTCTCGGCTTTCACGAGATTCTCATCATGGGTGATGGTGATATCGACGAGCACGGCCCGGCGTTGCGATCGATCTATTATCACGATGTCAGGCTTATTGGCTACAATAGTCCTGTCCCAATCGATCCCAATAGAGCGTGGCACGACCATTTTCGAGAACTGGCACAGGTGAGTACTTGTAGTACGGTACTTCGCGGTCCACAAGGCGGTATAGAAGGCGGGTAGGTTTGGTTAGCAAGATGAGAACAACCGGAAATGATATGCCTGAGTGACTCTCCGGGACGGCGGCATGCCCGACAAATGTCGACCGTACCGTCCTTCAGGATATATTTCCGATAGTTGTTCGTCATCATAACTTCGTCCGCAATTGCACAGGCAAAACCCTCGGTTTCTCCGAAGAGGTCCCCGAATCGTAACCAGTTCACCGACGCGAGCAGGTCCACGTCAGGTCCCGTGAGGGCCTTGTAGAACCGCCCGTGTAGCACCTTACTCTCCCATGCCGCTTTGCGATCCGCAGTACTTAGTACCACAGGTTTGCGCCAGTTCTCGTTTGCCAAGGAGAGCGGCGTGAGGTTCCTGTCTACTGCCACCACGTCACGATGCATCCCACACTCGTTGTTAAGGAAATAATTCCTGAGATTGCACACCTCGCGATTATTATTATTATTATTTATATTT
Source organism: Cydia pomonella (assembly GCF_033807575.1). Classification (NCBI taxonomy): domain Eukaryota; kingdom Metazoa; phylum Arthropoda; class Insecta; order Lepidoptera; family Tortricidae; genus Cydia; species Cydia pomonella. The sequence goes on along the minus strand of NC_084705.1, from coordinate 9,760,003 downwards.
CTTTACTTGTCTCTCCGACTGGAGGAAGTTTTATTCCCATATTCGCGGGCTTTTGACCAAACGAATACAGAAAGTGTGAAATAAAATCCTACTGTTCTAGAGTTAGGAACTTACGAACTATCCTGCATGTGTTCATAACAGCAGCTTTTTGCAGGAGGATATATGTGAGTGGATGAACATCGAGAGATTTTAGGCTGGTATGCAGAGAACGAGGGATAACACCAGTGGATGAAATTATAATCGGAATAGTTTTTACGGTATTCACTCGCCATTGAGTTTTAATCTCTATGGATAGGTCTGTATATTTACTGATCTTTTCGGTGTGTGTAGTGGTGAGATTGTGGGTGTTTGGAATAGCAACGTCGATCAGATAAACAGTCTTTGCAGTTTTGTCATGAAGTGTAATATCAGGTCTATTGTAGTGGATAGTTCTGTCTGTAATTATGGTTCTGTCCCAGTAAAGTTTGTAATCGGGTGATTCTAGTACAATCTGAGGAGTGTATTTATAGTAAGCGGTCCTGTTGTTGATGAGGTTGTATTTGAAGGCAAGATATTGGTGTATGATAGCTGCAACTTGGTCGTGACGATGCTTGTAGTCAGTCTGGGTTATTGATCGACATGCTCCTGTAATGTGCTGTATTGTTTCCGAGGCAGCATGGCACCTACGGCATAGGTCTGTGGTTAGATTGCGATCGCGGATGATATGTTTTCTGTAATTTCTGGTGTCTATTATTTGGTCCTGGATGGCTATCATAAATCCTTCGGTTTCCGGGAACAACTCACCTCTCTTGAGCCACATGTTGGACGCCAGCCTATCGACGTTGGGATTAATCAGGTCGAGTCGGTGTCTGCCGTGAAGTGCCTTCTGTACCCACTCTTGTTGTTTTTGTTGCGGCTCTATGATGACTTCACTTTTTTGTGCTGTGTGGTCGTTTAGATTTAGCGGAGTGAATTTTTTGTCGGTCATGACGACGGCCTGATGCATTGGAGAGCGGGAAGATTGGTCGTGGAAGAACTTTCTAAGTGACCTTACCTGTTTGTTGTGGAGGTTCCTGATATCAATCAAGCCCCTTCCACCATCAGCCCTCGGTAAAGTCATCCTCTGGGTGCAGCTTCGTGGATGGTGCTTACGGTATTTAGTCATTAAGGTGTTGATGATTCTTTGGAGATTACATAGATCTGTTTGTGACCATTGGATAATACCGAAAGAGTATGTAAGTATAGGGATTGCGTACGTATTTATTGCTTTAATTGTATTTTTAGCATTAAGGTGTGTGTTAAGAATTTTATGGAGCCTGGCTGTAAACTTATTTTTTAGTGAAATTTTAGTTGTTTTGTAATGGATTTGTCGTGTTTGTTGGTAACCTAGGTATTTATAGCCGTCTTCATCATTAATAGGGTCGATTTGTTCGCCACTATTTAGAGTGTAACTATTGTGTTCTACTTGACCATTTCGAATTGACTGAATTTTGCACTTATCTATGCCAAAGTCCATACAGATGTCTGATGAAAACGATTGAGTGATATCTGCAAGGTTGTGAATATCTTTTAAACTACTACTAAAGAGCTTTATGTCATCCATGTACATTAGGTGGGATAAGGAGTGCGAGGTGTTTCCGTACTTAAGTTTAAATCCAGATTTACTATTGTTTAATAGGGTAGACAGCGGATTAAGTGCCAGACAAAACCAGAGTGGGCTAAGGGCGTCTCCTTGGAAAATGCCTCTGCGGATAGTGATAGGTTCCGTTTCTATGTTTGTTGTGTTGCTAAAAATTTTAATAACAGTTGACCAGTGTGTCATGGTATTTTGCAAAAATTGTATTATGGTGTCATGTACTTTGTAATGTTTAAGAATATAAATAAGCCAGGTATGTGGTACAGAGTCAAACGCTTTTTTATAGTCAATATACATTGTGTAGATATTTCTTCGGTTAGAGAGTGCTTGTTTGCTAATAACGGTGTCTATTGTGAGTTGTTCTTTGCAACCTTGGCTTTTTTGACGGCATCCCTTCTGCTGTTCCGCTAATATGTTATGTTAGTAAATATGCCTGTATATAAGTCTGCTTATACAAGAGGTAATGATTTTGTAGATATTTTGTAGACAGGTAATGGGCCTATATTTAGCAGGGTTTTTTGTGTCGGTTTTATCCTTCGGTAACATATATGTTGTTCCTTGCGTAATATATTGTGGTAGGGTTTTAGGATCATGAAGGAATTGGTTAATGTGTTTTAACAATATTGGGTGCAAATAGGTGAATTTCTTAATCCAATAATTGTGTATTTTATCAGAACCAGTAGCTTTCCAGTTGTGAGTTTTTGCTATAACTGATTGTAGTAGATCTAGACTAATCTGTTCAAAGTTCATCATAGGCAAGGATCTATATGATTCTTTTTCAGCCTCGATCCAGTCGGAACGTCGGTGTTCCACCGGCTGAGACCATATTTCAGACCAGAAATGATGTAGCTGTTCCGCAGTGGGAGATTCGGAGTTGCCGTTAGGATTTTGTCCCGGTTCTTGGTTACTATTGTGCGGTTGTTGCAGTGTCCTATAGAAAACTTTTTCGTTATTCATGAATTGCTTGTTTTGTTTTTTACGAAGAGTTGTCAGTTTATATCTGCGGATTCTACTAGTAAGCGCGCTAAGTTTTTGTTTGAGAGTATCGAGGAAATGGCTGAGTTGTGTGTTTTCGTTTTCATGCCGGGAGTGAAGTTGATATTGTCGTTTTATGTTATTTATGTGCCTTGTAAGTCTTGGGCTAGAGTTACCATTGATAAATTCAGTTAGTCTGCCAATCTTAGCTCTCAAGTCGGTTATTCTGTCCTGTAATCTCTTTTGCCAAGTGGGAGGTTGATAGTTGTACTGATATGTGTCATGAGGTTCTCTGATTTTAGAACCGGCTTGGGTTGCAGCCACAAAGGCAGCGCAATAAAGGGTTGTTTGGGTAGTTTCAAAATCAGAGTTATCGGTTAGGTACCTTGGTAGTAACACGGTGTTGATAAAGTGTACAATAGAAACAAGTTTTTTGGATGGCTTTTGTTTTGGTATGATCGGTCTATTGATGGGGTTTGAGCTATCAAACTGTTCTTTAGCAGCTATAAAGGCTTGTTCTATGTCGTCTTGCATTGTTTGCGGAATACAGATTATTGTTTCGTTTTCAGCGCTACTTAAATTGTCAAGTTGGGTCTCGTGGTGATCTATGGAGTTGTTTTCGGGTATAAAAGTTTGTTCAAATGTATCATTCTGTAAAGTTTCGGTCAAGACGTTGAAAAGATGTGGACTACCTGTATTTTGAACACTGTTGTCATCTAATGTCAGTTCACGCGAAATTTCATATCTAAGTTCTTGCAGTCTTTGTTCGCTGAGGTATTTATTATTTACAATAACTCGCCGTTGGTCTGCTATTCTCTGCTCGGATACATGAGACAATTGAGGGTGTTTTGCAATGACTGTCTGATATAGTGGTTTCCTATATGCTGTAGTATTGGTTTCTAAGTTTGTTATTCTATAGTACTCTCTCATTATTGACTCATTTATTTCATTCGTCCAGCTCATTCTTTGACTACTATTCTGTGTGACTGTTTGTGATTGTGTTACATGGCAAGGTGAATCTTTTAGGTCGTTCTCGGCTAATTTCCTAACTTCTGCTATATCAGCATCTGATAGTAGTTTATTTCCTACTATGGCCCTCCGTTGGTCTCCTAATCGTTGTCTGCTAACTTTGAAAGTGGGAAAAGTTCGGCTGAATTCGTCATGTAGCTGTGGCAAATATTTCTTTGTTTCAGATCCAAGAGCGGTAATTCTAAAATATGTGCGCAAGATGAAGATGTTCATTTCTCGAGACCATTTCTTACGCACATTCTGACGAGCCGTGGCGGGTGCAGGTTGGTTGGCAGATCTTGCCTCCTGCACAACATCCTCGGTCGTATGAAGTGAGTTAAAAGGTGACGTACTCGCTGATGTACTCTCGGAACCTGTATTAATCAAGTAAGAGTCTGGTGATGATGGGACTGAAGAAAACAAAGAAGATGGCGACGCTGGAATGAAGGAACACAACGAAGTTGGGGATGGTTCGCGGATTGGGGGTAATTCGGCTGTAGTATGTTCTTCGATGGAAGCCCGCCTGCTCAGCTCCGCATCGCCGCTGGTTCGCATGCTGTGGCACCCAGCAGCGGCTCCAGATGCGCCCCGACGATCACCCTCGGGTAGCGGCCCGTCTGCGGCTGTAACAGATTGTTCGATGGGAGCCCGCCTGCTCAACTCCACATCGCCGTTGGTTCGCATGCTGTGGCATCCAGCAACGGCTCCAGATGCGCCCCGACGATTACCCTCGGGCAGCGGCCCAGAGCGTAGAGTTCTCGATCGTAACTTCATTAACCTATGGGAGGAAGAAGATCAGAGAAAAAAGAAAGGAAGAAGAAGAAAAGATAGGAAAGTTGGGATCTTAGTTTGGGAAGGGTAAGCCTAGTTGACATTGGCAAATATTTTGTGTCTCCCTAATTGGGGTGCGGTCTAGATGTTTCGACCTCATATGAGATGGTATCACCAACCCGTAAGCCCGCCCACCACGGCAAGGTGATCTCTTTGGGGGGTTATTATTATTATTATTATTATTAATACGTAGGTACTCGTAACCGTTGAACTTGTTTTTTAATATGTAAAGCACATAACAATCTTCCGATCAAAATGCCATAGCGTTAAGTGACGTATTGAATAGTGCGAGTATTGAATAAGATTTTCTAGTCATTGTGATGATTTTTTTTTATTATAAATATTCTATTTCGCTTCGAAACAAATATTTTAGTTATGGCAATTTTTTTTTAACATAGAGGTAAATATTTTTTATATACCTATATATTTTTTACTGGTCGATTACGAGAAAATCCGCATACACTAATATTTATATTATTTACATACGTATTCCACAAAGCCGTGTTTGCATCTAGCTGGAGCCGCTACGAATAAGCTACGCTACGCCGTAACGCTAGTCTATTTTACACCGTCGCCTACACTATCACTTTGCCGAGTCAAGTGCGCTGCAAATGGGTAGGCGGGGGCGAGGACATAGCATTTACTAGTATGCACTAGACTACCTGGGTTCCACATTAGTAATCGTCACCGTCCCGAATACCTACCTACATGAGTAATGTTCTCACTTAGTCTCAACTACTAATTCCCTTTATGGCCAGATGTTTTACTTGTTGAAATAAATAAGTATGGTATTAAGTATAATCTGTTCAAAATGTCAGCTTTAACTTTAATTTGGGAAAGCTTAATAAAAATGGAGTCGGACACGATCCTTTTTTAGTAACCCGCAGTCATTAATTTGGGTGCAGTTTAAAGCTTTTATTCAACATCCACTTCTGTCTTTCAACCTTCGCAGTACATTTTTGCTGGCATCCGATTGAGCTGAGCAAGTGAGCATATTAGGGCAAAACACTTACCGTTTGTGTAAAAGTACCATATATTTTATGATGTGATCAAATTAAATGGAATATATAGTCTACTCGACACGTCCAAATTGGTGAAAAATAGAGATCTATTCCTAAAAATACGTGTGATACCTCATTCTTAATTATGTCTAGAGCGCGTTTATTAGCACAAAAAAAAAACAAAAGTTTCATACGCACTCGTCGCTACTCACCCGGATTAATTTGTGCTAGGGGTGCATTTTGACCTTTATATGTGCGTGGAGTCCTGCTTGAACCTATGATTGTAGGTTAAAAAAAACTAGGTACGGCATTATTGTTTTAAATCTTTATTATTTATCTGATATTGATTAACAACAATAATAGTTCATTTCGGTCGCACTTATTTATTAGTAATTAGTAAATTAAAAGAGAATACCTAATATCATATTAAATTAAAAACAGATGCGCACATAATGCACTGCGAGTCGTGTCAACATCGTATTATGACAAAATCAAAACTTAATTGTAAAATCAGAATACCGTTCTTGGTCTTAATATATGAGCTACGCCGCCGTCACGTGTAGCAAGTTTTTAGATTAACTTACAAGAAGCATAAGAAAATGGGCTACGAGCATGCATGACATCTCTCTCAGTGCATCTGGATCGCACATATACATGTAGTATATTCACATATTAAACTTTTAAATCTTATAATACTAACCTAAAAAGATGTGTTCAGACGCGTAATAGAATAAAATTGAATGCCAATTTCATCAACGTTTGATGCGTTTGTAAAGCCACGCATATAGGCTAATTGGAGACTTAGTTATTATATCAGTTATTACATCATATCGGAAAGAGATCGAATTGACCTTATAATAGGTATAATTTGGCAGTAGGTAAACCTACTAGTTAGAAGTGGAGTTACCCGAGGTAATAACTAAACAGTAATCTATTTCTAACTGAAAAGGCCGAAAAGTCCTTTACGAAAACCAACTTCATAATTAAGTTGTCACACCCGCATTTAAAATATTATCGCACAATGGTTCTCTGATGAATTTTTCAATTAGAGCCGCAGTCAATTTAAGATAAAAGAGGTAAGTAAGGCACAATACGTACGGTTGGGAAGAAAATCTAATTTGCGTGGGTGTCCGGCCGGACTTTTGTCACAGCGCACTGTGGCAATTAGGCAAATACGCGGGCACGGGCAGGGACACGCGCGCGAAGCGAGCGGCACGTGTTGACCACTTACGGCTTGATGAACCGGCCGCGCGTAATCGTGTTCCAAGCCCTGGTCTATTAAACCCACCTATGCCACTGATAGGGTTAATTTGTGTTATTAAATCATATTTCAGTCAAAATTAGATTCGTAATTGCTGGACTTAGGTGTAATTTATATCTGAAAATGGCCATAAATACAAAACCTAACACATACATATAACTATTTTATATGTAAGTATTTAATAACTTTCTCTTCGTTTCAACCTGTGTCGTCACGATAAAATGTGATAAAACGTGACCTGATAACCAGGATGAAGAAAAAAGCGTTTTCTGTTCATTTTAGGTATTAGTTCATCCTTTCAAGTAAAATTAGAATTTTGAGGAATATCGATCAGCTGGCTTTTGCTATGTATTTTTTCAGTTTCATATATCTATGATATGTAGTGTAGCAAGTGTCAATCGATTAAAAAGCTGTCATCATGTACTAAATGCAATGAACAATCCATTGCCACCGTATTTTCTCAAAATCGTCCGTATTTGTCATGCTACTTCAGTCAACATCAGTACTTTTTGTACTGAGACAGAATGAAATAGCATAAGATCTTTGTGCGTTTCCTTTTTTGTTGCCTGAGCCTAAAATGAAATTCCAATAAAAAGATACGAGAAATGTTTCGGGTAAACAATGGAATAACGCTAAATTATATTATCCTCTGGAGTTGCAGGCGTCCATAGTCTACGGAGACTGCTTTCCATCGGGCGGGCTGTATGCTTGTTTGCCACCGACATAGTATAATATATATATATATATATATATATATATATATATATATATATATATATTAAAGAAAAACCTTGTATTTCTTGCAAAAATTACTATACATTTTTACAGAATTAAAATACTAATTCTAAACTATGATTAACATCTCTTCGCAAGAACCCCTCCGCAGGTGAAGGCCTCCTCCAAAGATGCTCAGTTTGCTCTGTCCTGTGTTATTTGCATCCAGTTAGTACCAGCTGTTTTATTTATCTCGTCCGCCCATCTCGTTCGCAGTCTTCCGTTACCGGCAACGGAAGACCGCGTTAGCAGTAACGCTCGACACACAATATTTAAATTACTAGCAATCCTAAACTACAAATAACAGCTAAATGAAGTTTATATATTAAAAATGTATTAAGAATATTTTCAGAATGTGTATGCATTTTTTTGTTATATGATCTGTAAGTGGCCCATCCGATGAACTTTCAGTAAGTATTCCTTATGTAAGTTGTAAAGAATTTTGCGAGGTGATAGAAAACACGGCATAAGTTACATCAAATAAAAAAAAAAATAAAGACTTTGATTAATTAACCTCTCTATCTAACCTATTGATGAATTATTAGGCTACGCTAAGAGGTATCTTTCTGAAAGTCTCATACTAATTTAATGATAATATAAAACAACAGATTAATGGCGTTATTCATAAACGCATTACAAGCCTGAATTAACTTTGAATCGTTTGTCTTTATCTGTCATTTTGACTTATGAATTTGCAAGAAAGGGATAAAACATATTTTAACTACCGTAAAACTACCCAACTATAGTCCAATACTGCAACTATGGTCCACAAGTTCAAAAGGAAATTAAGTATCTATACCAAAGTTCCTTTTGGTTTACTCCTAGTTTTACCTTCCATTTATAAACATACTTTGCCTTAGAACTACAAAAATATAGTAAAATACACACCTGAACGAGAAAAATTGAGTTTATTTGTGGACCATAGTTGGGAGCTTTGGACTATAGTTGGGTGGTTTTACGGTAATTCAGGCTCCTAAAGTTTTATGAATATGGGGGTAAGAAGGCAACTACGTACAAGTTTTTAGAAAAAAGCCCGCTGTTTTAATTTATTTTAAGAAATTAATTTTAAGTGATTGAATAAGTAAGTGAAAGTACTGGTCATCAGTAAGTATATTACGAGAAACCTACGGCGCGATTCGAAGAATGAAATACGATAACGATAAGTTCTGGTTTAGATAAGTTCTCATTTAGATATCGTTTGTATGCTGTATAATGGACAGAAGCAGCTCGATTCGGACAGCCAATGTCATTTTGACGTTAGAAATATCGTAGATAGATCTTATTGGGATCACAGCGTTATCGAAATAAATGTCAATTCTGACATTTAGTTTAGTTATCGATCTTTTAATAGTTATTTATTTTACAAGGGGGCAAACTTGTTGTTTACCCGCTCGTGCTTATATTGATACCCGACCAAGCGAGAGATTCCAAAATTGAAACACGAGCGTAGCGAGTGGTTCGTGAAGTGGAACTTTGAGCATGGTGAGGGTTTTAAGGCACGAGGGTTAAACAAACTTTGCCTCCGAGTGAAACACAACATTTTTTACCACACCATTGCGAGGAAAATACTAACCATAAAATACCAAAAAAAAACAAATCAAATCCAAATGAACTTAATTAAAAAATTATCATCCACAATCATCATTTAAAATTAATTATTATAAAAAAAAATACTTACCATCAACAACAATATTCTTTTCCTCTTTTTTAGTGTGCAGTCGGGTTTTTTGTTTTTTTTTTAATAATTATTATTATTTTTATATATAACTTTTTAGTTACCCCCAAAAAAATCTAACGATACCTCATACATCAAAATCCATCAAGCCATTTAGGCTACAGGAGGCCACAAAGAAACAGACATATATATATACACTCGAAAAACATTACCGTCCTCCCTTTGGCATTCGGGTAAAAAGTCAATTCTACCAGCTTACATAAGGAAACGACTCAAAATTTGCATCTGATTACTTTGCCCCACATGTGGATAAAATGCAACTTTCTCATTAGTTTTTGAACAATCAAGAGGGCCTTTACCAGTTGGTGTGTTGAAAAGATCTTTACAAGATTTTAAACGTGTCTTAATCATTCTTCGAATCGGGCCATTATTACTTTATTCGTAGATGTTTTCCTGGAACTCTTCCTATTTATATTTAATTTTGCCAAGCAATATTATTTTAGCCTGTAAAACGTCTTGAAATACCTTATGCGACGACTCCATGACGAGCGCGCCTGGGACTAAATAAGCGTGCGCGATTATCAAGCTTGCAGCAAAACAAAACCTTAACAAATTCACTAATCAGAATTGGCCCCCTATGTGACAACTAATATATTTCCACTAAAGTTTATACATATCTGTTTGAAAACTTCTCTCCTATGTATAAAGATCTGTGGCATCATACGATCATCAGTGGCATCGAACAGGACAAGCAAGGACATTCAGTTGTGAGTCCTTCAAATGACATATATGTATATATATGCAAATTTTTAGCTTCATCGGAAACCGGGAGGTAGGTCAAATTTAACTTGCAAGATTTGACCCGTATAATAGTACATTACGATACAAGTGCGAAAAATAGGAAATTCGAAACGAGTGGTGATAAATTAAAACACGACTGAAGTGTTTTAAATCGACACGAGTTGCGAATTACCTATTCGCACATGTATCGTACAACGTTTTACAGTACATATGGTCCTTTAAATGTTCGACACACTAACGTAATATGCTAATTTTCGCACTAGTGCGGTAAAGTAGCACCATATGTATTGTAAACATAGTTACATACATTGCAAGTTAAACAAAAGCTTGTAACTGTAAAATTCAATGTGTCCGTGCAACATGCATCTAAATTGTCCGCTGTCGCTGTGATAATGCCCACAGTGCGAGCCGGGCCGGCCGGAGCAAACTGCGAGAGCGTCTATTAGCCGACAAAAAGTGACCTCGTTTGACTCGAGAAAATAAAAGGTGACATTGCTACCGAATGGCTACTTATAGTGATAAGTGGCGATATCCCAGCACAGCAGCCTGCGTAGCCGACGTGCCAATCGTTAACGCTCCATACCGTAGCGTAGTCATCTCTCTCTATCACTCTTCCTTATTAGTGCGACAGTGACAGTTGCGTTGCGTTCGCCATGGTGCGTTAACGATTGGCATGTTGGCTGTACGGGCAGAATTGTTAAGTCTTGCCGTTTTGTGTTCGTAGATATGTAAACATGTGAATGTGAACAATTTGACGACCGGTCTGGCCTAGTGGGTAGTGACCCTGCGTATGAAGCCGATGGTCCTGGGTTCAAACCCCGGTAAGGGTATTTATTTACATGATGAACACAGATATTTGTTCCTAAGTCAGGGGTGTTTTCTATATATTTAAGTATATATAATATTTATCCTTGTCTTAGTACCCACAACACAAGCCTTCATGCGACGACCGGTTTGGCCTAGTGGGTAGTGACCCTGCCTACGAAGCTGATGGTCCCGGGTTCAAATCCTGGTAAGGGCATGTATTTGTGTGATGAGCATGGATATTTGTTCCTGAGTCATGGGTGTTTTCTATGTATTTAAGTATTTATATATTATATATATCGTTGTCTAAGTACCCTCAACACAAGCCTTATTGAGCTTACTGTGGGACTTAGTCAATTTGTGTAATAATGTCCTATAATATTTATTTATTTATATTTACTGTGGGGCTTAGTCAATTTGTGTAAGATTGTCTAATGTTTATTAATTTATTTAATTTCGACATGTAGGTAGTCCATCCGTGGCTCTCCCGTGGCTATTTTTAAGGAAAGCTACATATATAACCTTGCTGAAAGTCTAGTCGTGAATATTGTATGATATTTTGTACATCGGATCTTATAACCTAATTATGTTATATGATATTGTGATATGTAGTTTAGAACTCGTTAATTTCGAATTGAACGCCTGATCCCGGCGTTTACAATTTAAAATTAATAAATTAGTAAAAGTGTAATATTTATGAAACTAGTATTCATAGCATTCTCCATTTGCACTACAATATGACATTTACACAAACTAACATCACCAACAAACATAGCACTTCAAAATCAATAGTAGCTACATATATTAATGTTTTTTTAGGAGTTTTGTAAGCAAACATTTCATTGATTATCTGATTCAAATATGTGTCTCAGTTGACAATATGGCGCCGTGTTAATTGCGTTCCACCGTCGATGGTAATCCAGCCCGAACACTAAACTTTGCACGCTGCGATTGATTCGTTAAAGTCACTCCATTGGCTGGGTTCGCAATGATCAACTGAACGTCGTTGCTTTAATGATTCCACATAGCTTTATACAATTTATACACAGGAGGGAAGTTTTCAAACACATAAACTTTAGTGGCAATATTATTGTATTCGTTCATGTTTTGATTCTCAAAAAAGGAAATACTGTTGGACCGGGAGGCCGATTTTGATTAATTAATTTGTTAAGGTTTTGATATTGTTTTGCTACTAGCTTGACTCGCACAAGCTGATTGATCATCACGCTCGCGCTTCATGGAGCTGTGTATGAATAGGCATTTTAGATGTTTTCCTGGTTAAAACGTGTGGTTGGCAAAATTAAACAGGTATAGGAAAGGTTCTAGGAAAACATCTAAGAATAAAAATTATAATAAGTTCATAATTAACGTACTTAATATTTTGCTGATAGCAACGGGCTTCTCTCAAAAACCTTGTACATAATTGCCTTCATAATCTGTTGTGTTAAATTATCGTTAAATAGGCATGAGACTTTCAACAAGATACCTCTAACCTCAGGTTAATAATTTATCAGAAGCTTAATTAATCAAAGTATATTTTATATTTGAAGTTAAATATGCCCTATCTTTTGTTAGGTGAGAGGTGCAAGATTTCAAAATTCTATCCACTTACATGAGGAATACTAATTTAATTTTGAATATTTTGAAGAAGATGTCGAGCGTATCGTATCATAATTTTATACAGTTTTAATTTTGGGCTCAGACCGCGTAGCTAACATGCCAGTCGTTCACACTCCGTAGCGAATGAAATACAACTGTCACTGTCGCACTAATATGGAAGAGTGTGAGAAGACTACGCTACGGCATGTTGACTACGCGGGCAAGTAACAAAAAAGTTACAATATTAACAAGCTTCAGTTATATTTTTTATAGTAAAGCCTTGTTCTCGTACTTCGTTTTGCAGTTAGTATTACAAAAATCAATTTTACTACTTGTACAATACTTTTACTTGTGTTTTCTCTATTCCGAAACCTTTCAGTTTGCCCCTCGTATTTGTTTTTCCATACTGAACATTGTTAGACAAAGGTTTATACAATTTATCTTGTTTATTTCAATAGTCACACCAATTTTGTTGATTAATATATTTCAAATGACTTTTTAGTCATTTGAGCTATACCTGAACAAAATAGAAACGTTAAAGTCAGGAACAATTTAACAACTTTAATGTCATTATTTGATGATGTTGATTAAGTTTCATGTACTTAATATTCATTGGCAATGCGTTTTCAAGAGATTAAAAATTACGTATTGCATATTATGTACACTTTGAACTTGTAGGTATATTTTACTTCTCTCAGAGGATGGGTAAAAAAAAACCCTCTTGGGTTATTACCTTTATGTAAAACAAAAATCATTTTAACATAATAAACTTTTTAATTACAATTCTGAACACCTTAGCATATTTCGGGGATTGATAAAAAATATTTGGGGGGGGGGGGGGGGTACTTTTCTGTGCAGCTGACTATACATAGGTACATTCCATATTTATAATTCGTACGTTTGTTTATTCCGCCCGCTCCATTATAATTTAATCCATCACTAAGTACTAATGCAGGGTGTAACTGTATACCCGGTATATCATTGCAGGTTAACTTGTCAGTCACATCATCGTGATGACCTAACTTTGTATCCTTGTTTCTAATAATTCCACGGTATTACGTTAAACGTCAGTAATACCCTGGGATTATTTAAATCATCATTGGCCACACCATCTGTTGTAGATGCTTGTTGCGGCGCTTGTGGGTTTATGGGGCTGGGCATCGCCGTTGGTGGCTATAAAGTCCTATAGCAGCGCGACATTTCTTTCCGCATCGATCGCATACAAATCGTGAGTTCGCAGGAGGTGGTAGAGCACGACGAAGACTTTTCTGCTTAAGGTGCTTCAGCCAGTCATCGTCGTGCTTTGATATTCCGACTTTAATGTCGCGACGCCATTCCGGTCTCATCTCGGCGCGTTTCTCCCAACCATCGGTCCGAATGCCAAAACTGTCCATGTCCCGCTTGCAGGAGTCCTTAAAACGTAGAGTTGGACGCCCAACAGGCCTTTTTACGTCCGCTATCTGACCCAGCATTACTTGGCGTGGTAATCTCTCAGGGTCCATGCGATGAACGTGACCGAGCCAGCGAAGTCTTCTCTGCTTTAACATTGCAGTTAAGCTGCAGCAATGTGTTCCTGAGAGTACTACCTCGTTACTAACTTTATCTTGCCATTTGACAAGATTATTTAAAACAAGGTAATTATTCCATCTTATGTCAAATAATACCACGGTAAAACGTAAATGTTAATAAACGACTCTATAATGAGTTATGTTACAATTATTTCGGTAGTTTGTAGCATAATAATATGACGCAGCTCGTAGTCGCAAAGGAAGTCATGGCAGGTGTTTTGATGCTTTACCGTGAATTTAGAATAAAGTTCCATTTTCCAGAAAAATCCGTGTATCCTCTTTAGAACCTTAAAACCAGGTTTTAGCGTTCAAAATACCTGAACAAGAACCTAGCAATAATAAATAAGCCAAAAATTTAAATAAAATATACCTGACCCAGTATACATTACCGCGTATTCCGCTAAGACGGCAGCAATAAATCCCCAAGCTAGTAAATTACGGAAGAAGTTCATGGCTAGTTTAAAAACACATTCCTTCGATCATCAGTCTTCGCGGTGTATTCGAAACAACATTTCGCGATTGTTTATTCGTTGCTCGGTAAGCTCTTCTTTCATTAGAGTCGGCGACGTCGCTTGCAGGGAGGGCCCGCCGTGCCTAAAGATTGATGGGGCTCGGATGGATTTGTTCTATTCGCGTTCACACTCATCAATCATTCGCGGATATTTTTCCGTGTCTCAGGTTGTTTAGCCTAAATAGATTGTTGCAGGCTTTGCCGCGTCGTCGTGCGTATCGACATGTGTATCACATTAGCTGTGATGTGACGCTACTACTGAATCGACTCTAAACAGTGATAAGTCAAATTGACGAGTGGAAAGTCTTTTGCGCATTGTATTGGTTAGTTAAAGGAATAGAAAATAATTAAAATACGCATGCTTATATGTAATGGACTAATTGCCACTCGTCAAAGTATAATAAGACTGTGTTTTTTATATAACCAACTTAGTGTTTTTAAGAGAAAAATGTAGAAATTCATGATGGCGTCCGTTTTTTCGAATTTTGACCTCAGATTCATAATAAAATTATTATATCAGAGCAAAAATGCAGTAATCCAAGATGCCGGCCATTTTTTTGGAACTCAAATTCATAATAAAAGTCTTCTCGGATCCTCAGTTATCGGTTTTCGTCTTCATCAAAGTTAAAATGCAGAAATTACTAATCCTCCTTTTCCCGTCTGCCTGACACACGGCGATCTTAGGGCCATAATAACTAGCTGAAAATATACAATTTGTATGTCTATTGTCGCCTCTAACAAATACTTAACAAAAAGAATAGGTAGTTAACGGTAAGTGAAGTTTGTGAAATTAGGGCTTGTAATGTAGAGTTACGGCCCGATTCGAAGAATGAGATACGATAAGTTCTGGTTTAGATAAGTTCTCATTTAGATATCGTTTGTATGTCGTATAATTGACAGAAGCAGCTCGATGTACCTGTATATATTCAATGTACATTATTTTTAATTATTCCCTACAATTCTTGACTTTCAAAAAGTGTTCTGTAAGAATTTATTTTAAATAAAAAATATTATGATTATGATTATGATTCGGGCAACCAATGTCACTTTGACGTCAGAAATATCGTAGATAGATCTTATTGGTATCACAGCGGAATCGAAATAAACGTCAATTTTGACATGTCGTTTAGTTATCGATCTTTTAAAAATCTTTCCAAGATCTTAAACGTGTCTTAATCATTCTTCGAATCGAGCCGTTAGGGCGTGTAACTCTACACGAGATCTAATAACTTTTTAACAGAACGAGCCATATGGTCTAGTCTTGACAACATTTTACAATTTTTTGGTGGGATTTCAATTATTTTTGTAAGTTGCTTATAACTGTATGGTAAAACCCATACGAACTTCCATCCCCTAATTTAAAGGGTGCGGGATGATGTACCATAAATCCTGAAATATGTATTTCATTATTTATAAAAGGAGTCCCTAACAATTTTCAGACCTCTAGCATCAAAAATTGCGGAAGTCTCATACGAACATCCATCCCCTAGTTTAAGGGGAACTTTTATCCCCCAAGATAAAAGTTCCAAGTCTAGATTTTTTTATTGTTTGTTTAGTTACTAATACTAGCTTACATACCAAATTTTAGTTTTCTAGGACTTAAAATTAACGTAATAACTACAACAACAGCCGACCAACAACAGAAAACCGCAGCTAAATAACACTAGACCCTACTCATAGTGTTGTGTTCCTGCCGGTGAGTAAGGTTGCCAGAGCTCAACGAGGTGTGGGAGAGGTGTTAGGGTCAGCAAAACGCATGTAACTTCTCTGGAGTTGCAGGCGTACATAGGCTACGGAGACTGCTTACCATCAGGCGGGCCGTATGCTTGTTTGCCACCTACGTAATATATAAAAAAAACTTCAAATGGATCAAACAATTTTTATGGTAGTTTTCGTTTATACCTGACATTGTTATTTCACAAAATTGATTTATCTCAACTCATTCATCGGCTGTTTTGTAGTTTAGTTATACTTGTAATACTTTCACCAAACAAAAATCATACAAGGGTTTCAAGATAAGTGGGCACGCGTATCCCTTTTTCGCAGTAGTTTTTGTTTGTTTTAAGTCCCTACTCATATTCTGAATGCGAAAGTAGCTCTGTCTGTCTGTCTGTTAATCGAAATTGGGGGTAAATGATAAAATAAAATAAAAATGTTGCAAATGCTATCGTGTGACATTCCAATGCATATATTTTATGTTGTTTTAAGACTCCCTTATCTCAGAAAATAAGTACTGGGCCTAAAGTTTAAAAAAAAATAGTTCATTACTCTTAAATTACAGGATATAAGAAAGGTCAAGCGTGAGTCGATCTTAAGGAAAAAATAAATTTTGACCGACTTACACTTGGCCGATTTTTTATATCTTAATAATTTAATACCTTCATAGATTATAATTAAACAAAACATAATTTTTGTGACGCACGCTGCAATCTTTTGACAAGAAAAAAAATATTGAAGATTTTTTTTTTACGGCTGAAATGTTCCATGTGTAATACTAATATAAAGCTCATCATCATCATCATCATTTAAGAGCATGGCTCTTGTCGGTGGGGTAGACGCCAGTTTTCGCGGTCCTCGGCCAAGTTCTTTGACACGACATTTGCTTTTCCTTTTAAATGCTGCGTGTAACTTGCTCGTGGTTTTCCTCTTCCGCAAAATATAAAGCTACACCATCCAAAAAATTACTTTCTCAAACACACTGGGGGCAAAATCACTAACATTATCCTGACATAGCCTGACGTAAAGAGATAGTTTGACTAACGGGTAAGGACATAGAATAGTTATTATCCTTTAAAGATGGTAATCCTATGATTTTATTTTATGGAAAATACTAATTGGACGCACTCAAAGTCGCAGACAGAAGCTACTTTAGGTAAAGGTAAAGAAGTAAGCAAAACAATGTATATATTTTTCTAAACTAGAAGGTGAAACCTATAATATGAAGACAAATAACATAAACAAATAATAATTTAATAAAGGTTAACCTTCGATTAGTTAAGATCGAAGACTAAGATAAAAGGCATTTATTCGTAACATTCACAAACATGTACCTACAAACAAAAACAGAAAAACAGAACATTAAGTGCGTATCTCGGCATAATGCTAGCTATGAAGCCGGCGCTGGTCTTCCGTAGGGTCCATACTTTCTTACTTACATAGTTTACTAATAGGTACCATAATATCATGAGTTAAGCTATTGTTTTATAGGAAATCAATGGAGAGACTATTTATATTGTAAGTATCTACATACTTCTTGTGTTTAGACAGCGCAGAGCAATTTGCAGCTGGTAGAAAACAAACGAGGCAATCCAAAATTGGCTAGCAACACAATCAACCGATTTTGCCGATAGCAGGGTCTCAATAATTCAGATGGTAATAAAGTTCAGTTTTTTTCTTACAAAAACTACATGCATGCCAAATGTATTGATTTCTACTGATTGCGACTTAATTTACAGTTAAGAATATTTAATAGTATCAACCGTGTAAAAGAATGACAGTCAAACATCCTGCATACATTCGATTCAAAATTGCCAACTCTATATTTTTGCCATCATGCTCAATCAATGTAAGAGTTTTTAATTGGCCTGCTTCGGTGCCACAAGAGCAAGGCAAGCAATCTCTTTACCACGGTGAATAAATAAAAATGGCTGTTTGAAAAGGTCGCCCGAGTAAGTATCCATCGAGTCATTGGTGACGATCAATAAACTTCAACTAGACACCTGCTAGACAGTATTTGTTGGAGACAAGTTTAATGCAAGTTTTGATGGATTGCTTGTTTTATGTAGCAAATATGTACGTTATATGCTATCCTGTAGCAATTAGTGTTTCCAATTATTTCAAAATACGTTCGCTATTATTCGAACACTTTCTGCTGATTGTTTTGCAATTCATTTGGAACCTCGTCAATTCAATTTAAATCGTATTGATTTGACTTGGTACCAATTTATTCGATTGTGATGATTATTAAATTTAAAAGGAGTTTGTAAATGTAAAAAAAATATATTTACAACACTATCTTTTAATCAAAAGATACCAGTGTAACTCATAACCTTTGTTTTTGATGTCGTATATCAGCTGTCATGTCAACATTATTTTTTCTGGTTGAACAAATGTCACTAGTGACAGAGTTCTCGTCAACATTTTTTGGAGCTTGCGCGCATAGTGCAGTGACATTAATAGGCAAAAGTCGAGGATTGAGACATAGTGAACCTTCGTTTTATCTTTTATGGTTTAAGTTATATACTGCGTGTATTTTTGATATAACTATGAACTTAAACGAGACGTAGGTTTAGTGGTATGAAATGATTCTAAAAGATAATTTTAATTTACTCTTAACCACAACAATAATAATACATTTTTGAATTTTTTTCGAGCGGCATTGTATTTCGTACTTAGTGATCCCTCGTGACAATTGTAACATCATGTCATTAATGCAACGTTTTAAGTTAAAACAAAGTAGTAATACATTGCTTCCTGAATTATCTTATATGGAAAAAAATCATCCATTTTTTATGAAACCCTACCCCATATACCCTTTGATTACGCGGTTGTATCAAAAATACACGTTATATAATGATGCAAGTAACCTGTTCCTTGTTACAGAATCCCTGTTCCCGCGGTTTGTGGAACCAGTGACCAACGTGACGGTGACGGTGGGCCGCGACGCTCTGCTCGCGTGCGTTGTCGAAGACTTACGGGGCTACAAGGTAAATTTCAATATTACATGTATAGCACAGAGGCCACGCATAGTTTAAAACTATCATTTCCTATGCGTTTGGCTTTAATACTTACCTATTGGTCATGTTAAAAGTTCGTATAATCTCAAAATATGTAGTAGAAATGAGATATTTTATTTTATAATTCCATTTCTTAATTATTTCTAAGACTGCGTACAAACTTTCTTTACGATAGGATCATCCTGATAAGTACAGGGCCCATTTTTCCTCAGGCACCTTTTGTATGAAAATTAAGGCCCTCGGTGATATTGTATAGTTTGTGGGGTAGGTATCTACGAGTATTTAGATGCATAATGAATATCTAAGATTGTCTGAATCAGCTGATATGCGACTTTTTTGCAGCTCATTGATAAAAAACTGGCCAAGTGCGAGTTCGTTTTACTCGCGCACCGAAGGTTCCGTAGAAACTTAATAGTTAACTTATACTTTAATTATCTCGTGGCATAAAAGGGGGCGAAAAATTTTGATCAGAAGAGTACCTATACTAAGTATAATTTTGTCCAGTGCCATCTATCGGCAATACGTGTCTTTAATTTAATCTCATAGAAATTTCAAGTGTAATAAATACACATAAAGTTGGTTAAATTGCAAACTGAATTCGGAAATGTTTTGTGTTAATTAAAAAAAAAGTTGTCAAGATAGAGAACTGATTATATTTTTCCTGTAAAATTTATAGTAATGCTAATATTATGAAAATAAAACATAATTTTTCATCTTTAAACTTCGGAGATAAAGGGGGGGGGGAGGAATGATTTTTTTTACATTTTCCTTCATAAAACATTTTTTTTTTCACTATGAAAAATTAATTAAAAATTGTTTTGGAATGTTCAATTTGAGCTCTTTCACCCACCATACCCCACTTGACCTAGTCACTAGACTTTTAAATTTTGCCCCCTCTTCATATTGGGCATTTTCCATAATTATTAAAAATAAAAATAATAAAAAATACTTTCAATGTGTCTGGGTTAGCGTTGTGCATAACTATTCCAAATTACAAATCGATAGCTTAAGTGGTTCTCGAGATATTTAGCGATGTGACAGACAGACAGACGGACGGACGGACAGTCTCACCATAAGGGTTCCTTATGTACCTTTTTGGTACGGAACCCTAAAAATTATAAAGCATTATATTTTTACACAATGAATGTTTTATTTCACTGCTTCATCTCGAAATGGCTCATTATAAGAACTTGTTCACTGCCCACATATATTCTTGTAGAGTAGCTACGCCTTAGAAGTCACAAAAACCTAGTACCTACGGGTACCCTTTACCGCATACGAAGCCATATATGGCGGATATGATATTCAACTCTATTGACAACTGTTAACACTCATCAATAAGTAGTCATGAATTGGAACAAGTGGAAAAGTAAAAAGCACTAGTTCGCGAAATTCAACTTTCCGCACGCTAAACAGCTACGTAAAGTACCACTTTTTGAGCAACTGTATTAAAAAATAATATGCCCAAGTAATGGACAGTTTTCCTTATTATCGAATCGCACTAGGCATTCGGTTTGACAGTGTGTGGACGCTTTTAAGATTTGGCATGGCACCGCCTTCAAACATTGCTAGCGCTAAATGTATTAATTCCCTTTTAAAGTAGGTTTTCTTTTTTAAAGATTTTTTGTGATGTATTTACCTTTAAGTTTCAAAAATTATGATAAATTTTAACCTCCTAATTAGTATAATCAGTGACAATGACAAATAGGAGAGAAAGTTAAGAAAGCCAGAAAGTTGTCCTGGTTTGTTAACAATAATTGCAGTATTATAGTCACTTACACACAAAATTTGAAGTTACTTACTAAAGTAAAAAAGTCAAATGCCCCAAAACAGGGAGGAATTAAAAATGTGAAGAACTTAGTTTTCTTGTCAGACATTTTTCCCAGAAATCACAAGGTTTTCTCTTCAAAATTTACAAAAATCTCATACTAGTCGGTGAAGTAGATGCCAGTTTTAGTAGTCGTCGGCCAAGGTTTTTTTAGGTCCCTATAAGAGACAACATTTGTTTTTTCTTAGTTGTTATTTTTCCTCGTAAAATAAAATACTAGCTACATTTTGTTGTAGGTAGTTGAATTGGAAAACCTTTCAACTTTGGTAATGTTAAAACTATTTTGAATTTATAATATACCAAGAACGCGATATGTGATCGGTCCCAACGTGCAGCGCTCCTCGCTAAAAGCTACACTTATTGCCGGATCGGATGGGATGAATATCCGTGACAGAATTGCAATAGATCGAGCAAGTTTTACTTCAATATTATATTGTCACATGTTTATTTAAGAACAATTTCAGTAGGAAATAAAAAATAAAAAAGATACGAACCATATTTCTGTCAAGTGCACATGCTTACTGTTAATATACAAATTTTAATTTATTATAGTGAGTAGGATAACACCATCAGTATAACGAGCTGGTGTTTTATCTCTGGAAATCGCGCCGAGCACGCTGCACGTCATTGGCGCTCGCGAGGAAGTTTTAACAAGCCAACTTAATATCACTTTGCTTGGAATGCACGATTCGCCTGATATTAATCATGCAAGGCGACTAGTTAGTGAAATTAGAGCATGATTTATACGTGGAGCGTTTAAATTCTCTGTAGCTGGGTGTCTGGTTTTAATAATGCATTGCTAGTTGTAAAATCTATTCTAAACCAACCAGCTAATTGTTTGATAGCTTTAAAAGAATCAGCTTCAGGCAGCAATTTTGTTTTTCACTCACTGAAAATAATCATCACACACCTATTTTCCTTGCCTTTCTTTCCCTCACTTAGTACGATGATCGGCAACGTCACTAGTATCTCACATCAAGCGAATCTAATGATACTACATACGTGTAGTTGAATTAAATCTGTCAAGCCGTTCAGAATGCAGAATACTACATTACACAGGTTACGGGTTTTGAGTCTGACTTGTAATTTTCTGCATAGTATTTTGTTTTCTGGATCGAACTGTTAAATTAAAACCTTGTAACCCTTTTCTTAGGTGGCATGGGTCCGCGTTGATACGCAGACGATCCTGAGCATCCACCATAACATCATAACGCAGAACCCGCGCATCAGCTTGTCGTACAACGACCACCGCTCCTGGTACCTGCACATCAAGAGCGTGCAGGAGGTGGACCGCGGGTGGTACATGTGCCAGGTCAACACCGACCCTATGCGCTCCAGGAAAGGATACCTGCAGGTCGTCGGTAAGCACGCTCACCTAGATCAGCATTCAGGAGAGATATAGTAGCAGACTTTTTTTCATATTACATCAAAAACAGTCAACATAATCATACATCTCATTTTTTTACAATAATTAAGTACCTATATTTGTACTCGGTTCACAAATTAAAAATTACAAATTTATATAATATAAGTAAAGTAAAATAAAAGTACACAATATTTCTAAAATCTATCATCCGTGGTTTTTAATACCGGCATTGTCTAAAAGTATACTCGTAATGCTCCAACAGGCACAAGTACCTACGATTATATAGCATTTGCCCCTACATATGTCATAGAGCATCGCACGAAATAAGTAAGTGTATATTTCTCAGTTGTATATAAAAAGCTGTAGAGGGCAAAACCAAACATATAAATAGAAGTACAAGAATGTCAATGAGGAAAACCACGACAAAATAGACACTCTTATTTCAGGTTAGAGTATATTCTGCTAAGCTTGAATATATATGCTAAAAACAGGATTGTGATTGCCCAGTAGGGATTACGTGACTAAGCAAAGGCTTGGATACGACAGTACCACGGACTGAAAGGACGCAGACCGCCGGGGATGCCTTTGAGAAAACACTCTCACATGAACTATTTACGAGATTTAACTATTTACTATTTATAATTCCGTTTGATCTAAATAACTGTACCCACCAAAATATCGAGACAACAAATAGCCAAAGTTTACATTATCACATATCAGCACAGGTACATAATCCTTTAAGCCTATTACAGGCTTTAGTAAGATCCGAAACAATTGCCGTTTTTATGCTCACATTTTCATAGTGACCTAGGTACCATGTAAGAGGAAAATTACTACGCGATATATAATCATTGAACAAAATGTCTGTAATACATAAAAATAAACTTATAAAATATTGGTCACGTTTATTTTTACTGAAATTTTAAAATTAAAAATAAACATAGGATTGTCAAGGTATGAGTATTGTAGGTTTAGAGATCGGGAAAACTCAGACCACAACTTCTTCCAAACAGTTGCCGACATCACTTCATTAGGTACCATAATATCAGTCATATTCGGATGACGAATGCAGCAGTGTGCTGTTGAACATAAAATACGTTCTAAACGCGACTACTACATAACTGACTGCTGGAGCATTGCGAATAGAGTGAAATAAATTAAAAGTGGAAATGGGACTTGAACCCACGACCATTGGATCACTATTACAGAACTCTACCATCTGAGCTACCAAGACCGTGCCTAATACAGCGAATATTTCCACCATGTCATCATCCATGTTATCAATTGAATTTTCTTTACCTACCCCCATATTAACTCTCTGCGTACATGCAAATAAAAATTGGCAATTAAGGTTTATTGTGATTTGTGGAGTTTTGAGCGAACTCCTAGTCTTATTAAAGTTTTTTTTTTCTGGTTAGTTCCTCCTGTGATCATCGACAATATGACATCGACGGATATGGTGGTCCGTGAGGGAACGAACGTAACCATGGTGTGCCGTGCCACGGGCTACCCCGAGCCCTACGTCATGTGGCGTCGCGAGGATGGCCAGGAGTTCAACTGCAACGGTGAATCAGGTCAGGTTATATACATATTACTCGTATATGGTATTCTCATATCTTTAATTGAATTTTTTTCCTTATCTTTCTATGGACCACTCATTTATATGGATCTTATCATTCTATGGATGTCACCAACATTATATAAATAATGGTTCGACGAGAATGTTATACCTCTGAAGATGTTGTTAAAGTGACATTCGTTAAACGTTAAAACCAAAAGTGAAAAAATGTGTTGGAATCGCAGATGCTTACAAACTTTTCGATAACATTTGTGGATCAATACATTAATTACAGTTTTATGTCTGTGCAAAACGTAGTGCATAGCCTCATTCTAAAGTACGATATTCGCTGCGTACAAAGCAAGTGGTGGCAGAACCCGAAACGATTACAGCGCTCGCTACGGTTAAAAATGAAACTATTGGGGCTGGGGGCCTACAGTGAAAAACGATAATCGAAATTTCTTTATCTGTTTTTCTATCGCTCTTGAATATTCGAGCTATACAAATTCATATTTAAGCAGGTACAAAAATATTAATTTTTGTTTTCCGAAGAGTAGAGCCTCTGGCTTAACTGTCAGAGGGCCTACCGCGAACCACCTTCGACGTGTTCCCTTCCTATCACACTTACGTACGAATTTAAAAGAGCGACAGAGAGGCAACACGTCGAACGTGGTTCGCGGTAGGTACTCAGATGTGTACTCACATCAATAGTCAGATGTCATAGGTTTTGCAGTAAACTTGGAGGATTTAACAACTGGAGTCGCCTTTAAGATCTTACCTCTCTGTCGAAAAACTCGACCAGTGGTCATATGTATAGTATGGACTGACGTCGGTACTGTTTTGTACAGGAAATTACAGACAAGGCGTCTCCAGTTTTCAAATCCTCCAAGGCAGTAAACATTGATTGTTTTCAAGATAAATGTGCTCCTAACAATTTGTGTTGTGTTGTTCCGAATTGCAAAAACAATACAAGAATTGTGACAGCAAATTGTACAGTTTTCCAAAAGTATGGTGGAAACAAGTACAGCGAAATAAGCGGATAATTGCCGTAAGAAAACAAAAGTAAGCTAACCCAACCTTTTGTTTACAAGCAAGTTCATTTATAACTGAATGCCAAGACTACCATCGTCCAGAATTGTCTAAGATAGTATTATATCATGAGATTTCATTGAAATTACTATTATTTTTACTTATTTCTCGCTTGACAGTTGTAACAAAATACCTATACCTATATTTGCAACCGGTCATCAACATGCAACAGCATGGCGCGGTCGTCGTGCACGGTCCCAATATTTTAAATTATTGCTCAGTTACATGTCGCTTTATTCTCGATTAGGTTGCTGTTCACACACACCATTATCAAATTCAGCTGAAAGCACTTATTTTTCCAACAAATAACCGGTCAAATTCTCAAGTGTTCGTTATGATGGCGTTGGCTCTCTCACGGAGAAACAAAACAGATGAAATAAAAGGAAATCTCTGGAGCGCGAAAGTACAAGCCGGAGTTCACGTGAATGGACCCACGGACGGCACTCGACGAGGGCAACTCGAAAACCCTCTACCTCACCCTCGATTGCATAATCGAAGCGCGAATATTATCAGCCCGTCTCTGTCCTAAAATATATTTCTAGAAGGGGATAAAGCGAAGCTATTTTGTTGAAGTGAATTTCTGGGCAATGGTTCGGGAAAGACCTTCCGGCGGAATGAGGACGACTTGAAGCGATTGTTTCGCACAATAAGACCAAATTGTACAATCATCGCATAGCAGAAATATTTGCACAATTGAATCAACAATCGAGATAGATAGCACTAGAATATGTGGTTTATTAATATCTTCAGGTACCTATCTATTTACTTTGGTGTTTACGCTCGAGATTCGTTTCATGCTGTGATGTATAGTTGGCATTTATTTGTAATGAGTTTAAATGCACGCTTAATATATACCAAGCAATACTAAATTATGTTGCAATTTGCAATGATTTTTTTGTTTTTTGTACAGTCAGCAGCAGAGGTACCTTAATAATCAATGTATTGTAATGAAATTCGCCCTACTTTGTAGGGTTCCGCAGAAAAAAACTATAAAGGTTCTAACCCTCCTCTGCAGCTTGATTCGAAGACTAGAAGTTTATAATATGGCATAAGAATAGATATTAGTTACGGTAAAAAGGGTGAATTTGTTTCCCGTTTATATAGGTGGTTTGCATAGTTTTTAGGGTTCCGTAGGGTCAAACGTACCCTAACGTTAACGGGACCCTATTACTGAGACTCCGCCGTCCGTCCGTCCGTCTGTCACCAGGCTGTATCTCATGAACTCTGATAGTTAGCCAGTTGAAATTTCTACAGATTATGTATTTCTGTTGCCGCTATAACAACAAATACTAAATACAGAATAAAATTAATATTTCTTTCCTATCTCGAGGTTCTCATCCAATCACCGAAGTTAGCTTTTTTAAATAAGTATGTCTGAAAATTGTAGTAACAGCAGTAACAGCAGCGATCAGATGAGTCAAATTTTATATTTCGATATCGATAAGATGACAGTTGTCATACGCAAAAACTTAAATACAAACATAATGTATATAGCGACTTCTACAAAACTGATGGGGTACGCAAATTTGTATGCAGTTTATAATTCTTTACACATTTTTAGAGGCATATTCAGACTTTTAAAATCTTCTCAAATTGAAACTGATATTTGTACATATCTCTCACATCAATATAAAAGTACGAACGACAAAAATAATCAAAATGTATGGAAATAAAAATCATACTAAAACAGACATGAACTAACAAAAATCTATGTAACCGTGAGCTTCTCATTTTGGTATGGAATTTTCAATAGCACATAATTGAGTAGTGTTTCATGGTAACAGTTCCTAGAGCTTCTATTTAATGTTAATTTTTTTTTGGTGTGCAGTGAACGTCGTGGACGGAGAGAACCTGACAATATCGAAGGTATCGCGACTGCACATGGGCGCGTACCTGTGCATTGCGAGCAACGGTGTTCCACCTTCTATCAGCAAACGCGTCATGCTCATGGTGCAATGTAAGTCATAATCCTTATGTGTATGTTTTTGTACTTCCTGCTTATTAAGCATTACACTAAACTCTCCCGCCTATTGGTGGACAAAATAATGATATATGGTAATATATTTAGCTTTGACAGAAATAAATAATAAATAACTTAGACCATATAGGTAGGCAGGTACATAAATTAATTGCAGAGAAGGCGTCAAGACGTAAAGCTTTAAATAACAGTATATTCCTAAAGTGGTTAAAGGAGTTGTATAATACAGCTTCGTGAAAGTCACCTGCTGCTCCGTCGGTGGGTAGAGGAGTAAAAAATAGTTATTTGTTTTACAAGGGGGCAAAGTTGTTGTTTAACCGCTCGTGCTAATATTGATACTCGAGCAAGCGAACGATTCCAAAATTGAACCACGAGCATAGTGAGCGGTTCGAGAAATGGAATCTTGAGCGTTGCGAGGGTTTCAAGGCACGAGGATTAAACAAACTTTGCCTCAGAGTGAAACACAAAATTTTCCACCACACCAACGCGAAGAAACTATTCTATAAAATACCAAAATAGTCAAATTAAATCAAATCCAAATGAATGTAATAATACAATTATCATTCAAAATCATCATTTAAAAGTCAATTGACGACCGGTTTGGCCTGGTGGGTAGTGACCCTGCCTACGAAGCTGATGGTCCCGGGTTCAAATCCTGGTAAGGGCATATTTCGTGTGATAAGCATGGATATTTGTTCCTGAGTCATGGGTGTTTTCTATGTATTCAAGTATTTATAAATATTTATATATTATATATATCGTTGTCTAAGTACTCTCAACACAAGCCTTATCGAGCTTACTGTGGGACTTAGTCAATTTGTGTGATAATGTCCTATAATATTTATTTATTTATTATTTATTTATTATGCTACTAGCTGACATAAGGAAACAATTCAAAATTTGTATCTGATTACTTTGCCCACATGTGGATAAAATGCAACATTCTCATTAGTTTTTGAACAATCAAGAGGGTCTTTACCAGTTGGTGTGGTGAAACAATTTTTTCCCAACTCGCAAAAAAATATGCGATTTTGAAGGAAGTTATCAGTCTGTAATTTGATAAATCAGGGGGAAATACTTGACTTGTCTGAAAGTCCTATGTCCCCTCGGTGGGGCAGAGAGCGGCCACAGTGCGCCGCCATCTCGTTCTGCCTTGGGCTGATTGCTGCGGCTCGGGCCATGATAGCCGGAATGCCGTCAACTCGGATGCCTCTGAGCTCCGCCAGGTTTGTTTGGGATGGCCCGCTCCTCTCTTGCCTCGCGAGGTCCATTCTAGGGCTTGGCTCAAGGGGGAAATAATTAAACATATGATATTTAATTCTACATATTTGGCCGGCTCCCGTTTCTTAAACCAACAACGTTGTGGCAGCTGTACTTCACAATGCTTCTTTATACAAATCCTCTGACCGCTTTACGAGTTATTGTTTGTCCATTCCACTCTTATATCAATACGTTTATTATAATTTTTATAGATAATGTTTCTACGAATAACATTAAGTCTCGTAACATGGACCAAAATTTATATCCGAGTTAGGTTTTTATTTCCACCTATACTACCGTTAACGATCATTTAATATCACCTCGCTTGCCCCGGTAATTATTCTCATCAGTATTTTCAATAAATGCGCTATATGAAAAGCCGGTGAAGTTCTCTTGAATTATTGATATAGTATGAAATTTATAATATCGAAATCAACAACATTCTTAATCGAATAACTTTCGCTCTAAACACGTGCATGGTAATACAAATGAGTTTTATAATTTAATATTGGAGATTCATTTGCCGTTTAGCCGAACAGCGGCCACGAAGTCACGGAGTGAATGAAATAAATATCAATTAGCAGTTTAATGTAAAGACTTCCGCGCGTCACTCATCGCGAATGAAGGTCGTAAAACAGCAGCCAAGCAAATTGTACCAATATCACTTCCTCATCAGGAAGAAAGAAAATGCCCGCACATTTTGCCCGCCCCATTAACTTGGCCTCAAATTCTTCCGTTGGTAAGTACGTGAGCATTTTCACGTCGTTTTCTTTTGGCGGGAGTCAGCGTTCAGAAATATTATTTTTCTCAGGGCGGGCGTCGTTAACGAGTATTTACGAGGACACGGCGTCTCTACCTGACGGCGCCTTCGCCGGATCGGCCGTAATTGCGCCCAATTAGAGCATTATGCTGACGTGAATACGGTACGGACGCGATAATGGCGATACTATCTCTCGCGCGCCCGCGCCGGGCCCGCCCGCGTTCGCCCCCGAAACCAATGACTCGCTGTCTTTCCCTTAATTCACATTCCGCATCTCGAGTATTCTCGAGCTCGCAACCTACGACTCTCTTCATTTCCACGGGTATACGTAAAACGTTCACGTAATTTTTACTCGATTAACCAACGCAGCGGCTTTCTGAATTAAAATCACTCCGAATGCTTGATACTCGTATATAGGAGTCTAAGTTATAAATGAACAGTCGTTATATTTCTATAACAACTATAAAATATTTGTATTTCTTTAATTTTTAAGACAGTAGGGTAACAAAATATAATTATTTATGTGCTCAAGCAAATATCGTTACTAATTAGGTACCATATATTTTTTAAATTTACATCTGACATTTGACACACTATAATTTTAATTTGACATTTTATATCTACAAATGTTAAATGTACATATATAATCAAATCGAATAATATATTTTATATACTACCTACACATAACTTCAACTTCGCAATTCTACATCTGCGACATTGTACCTATATTCGAAAATCAATTAAAAGACGCGACGAAAGTACGGAGTAAATGAATAATAAAGTAACATGTGCGCAGTCCCACCGATGTTATCGATCCCGAACCAACTGGAAGCCGCCTACGTGGGCCAAGACGTGGTGCTGGAGTGCCACACCGAAGCCTACCCCTCCTCCATAAACTACTGGACCACTGATCGCGGAGACATGATTATATCAGGTATTATTATATCTTTTAACTATAGTATGTAGACTATCTCTCGTATGTATTATTCTACAAGCAGCAGAAAAAATTATAAGTGAAGCAGACGAGCCCTACTTAGTATTGATACGATTAGTTGGCCCGCCTATATATACTTAAGCTTATTTTATCATTTCTGTAGGTATTGTGGAGTGTACTCGTAGTTAAGCCTATCGCTTAGAAATTTGCTTATTTGACACAAATGTGGAAGTGCCAATGTAATCTTTGTGTTTTCATAGGAATTTGATTTGTGGCACTGCCATATTCGGTCACAGCAGATTTTGTTGAGAGTTAGCTTAGTCCGGCTGTAATAATCCGACGCTATGGCAATTTTCGTCTATTTATGTTCGGCTATAAATTTCGTCTATTTATGTTCGGCTATAGGTAAAAAAATATTTTATCGTGACAAATATATGCGAAATATCACGAGTGCCGAAGCTCATATAGGAGAGTCGTGTATACAACGTATCTTTATTCCTTTTACACTTATTTGTAGATATACCATGTAGCTTTAATGACATTGATTTACTTATTTTATTAATTGCCACAAAATATAGGCATCACGTGGCAACAGTGATAATTGTGTCACGGCCTCAGAACCCTTGTCTTCACAATCTGATTAAACTAGACAACTGCCAAATGAGAAATAAATTTATACCACGTACATGAGAGAGGTTTTGGAATACTTTATATAAAAGATTTACATATTTTGCAATTCCATTTTCTGAGATGAACTTTTACACCTTGTGTATATTTGCTTTCTGAATTAATAAATGCGTATTTCGATTTTACATAGTTGGCTATGCGTTAGAATGCTGTACAAAAACAAACTTTATATCATTATCTTCCTTTAAATGATTTTCAAAAATGGTTAATTTCATCGAAGGTTCATTGCACAGGTTTGTGCTTTTTGACGTTGCCATGCAAAATTGCTTCCATTTTTAAACCATTCTGCAATAAGCACGTGCTACGCAGTATCTAATTTAACACTGATTAACGGAGATGTTGTTTATGGCAATGTTTTCTGAAATATAATACTACAAAGGAAGTTTACTCAAACCGCCATTTTGTATTTGTTTACAACTGCTCAACTTTCCTTGACGTGATTTTAATTTACAGAAAATTAATGATTATTATCGAATTACAAAATTGCTTCCATTTTTAAACCATTCTGCAATAAGCACGTGCTACGCAGTATCTAATTTAACACTGATTAACGGAGATGTTGTTTATGGCAATGTTTTCTGAAATATAATACTACAAAGGAAGTTTACTCAAACCGCCATTTTGTATTTGTTTACAACTGCTCAACTTTCCTTGACGTGATTTGAATTTACAGAAAATTAATGATTATTATCGAATTACATAAAAGTTCCGAAGATTTGATTACAATTACTCCAGAATCGAAACAATGTCTCAGCCGTCGGTCGTTGATTCGTTGTTAATAATTTAACACCTTGTATTTTTCGTTATAAAAGTATGACAATGTAAATCGTAAATTTTGTTCTAGCAGGTTTTGCCCATTGAGAAACCATCAACATGCTCGTATGTGTATACATAACGAATACAGATTTGGAGATGTTTACCCTCCATGGCAGGACGGCTCCACACTAATAAGATAAATTGGAATATAACTTAATTTTATCAGTGCCTAGTTATACAAGGTGATTCAAGAGACATGACAAGCTACTTTTTAATACCAGCATTAGTGGATTAACGCATTTTTTAAAGTTTATTTATAATTTATTTACGACATAGATACATGGCCACGCTATAATTAGAATCCTTCCATCAAATACTACTAATACGTGAAAAAGGTCAGTTTGAATGTCATTAGTCTGGTTACTTTTTGGGGTTCCGTACCCAAAGGGTAAAACAGGACTCTATTACTAAGACTCCGCTGTCCATACGTCTGTCTGTCTATCTTTCCGTCTGTAACCAGGTTGTATCTCATGAACCGTAATAGTTAGACAGTTGAAAGTTTCACAGATGACGTTTTCTGTTGCCGCTATAATCTACAAATCCAAACAAATCTATAAAACAGAATAAAATTAATATTGAAGGGGGCTCCCATAAAACAGATATGATTTTTTTTCCGTTTTATAGATAATGGTACAGAACCCTTCGTGCGCAAGTTCGACTCGCACTTGGCCGGTTTTTAATTCAATAATCAAGTGTGTCAAGTTGTATTTTATTCAGAATCGATAACTATGCTATCGTGACAGTTAAAGAGGTTTTATCTTCAGTAATAAGGTGTTTTAGGGTGACCACGATGGTTAAAAGCCTTTACTTAACAATAAGTTAAAAAACAGGAAACATGTGTGATTGTTTTATTTGAATATACTAGTCCACGATCTGCTAACATTTACTGAATGAATAAAGTTGGTCCTGCCCACGTCTCGTGAATCACCTTTATAATATACAAGGTGGCCAAAAAATATGTGCATTCCCGTTGTCAGGGAGGTTTTGGGCTTATACTGAGCAACTTTTACTATAAGGCTACCCCGAAATCGCGAAAAAAAATCTTGACTGTTTCATACATTTTAGCTGGTCCATTTTCTATGGGAGGGAAATGTTATTTTTTTCGCGATATTGGGGTTGGTCCAATAGTGAAAGTTGCTCAGTATAAGCCCAAAACCTCCCTGGCAACGGGAATGGACATATTTTTTGGCGACCTTGTAGATCCTCATGTTTAGTTCTTATCTATCATGTAGTGCATCCCCCGCGATTTTAATTATTTTTATTTGTCAACAGGAGTCAAATACATCACAAATCTAATTGACGAAGGATACAGCAGGAAAATGAAGCTAACGATACGAAAAGTATCATCCAGGGACTTCTCATCATACCGCTGTGTGGCTAAGAACTCGCTCGGCGAAACTGATGGAGTAATCCGACTAGATGGTTTGTACTCTAAATAAGTTAATTTATTCAAACTTTATATTCTCAAGACAGAAGCAAAATCCACAACGCAGGCTTCGCCAGTATTCCCCCAAATACAATCGTATAAATTTTATAAAAAAAAAAAAAGTTTTCTATGAAAATCTATTTCATTGGAATTTGCAAATTTGCTCTAAGAGCGGGTTTAAGTGTACAAATCTATTTTAATGATCTCGCACTTATCATTAAATTTTCTTCAGAAATAACTGCTCCACCCACGACGAGCACAGCTGTTAACTACGTCCCTACGTCTTCGGATAAGAAAAAAGGTAGGTATAACGGACCAATATTTTGTATAAAACATTGTACCGAAGCTCGGAGTGACGAAAAAAAATATATTATTTTTTTGAAAGTACATATCTATATCTTATGTTGCGTTGCAGATCTATTAGTTCTATTACAATAAAAATGTGTTGTTATGTGTATTTATCTACACACATAATCATGCTTGCCTTCAAAATTCGTAAAAAGCCAACATTAATATAAACTGTTTTGTTAAAACAAATTTCTTATCTGTGAAAATATTATGCTTCATTCAGCTTTATATCAAAATCGATTTGTTAATGACATTCAAATTTCGAACGTCTCTGAAAAAAAAAACAATTCGATTTGTCCTCTATTCTAATATCAGTCGAGAAGACGTTTTGTACCAATGTCAATGGCATACAATTTTGACAAATCTCGCATGTTAGTTCCTATCGAACGATAAGGAAATCGGCCTCCGACTCTAGTTTGTCTCTGAATTAAAATGCGTGAAATGCGTGAAAATGTTTTCAGTTGCCGCCATTTGACGTACAGTTTATCTTTCAGTTAGTTTTAATATTTTACTTTGATACCAGCCCATTAAGATCAGCAGAATAGCAGCATAAAAATGTAATAACTAGGTTTTAGCGTTGCCATAGATTATTTCCTTTGTGATTTCATCACCCTAGACCCAACCAGAACTATCGAAAGAATCAGTGTACAGGGAGAGGGATTCAGTGATGAAAATATTTACTGTTGTATCTCCTGTGACGCTTTACTTTAATTTAACTATTAAAAAAAAGAAAGTTTAGTTTTTTATTTTATAAAAGCATAACATCCTAAAACATAGGAAGAAGTAAAATTGTCTCAGAACACGATGTTGAACTGCAAGAAGCGGAGCGGATGTGGCTTCCGACGGAGTGATTGTTGCCCAAACTAAACACGGTCCGTGCTAAGATGGCTTCAGATCACGCACGTTGATAAGAATATGGCCTAGTTTTAAATAAACTTTTACTTATCAGAGATTTACTGGACATGTATTTCATTATTTGCTCAAATATATTCCGACTCTGCAAAATAAATAACTTCCGATCGAATTGGTTTCAAAGGACTAATTAAGGCATCGACATAATTTATGCCGTAACGAAAGTTTTTAATTAAACCCTCGGAGGGCTGATCAGATCCGTGAGGTCAGTGTATGTTGTGTGGTTAAATTTTTCATAAGTTCGGGATCTTTTTGTTTCCGACAGAAACTACGTATTGTTACATAAGTTTCGTAACACAATGTTCGTTGTAAACCGCTATTATGAAGAAGTCTACTGAAGTACAAAATTCAACCATCCCTACACGTCTTTTATACATTCATTCATCGTGATCCTGCACCCGACCGGATGGAAAAGGTGGATTTTGTATTTATTGGTTTTGCCGCCGCGGCCCAATGCTTCCGTACAATTGGGTCGTTAGTAATATTATTGTGGGAAAAGCGATTTTGTTTGCGCTTTGACTTCCAATGTACCGTTTATTGTTATAGATTTGGGCTTTCCTTTATACTCTTTATAGCATCGTATGTTATGTGCGACTTGAAAGCCCACTTTCATAGACCTTCATAAATATGACGCAATAATTTTCCGGATCGTTTTTTACGACTTAGCGACATTTCTAATAATAAGACAATATAAGCCTTACTTTACCTTAGGGTTCCTCGC
Organism: Cydia pomonella; assembly: GCF_033807575.1. Taxonomy (NCBI): domain Eukaryota; kingdom Metazoa; phylum Arthropoda; class Insecta; order Lepidoptera; family Tortricidae; genus Cydia; species Cydia pomonella. The sequence continues at coordinate 9,725,161 of NC_084705.1, read as the reverse complement.
AGTTAATAGCAAAGAGCATATAATCACTACGTTCTAAGAGACGGAACTTCATACTACGTACTTAAGTGTCAAACGGTTTGGTTTGACGTCTGACGAACGAGAGTTATGCCTACCAACATAATGAAAATTAGTTTATGGAAAGTAACGGCGTTTACATTCGCGGTAAACTCTCTCACGCGAATGTAAATGCGCCATAAAAATAGTGAGTTACCGAAACGATAAAAACTATTGCTGTGAAAAATCGATAATAGTGAGATCCCGGTTTATAGTTTTAAAGGCTCCGTCTCAAGGATGACAAACGCAAGATTTTTTACTAGCCCCCGCTGTCTGTCTGTCTGTTTGCCGGTATCTAAAGGAACGTAATTATGTAGATTGTTTCACAGGGTTTGTGTGGTGTGTAATACGGGTTGGGCCCCATATAAAAACATGTTGTTATCTCTAGGTATAACAGTAAAACATAAGCCTCAAACTGGGGGTTATAATAAATAAAACACATATATTACATTGCATGACAACAAATAAGTACCGGATAAAAAGTGTATAAGTTAGTCATTATTAAGGACAGAAGTATTTGTTTTTAAAGATTAATTGATAGAACAGAACCTCCGCAGCGCGAATATAGCTCTCACTTGACTGGTTGTAACATAAATTGCCTTTATATTTCAAAGAATGTACTTAAGTAAGACTACTAAAGCCCAATCTGAATTCTTATTAAAGTGCATGTATTTTTAGGTAAAAATAAAAGTCGCTGGCGAGATGGCTCTGCCGAAAACAGGGTCATAGGAGATTACGAGGTTGAGGAGTGGAAAGATTCAGGAGGTAAGTGGGTACCGTTTTAACATTTACTAGTCCGGGTCATTTCCCTAAAGGATTTCAAAAGTATAATCCCATCCGGCAGAAAGTGGCATGCATGTATCTTATGTAGGTAAGAAACAAATAGATGGGGAAGCAACTTGCCAACTGGATGCTTCGCTCCATGCTCTCCCACTTTTCTGTATCATTTTCCAATTTTTCATTGATTTTATTATAGAATAATGGCTAGAGTTACAATCAAACTTTTAATTAACAAAATATATTGTCCGTTAAATTTCTACAATAGTTACCTTGAAAGTAATGACTTACAAGTTTTCAAGATATGCAAAGTGCAAATTTGTAATATTTTGGCAAGATATATTTTTCTGTTTTACAGCACAGAAGAGCTAATACAAAGCCTCATTTGGTGCTCTTTTAAAGTCTTAGCCCGCCTATAACCCGTCTCTTAACAAACCAAGACTTGGTTGTTTGATATTTCTAAAGTGGCCATATTGTCTTGTATGGAAGAAATTAATTATTCGTCAAAATTTGCACCTTGCATAATTTGAAAATTCTAATTCCTGCAACATACTTAAAAGGCAACAATTCATCGTAGAATATTTAAAAACTGCAAAATGGGACACAAAAGTGGAAGAAAAGGGGAAAGCATCCACTTGACAAGTTGCCTCCCCTTCTACTTATTTTTTCTTTCCTAAATAAGCCATATGCATATCAATTTTCATGCTTTCTTCCGGTGGGTATTGTACTTTGATTCAAATCTAATTAAAATATATTAAGACTTAAATACAACGCCTCTAACACTACAACGGTGGTTTCGGTGTTAGGTACCTACTCAGCGAAAAGGAAATATCTTAAGAACTACCAAACGTCATCGGAATGGGTTACTATCAAAACGACTGAATCTCAAAATGATCTGTGTAGCATGAGGTCCAGAACGCAAAACGACCACAGTATCAAAAAGCCTATATCTCATAATAGCATGGTAGCAAAACGACTAACGAGTAAAAGGCCTTCGTCTCAGAATAGCTTAGTATCAAAACGACTTGTTCGCAAAACGACCACTCCGTGGAACGTCTACATCTTTAAATGCCTTAATAGCAAAAGGACTGGACTTTAATGGGAGTGCTGCAAATAATAGTGTTGGATATCCCAATAAAGGGTAACAATATTCGGTCTGCTTGCTAGTGCATTAAGACCGAGTTATATTGTTTAAACTACACACAATCACACACAACTAGAGATATTCATTCTTTATTCATACCAAAGCCAAGGGACAAGTATGTGACTGAATAATTTGCCTGTTTTTATTCTAGAGTTGCTTTATATTTTTCTATTTCTTTCCAATGTTTAGTGTATTTTTTCCATTCCTTTTTGTCTACTATATGTACATATCCTATACATTATGTACGTATTTTTATTCTTTGTCTTCTGGGTTCTTCTTGTTGTAGGGCAATTTTGGCTATTCGGTGATAGTCAGTATTATTGTCTTTTAGCCGAATTGCCCGATAAATTTATTGCTCAAAGCAATGTTGTGGCTAATGTAGTGTATAAGTAAAATGGTTACAAGTAATTAAATTACCAGGCAACTCGGCTAAAAGACAATAAAACTGACTATCACCGAATAGCCAAGATTGCCCTACATGTTGCTGCATTTGTCACCCTGTCTCTTTCTTCTCTTAATTACCCAAAGAAAAAAACTTTCTACTTTTTAGGGTTCCGTACCAAAAAGGTACAAAAGGAACCCTTATGGTGCGACTGCATCTGCATCCGTCCGTCTGTCTGTCACATTGTTAAATATCTCGAAAACCACTAAGCTTTCGATTTTAAAAAAATTGAATAGTTATGAAAAACGCTAACCTAGATACATTGATAGTATTTTTAGGGTTCCGTAGCCAAATGGCAAAAAACGGAACCCTTATAGATTCGTCATATTTATTAACTATTTAAAAAGATTTATCATGATCATGTTAAAGGTAGAGGGACTGAACGCGCAACTTAAGCAGTTTTTGTGTTAATATCTAACAAAAACTTCTATATTTTTATATAATTATGCCAGGTACTGATTACGAGTCCACACAATCTTCGAATTCGTCACAGCGTCGTTGCGGAGTCGTCGCAGTCGTGGCAGCGCTGCTAGTGACCAGCTGACACGCGCTCGCATCCACGACATCGTGCCAATACCAGACGCTGTGCTAAATGAGATACGATATCTTGGATAAGTCTATTTGCTATTTGTATAGTATATTACTTTATATTATTTGCAAACTTACGTTTCATTGAGAGGTCTAGCCGGTGTAGTAAAAAAAAGTGAGTTTTTAACCCTTTATATAGTAACGGTCTCAAAAAAGACAAGCGTGTAACATTTTTTTCTTAATACAGAATTTTTAGGGGTAGGTATAGAATGGCAAAAAGGCTTGAATTGGGGATTTTTTCAGTCTTGCCCGTTAAAGGGTTTAATAAAGTATAAATACCAGCATCAAATTATAATTTTCGTGAATATTGCTCATAGAAATAAAGGGACACGCCGCATGCTGTCCCATAATTGGTTTTGCACATATATATTTTGACATTTATTTTGCTGTTCTAGAAAAGTATCGTATGCATATAACGGCGTGTTACCCGAGAGTTTTATGGACTTATAGTATAGGTACCCGTAGTGACGAGTAACTCTTAAAATTTTCGGGTCTGTTATTATAAAAGTCAGTTTTGTAACTTCGACTGTTGCATTTTTAGAACTCATTGTAGCTGCTGCATAAACTATGTTACAATACATAATGTGCAAATCAAATCTATGCAGCAGTCCGTTGTAATTGTCAGCAGCAGCAACAAGAACTGCGTAAAGTTGTTTTTATTAAAATTACTTATTTAAAACATAATTTTAAAAGATATATAATTTCAAATCACAAAGTCATATGAAATCTCCATCATAGATTTAAGAGTAATGGTCATAACATGGACATCGAATCCTAAAAAAACGTTGTTTGTTATTATTTACTTTATACGAAATCTACATTAATATTTTTATGAAAATGTAACTAGTGATGTCATTAGTGTAAATATATTTTTATTGTAATGATATTATTACCCGATAAAACAAAGACTGATAGATGTATATGATAAATGTGCCATATCTAATGAATAAATAGCGTCGCTAATGGTAGTTACTACATAGGTCTACATTCATGGAGTAGTTATACTTGACATTTATTTTCTGCTTATACAATCGCATATAAAAATTGTAAACATGTATTTTAGAACTTCCCAGATGTACTGACAATGTCAAAGACGGTTTCCGAGAGGTTTCAAGTTACTATGAAAAATATCCAAATTACTCCAAGTGTGCCGCCTATTAGTACATTGTGTATTCAGGGCGGTTAACAAGAATTTACGAACAAGTGTTAATTTAAACCTGAAGCCGAAGGCGAGGGCTCCATTAACACGAGTTTGTTGTTCTTTTACCGCCCGTAGCACACACAATGTTTTTCATCACACTTGTGGGGAAAAAACCACGTTTTAAGTGAAATAATTCTTAAATACGGTGACATTTCAACAACATTTGTCCGCCATATTGTAATTTTTGACAAGTTAGGCATCGAAGGCACAAACCTATCGGGCGTTCAGCCACAGTTTGAAATTGTGTAAAAATATTTGAAACGGCTATTAAATTAATCAAATTAAATATTACACACAAATAAATATATATAATTTATACACAAATAAAAATGTAAACGTAAGTGTTTTAAAAAAAACGAATTATATCTACTTGAAAAAAACATAATGCCCAATATGCCCATTGGCGTAATGCAATAAAAAAATTACTCCCGTTGGCATAATTATGCTATTATTAATACGCTCATTCCATCTCAGTATGCTGGCATTGGCGTATACGAGCAAGTGTGATGAAAAAATATTAAAAGTGTTCCTTCGATTTCTCCAAGACCCATTCATCTTAATATAAGGACAATGGGACCAACTGTGAAGTAAAACAACTGTGAACAAAAAATAATTTTCTGAATCGGTCCAGCCATCTTTGAGAAATCGGGGAGCAAAAAGATCCCATAAAATTGGGGAACTCCTTGTTCTTGGAGTCGGTCAAAATTTTAATTGTAGTTAGGTACGATGCCAAAAATAGAGCTGTGCAAAATGTGGCATGAGTTCAGTGATAGAGTACTCCGCTAAAGTATAACAAGTCCGGATTGAAAACGCTTCTTAATAAAACCCAGACCCAGCTAGGGCGGCAGAGCCTTAGGTGATGATAATAAGGACCTCCACGAGGCTAGTTTATATCATCCCTACGCATATCATACGCATAATTTATTATTTTACCGACCTTAAGTTGTCTTTAAACATTAAATGTAATTATAGATTATTATTGTAAATACATAGACGCTGTAGTATGTATATAATGTAACGACATTATAACTAAATGTGTGTATATGAGCATGCCAATTAAAATCAATCCTTTTAAGTGTATGCAATTACTATAAGTGAATAAATACTTTGTAAATATCATCCACATGTGCAATAAAGACAATATGGCGTGCTTTGTAAAATAAATACAAAATATAGAATATGTGTAAATTATAACAATAACAATAAAGCTTACGTGTGCTAATTCTGTCAAAGTTGATGTTAAGTTTACTCAATGTTAGAAACTCGATAAAGTATGGTATGCATCAGTCCTTAAAACACAATGGTATATCTCACTGGCCAGTTCATATTAATCATTAAGTAGTATATTGTATCGTTATAGTAGAACTGTTCTTGTAAAGTATTATAAAAATAAATGAAACCTTTTTATAGCTGTGCTATTATTTCTTAACCAGATCCCCAAACAATGAGAGGCTTATTGATTCAAGAGTGGAAGTCAGTTAATCTGCAGGCACATAAAGTACGCGAGATGACAACTACAAAGCGCTAGAGCTTATTTTGTATAGAGTAATGTGCCCGGAAGCAGTATTCAAGCGGCCGACTTTAATGCACTTACCGGCAAGTCACACAAACTGACGAGTAGAATGTGGCTCCAATTTTAAAATACAGAAGAGTACCTATCGTTGTTATTTTCGAAACACGTCGGCGATGACGCCGTCTGTCGCTGCAGGCGCGGCGCTGTCGCGTTTCCTATTCCTGGCACATCCAGTATCTAAATTATAATAAAAAAATATTCCTCGAACAAACGAACAGGTAAAGACAATTACTTAACACACGGCAAGCAAAATAGAATTTATAGATCAATGTTTAATACTGTAATAAAATTAAAAATAGTAGTTTTAAAGGGTTATTCCCACTTTTCCCACAAATTGTTACCAGTGAGAGTATTATTCCTCACCTGTCACCAAAATATTTTAACGTGCAATACTAACAAAAATGCCGACATAAATACAATGTACCTAAATAGTATGTTACTTTTTCCGTCGATAGTTGATTCAGTGAACTGATCTAAAACTGAACAAACATTATTAAATAAGTTTTTCGATACACGAATGAAATAGTTCTACACAAATCTGTTAAGCAATATAGCCAAGAACATGAATAAAATATCAAAAATAATTTAATACTATTTTTACAGACACGCATAGTACACTAAATCACATATCGTTGTAAAACATTTGAACTTCATATTTATCAGTATTTTTATCAGTATTAAACATTAAATACAATATTTTAGTAGTAACTATTAAGAAAAAAATCTCAGTAGTCACCACTACTGGGAATTATTTTTCTCAGTTGTTCCCAGTGGTAAACATTAGAAAAAAACTTGATGGTAACTGGTGGGATAAACCAGTTTTGACTGTCTCGTCGAAACGGCGGTCTCATACGCGTGCGCGGAATCAAAGCCTACACATAGAGGCCCTTTCAATGGTATATAGGCACACTAAGTGGATGCTGCCCTTGCCCATGTCGCCCGTCGTCCATATGCAGCACCTGCCAGGATGCAAGAAGTTATTATATGTTGTTGAAATCTAATAAGGACTTGGCTATTAGGTAAAATCGATACTGGGCAGCGTAGCCTTAGGCAAGCCCCAAACGGAGTGCTCTGTATGTCGGATGAGAGAGCTATACCAGGCTATACTAAGATAGGTCGTTACTCCCCAATAGCTCGCCACACGTGTTACACAGGTAAAACGAGCTGGCGATGGGATCGTCACATACCTACGCCAAAGAGATATTACAATAATTGTATGTTAGTACAATACTTACCACACACACACACACATGCATTGATTACGTACTTGTAATCAATGCATGTGTTATGTTATGAAATTCGTAAACTAGTCTCTGATACTACGAGCCCAACGAGGGGCGGGAGGGGGTCAGGGTCGGCAACGCGCATGTAACTTCTCTGGAGTTGCAGGCGTACATAGGCTACGGATACTGCTTACCATCAGGCGGGCCGTATGCTTGTTTGCCACCGACGTAGTATATAAAAAAAATACTAGGTAGGTAATATAATGTACTAGACTGAATGTTTCTACACGCAGTCAGTTTGCTCAACGATACCGTCCTCCATACCCCTCACAATTCAAACTTTCAAGAGTGGGATTTCATGTTGCACACGGCTTTGCCTACTATTTGATAAGTTATAGGTAATAATCTCTTCACATACCTTGCATATGATTAGCACTTTCTAGGTTAAATTTAAGGGAACTTGGGGTTTACTTTGGCAACCTGATCCCAATAGTTGTCGCAGGTACTCCTTATTGTATATTTTATAAATAAATATAATTGTATATTTTATAAATGAAAATTGAGTAAATATCCAATTATATTTTGCCGGAGTTTGAACCCAAGACTCTGGTTATGAAGCTTACCGGCAGCGCTCCCGACAATCATACAATAAGATTAAATGCTACAATTATTTGAATTAATCGTGGAACAAATAATTACGAGTATTCTACTAATCGTAGACGATGTTTGGTCCCATGAACTGGTGTAAAGGATTTATTAGTACTATTGCTAAGTAAGAGATTTTAAGCCAGCCAGTCACTGTTGCTTAATTTTTGTAGCTTTTATACGAACCGGGGAGCCATTGTTTGTGGAGCAACAAATAACGGGAGTTCCAAGCGAGATAATGCTGATTCATGAAAGATAACAAACATTATGTAATTTGTTTTCCGCAATACAAATTTTCTAAACACAGAATGTTATTAGAATGATAATTTGCTACATAACAGTAACGATATAGCAGATAGCCAATGTTATGAGCGCCCTATGACTATGAGGCTATATCGATTTTATGCAAAATGCAACTAAGTTTCTCGTCGAGGCAGTCTGCGCTATATTAGCCATAAACCGCGCTCATTTTGCCGTGGAAATACTCGTTTCATTACAAAATAAATCATTGATTTATAAATTACTAACACCTGCCGTGAATTCACAGGCCTGCCTTGAACGCGTTAATAATCTTTTATGTGCTTATTTATGTACTTTACACGTTATTTTAATACCATTGTTCGATTTTTACACATTGTTTTGCTTCCTAAATCTTAACTGATATTTGTTTTTCAATTATCAGTTTAATTACTCGCGACTTTATGTTTTTTAAAACCTGTATGATGTTTAGGTACCTAAGAACATTAACCTGTAATTTATCCTTAGGCTTCACTGAAAATCAGCGTCACGTAGGCGTAGTGTGTCCTAGCTAGGACTCACTTCGTGGCATCAAGCTGAGTGAAGACCTTTTAGGACAATTTTCTGTTCGTTTGTGTATGATCATTTATGTTCTTTTTGTGCTAATAGATTCTTCTTATCTTATGTTATCTTATCCTAAGATTTTTTGGATGCTAAGATACTCCGCCGTAATGCGCAATCAGACAGCGAACATTTCGCTTTTATAGCCGATATCGCCTGCTATAAAGAAAAATATAAAAATAATAAGGCGTACACGAGGAAAAATAAAATATAATAACATAGACGGCGTCTCATCGAACCGTCAGAACCCGTCCGTTCTTCAAATTCATTCAACTTACAGATAAGTTGAATGAATTTGAAGAATTTTTAACTTTATACATTGTACAAAGCTTGGCGACGTCCGGAAAGGGTCGGTGGTCAATTTGTACGATTTGAATTTCATACAGCGGGTCTCCAATCATAAAGTACGATATCGACGACAGTTACAATTTTGTTTACAAGGATTTATCTGCGGCTGAGTCGTAGCGCGGCGAACCGACGTTCGTTTTATTCCCCGAGGGGTGATCCTCCTACCAGCATGTGATTACGATATCTGTCAGCTTTACGAATACAGAAATACCTAACTTGCACATCATTTAAAGTGGCAGTTGACGCAGACCTTTATTTGCATTATGAAATGCCGTCTATTTGCGACTGTTATGATATTTCAGGGTTAGTTCAGACTTTAGACAGCTTTAATCAGAAGAGAATTCGAACAAAGTGTTAGCTAATTCTAGTTATATTATTTAGATTTAAAACACCAGAAAAATGACGCATACATTACATTTAATGATTCTACACTTTCCCGGATTTTGCCATGGCTCTTTACAACTGTTTCGAAGAATCGAAGTGAGCGTCTTTACGAAATCGACTCTCATCTGACCTTCATACCCAGAGACAAAACTGGGCCTTATTGGGAATTTTCCGAATTTTTCACCATGTTTTCCTTAACCGAAAAGCGACTGGTAAATATTAAATGATATATTGTACATAAGCTCGTACAAACTCATTGGTACGAACCGGTGTTTGAACCCGCGATCTCTGGGGGCTTAGCCAAGATGACGATCGTACATCTACAAACGCCAAACGAATAGATTTTTTTTTCGATATTTCGTGATAACAGATACTACGAAATTAGTGATCGTCATCTTGGCTAAGGCCCCCCGGATTGAAAGTCGCACGCTCGTACAACGATGAATCACCGATTTCTTTAATAACTAATAAAACAACTTATAGTTTTATACTTAAACTATATTTCAAACTTAGTTCCAAAATTATTTATTTTTGTGGTTTAATTATTATCTCGTATTATCTCGATTTTTTCTCTGCATAATTCTGTGGAAATGGAACTAAATAGGTCATATTACACCGACAAAGTCTCGCTGAAACTGTTGAAATAGAGTTATCGAGTTTCTCTTTTCCAGTTTTTTGTTTCAGCCTGTTCTACATTTCCTAGACTTTTATCAGGAAAATAATTTTCGTGCCCATCACATTAATGGCGATAGCAACACCAACATTTTAAAAATAGTTCTCGTCCACCATTAAAATAATCACTTCCTGTTGTACCATTTCTTTGCGGATATTTCATCAACGTTTATGTTTATGCAACTATGTTTAAATTATGACATTTAAAACTATGCGTTTTGAACACATTTTAAAACATACCTATACACATTTAGATTACTCTTATACAGATAGATCTCTTATCCAATATAGATTTATATTTAAGCATATCATGAATATGAAAAGTTTCTTTAAATAATTATTTAACTTTAATTAAACTTCATCTTCATTGTTGTATTTTCATTTTTATAGGTACTACGATACGACTGATACTACTTTCTATAACAAATTATACCTTTTTTGTACTTCGAAGCGCCCCTGCCGAATTAAGTTGTAATTATTTTTGTTGCCATAATAAATTAAGTTTTAAAATTATAACGATGATACATTTTAGTACCTTTCCTCTAAAGCTTCACATACTTAAGGGCAATATGGCTAAATATATGTTCGAGAGTCAAATGAACTACTTATACACTAACTAAATTAAATCAGTATTAAATAACTCATCCAAGCTATAAAAGCAACCTCTTATCAAATATTGCTTCAGTTTTTCCTTAAAGATAGTAAGTATACTTTGTAATATTTTAGAAAGGCTGAGGCAATTTTAAATAACTTAACAGCCTGATATCTCACGCAGTGATCCTCAATTTTTTACGTAGGGCGAAAATGTATTTTCCAATTTTTAGTGCGTGTGAGCAATACAAAACCGAAACCGCAAGCCTAATTATATTCGTCAATAGGTCGTAGGGCAATAAAGTATAAAAATCAATAGTCAACGAACAGCCACAGTTATATTTGCATACTTTTGCATAGCAAAATACGACGTGCTATTATGCGTGTGGACTCTCTTGATTTTATTATACATTATAGACTTCTCTGAAGCGTTGTAACATAAAATAGTCCTACCCAATATTTGTTTACAATTCTAATAAAGGAGGAAATGTCTACAGTCCCCCAAGTCAACGATATCGACTAATAACAAGGTAGTTGGGAGTAGAGCCGAGATTCCTTGAACGCCTCGCCAGACCCGGGGCGGCTTACTACTGAACTTGGCGTGAGCTCCCTGGTTTTATTTTTCATTTACCATCTCTGCCCGGCTTACAGCGTTCAAAAACGGGGATTGTAGATACGAAACGTGCAACTACTGGGGTTTCACTCAGTAACCAGCCTATACTGCACTCTAGAACGGATTTATTTGCGTGAAGTAAATAAGAAACAAACCAAACAGGATCTTTAACAGGCTTGGTCATTCATAGTCTCTAGTTCAGTCAGTTCATTCATTAAATCAACTGTCGTTTTTAGGGTTCCGTAGCCAAATGGCAAAAAACGGAACCCTTATAGATTCGTCATATCCGTCTGTCCGATTATGTCACAGCCACTTTTTTCCGAAACTATAAGAGCTATACTGTTCAAACTTGGTAAGTAGATGTATTCTATGAACCGCATTATGATGTTTACACAAAAATAGAAAAAAAAAACAATAAATTTTGAGGGTTCCCCATACTTAGAACTGAAACTCAAAAAATCTTTTTTCATCAAACCCATACGTGTGAGGTATCTATGGACAGGTCTTTAAAAATGATATTGAGGTTTCCAATATCATTTTTTTTCTAAACTGAATCGTTTGCGCGAGAGACACTTCCAAAGTGAAAAAATGTATCCCCCCCCCTGTAACTTCTAAAATAACAGAATGAAAAATCTAAAAAAAATATATGATATACATTACCATGCAAACTTCCACCGAAAATTGGTTTGAACGAGATCTAGTAAGTAGTTTTTTTAATAAGTCATAAAAAAAAAATTCCATCAAACCCATACGTGTGGGGTATCTACGGATAGGTCTTCAAAAATGATATTGAGGTTTCTAATATCATTTTTTTCAATAGTTTGCGCGAGAGACACTTCCAAAGTGGTAAAATGTGTGTCCCCCCCCCCCCCCCCGTAACTTCTAAAATAACAGAATGAAAAATCTAAAAAAAATATATGATATACATTGCCATGCAAACTTCGACCGAAAATTGGTTTGAACGAGATCTAGTAAGTAGTTTTTTTTAATATGTCATCAAATTAAAAAAAAAAAATCACAAACCCATACGTGTGGGGTATCTAGGGATAGGTCTTCAAAAATGATATATAGGTTTCTAATATTATTTTTTTCTAAACTGAATAGTTTGCGCGAGAGACTCTTCCAAAGTGAAAAAATGTGTGTGTCGTCCCCCCCCCCCCCCCCCCTGTAACTTCTAAAATAACAGAATGAAAAATCTAAAAAAAATATATGATATACATTCCCATGCAAACTTCCACCAAAAATTGGTTTGAACGAGATCTAGTAAGTAGTTTTTTTTAATACGTCATAAAATTAAAAAAAAAAAATTTTTTTCAAACCCATACGTGTGGGGTATCTAGGGATAGGTCTTCAAAAATGATATTGAGGTTTCTAATATCATTTTTTTCTAAACTGAATAGTTTGCGCGAGAGACACTTCCAAAGTGGTAAAATGTGTGTCCAAAGTGGTAAAATGTTGAACGAGATCTAGTAAATAGTTTTTTTTTAATACGTCATAAATGGTACGAAACCCTTCATGCGCGAGTGCGACTCGCACTTGGCCGCTTTTTTTACCTAATCATTCGTTTTATTTAACAATAGTAAAATAGTAAAATTGAAATATGTTGAAATATGTGACGTTCTACGGGTAGTGGTACCTTATGACGATCTGCGCTCATGTCCCGTAGCACCGCATTAATAAGGTAGGTCCATCAGCCGTAAAAGTGCATGGCGACTTTATCAATGATAAATTCATAATTTCTCCATGCAATTTCGCAGCTCACTGTACCTTTACCAGTCGAATGTTACATACACCTAGTAAATATATAGATAGTTTTACTATAAATTTCTAATAATAAACGAAAAAGAGATCACAGAACATATACAAAGAATATGTAAAACAATTTTCTAAAAGCTTTAAATTGAATTGTCGTTTAGCTAAATGTATTTTTTTAAGCAATAAGATAAAATATAGTTCCGACGTCATTAAAACTACGAGTACATGGAAAATTATAAATGAGGAGACTGGTCGCGAAAAAGGACAAATACCATACCGGCTAAACGTAAATGGGAAATGAATTGAGTCTAATACAGATGTTACCACTGAATTTGGAACTTTATTTTCTAATCACCAGTTACCACGACCAACCATCTTAATTCATCCAGTTGATCTGCCGTTGGATTGTTAGAAAATAACTTGCCCAAATGGTTAATATCTGTGACCAACGAAAGAGAAAGATTTGACGTACGCAGCCGCAGTTGCGGTCCTAATTAATGTACACTAAACACACAAAAATCACCATGCTACGTGCAGTCGGTCTTGTCATCATTTTACTATGGCAATTGACAATAACACCGACGCATTCAGGCCGCTGCAGTAGTGTCAGAGCAGTAGTGCAGCTGCGATCGAAAATACGTTAAAATCATCATATTACGTGCAGTCGATATCGTCATTCATTTTGCTATGGAAATTGACAATATCACCGAAGCGTTCATGCCACTGTAGTAGTGTTGGAGCAGTAGTGCAACTGCGGTCGGAAATACGTTAAAATCACCATATTACGTGCAGTCGGTATCATCATTCATTTTACTATGGAAATTGACAATAATGGGGACGCCTTCAAGCCGCTGCAGTAGTGTCGGAGCCGTAGTGCAGCTGCGGTCAGAAATGGACTGTCACCTTTATAATACACGAAACATAAAAGGGATGGAATCTCCCAAGTATGCCAAAATTGAACCAAGAGCTTAGTGAGTGGTTTAGTTTTGACATATTTCTATTTCTCTGGTATCAATATTAGAGGTAAATAACAGCTCTGCTACCTTCTAAAACAATGCATAGTTATTTGTGTAACAAGAGAGACGATTTCATTTTTGCTTCAAGTGCTAAGAGGGTGATTTTAATTTAGAATATTGACCGTAGCAAAAAGCACGAAATGTAAGTAACTTTTCATCACACTCGCTCGAAAAATAACTTATTTCATGCAGGTGTACTGAAGGACAAAGGCTTATTTTGTTTCCGTGGGAGTTATGGATAGTGAAAAAAAAGCTATAATTCTTTTTTTAATTATGTCACTTATTCATACAAACCATGTAGCATCAAAGAGTTTTAATTTTAAAATACTGACGTTTATAATTTAATATATTTGTTTATGTTTAAAATTATTTAAATTGATTAATTTAACAGCCGTAGGTAAAATATTTTTACATAATTTTCAATCGTGGCTGAATGCCACAATGACTGGTCTGTGCCTTCGATGCCTAACCTGTCAAGAAATTACAAAACGGACGAATGTTTGATATGTCACCGTATTTAAGAATTGACAATATTTCATTTAAAAAAATCATAACATTTTACACGTGATTTTGAAGTTATGCGTCCTAAACACTGCAATATATTCATATAAATTGTATATGGCTTATTACAAAAAATACAAAATAATTTAAAAAATGTTGTGATTTACCAATTTTACGACACAATAGGTGAAATGCCATTGCCATTCATCACGACAAAAAATTAGCTGTCATAATATTGGATTTGACATTGTCAATTAAATACGATGTATTGATTGAAATTCAAAACAAAAAGAAATTTATTTACATAATTAAGCTACAATCTACTAATCTTTTTTAAAATGCACAAAGCTGATGAGGTATATACTCCCCCAAAGTATACCAAATACTGTTTCGTCTCTTACCTACTGCAAAAATGATTCGTCGAAGACATAGGACACACAAACATTTAATTACATTACATTCGTTAGTGTTTATCCGTCGGCCCATTTTATCCGTATGAAAGTATGGTGTCGTATTAATATATCAGTATTCGTTATTATATCCAAATCGTCGTAGAAATCTGATATTTTATCGAAATTGTTTTAAAACAACAACGGCCCAGTTTAAAACATTGACAATGACAGACAACGTCAAATTAATTAAGTCATGTTTTTTTTCTATCGAGGTGAGACCTAGCTTCTAGCGTAGAACTGGAGTTACGCCGTTTTAGAATAAGTGCACATAAAAAAAATATAACAAATTAAATACACACCCCAGTGAAAAAAAAACAAACTATTAGCGTATTCCTCCTTTCAATTAAAATGTAGAGAATCAATAAAATTATAGGGTCAGAAATATGAAATGTCAATTATTTAGCTTAAAATTTAGTTTTTTTTTCGCAAGTGTGATGAAAAACATTGTGTGTAGCTCCGGGGGTAAGAATATTGCAAACTCGGGTCTTTAATTCCCTCCATAATGATGCGGTCTACGGTTGAGCACGCTTACCTATGACATACCGATTTACTCTAGCCTTGAAAAGATCCAGATTGTACTCATGCGCAAATACAGACTCGGACAGGGCATTCTACTACTTGGCAGTTCGCATAAGGTACGTTGAAGCGAAACGCTACGTGCGTATTTGTGAAATACCTACCATGAAGCGATGCCGGAATACCGATTGTCTGGTAGTCCGATGGTGAAATGGGGACGGAGGAATAAGGTTGTGCAGTTCCTCGGCACACTCTCCAAAATGTATCCTGTAAACGATGTTAGCAACTGGCAACCTTGCGACGATGCTCCAGACTGGATGCTTGAAGACTGGAGTCTTTGAAATCGAGCATTCGTCAAATCGTCGTCATTAATGATTCTCTTGGCCCTCCTCTCGACTGACTCGAGGGCCTCAAGTTGGTATTTTGCTGAACCATCCCACAGATGTGAACAGTATTCCACACACGATCGAACTTGTGCTTGGTAAAGGTCAAGCAGTTGCCTAGGTGTAAAATACTACCTCATCTTGTTGAAGATACCCAGCTTTTTTACTGCTGTGCTTTTTTACTGCTAACTCGATGTGCGGGTCGAAGTCAGCGAGATTCCGAGAAGCTCATGATGGTCGGTTATCGGAAGGAATACATCTCGGAAAGTAGAATTCAGATGGAATGGACTCCGTTTAGTGGAGATAAGACACGCCTGAGTCTTACTAGCATTGAACGAGACCAAATTGGCTTCACCCCAATAGGACCGGCCGGACGCTTTTACTCGTAGTAACACGTTCATGCGTTCGACCATTGCCTCCCTGAGCGACTGTATTTGGGCTCCACTAGCTCGTGAATTGGGTATATACTCGTAGTTTTCAACAACCGTAGTGTCATCTGCATATCCGAACGTACCTGGTTTCAGCAGATCGTTTATGTGAAGCAGGAAAAAGGTTACTGAAAGCACGGACCCTTGAGGAACTCCAGCATTGATTTCTAATAGATCGGACGAGCAGCCAGAGCAGCATTAATGACAAACTCGAATCGATCGATCCCTCGGAAACTTTAGTGTGGATCAACCGCGGACTAATCATAGCACTACTTAATAGCATGGCCGTTAGATGTTGTGCATTTGTACTGTAGATTGTTTTTATTAGCGTTGCGCGAGTGTCACTAAATATGGAGGGGATTGAACGCTAGCAGCGACATTGTTTCCTCAGTTTTTGATACAATTTGGTGAATAGAATAAACAGAAGAGTTTCCTTACGAAAACTTGTGGAATTTACTTAATGTAGGTAAGAAATTGTTGTGCCAAAAGGGATTTCTTGTTTATTCCAAGTAAGAGGCCAAGCGTATATTTTGACATCAAAATGATATCTAAATGATGTCTTTTGGTTATCACACGTATTATATACGCGCGTGCATTTCACTCGCGCGTATTTGTTAGTACATGTATTGGCGCAAGTGAGACGCACGGGCGAATGATAACAAAATGACATCATTTATATATTTTGATGTCAATATGTAAGTTTGAATCAGCCTCCAGAATGAGGAGCTCTTCAAATTTGAAAGTCTGACGAAAACAAATATAATGATCGGCCCATTATTGTATTCCGATGAAAGGATGTTGAAAAGGATGCTGTAAGAACCAGTCCGATAACCGATGGCGAGAACTTTAACTTGTATTGATAAAGACCGGTGATATAAACAAAGATGAAGTTGTTCATTTTCCTGTGCTTATGATGCTTTGCAATCTGTAATATGTTGCCGTAAAATCCACTACAAATTTAAACGCGTTTTCCTCCGTTTCCCAGTTGACACCAGTTTTCCTCAATTCCTTTGTTTAATAACGTTTTTACCCTTCGAACTGTTTTTCCTGCATGACTTGGTCAGAACTAGTTCTGACTACGTTTTTTAGGGTTCCATAGGTAACATAGCAAAAACGTAATCCTCAGAATCAGAATCAAAATCATTTATTTTGCTAGAACATTACACAGATATTACAATTTGTCATGTCAGTAGATAGGTTACATGAATGCATGTTCTGCCACACTTGGCATGCAAAACTTACACTAGGTACTTACACTAAATTTCTATAGCTAATAATTCGGTAATTCTGAAGCTAAGAAAATTATTACGAGTATTATACAAATTCAAATAAAATATTATTATTATTCATACAGTTTCTGGAAATATTCCTGCAAGGAGTAATAAGGTCTGTTTATTAAATAACATTTTAGCCTTTTTGTGAATTCATTTAAACTAGTGCACTGTTTTATGTCATTACTTAAAAAATTAAAAATTTTGATTCCATTGTACTCAATACTTCTTTTAAAATGAATATAATTATTTGATTTTGGTAAAATAATATCATTGTTATTTCTTAAGGCATGCAATCTGTTATTGGATTTACACTGGTAATTAGATTTGTTTATTGTAAATAAATATGCTAATTAAGAAGATGTATAATGAAATGACGGTCATTATCTTATGTTTAACAAAAAGTGGGCGACAGTGTTTCAGGGGCTTAGCTTTATCAATAAATTTTACAGCTTTCTTTTGCAATATTAAGATGGTATTTATTAGAACACTGTTACCCCATATCTCCAGACCATATCTTAGAATGCTCTCAAAATGTGCAAAATAAACTGCCCTCAGGTCTGTTGGATTCAAAATCTTGGATAGGTTTCTTAACGCATAACCAGCACTAGCTAGTCTTTTTCTTAGCACATCTATTTGGTTTGACCAGCGCAATTGATTGTCTAATTCAATACCGAGAAATTTTGTGTTTTCCACTCTTGAAATAGGTAATGGAAGCTCATAGGAAATGCTGTTTGTATGTCTGCAAAAAGTCATGTAGTTGGTTTTATCTAAATTCATTTTGAGACCATTACTTTGAAACCAGTGTAACAATTTCATAGCTTCACAGTTTCATAACTTCTCATCACAGTTTCATAACTTCTGTCTGTCCGTCCGTCTGTCTGTCCATATATCACAGCCGTTTTTCTCAAAAACTATTAAGGTATATATTAATTAATGAAATTTGAAACATACATAAGCTTAGAAAAAAAGAAACATCTTTTTGAAGGGGGCACTTCATAGGTACAGTCAGCATCAATAGTAGCGGATGAAACAACGCGCCAAAAGTATCTGACATTCCTTTTCAAATATAGATAAATCTCTAAAATTTACGTTCAAAAGTATATCTTTTACCGTCTTAATTATTCTACATATAGAACCATCACTTTTTGTTAAACTGTTACACAATGGTATATACTTTTGAAACCTTGTTTGATCCGCTACTTTTGATGCTGACTGTACATTGTACCTAAAATTGAATAAAAAACAGTAAAAATCAAAGAGTACATCATCCCATCCGGTCTTTAAAAGTAACATTATGGTTTCTAAGAAAGTTTTTTGATTAATTTGCCCCTCTAACTTTCAAACCAGACTTATAAAAAATGTGAAATAAAACAAGAAAAATAAATCTTATTAAATACTTTTCAATTCAGAATAATATGCAATTCAATATTTTCAAAATTTACGTACCTATGAAGTGCTTAGCTTTACTGTAACTGAAATGAAAAATTCACGTTAATAAAATGGGAGTCGATTAAAGAAGACTTCGCAATTTATGAAATGGGGGTATTAAATTCTAATTACTCGCAAATGACAAAAGCTGTAGGAACGAAAGCCTGGGCGATGGTCATTAATAGTTATTAGTAGCAACGTTAAAAACTTACTACTAGCGTGAAAAATTGTGCGTTTTGCAATTTTTCAAGGCACTTTCTAAAAATAAACCCAAGAAGTACCTACCTATTAAAATTTACTCTCTTCTCTGCTTCCACAGCTACAAAATATGTAGATTCCGTGAAACCATCCAACTTTGCTTGTAGATTGTTAGTTACTAATGTCAAGAGCAAAATGGGACTGAATAAACCGTAAATAAAGAGCAAGCCAAACTATGAAGCATAAATACATACTACCTAATGTAATAATAAATGTATATAATTGTATGTACCCAAATCCCTCCAGATGGACTATAGTGACAAACGCTTATAGATTTCGATTTCCAGAGCAGCTGGTCAGCTGGTATTTAAGATTATCGATTCAACTAGCCAGCTGGTATTCATTCGTTAATGTAATTTAAGTTAAATCATTTTAAATTCACTCAAGAGTACTTGATTGCATTTCATTTGATGTCTTCTCTGCCTATGCTACTCATAGCATAGGTAGAGAAGACATTTTTATTAAAACAATATCCGACCTCTGCGATATTACAAACAACATTTTTCCGTATCGTCTCTTATACAAAACGGTGTTTTAATAAAAAGCGGATAACAGCTCCCCGCCAGAATATCGTCGCAGATATTTCAATATTGGTAGGATTAGCAGCCTATTTAAACATCGCGTTCAATGCGCGCTCCTGGCGCATATTGGATACAATTTCTTTGAAAGCAGCCCTAGAAAATATTTGTGGGACCTTTTTAATTTCACGCCACCCTTTTTATAAGGTTTTAAAGGCGCAATAAATTTAACCGAGTCCTATCGCCTCCTACAGAAACACAGTACAATAATATTGATCGGAAAAAATCTATTCAAAACATTATTTCACTAAATACTTACCTATTTATTTATTTATTTATTTATTTTTATTTGTTTATTTAGGTTGCTCAAACAGCTAAAGTCATTAGCGACCAATATCAATGTACAATTATATCAAATCAAGTCATAATAGTAAACTAGTTTAAGAAATTTTACAGTACATTCCGAGTCAATCAAGCAATCCTTTTAAGGGGCTCCCGCGATTTTCATCGATTTTTACTAGTTTTGAGTCGTTACTTCTACATTTGCACTATAGATAGAATAATAAGACAAACGGCTATCGGTTCTTGAATCTTTTATATCCATTCTTTTCTGCCGGATTTTAAAAGAAATAAACAGTCATTTTTTATATTTGTTTTACTCGTAAACAATGTCTAAAAACACTTTTTTCGTTACTAGATTGCTGTGAAGGATTCTTTGACGTCTCTAAATACTGGTAAGAAATTTTAATTTTTTAACTAATCAACACAAAAGTTATGGCCAGTAAACCAGTTTTTTGGCCTAAAATTGTTCAACTTTGATGCCAAATATCTCAAATACAGTGAACTTTTAAGTAAATATGGTATACTATATTGCTTACAGCCGTTGCTGTTAATATGATAAGCTACAGAAAACATTAGAAAACTAAAGGATTCCGATCGAAGGTCATTGGCGTTAGGGACCTTTGGACATTTGGACAGTTTAACAGCTAATCTGCATTATACATAGGATGGGTCGGATTGCAATGTCCTATTCTTAATCTATTCATAACCACCTGATTCCTTTCCATTATTTACATACAATGTACTCTTTTTGAAAACTGATTTTCTTATCTCATATAAGGCGCTATTGTTATTATTTATTCAATGGCTGTTCCATAATCTTTTAATATTAAATTAAAAGAATATTTTGAGGTCTTGGTGGTTAGTAGTAGTGTAATTTTCTCATTGTTCATTCCTCAAAGCGTCTTTAGCAGCAGTATCGGCCGGAATGTTTTTGAGTGCCAAAGAGTGAAAACGCCATATTTTAACAAGCTTGTGAGAGTTGTGAGTGAAGTGTGTGAACGCACGAAGCAAGATCGGAGCTGGAATAATAGTGAATACTCAGAAAAAAACCAACTTCAGGTTGTATTAAGGTGCTAATAAATTAGCTATCAATACTTTTACAGCTGAGAGTACTCGGCTCCTGGAATATATTTAAGTATGAAATATTATAGGTTTTATGATGTTTTCTTTGGAGAAAATTGGAAAACTGCTACGTAAAAACACTCTGTTAATGAGATAATTAAATGAGACCTCATTGAACAGATTCTAGAACCTCTTTTACCTAACACTTAAGTGACCACTTCACGTTGATAAATCAAATGACACGTTGCTAATGACATTTAAGACAAATAAATGTTGACACGAGAGAAAGTGTTAAACATCTTGTCAAATGCACATGTGATTATATTCAGATAGAATTATAATTAATTCTTTTGTTCGGTAAATGAATACAAAAAAAACCGGCCAAGTGTGAGTTGGACTCGCGGACCGAGGGTTCCGTACAAACCTGTAGGTATATATTATTATATGATGTTACTAAAAATTTACGGTTTTCGCAATTTTTCCTTTATCTGTGCTATAAGACGTTGTTTCGTACCAAATGTCAAGATTCTGAGTTCACGGGAAGTACCCTGTAGGTTTTGATTCCCTTGCCAGTGTCGAAAATTTGCGGAAATTTGCATAAGCGGCTGTATCTTTTGATTGCCTTGGCTTAGAAGTTTGATTTTTTTTCACAGCTCCAAGGGAGAGTAGACCTGAGTATTTGATATAAATTTCAGCTTGATACCTCCACGCGTTCCTGAGAAAAGGGGTCTTGACAGACAGACAGACGGACGGACGGACAACAAAGTGATCCTATAAGGGGTTTATTTCCTTTCGAGGTACGGAACCCTAAAAATGATATGAAAAGTTTTCTTAATTTCTATTTCAAGTTAATTGTTTTAACGTAAAGTACCATCTTAAAATATCGGCAACATATTTTTTAGCACCTTATATACCTATTTATATAATAAATAAATGTTTTATATTTATGTTAGTGCATAATTTAAGTTTATTTCGATGTGCATACAATTACTCAAGAAAGCTGGCGCGGATTATGTATGGCAATTTTATCAATTATGTACAAATCTCGCACCAACTATTAATCTACCTATAATTTTCACTTCGTCAAATTAGATATGTACCTTTGTTATAAAATCAGTTACAATGTTAATGGTACAGTAACTGTTTTAAGTGACGATTAAACTGTTCTAATGCAGTAGGTATATAAGCAAACGAGTAAAACCGTTTTGTAGATATACTTGTATGTGGATATCCATCTCTAAGTTGCAGATAACTAACACGTATGTATGTTCGGCTGGAAGTAGATTTAACAATATCCGTAGAGAAATAAAATACAGTTCTCATTGCTACATTTGAAAAATTGCTGTTGGCGGTAAGTTAGCGGTCTCTGAACGAAATTTTAGACAATCTAGTTTTAGTAACAACAAAATATTTAATATGAAACACACAGATATAAAAACTGTCGCATTGGTTTTGTCCTTATAGTTATAAAAATTGTTATGAATAAATCATAATTTCCAACTATCTGCAAATAGATGTGACATTAATCGCCCGCGTAGTTATTCGCAGTGCTTGTTGAGCTATAATGTATTTTAAGGTTTCATAGACGACAGCTATGCATAAATTGTACGTCTTGTTGGAACCGCGCTATGGCCATTTATCAAGACCGTCCCCGCTTCATAGCCCGTCTATCGCATTGTTATCATGTCGCACGACATTTATTGTTGCTGTTCTATCTCAAACCACTCTGATTTAATAATCAATGCCAAGAAATACAAGAGACTGATTCAATGAATGCTATGCAAAATTAATTAAACCAGTTGTTATTTCGTGTCACATTAAATCATGATTGAGTCATGATCTTTCGAATATTTATGACGTAGTACCCTAACGAGGGTCACAAATGAAAAACAAGGAGGGAGGTTACGCAACACTCCACTGCACCATTAATCAGTGGAGGGCCCATATCATAAAGTGACATTTTCATTGTTATGTACCCCTAAACTTTGTACTTACTCATTTTATAAATTCTGCTAATTAGTAGGTAAGCCCAGCGTTATAAATTAATAATTGATAAAGTCTACACGGGATAGGTAAATGAAGATAGCCGAGTACATTATCACGCTACATCAGCGGCGCGCAATTAGCGCTACTAATACCTATGATAATGTAAAGTTACTAAATTAATTAATAACCGCAACGTGTCTGTTTTTTCTATGAATGCGACATATGACATAGTTACATAAAGCGATAGTGATGACTATCAGGTTTTGCTATATGATTTACAAATGGGGCGTCCGACATTAAGTAGGCATCAGTTTGCGTTGAATACATGAATGCGGGCGACGTCGGAAGCCTTCAATACCTTATTTATGCCTCGCAAGTGTCGACGGCGAGAATGTGCCGCGTGATTGATGTTACATCGAAACAAGGATACATCAAATCTTTTTGTGTGCCGAATTGTATAGTCGCTCTCCCTCTCCATCGATACCGCGAGTGTAGCTTATCGCTCTCGTCATCTTGAATTCATATGGCCTTTTGAAGCGCTACTAGAATATATTTAGATACATTCAATTTAACCCGTTCCCCTATCTGCAGATCCGATGGGTTGTAGTTTTGTATTGGGGTATCAATGAAACGTGTGTATTTACTTGAAAAATAAATGTTAACGTTAAAATCCTTTGGTAACAGGTTCGTTTTGCAGCCCAAGGCACAGAAAACGAAATGCACCATTCTATTTTCTGAATGTAACTACATTGCTCACTTCGAACAATGAAATGCTTTTAAAACAGCAACAACGTGATTCGAATTCAAGTACTTAAGTTAACAAAAATATGTTATATTGATATATTTTTATGATCAACATGGGTCTGGGTATGGGTATACCTATGTAGGTATCGATATGTGTCGATTCATAACAACGGCATTTTACTGTTTTGTAACGAGGCAAACACATGTTTTTTTTTTTTTTTTTGTGGCAATTTACTTTATGTAAGTAATATTTTCCTTGATGCATGTTGGCACAGAATGACTGTCCGAACACTGCGATGTCACGAGGAACGCGATGAGCCCGTTTCATGCTCAACTTTACTCAATTAATAATTCTGTTGAGTTCTGGTTCTGAAATAAGTAGGAACTTTATCTGCTGGACAAAGGCGAAATTGTCCAGTGAGTAACTAATTTCGTCAAACGTACAAGTCTCGACACGATGCCGCCAGTTTTCTATCACGATGCGCACTATTGAACGATTTGAAAAATATCTAGTAACTTTATTTAGCCGTATTTGCGGCGGAGATTTTACAGATATAGAAATATAATTTGTGCGCTCGCTTTCTTTGCCCACAGCTTAATGGCAAACACAATACATATGGCAATACCAAAGATATCATAGGTAATTTATTCTCATAAGAATATGCATATTAACAACTCTAAAGGGGCCCACAGATTAACAATCCGCCGGACGGAATCGGTCTGTCAGTTGTTCGGAACTGTCAACCTTTTGTTCTAACTGACAGGCCGATACCGTATACCCTTAACTAAATTATTAATACTCGAAGGAACTTTTTATATTATAAAGAAAAAACTAAAGTTAGATTCATTTCTAAAATTTACTGCAGCACACTAACAAGAAACAAGAAGAGTATAAAAAATATTAAACTATAGGTACCTAAAAAAAACCTTTTGCTAGATTGGTAATTGGTCCAAAAGTTTTCTAGAAATCGATTTTGGCACAAGTCATCTCAAATGTGGGTATATATATAGTATGGATGGATTCAGTATGATGTCCTGAATACAAATATAAAAGATGACAAGCGCCTGTGACTGTGACTGTGACGTTATAGAATCGGCGGTATAAATAATATCTTTATTTTTTAAACATACCGTGTGGGCTATCAAATGAAAGGGCTTTGTGAGTAGACTACAAATAGTTTTAACATTTAGACATTATGTTGAGAATATTCAGAGTCCTTTGAAATGTATTTTGGAATAATCTATTCAGTCGTTTTCAATCTAGAGCAGTACAAAGTCAACTCTGAATTGTGATTTTTAATGACATTTTCCTTGGACTAATAATTCTGCGGACGGAGTTTCGGTGAAACACAATTAGGATTCCATCATCCACCAATTTCCTAGTATTTACGCGTGACACACAGACATTGACAGTTATCTCTATGCCCTCATCCACCAATTTGCCATCAGTCGGATCGACATGTCATTTGAGTAAATTGGTGGAAGAAAAATATAAAATATGCCGGACATGCGTGGTCAAGTGTTGTAAGAATTATACAGATCGGACGAAAAAAGAGATGGGATAACTTTTCATAGGTAAGTTTATCAATTATCATGTTATCGTACGTAAAATCACGATATTTTCATTTCAATTTCTGCGGAACAGGAGTATGACTAGTAGGTTGAATTGGGTAATTTCCCGAAAGTAGGGTAATTGATGCCCTTCTTATAAATCGTTATGTATAAGACATTATTTAGGTAAATGAATAAATTATTGATTGTGAATTTCAAAATAAGTTGGTATGGTAATTTCCCGAAAATAAAGAGATTAATGACGCTTTTATGACTAATATTTGATAGTAAACCTTTGTTTGTTATGTATATGATTTTTATGTTCAAAATCAGATATCTCTAATACCTTTTATCCATTTTTTTAAAACTTTAACAACTTGATTCAATTTATTTATACAATTAACATTTAATAAGAATTAGAGTAAAATGTAAATATAGGTACAATACAAACTTAAACTAATTAAAAACTAAAAATCTGTATCTAAGAGGGCCCCTGGAGCATAGTGCCAAAGATACTGGCAGCATTTCCTCGCTGAATCGCAACGCTTATTCGTTGAGCGAGGAAGCTGCCAGGATTAACAAATGATTTCTTCTAACGTTAAATATTATGATTTTATAAATTTTTGCACGCGGTGCATGTAATTTGAGTCCGTAGTTATGGTGCGCATGTGTTAAGACTTATAAAAGCATATACCTCAGAGATATAAAAGCATATATTTGTAAATTTAGTCTATATTTGTTTAAAAAATATTTCAGGATTATTTATATATTTATAAATAATCGATATTTATAAATTTGTGTGATGTTGTTGTTGTTGAAATGTTTTCCGATCTGCAACATATTTTTTGTTTAAAACTTATGGTTTAAAGATATTTATCAAGTTAAATGAATAAATAAAAAAAAAAACGAACTGATATCATTACGATGCTAAATATTATTATTTTAAATAATGTTTGCATTAAGTAATTATGCAACATTACGCATTTTCAACACCTGTTCAATCAGATACATATTTATTGTCAAACATAAAACAGTGCATTTTTTATTTTAAAAATTTTAAAAATAATTATTACATCGGGGAGAATATGTTTTACATGGTATCACTCGTCTACACGCACACTTTCAAACCATCCGCTATTCCAGTGTCACAGTTTGTCATAAGTCAAATTACCTCTATGACATTTTCTAATAATTTGTTAAACCAAATGAAAATGAAAATGTTATAGTTTATAGTGTATTATATATTTCTAATCTACTCACAAAGCCCTTTCATTTAATACCTCACACTGTATGTTTAAATGACAAAAAAATTGTAACGCCGACTTTATGACGTCACAGACTTTATGACGTTACTACCCCCACCATTTTTGCTCTTTGTCATCTCATATGTTTGTAGTCAGGACATCATACTGAATCTATTAATACCGTATATACCCACATAGGAGATGACTTCGACGGAAAGTAACCTGAAACGTTAAATGCCAACCTACTAATTATATAAAAAACACTCCGTCTAGCAAGTCGGCCTGCAGCATGGACCATATCGCAATACATACGTTGAGAGAGGTACGCGCCAGCGCCAGCCCTAGGCTCCCCTGTGTTAGCAGGGCATTTCTATTTAAAGTTGTATCTATGTCCAACTTTTGTGATAGAATTGGGAATTCTTATATTGTTTCTACTCAGAATCACGGCTTTTTCCATTTATTCTGAGAAAAAAATGTCCCTAAATTTTTGGTCCATTTGGTAACGTTTTCAAACCAACATTATCTCTCTCTCTCATTATTTCTTTGGACCTTTCGTCTATTGCAGACAATTTATTGCGGAAACCGGTACTGAAAGGCCTTGTCGTCGTTTTTGCCTCCTATCAGCGAGTGCCGCGACCCAGGTCTCATCGCAAACCTTGCGTTTCTCTACAATTAGACGCAGTTTATATGAAAGGCGATCATGTCCCTGCCCTTTGCGTAATCTTTAAAGCGAAGCCATGGCCTCCCAACGTTACGTTTCGCATTTGCAACCGCACCAAGAAGAATACGACGAAGTAATCGAAAGGGTTCCATCCTGTGCACGTACCCTTAGCCAAGGCAGACGTCTTTTCAGAAACATGGTAAAGCTAGGCACCTGAGCAATTTCTAGAACTCTTTCGTTTGTTACCTTTTCTTGCCATTATATTTCCAAGATCTTGCGAAGGCAACGCATGTAAAAAGAGTTTAATATACGACGTTCTATTTTTGTATACGTCCTCCAGGTTTCAGCTCCATAAAAGAGTATTTTTTTTTTTTTTATCTATAGGACATTATTACACAAATTGACTAAGTCTCACAGTAAGCTCAATAAGGCTTGTGTTGAGGGCACTTAGACAACGATATATATAATATATAAATATTTATAAATACTAAAATACATAGAAAATACCCATGACTCAGGAACAAATATCCATGCTCATCACACGAATACATGCCCTTACCAGGATTTGAACCCGGGACCATCAGCTTCGTAGGCAGGGTCACTACCTACTAGGCCAAACCGGTCGTCGGGTATGTAGTATGCTTAATATAGAAGCCTGACAAACCATCATCTTGGTTTTGTCGTAAGGTGTTTGTTTTGCCAAACCTACTCCTTCTATGACCGTAACAAAATTGACAAACAAAAAATGTATGAAATTATGGGGACACTTTTTTTCTCGTGTTAAGATCGAAAGCACGCACGTTGCGTCCCACACCAGGTCAACCCTCCTAGTTTCCACGGCACTAGCGTGGCTCCGTCGGGACGCTTGCCGTCGTCTGTCGCCATACCGCAGGCACAGCACGATGGCAAGTGCACAATGGACCAAATCGTTGATAGTGCCGTGGCGGTAATAAGCACGGAGTAGAAAACTATAGTTTGGCAAGCCATTTCCGTCAATATAAAAAGGCGGCAAATTTCAATAAAATAGACGCGAAGGGTTAACATCCCATATAAATTTTTATATTTGAGTTACCTAACTTTACATCCTTAAGAAATATGTGAATATATTGGATATTCAGGTTTTTATTTAGATTTATGTATAATTGACCATAGAGATAATAAAATATGAAATGAACAAAGGATAAATTGCAATAAAGAATATTTACTTACTTACTTACTTAAATTATCCCAATAAGGACTTTCTAAATAAGGAATATAAACGATAAAGCTAACTATATTTACTGTTTTCCAAAATCCACCTGTCCAGCATGAACCTGAACGCTGGATAGAAGTGCTTTAGACTGTTAAAAATTCATAAAACTTAAAAATTTTAAAAATGCAATAAACCCGTACATAAACTATAAAATTCATATCTTAGTAATAAACCTGGGTTATACAAATTTCTCAAATTTATATAAAGCAAAATTTGCAACTAATTTTAAATATTAGGAACTCAAACTCGTCGC
Source organism: Cydia pomonella (assembly GCF_033807575.1). Classification (NCBI taxonomy): domain Eukaryota; kingdom Metazoa; phylum Arthropoda; class Insecta; order Lepidoptera; family Tortricidae; genus Cydia; species Cydia pomonella. Next base: position 9,696,424 of record NC_084705.1, on the reverse strand, counting down.
TCTAACAATTATTTACTCCGTTGGTTAATGGTTTCGACTGGGAATTCGTCCCGGTTTTTAACGTTGTCAAAATTCGCTAGTCACGGCGCCTTCTATCCCACAAACCCTTTCGAGTGTCGGGGTTAATTGGATCTTTTGAAAAATTCCCGCCGAAATAATTTTTCATCTATCACTTTGCCGCGTAATTTGCGTCTGTTTGCCTCGCCATCGCCACCGCGCCTTTGATGTTTGCTCCGATCTTTAAACGCGAGGCGAATTACGTAGCTTAAATTAATTCAGTTATATGAAAAACATGAATATTTTATTAAAAGGGGGAATCGTGAATAATCTTATCAATTCTTTACACGTTTTATGGGTATTTGCGGGGAAAAACTGCCGTAGTTAAATTCTACGTGTTCCTACCTCATTATTAAAGTTTCGACTTATCTGTCTGTCCATCCTTGCTCCAATTCCCTTAAAATTATTATTTTGTCAGGTACAAATATAATAGATATCAAACTAAGCTAAATCTGCAGACTTAGACGGACTCGACATACATGACAACTATGACAAGAAATGTATTACAAGTATACTACATACAATGTGTTTGTCCACGTATAGTCGAGCCGTTAACCACGTGTAGATCGTGTGATGATGTCGTGTGATGAATTTTATCGACAAATCACCCAGAAGGTCGTGTTTGGACTCGTGTAACTTGTGAAATGTTTTAACTAGGACTATAATTTGAATGTGAACTTTTAGCTGATATCCTGTACTATTATTTAAAAAAGTACAGGTCAACGACCTCGTTTTCGAAAAAAAAGATAAAATGTAAAAAAAAGTAAATTTTTAAAGAATTTTTTTATCTTTGTTATCTATTCTCGAGTAATTTTGAAAAATTCTCTGTAACATTTATGCTTCAAATTTATGCCTTAATTCATAAGCTATCGAATTATTATTATTTTGTTAATATGCGACAGGTAAATGGGCAGATAATTGTACATTAATCGAGTACAGTAGTGTTTGGTACCATAAAACTTTGAAAGGGTGCATTTTTAAAATGATTGAGAAAAAATATAGGTATGGGGGATGATTTGTCAATAAAATTCATCGTACTATACGTGGTTAACCGCTCGACTATACGTAGACAAACAAATTGAATATGATAGAAAGAGAATAAACAGTCAGAGATAGAGGAAAATTGTAGCACAGTTGGGGTTTTGTCTATCTTGTTGTCTTTTTAAAGTGAAATTCAGTGCACAAAATTACATAACGATTCTGCTATTACCGGTGCAGTAGTTCTGACTCCAATAAAGCTTACTCTGGACGCCTTCTTTTACTGTTGTTTTATCTGCATTTCTAAAGTAATAAAACAATAAAGAATAAACGGGCTATTTCCTGTTATACACATAAAAGAGACAAAAACAATTTGTGACAGCGGCTTTAAAACTTACCAGAGAACTGCCGCAATGGCAAATTTCACTTACTTTATTAGTTTATTACGTAGCGTAACATACTAACTACTCAAGCATTGAAATTTCTACTAACTTGCGACGTTAGTAGTCCTGCTAATAAATCATATTATACGAAATAAAAATCCTTAAAATTACATTAGGATGTTAGGTACATCTAATTAACCTATGACTCCCATAAAAGAAACACTCAAACTGCAACTTACACTGCTTAAAATTCTCTATGACGAATTGACGACTGCACTGGAGGGGCATAAAAACGATTGAATGTAAGTAGAAACTTAAAAACAGCTATATAGCGTAACGGCACCAGTTATGGAACATTTAAGAGCAAATTTGTAGCATTAAAGTAAAGTAAAAAAGACATTTATTCAAGTAGGATTTTACAATCTCTTTTGAATCGTCAAAAGCACATTATAAATAAATTAATTAAAAATAAATAACAGATTACAAAATAGAACATTCAACAATTATAATTTACTACCAATATACATTTCATATTTCATTCATTTATTTATAGGAGGCCATGCATTTTTGTCATTAATATACTCTCCGACTGTGTAATATGCCTTATGCTGTAGACCAGATTTAACATATTTTTTAAGTCTAGGAAATGGTAAATCCAGTGCTTCCCTTGGCAACTTATTGTAGAACTGTATACACTGTCCTAGAAAAGATTTCCCTACTCTCTTAATACGAGATCTAGTTATTGCTATTTTGTGATTATTTCTAGCACTTTGCATTTTATGAAAGGTTTCTAAATTTTTTAGAGCATATAATATGCAGTCGTATATGTATTGTGATGCCATTGTTAGTATATTTATTTCTCTGAAACGTTCTCTCAATGAAACATGTGACCCCAACTTATATATATTCCGCACTGCTCTTTTTTGCAATACAAAAATTGTTTGTATATCGGCAGCTTTACCCCAGACTAGAATTGCGTATGACATTAGGCTGTGAAAGTAGCTAAAATACACCATTCGGGCTGTTTCTACGTTAGTTGATTGCCTAATCCTTCTGACTGCGTATGCTGCTGAACTCAATCGGTTTGCTAGAGAAGATATATGGGGACTCCATTGCAAATCTTTATCTATGGTCAAACCTAAGAAGAGAGTCTTATCCACCATTTCCAGACATGCATTATTTATAAATATACTGCCACTAGTAACTTTTACATTAGGTAATGTGAATCTAATCCATTTAGTTTTTTGGAATTTAACAGCAGATTATTAATTGTAAACCAATTTGAGACTATATTCATGGTACTATTTATGTCTGTATAGTCTTCAGTGTTTCGACTAACTTTAAAAATTAAAGATGTGTCATCTGCGAATAACACAATTTCACAATGATCTTTTACGATATATGGAAGGTCATTTATATAAACCAAAAATAAAAACGGGCCTAAAATGGACCCCTGTGGCACTCCTAGTTTAACAGCAGCGGATTTCAACGGGGTTTCATTAATCACAACCGTTTGTGTTCTCTCGCTGAGATAGCTTGAAATTAGGTTGATAGCGGCGTCAGATAACCCGTAATGTTTAAGTTTTAGTTTTAAAGTCAAGTGCTCAACACAGTCAAAGGCTTTTGACAAGTCACAAAAAATTCCTACCGCATCACTAGATTCTTCCCATATGTTATAAATATGCTTGATGAGCACAGACGCAGCATCAGTGGTTGATCGCCCTTTTGTAAATCCAAATTGACGATTATGAAGAAGTTTGTTTCTAGTGAAATGTTCTTGTAATTGATTCAGCATGATTTTTTCGAAAATTTTACTAAGCACGGGTAGAATAGATATTGGACGAAAATTTTGTAGGTTACTTTTTTCTCCAGACTTAAATAAAGGTATAACTTTACTGTATTTCATTAGATTAGGAAATACGCCCTTGTCAATACAAGAATTGAAAATAATACATAAATAAGGTGTGATTATGTTTTGTGACATTTCCCTAATACTTGTAAAAATTCTACTCCTTAGCGTATTAAAAGTTGAATGTCCTATCCGTCTTTTATGTTTCAGGCGTATTATGCAAAAGATACTGCAATTCGTTTCCACATAATCAACAAATTAAAATTATGTTTTTTATCTCCAGTCATGGACCACGAACCTCCAGTGATGGAACCCCCGGTAATGGAAAGGAACCAGTGATGGGTCCCCTATAATGGGACATAAGTACATGACCCTAGCGATCTGAAATACATATTAGAATGAGAATAGGGACAACGATATACAACTGTATAACACTGTATTACATTGCGGTATTTTATCGGTCGGCAGAATTCCGCAATGTAGCTAAAATCACATGCGGGTTTCCGCGCCATCTAAACAAGACCCTAAAGTACCGTTCGTATTCAGATTGCACCAGCATTACTGCAGCAGTATTACACCGCGATATGACTGCCGACTGCATTGCTGCCTCAAAAATGCGGCCAGCAGTAATGTCGCGTTGCAATACTGCAGCAGGAATGGAGCATACGTGAAATTTTAAAATAGTTGACATGTTTTTTTACTACATTTTACTTATGTATTCTTAAAACAGGAAATTACGGCATGGTAAGCATCATTGTATAAGATTGTCCCATCATAGGAGGTATGCAGTTTTACAGCTCCTATAATGGGATTGGGCAAAATATCATTTTTTTTACATATCTGGAGTAACAACATAATGTGTTGTATACCTAATATCATGGTAAATGCAATTAAAAAAAGTCATTCTAATTTACACGAAGTGAATATATTATTATAATTTAAATTACGTACTCACCTCTCTTCCTAGAGCTGATAAGAATTCTTACTGATTATTTTTTCAGTTCCGCGACAACTTTTGGCTTGGCGCCAATTTCTAAAATAATAATAATAAAAGCAAATTTAATGAAACATAAACTTAAGATGCTCTATGACTCTTGTTTATGGTAAAAGGTTACCAGTACTTATAAACTAGTTTTAGTTACTTATTTTACAAAATTTGTGGTTTTATGTCCCATTACCGGTTTCTGTTCCATTATAGGGCAATCTACTATACATATTTTAAAAACTTTAAATGTTTTCTGACTTTAACTATCAGTAAAAATAAAAAATGAGTCGATCTCCGTCTCCATAAATTATTAAATTTTCAGTACATTAATGGCATCCATACACTAACCTGTTTGGATATAAATTGGAAGCGAAGCTCTTTATTAGAGAATAATTATTCAATATGGGTGTTAGGTTACAATTTCTACATAACGTTAATGTGCACTGACACGAAAACAGTAGGCTTTAACGGCTGGTTTCGCTAATATCTAGATAAATAGGTAATGCTCCGCGATTAATATGTACAAACTGCATAAATAATGAGTAATGTGCAGCGCTGGTCGTGTTTATACCCATGTTTGGACACGGGCGGCGCGTGTCAGTATGATTTGAATGATCTAGTTTCCAAATTGAAATATAGACATGCATCATACTTTGTAATTATCAATATAGACGAGCTACTGGCCAATAGAACGATACAAGTTTTAGAGTTCTAGGTGTGGTGTGGTACAGGCGTTGGAAAACAGCGGCTCTTTGAAAGTACAATTTAATGCCGGCTCTTTAAGCCACAAAAAAAACTATAAATGAGTCACCTTCGGCACTTTTCACGTTCTTTGGTATTTCTTTTTTCCAACTGAAACGTTTTGATGGTTCATCACTCCGACCTCCACCGAAAAGCAGCTGCCAAACGCCTGTATCCAGTAATAATGATAGCATAGCCAACTGACTAGAGTAGTTTCTTGCGCTTATTCACACTGGATGCTGGATCGCACGCCCGCTCCAATGTTTGAGTGAGACAACGCTATGCGCGTAATATTATATGCCAAATCTAATCTAGGTCTATGCCAAAGTAATGTTTGTTTGTTTAAACTTCATTGCACAAATTTACAAAAAGAGTACACATGGCGGACTTAACGCCTTGAGGCATTCTCTACCAGTCAACCATTGGGCTAAACAGAAATAGTTAGTTTGGTGCAGAATTGTAAAGAGTTGATATGGAAATAGACACAAGTCGAGACTACTATGATACTATACTTACACAAATATATATTTTAAATATACCTACATATATATATATATATATATATATATATATATATATATATATTCAATATATATATTTAAATAAATATACATATATATAATAATTATGTACCTATTAGTGTGAGATATCACGCAGACATTTAGTCACGAATGTCATCAGTAGATGAGGATATATATTTATGAACGTGTGCCATGGAGCTTATCAGGGTATCAAATGACGTAGCAGATCATACGGTCCCCGCCCGTACTATTAATTATTATTGACAAAACGAAACAAATTATTAGTAGATAGCTTAGGTATAAATAAATAAATAATTCACCCTACATACGTCCCATTGCTGGGCACAGGCCTCCTCTTATGCACGCGAGGGCTTAGGCTATAGTCCCCACGCTAGTCCAGTGTGGATTGGGGACTTCACATACAAGTCTGAATTTCTTCGCAGATGAATGCAGGTTTCGTCAAGATGTTCTCCTTCACCGAAAACCTAGTGGTAATTATCAAATGATAGTTCGTACTTAATTTCCGAACTCATTGGCACGAGCCAGGATTTGAACGTGCGACCTCCGGATTGAAAGTCGACGTCGTACCCATTCGACCACCACCATTTCACTGATATTCCTAAACTATGTATTAAATATCGTATATCCATCCTCCTAAAAGCTATGAGAATCGATTCTATCAACAAAGTTAAAGATAATATAAAAGGTAATCAAGACGTGTATTGGGACTTTCGTGTAATACTAATAAAATAAATTCTCCTTCGAATGAATGTTTTTTTTTATTTGAATGAATTTTTGAATGAATTTTATATGCGGAATACGGGTTACATAGGGTTGTTAAAAATATAGTATGTACAAGTTCTACATATTCTACTTAAACAAGCATGCAAAAAATTATCTGTATTTTTGATGAATTGTTAATGATCCAACAAAATACAGAGACTTAGCCTATTAACAAGTTTTATCGAACAACATACATACTATTACTATGTACATTTAACATTAAAAAATTCTTCTATAGTATAAACATTTAGGTCACATAACCAGGCATACAAATTTGTTTTAAACTGGTTAAGGCATAGATTTTTTATATTTTTTGGAATTTTATCATATATTTTTACACACATAAAATATGGACTATGTGTCGTTTATTTCAAGCGAGCTTTAGGTACATATAATTGATCTTGTGTCTTGATATCCGGTCGTTGTAGGTTTTAACTTCATAGTTTTTAGTAAAATAATTTTGATTGCTATGCACAAATACAGCCGTTTCGTATATATATAATGAAAGCAACGACAAAAGTTTGTGTAGTTTCAATATGGGCTTACACGAGTCTAGTGGCTTAAGTGAAAATATAGCTCTAATACATTATTTTTGTTTAACAGAAGCTTTTTGCATATCAGGGGAATTTCCCCATATGGTAAGACCATAGCGGAGTATAAGTAATAAAGTATTGTAAATGTAATCATCAATATTGATTGTAGACGTAATATGAACGTTCGCAATATTCGCAAATACGCGCCACTCACCTCACGAAACATTTTGATATCTGCTTGAAAAATCAGCCACCCAACTTCTCATATTTGTCGTAACACTTATCGCTTCCTAAAAAGAGGGCGCGTAAAAAGAACATGCGTGCAGCCTGTAAGGATTTCCTTAGGAAAGTTTGCCGTATCACCGGCACTTTACAAATAATGTTTACACGTCGTGACGCAAAGCCAATCCGGGACTCACCTCAGCCTTCGTATAATCCATTTGGGCGAACAACCGAAGTCATGCACGGGTGATTGATGTACAACTGATCCATACGGCGACTTTATGAATACCGGTTTAAGGTAAGCCAAGGGCTTGGTACTTGTGTGGTATTCATAGGGACTAAAATGCGTGAATTTTAGTCGTAACTTTATATTATATTCAGGTAATGGAATGTTTGGATAATAAGCGATAAAGTAACTATTTTGTTGTAACCTTGCTTATTTATTTAAGTAAATTTAAAAGTTTTTAATATTGTTTGCTTTTTACATATTTAGCCTACACCTACACCTTGTAGATAATTATATATTCTCCGCTTTCACTTAAATTCATATCGGACGCTTTCGCTTACCTCTATAGCCTAATGTGTAGTAACAGTAATCAACGTATTCATTATAATTATTATGGCTGATAAATTTGCAACCAGTTTAGCGTTTGATTTAAATATCAACCTCAACCTTTACCTCAATTAAACTTTCAGGTACCTAATGATAAAAAATAAACGATTAAAAAAAAGCTATGACAGCATGACCTCCTATCCTAATGGTTAGTGACCCTGCCTCCGAAGCTGGAGCTCCCGGGTTCGATTCCCGGTAAAAGCATTTATGTGTCTTTATCAAAAAAAATGTTGTTGAGCTAAATATGAGTGTGTTTTTGTATTTAAGTATGTATATCGTAGCCTAAGTATGTATATGTAATATGATGATGATATATTACTAGTTAGTGATATATTTTGCGTCTAGGTCGATCTGTGATTAGATTGTCCCCATATTACCTAATTTTTTTTTTAATTTAATAAAAACATTTTCTAAATAATAAAGAAGATTAACCAGCGAAAAATTAAACAAACTCATAATTCACTAATAATGATGCTAGCGCCTATAAAAGTTAAAGCAGTAGCCGTTTCAGCATCTTATCCTAAGTCCCGACTGAAGCAGAAGTAGGTGACACATTCATTTTTATTCCCGATATAAAGTAGAGCCGGGACAATAAAACGAGCCATTTATCGGATCAACTGAAATGTTTTGCGACGTTCAAATTAACGAAGCATTAAGAATGCCTTGAATGTCAATAGCAGGGAGCCGTTGGGTATTTACACTCGGTTAGCGGCAATGCGAAATAGATTTCAATTATATTGCGCTTTGGGCAATTCTATTTATCAGTATATAAAACTAACATGCAGTTACCAATAAAATATCGCATCCTAAAAGTTTTAATTCTTATTTATATTTGAGTATCGTGTCAAGTATGTAATGTAAAGAAACTCAGATAAAGCCAAAACAGCGCAGCGTGAACACATGTTTAAAAAGCAAATCGTCAGTAATTTTCATGTGAAGTGAGTGATGTTAAAGACCGTTAAAGTTCATGTCATCCACAATGACGCGCAGATTTATCAAATCTAGCCTTTAATAACATGACACTACGAGTCAAGGCACGCCTCTTCGTGAATGACAAAATCTATGTATATGTAGAAAAGAAGACATCTTTTTGCTAATTATTTAACTTTTGTCTCGTTTGTGCAACGTGATACTCCGTTGTGTGCTTTAATATCCAGTACAGTATTATTTATATTGATACCCCTCCCTTGAAGGCTTACTGATTTTATGGTCCCTTTTATAGTACGACCAGCACAAACCGTAAAAATAGTCTTCCGACTGATTGCCATCGCTAGTTCGAACAGTTATGCGAAATAGCCATAAATTTTAAGAGTTACGGGAGGCTGGTTACATTTATTTCAACGACATTTAGAGTGTACATTTCCAAGCTATGTTCATTAATTCGTAATTTACTGTAATTATTCCCGCAACTGGACACGTCATAAATGATGAAATTAAGATCGTGGTAAATATTTATTATCATTGTGTTTAAATTGGCAGAGCTTATGTCACTGGTGTACAGGTAAAGCTTTATTACCACATAACGTTTTGCTGGTGGCAGGTCCCTTACAACTTCTATTTTAATATTGTTTTTTCGCGTAAGTCCACGACCTTGCTTTATTAGGGGAAAGCCGCGAAGAGGTGCTGCAAGCAGCTAGTGGCTTGGAACAAGAGGCCTCAAAAATAGGTCTCAGGACAAACCAGGCAAAAACTGAATACCTCCACATGAAACGCTACAAAAATACTCGAGCTCAGAGCGAAAGCCTCATGTGGGGGGTACCACCTACCTGGAGTTGACAAGTTTCGGTACCTTCGATGCACCTTCATTGACACAAATATCAGGGAGGAGGAAAACAATATTCACTTACAAAAGGCCCTTCGAAGCAGTGCAGCCCTCCTTAAAGTTTTGGTGTCTAGGATTCTCAGCCGAAATATTGTGATGTCTGAACACTAACACAAAAAGAGGAAAGTCAACTCCTCGTAGCGGAAAGGAAGGTGTTTCGAAAGATCCTGGGACCTATCAAGAGAGATGATGGCACGTGGATAGAGATGGGTAGGGGTGAGTAAATACTGAGTATTTACTCAAAGCACCCGATAAATACTCGTAAATACGAGTATTTCATTTTTTTTTTTCATTTCATTTAGGTAAGTAAAAACGATTGCTAATAAAATATTTTAAAAAGTGAGATTTAAGAACTAACTTTATTGAAGAGTGTTAACGTATATTAACAATATATACATGGTAAAATGCATACAGGATTTTTTTTTTTTTTAAAAAGGGCAATCATCAATGAGAGGCAAATTGTGATACTACGTAGTTAACAATTTTGTTTTTAATAAGATGGTATTTACTTTTAAAATATGTTCTAGGTATATGCATATGCATTTGCATGTCGCGCAAAAGTGCGTGGTTACGCTGCATTTACGACCTTTAATTAAGGGTTTTTAAACAAAACTTGAAAATGGCGCAACCGGTCATGTTCAAAGTATTTTTTAGCACTCTATTCTACGGCTAATCTCCCGATATCTTTTCATATTTTTTTGAACTTTGGTTTGAAAGTTAAAGAGTGATAAACATTATTTCGGGCTTTAGAAAACGGTTTTTCCAAAAGTATTCAATTTACCCAAAAAAGTTTTCATAAACATTCAAATTATTTTTAAAGACCCATTCAATGATGTGTAACACGTTGGTGGTTTCTGATTTTTTTTTTGTGACAATTAGTTACATGTATGGAGTGCCTTTAAAAAATATTTCTTACAATTTTGAGTACTTAATCGAGTAGCGCTTTACAAAAAACACCCATATTTCAAATTTATATGCCCCTTTCCGCACTCTAAATAGTTTATACCCACCAATTTGGGCATAAATCTACACACCACAATATCTGCCGCGCAATATGTGTGTAGATGATGCCTAGTTTGGTTTTCGTCCCGGCATCTCAACAGATTCTGCCATTTTTAGCCTCAAAAGCACGGTTAACTACTATGTGGCGCGGGAAACCTCAGTATACGCCTGTTTTCTAGATCTTAGTAGGGTTTTTGACCTAGTTAACTTTAAGTTGCTATGGGAGAAACTCACTAAATCGAATGTGCCTTCAAAGATCGTGAATCTGTTGAGATACTGGTACGAGAACCAATAAAACTGTGTAAGATGGGGCGACACAACCTCTAATGAATATAGATTAGAGTGTGGAGTACGCCAAGGAGGCCTGACTTCGCCGGACCTCTTCAGACTATACGTGAACGACCTGATTGTTGAGCTGAGAGGCACCAGAGTGGGCTGCCATATAGGTACTACATGTACAAATAATTTTAGCTATGCCGATGACATGGTGCTTCTCAGCCCATCAATCAGGAGCCTAGGAAGACTTCTGGCGGTATGTGAGCAATATGCTCGTAGCTATGGTCTAAAGTACAATGTACTAAAGACTAAAATGATGGTTTTTAAGTCAGGGAGAGGTCTGACGAATGTCCCGTCAGTGTATCTAGATGAAGCACAAGTGGAAAGAGTGAAAGAGTTCAAGTACCTTGGACATATGCTCGCGGAGGGTCTGCTTGATGATGACGACATTGAGGGCTTTGGCCGTGCAGTGCAACATGCTTTCGCGTAGATTCGCGCGTTGTAGTGATGAAGTGAAGGTGACATTGTATATTGTTTATGCTTCTATACATGTCTGCTCTGGAGCAGATTCACGAGACGCGCGATGAATAAAATTAGAGTGCAGTATAATGACGCATACCGCATTCTAATGAAACTACCGAAAAACTGCAGCGCGTCGACCATGTTTGCTGAGGCCGAAGTCCCTGATTTTTTTGCTATCATTCGCTCCCGCATCGCTTCCTTCTGGAGCCGCCTAAGAACGTCTGGCAACAGTATTCTCCGTGAGCTGTCCGGGTATCTGGACAATCCTATACGTAAATACTGGATTTCTGTGCACCGTAAGAGGAACAGGAAGTGACGATACTGACTAATACCGCCTAACTTTTATCAATTTTAGGTGTTTTTACGTTGTTTACTATTTTATTTATTGTATTTTGTATTTTTACATTGTACATAATTATTTGAAATGGGTGTTTACCTGTAAATAAAGAACTATTATTTTTATTATAAACATGTAAATACTGCTAAATTGAGTACTCAGTATTTACTCAATTTAGGAGTATTTACTCGTTTATACCCACTCTCAGTATTTACTCACTACCTATCTCTACACGTGGAGGAAAAGGAATAATGCCAAAATTGAGGAGTTGTTGGACGAACCTAATACCATCGGCGAAACCAAATCCCACAGACTTCGCTGGTTCGGCCACCTGCTTAGAATGGAAGAGGATCGGGCTGCCAAGAGTGCGTACTTGAGAAGACCGACTGGTGGCCGCCCGGTGGGTCGACCCAGATATCGCTGGAGAGACAGCGTTGAAGCGGAACTATGGCAGCTTCAAGCCAATAATTGGCAGAAAGCGGCGCAGGATCGGTAAAAGTGGCGTGCTCTCATATCGGAGCCCAAGGCCCTCTTTGTGTTGCTGAGCCATATTAGTGAGAATTAGAACCAGATGTGAAATTGAACATAAGGCAAATATACCAATTGTTGTTATTGTTATAAGTATTTTGTCTGATACATTTTTATTTTATTACAATTCGCATCATAAATTCACACATTCATTGTCACAACTTGCAAATATGAGCCATCGGTTTAGCGATGTTCTTCTGCATGGACAGTCGCCCATCACACGTTACGAAGCGTCGAGGCGTATAGCTAATGTATTCACAAAAATATCTCAGTTATTTGCCTTTGCTAATACAATTTGAACTCAGGTTTAGTGAAAAACGATATATCCTTGGAGGTCACATTTAATTGGTTTCGGGCGGTATAGGTTCGTACGTTATGTGAATGGCAAGGCAGGCTGTAGTAATGTGGTCGGTAAAATGTCAACGATACCAACGGTTCTGAACAAAACTCATTACTAAGCGTATATTTTCGAATTACATAAATATTTCTCGTGACAATAAATACCTTCATATCATTTTTTTACTAATTTTTGTATATTGACGTAATAGAGTAAATCGTCGATTTGCCACCTTATACTAACAGGGATTCTGTTTAATTATCACACAATCTAAGTTAATCATCAGAACAATAGTTATTTACATTACTTGAATTGTGTAAATAAATAAATATAATTCTTATTTTAGCCATTTTAGTATAAGATGGCCAGTAATTGGAGGGTGGCCAGTAATAGACGGTTTACCCTACTCGTACTAAAAAAGGTTCTGTTTAGTATTCACACAATGCAAGCAAATTTTCAGAACTTATGTTATTTGGTTTACTTGAATTGTGTGAATAAATATCTAAATAGAATTCTTATTTTAACAATTTTGGTATAAAATGTCTAGATATTGGAAGGTGGCCATTAATAGACGATTTGTCCTATGTATACTTACATATGTAAGTTCTATACAGGCCAGTATCAAATATGTATATCTGTCATTATTATAGGCATCGGAGTTTATATGGCATGGTAAGACTAAAGCGAGTCGACATTAGCAATCAAATTCAGCTCATATTCATTCATCTATTTTTTAGTCATATAAATTTTTTTAATTTTATAGTCAAGGACAAGTATGTTAACGAGTTTGTAAACGAATGAAAAAAACCTAACGTTACACTTCCCGTTGGAAAAAGACTATACTAATTACTTGTCGTGTAATATCAGAACAGAATGATATTAGACTAATTTGGCTGTCAGGTTTACAAATTTTTAATGTGTCAGTTCTGGTCAGATTCATGTTTTATTTTACAATTTTTCAGCACTTCCGTTATTGTGATGCGGTTATCACTATCTTAATCTAGAAATTACAACACTTTATTTTGTATACATTGTATGGGTATACGTTCGACTTCACCAATCTCCTTTTTGACATAACACTTCAGGGTTGTCACTAGAAAGTATCTTAATTATATTTATTTTTATATTCATACAAAAATGTACTTTTGTTAATTCTTTTTTGTTCCATTTTTCATCTTTAGGGAGGTGTAGTGTGGAATATGGCCCCCTCTTACAGTACGTTACTATATATAAGCACATACCTAACTTAATAAGGCAGTATATTATTCATATCATATTCAATTAGAATAAGCTTCATGAAGAGAGGTGACTTCAAGACGAGTGGTGGCCCCGAGACGCGAGGTGTGTCATACGCAAGTAATAATTTGCATCAGAAAACAGTTTTAATATAGACCTTTGTGACTGGATTATTAATAATATACCTAACCAAACCACCACTATACCTACTTTACTGAACTTTAATATTCGTGTTGAAGCTTCAAAAATAATATTGTTTAATTTAAGTACATAACACGCAATACTGTGCAAGTGCATTATTAATATTATTCGATTGGACTTAATTAAATTTAAGTGCTTAGCAGCAATACGAGATTATCCCCTGTTCATACGTACGTTTTGCGGATTTCTTTTGTCTAGCCAAATGGGTTAGAAAGAAGCTTTGAAGATTTAAAGGCCGTTTGTTCACCAGACAAAGAGAATACGAAGATTTAGTGGCGGAGAGAAAGATGGAAGCTGTATACTTCTCGAAAACAACTTAAGTATAAAAAGATTAGTAAGATAATCAGTTTAGGGAGGCCACCCTAATGGGCAGTAATTAACTGAAATAACTCCAGTGTCGGCTTTCATTGTCATTGCCGTTTTCTTGTAAGTTAAACAAACAGGTTTGAAGGTTCCGAGATAATTGGAAAGGGCTTGTTTGATTAGAGGGTATTGTTACTGGCCGCGAGACGGACCTAATACAGTGTTTATCTTTATTTAATCCATGTCAATCTAACCAAAGAGAATTGGGTAAAGACGCGTAAGGTCAAAGTTTGTAGTGAACTAAATTTACTGCCAGCTTTCGACACAGGACTAAAACTCTTAAAATTACATATGCCTATTTTACCCATGTTCCTTCACTGATATGTGTTAAATATAGGTATCAAACGGTATCGCCAACCATTCGAGCATATTTATCTTGATTTTTCGAGGCACGTTTTTTTTACACTTTATCTTATACGGAGTTATCTTTGATCCAACTCAAAGTTACCGTTATCTTTTCTCACGGCCCGATTCGAACTTTAATTTACGCCAAATATTAAATCTAGATACGATATAAATCGGATATGTCAATGTCAAAAGTGACGTTTCTTCGAACGAAAATGTCACTTTTGACACTGACATATCTGATCCATATCGTTTCTAGACTTAATATTTTACGTATACTAAAGTTTGAATCGGACCTTCAGTGTGTCGTGCTTGCACACATTTTGTTTCGCGTTTGTACAAGTAAGCGGATTTGCCTCTACGGTAGTATTAAAATACACTGTAGGGCCCAAAGTTCTTATAAAACACAACATTTCTGGCGATATTAATTATGTATTATTATAATTATGTATACATAAATATAAAATATTATGCTATTAATGAATATTTGAGAAAAAAAAATTCTATTATATTTCATATTCGAAAAAAAATATGCAAATAATAAGTATTTAGTAAGAGCATGTAATACTTATAATAAGAAATATTTACATATAGACATGTTTCAATTAAATCTCCGTAAATTTGTATCTGCAAAGAAAGCAACAAACAAGCGAACTAATAACAATAAATAAATAAATATAAAAAAAAAAACAATTACTAATCAATGAGCACTAACTTTTTATATAGTAATTCTGTCTAAAATGCATCTTCTTTCTCTTTCTTGAAATTTATTAAATTGTTCATAAATTTTATCAGTAATTGTATAAACTTCATATTTCTTAAATGTTATCATTAATTAAGTAACTTATTTATAATCTTCATTTTAGCTTTTAATTGCCTTGTTAATTGTTTAATACGTGCATGTTGTTTTTCTCAGAGCAATAATTGTGTTACCTATAAGTGGAAACTGTTCTGGCTGTTGTATTAACTTAATTTGTTAAACTGTATGTGTAATGATATGCCGTTTGTTTCCCTTTGCAATAAATAAAAAAATACCGCACCGCAATGTGATGTATTTGCAAGTAATTGGATGGATCTGTGTAAAGAGTGTTTGAAGTTCTATGAGAGGATGGATAAACGTGAATCTTCCGTCTCTCCTTAAGACTGTGTCATGTGACTAGTCAGCATAATACTGTCTGTAGTAAATTTTTCGCTGTACTGCTGTGTATTTTTTTTAATCAATAAACAAAAAAAAAAAAATACTTTTAAGAGTTTTTTGCTGTCACGCTATCGAAACCCTATTAATACGTAAGCTTACGCGATCCGCCGTCTTTATGTCAATGAAATAATTATGATGACTAATAAGCAGAGATCGGACAAATTAGCGTCATTGCTCGCAAGAATGTGGATATGACTCAAAAGTGATTAAAAAATTAATCATTTAATTATCAGAAAATTTAGAAAAATTACTGATTATTTTCTTTTATAAATCTACATTATAAGAAATCATTGTATTATTTATTGACTAGAAAAGAAAGAATCAAAATTAAATCTTAGGTAAGAAATTAAATAAACGCTGCCAGCCTTCTGGGTACCATAATGCGTGAAGGTGACCTGGGGAGCATTTTTATTTATATGTTTATTTTAAGTTCTATTCTATTTTAGTTTTAATATTAATAATTAGTTTATTTATTTTGTTCGTTTTTTTAGTTATATACTATGTTACTTGATTAATAAATACATCCATTAATTGTACAGAAATAAACATAAAACAGTTCGAATTGAAAAAAAAAATGATTATTTTTTTAATCAATTTTGGAGTTATGTCCACATTATTGCGAGCAATGACGCTAATTTGTCCGATCTCTGCTAATAAGCCAGTGATTTAATAATTCGTTTAAGTATATTTAAACTTGTTTTAAATATGCATTTTTACCTATATAAACACCATGGAAACCGAGTATTTATACCAGAAGTACATATCTTACATGTTTGTCATGTATGTCAAACAACATTATTATTAATAGTAGCTAGATTCCGTTACCAGAGTAAATGAGTCGATCAAGCAATTGGTGATCAATTTAATTAATGGATTACAATAGCAATTTAGCCTTGACCAAATAATTAGCAGGTCGAAATAACTAAAAATAAAATAATAAAATATATATTATAGGATATTATTACACAAATTGACTAAGTCCCACAGTAAGCTTGTGTTGAGGGTACTTAAACAACGATATATATAATATATAAATATTTATACTCATCTTAATTTGTATTAATCATTACAGTTCTAGAGCAAATGTTTAGCAAAATCAAATATAGTTTTATTATGAAGAGTTAATAATAAATCATAGCATATATTGGACAGAGCTGGAGGCCTATTTAAACATTTTTTATGTATATATAATTATTACACAAATTGACTAAGCCCTACCAGTAAGCTCAAGAAGGCTTGTGTTGTGAGTACTCAATAATATAATTAATATATAAATACTTAAATACATAAAAACAACACCCAAGACTCTGGAACAAATATCCGTCTTTATCACACAAATAAATGCACTTACCGGGATTTGGACCCAGAACCATCGGCTTCATATGCAGGATCACTACCCACTAGGCCAGAACAGTCATCAAATTGTGACATCAAAGTGATTCTAGTCGCTAGTGAGTCTCGCTCGCGCCAATACATGTACGTTCGAACGAAATGCGCTCACGACTGACATCATTTAAAAATCATTTATACGAGTATAATGTAAGTTTGAATTGGCCTCTGGACTTGACAAATTAATTGATGCTATTATTCGTAGCCGCTACGCTCGCCCGTAGCCACGCTCGTAGCGATGCGGCTACGAGTCTACAACAGCTCTGCTATGACAACTTCAACATTGGAGATTATATTATTAATGAAACCGCAACGCAAACGACCGTGGACTAGAGGCGTATTCAGTTATAACAATTAAATGCCAATTTAATATTATAGGTAAATTCGAACATACACTGATATTAGAATGACATCTAACTGATGTGGTTCAGTTACATGTCCGTACACGCATTAGCGCGGGCGAGACGTCATTCGAGATTTGTTTTTTTTTTACCTAAATATATCTGTGAAAGTCGTATCTTCTTCTTCCTCGCGTTGTCCTGGCATTTTGCCGCGGCTCATGGGAGCCTGAGGTCCGCTTGACAACTAATCCCAATATTTGGCGTAGGACCTAGTTTTTACGAAAGCGACTTCCATCTGACCTTCCAACCCAGAGGGTAAACTAGGCCTTGTTGGGATTAGTCCGGTTTCCTCACGATGTTTCCTTCACAGACAAGCGACTGATAAATATCAAATGATATTTCGTACATAAGTTCCGAAAAACTCATTCATACGAGCCGGGGTTTGAACCAGCGAGCTCCGGATTGCAAGTCACGCGCTCTTATCGCTAGGCCACCAGCGCTTCATATGTTAAAGTCGTATCTGATTATTTATTCAAGTTAGCAATGTGTAAAAATTTGGTTTACAAAGTAAATAAAATTTAAAATTTCCAGGCGAATTCGAACGTGCACGGACATTAAACCGATATTAGAATTATATTGGAATCATATCAGTTAGGTGTTATCCAAGTCCGAATTGGCGTACTCAGAAGCAAAAGAAGCAAAAACGAAGTCCCCTCGGTTTTGCCGTGTCAGTGAGTCACAGTGTTTTACTTAGAATGTTCAGAAATTATAAAGTATGTTTAATTAATTTTTAAATATTTTTTTAAGAATGGCAGTATTCACTTGTCAACCTGAAGGCCATCAACATGAAGCCACATCAATTGATGTATTTTATATGTATATAAGGGAGATAAAAAGGGTTAGATAGTTTATATGTGGTTCAAATTTTATTTTAATCTATAATAATATATACTTAGAACTTGATAAAAGATATTTTACTAAAATATAGGTACAAGGAAACTAAACATGCGTTTAGTTAGTAGTTAGGTAGTACGCTATTAGAATACAAGAAAAGAAATTTCAGCGTTTTGAAAATTCACCCCCAAAATGGGGTTATAAAGGGTTGAAAGTATGTGTTTGTTAAATAGCTTAAAATACAAGAAAAGTAATTTCAGCGTTTTATAGCCAGAGTTTGATACTAAGCAAGAAATACAAACATCTGAATATATGTCCCCGGAGAACTCCAGACAACGAACTGTCAAACGCTTTTAATCAAACTTTGTTTCAACTGTTTGATTTGACAGTTTAGCAAAATTAGGTTGGCATTATTAAAATAGAAGTGAATAGCATTTTTTTTCATAAACATACAAGACAATTAACACGTAACAAAGCGTAGAAAGGGATCACTTCGAAAAGCATCTATTAATCTCCGATAAAGATATCTCTCCATAAAGAAAAAAACTTTATCACTACCAACAACGTCTGTAGAGCATCTTTAACCGCCAACGCAATATTACCCCCCGGTCTACAAGTTTAATATGTGTATCTTTTTGTGGATCTCTAATCTGTGTTTTAAGTAGTTATATTATATATATCGTTGTCTGAGTCAATTTGTATAAGAATATCCAATATTAATTTATTATTATCTGTTCTGCATGTTCGCCGCCGTGTCGTCATATTTAAAATTTTATTCTGGCAATATTATCTGAATATTGTGATCGACAAAATAACTGGCTGCCGATTCGTTGACAGTAAAGTTAATCGGCGCGCAGCTCAGAATGCACACCGTCAATCGGAATGGGCGCCGCAGTGAGCCGGCCATCATTCGGACATTATCGCGCGACTCGCTTCACAATCTGGACCTACTAGTGGCGCAGTCTACACACAAGCTATAAGAGCAGAAGCTATACTATTCCCGTAACGAAAGAAAAGGGCCTGTAGTGTATTTTATTTTTGTGCCTGTTTGTGTCTGTCGAACAAGAGAAGACATTCATATAAAGTACATATCAAAAGTCAAAACCAACCAACAAATGAAATCAACTCGCTCACGATGATTGTATACTTAACATATTAAGCCGTGATGTAATAATTATTCGGTACCTAGCGAATCGACCATTATCTAGTATCTACTATAATTCGTATTAGGTATGTAATATATTGCCCACATACTACACTAACAACACAACGAGTTTAAAATTTACTTCCTTACCACTGTCAATAACAATCTTCAAAATGGGTTAAAAAAAATACAACTTATCCTATGATTAATAAAACAGACATGAATGTTCAACCTATTTAAGTATTTACCAATCTTCTACTTACTAATCATTATTAATTATTATTATTTTTTTAGCTCTCAAGACTGGTAAATAGAATTTAAGTATGGCTCAAGATTTCATTTTCTTTATGCTGTTAGTATGTATGTGAACATTGTGTTCTTAATAATGAACCTCCAGGTCTATTATTCTTAAGTATGTTAAGTACACTACATTGTACTTCAAATCCATTTGTATATGTGACGTGTTCTAAATAAATAAATAAAAGCTACCCGTAAAATAAGCCAACTTTTCTCCTAAATTTGCACCAATTTTTTTTTTATATAATTATAGTATGCTAATGTTAATATACTCTCATAAGTTTTCAGACGACGACAAAATCAGGAAAGTAACGAAAATCAAGTAAAAAGTTGTCGAAATGCGTCTTATTATGATTATTTCTTCTGATCAACACCCATAAGTTATAAATATTGTAGTTGATTTGTAGGCTTTTGATAAAAGAGTGCTTTTAGTAGATTTTAGTTAGGTCGTCTGACAAAGTGCGTGTTCGGGCACGCAACTTATTTTAAGGAATTATTTTGGTTTTTTTTATAGTGGCTCATTAAATAGCGGCAAGATTTATATGAAATTTACGTCATGTTTCTAGGCCTCTTTCACCTACTCGAGAAAAGGTATTTTTTTCCCAAATAACAATCTAGAAGATTGGTTAGAGTTAGGGCTCGATAAAAGCACTACTCGGATCTAAAAACCGAAAGAAAAAAATGTTTGACGCTTATACGTGTGTATTATTTTTTACGACTATACATGATCAAGTTGAAATAATTAGGAATGCACCCTTGAAATTAACGGACTTTAAATAACATGTGTATATGCCGATTTTAAGTAAACCATCACTACTATCACGTTGTAATGCTTAAAATAAGGTTGTGATGTTGTTTTCACATATACGAGTAAAATTAAAACCGTTGAAGTATAATTACCCAGTGGGGATCAAAGTAGGCAATTTTATGCTATGTTGTATTGAAATAAACATAGAAGTAGCGGACTTACCAACGACAAACAGCACATTATTTAATGCCGCATTCGTAAAGTAAAAAAAAAAACTAACCTAGATCACTGGACAGGAAAAAAAAACTTATCAACTCGATATAAATACGACCAGCGGATAAATAAACCTGCCCGTGTAAAAATATGCAAAGTGCTGTTTCTTTTTGCCGACCCTCCCGGCTTACAGCGATGTTGTGCATGTGAACAGGACAGGCGGCGGCTCACGACATTGGTGTAAATTCGAACACCGACGAACGCTATCTACAATCCAAACCACCGCTCGCTTTGGCGCATTTTTTACGAACTAAGATTTGCTGCTTTTTGGAACTACCTCTACATCCTACATCTTAATTTTGACAGGATTAAATAAGTTACAGGAGAGGAGTTATCTTATCTTCTATTATTCTTAAGTTTTGTGGTAGGCTTAATACTCATTAAGCTTAAGTCTTATTAGTTATAAATACATATATATTTGCAAAGCTCGCTTAAAACGTATTATAAATGGTTTTTAGAGTTCCGTACCTAGACAGGAAAAACGGAATCCTTATAGGATCACTTTGTTGTCCGTCCGTCCGTCTGTCTGTCTGTCAAGACCCTTTTTCTCAGGAACGCGGAGGTATCAAGTTAGAATTTATATAAAATACTCATGTATACTTTCCTTTGGAACTGTGAAAAAATCAAATTTCTAAGCCAACGCAATCAAAAGATACAGCCGTTTATGCCGCAAATTTCCGCAAATTTTCGACACTCGCAAGGGAAACAAAGCCTACAAGGTACTTCCCCTGAACTCAGAATCTTGAAATTTGGTACGAAGCAATGATTTATAGCACAGATAAAGGTAAAATTGCGAAAATTTTAATAATTGATATGACTCGATTGTCGTGATGGGTGAACTTTTACTTGTATACCAACAGGTTTGTACGGAAACCTCAGTGCGCGAGTCCGACTCGCATTTGGCCGGTTTTTTATCTAAATACATATGTATGGAACACTCTAAGCTTACTTAGATAGATATAGGAATACTCTTTATTGGCACACCTCAGTAAAAAGATACAAGAAAATAAACAATTGATTAAATGTTAGCGATCTCTTCCTTTTAACCTTTATTTACTTAGTTGTCTATAGATTAAACTTGCGTGAGTTTTACCTAAAGACATGAAACACATTAACGTGAAATAACTCTTTCTAGTTAAATATGTTTAATTTACAATGTAACAAGTGGAAAATACTCCTAAGTAGATATTGAATTATTTTTCATTCAATAGATGATAATGAAATAAATTAATAACTATACAGTGAGTAAATCCAATACGGACAATAAATTAAACTAAATAAAGAATTCATCCGTGTAATCATTAATTATAAAGTTTTTTGTATGTTACACTTATATAGCCCCGTAATTAATTTTTGAAAATTTACCGAGGAGCATCGAACTGCAAATATTACGAGACGTAATATGACATGACATTACGAGATTCGAGTACGAGCTTTTATAGTAACTACTATAAAAAGCTCGTATCTAGTAACTTTCGTGTTGCTTTACATTGCGGGCCGAATTATTTTGTACGGTTAATATTTACATTGTATTTCATTCTAAGCAAATTTATTTCAATATATTTCTCCGATCCTTTACTAACCTCTGTTTAAATATTCGCCCGTATTGGATTTTCTTTTGTTATGACCTAACATTTTACACAATAATACTTTATTTCGTTGCACTAATGTGGTTATTCAATACTGTTTAAATATTGTCTGTAAGTTAACCGAAGTAAGGAACTATAGGTAAAAAACTTAAGTCACGTATCTAGTTGTGACGTGTTCGAATTATAAGTTCCAATATAATCGTTTTGTTTGTGTGTGTCTTTTAAACATGTATTATCTATTCGAACACGTCACAACTACATACAACAGGTGACTTACTTAAGTTTTTTACCTATACTTTTGTTAAAGAGTCACACGGACCCGCCGCCTAAACGCCGCTCCTACACAACTGAAGTTAGGCTCTCATTTTAAAATGACATGCTTTAATTACGAGAAACTCGGGATGAACATTAACATAACTACGTCTATTGGCCTGACTCTTAAGGCCTGTTTCACAATGTCCAAGTAAAGCCCTGAATAAGCTACTTGCCACTTATCTGACGAATAAAGTCATCGTTGGCGTTTCACAATCTTCAAATAAGCTTAACTGATAGATAAAGTGCTAAGTTTTGTAGGAAATTTTATCTGGAAGTTAATTTATTTGTCAATTAGTTATCCAATACTTTACTTGGATATTGTGAAAGAGGCCCTAATTTTAATGAACGTCAAAAATTAGATCTTGATTATACATAGGTCGGATCTATCAGTGTCAAAAGTAACGTTTTTTGTTTGAAGAAACGTCTATTTTGACACTGAGAGATCCGATATTTGCTGCTAGAGTCGGATAAAGCTAACTCTGCACGTCATTTACAATGACAGAGTGTGGAAATGCTATCATTAATGTCATGTTTCTATGAAAACCTGATGTTTATCATGACACTCCCTCACTTTGTTTTATTCAAGTCGGTGCAAAGTTAGCTTAGACGAACTTTAGTTTTCATTGCTATATTTTTTATACCTACAAAGAAAATAGAACGAGTACTTACAAATTTTGTATACAAAACTTCTACTCGCTCTCATTTCTTTGTACCGTAAAACTGTCCAACTTTACTCCAATATTTCCTCCTTTTAATAAAAGTTGAATAAATATTCAAAATTTGCTTAAAATTTTGAATATTTTTTCAACTTTTATTCAAATATTCAGAGGAATTGACATTAAGCAGAAAGTCTTATCTAACATATTTTTGACGGTAAATCGACGTTATAAAATATTGTCTTATATATCTGAATAAAAGATACGTATTGTTTGGGGTATTTTTATTTTTACTCCTATCTATAATTTACTTAGGGGCGCAGAAGGATTATTTTTTGGCTAACGTAGCAATTCAAAATATATATCAAAAGACGTTTGTATAAGTATATAAATAATAACATATATTTAAATATATTAGACGTTAAGTCATTTTACTGAGTTGGAGCATAGTTACCCAGCGATGAGCAAAGTAGGACCATTTAACGGTATTAACATTTCTAGCACCGAAAACTAGTACCAGACACAGATGTTACTTCAACGTTTATGTAAAATTTCATTTAATTTCTGAATGTCGTTTTAAAATTAACGTACTTCTATAGCACGGCGGTGGCTAGGATTGTGGGACTCTTAAAAAATCCTATATTATGTACGGGACTTTGAATGTTAAATCTCAAAAGACGAAAGACTTTATGAAAACCTAAGTTGTTGTGGTTTTAATTAAGGAATAAACAAAAATGAGTAAAAGTGGTGGTGTAATAAAGTGAGTAATTAACAAAACAATGTTCGTTCTAATTTAAACCCACCTTGTATGTAGTAAAAAGATTTTGAGTACCAAAATTGAATGCCAATCCTTCTTTCAAAGGAACGATCTCCTCGATTTTTTCTAGAAACATTTTCTTGTTTACATTTTGAGCACTCGAAACTCCTCTGGACGCCACTCTGTCAGATGTCGTTCTCAGATGTCCATTCAGTCATACTTGTATTCATAACAAAATACAACCATGATTCTAGGCATAGCGGTGTATGTATATCTAGTAACAAGCAATGATATTATATAACTATAGATAGGTTATATAACGTGCACAAGAAATACTTCTATATTTATTTCTATACCTACAAAGAAATCTGTTATATTTGCTTAATTTTCGCATTCCAATCATCTTTTGACATACTCGTTGTTAAACATAAGCTTGTCTCTTTCTCTTTCGGTGAGCGGGAGCTCGTTAACACGTGTACTTCTCTCGCTTGCCCAGATGCGACTAAAGGCAACTTGTACAATTTGTCACAAGGTATGCGCTTCAATTATGGAACACCTATAACCTATCTTGAGTTATAATAAATCATTAGTAACAAGTATGGTCAACTATAAAGGGTCAAAAACGTTTGGGAAATTGGGCATCTTTCCTATGGACATTATACATTTAGGTACTGTAGGTAGGTAGGTAGTTTTGCAATTTAATCATCATACTACCTTTAATAAGTACTTAGTTAGAAGGTTTTAACAGGCCTTTAAGGATAAAGTAAAAAAATCGATTTTTAAAGTCCGTTTATTTTAAACTCATATCATACATGATGGAACACACGCCACAAACATAAGCTTATACACTGTGTTTTTCCGAACTCCGTAATTTCGAAGGGTGGGTACAGTCCTAATCGCAAATTAAATTAATTTCTCAAAGTATTCTAATTAAGTCAGTATTGATGAAAATCAACAATTAATTTTTGTCTAGTAAGGCATTTCTGAGTGTTCACTTACCTTACATTACTCGTACCTATAGCATAAGATACCGCAACTAATTTATGCACCTATCAGTTTAGTAAATCAGTTAATAAATAGTAATCAGTAAGTAATACAATAAAGTAGTATAGCGGATGTTACGTAAGCATTTGCTAAAACAAGAGCTCGAATAATATCTATCATTATTATATTTATAGTATGTATTCTATAAATATGTGGTAATTTATTAGTATTATTTCTTGATGTAGTTTATAAGTATGGTTTGCTTTTCAATTCAATTCAATTCAAATATACTTTATTCATGTAGGCCTAGCAACAAGCACTTATGAATAGTAAGACAGTATTACATATAATTATCTTAAGCTAATTATCAGAGCAATTTATTTATGTTGTAAATATTATTCCATATATAATACTAATGAATATAATTTTTAAATCAAATTTAATACTAAAAATTTCACAAAATATAGTCATACAAAAAAAAATATATAAAATACTAGTCTAGATTGTTTCTAGAATAAATTCTAAATTTCAAACAAATATACTAAAAACAATAAAGGAAATACATGCATTGGAATATCCATTTCATCATCATTATTCAAATATAATAAATAATTAATCATTTCGAATCACAATTAATCCCACTTTTTTTTTTATTCATTCAATTGTTTTTCTCTGCATCAATTCTAGGTATCTCTGTTTGGCCCTATGGTTGACACGTAGAGAATGCCATTTGGCATTAAGTCCGCCATTTGTACATTGTTGTATATATTTTGTGCAATAAAGTTTAAATAAAATAAATAAATAAAGTAGGCAAAATCTAGCCGGAAAAACCTTCTTTTTTTATGACTTTTGTTAGTTAAGTAAAAGGTCACTAAGTCTATTTGTGGTTATTTTACTGGAAATGTAATGAATGCATGTAAATATTGTTTTAGAAAAAAAAGCAAATGTGTAACAATATGCTGTCATAGTTTTAATTTATAACGATATGCACATTCATCAAGTTATAGAAAGTATGGTAGTGAAGATATGGAAATGTGTGTTAAGAATGGATTAGGTTTCGTAATAACGAAAGATGTTGTCTTGGTATCTCAAACTATAAATGTCTAACACGACATTGACATATCATAATTTTGAATTGTTTTGTTGAGTTAACTGTAATGCCTGTTTTGAAATTAAAAAGTCAAATACTATAGTTCTATATTAAAATAAATAGATTTGAAGTTATTTACTACCCTACCCTTTATGCCTGAAACTACTAGGTCTACAATTTTAATGAAAACAGAATTTAGTTGATGGCCTACAGCTTACAGTAAAATTTACAATATCGTAAAGCGTGAGTAGATTTAAGAAAAAAAACTTGTAAAAAATTGTGTGATATACGGAATCCTCAAAACGCGAGTCCGTATCGCAATTAGCCTATTTTATGTATATTTACTAGCTTCTGTCCGCGACCTCGTCTGCGTGGAATGATAATGATGTTTAGTAAATAATTAATAAAAAAACATTTATTTCGAGTTACTTTCACAGACTCATAGATATATTCAAAACTATCTTATGTCCTTCCCCAGTCCTCAAACGACCTCCATAACTAAATTTCATCTTAGGCTTAGAACGCACTGCGATTAATTTCTTGCGGTTTCAGTCTTGCAAGTGCGTGCGCTTATAAAGCATGCTGTACGATACATTTTTTGCGGTTCCGCAAGAAATTAATCGCAGTGCGTTCTAAGCCTTAGGTAATCGGTTTAGCGGTTTAAGCGTGAAGAAGTAGAGTTAGAGGAGACAGACAGAGTTATTTTCTCATTTATATTTTCCTTCTTCCTCGCGTTGTCCCGGCATTTCGCCACGGCTCATGGGAGCCTGGAGTCTGCTTGGGAAGTCATTAACTAATCCTGAGAATTAGCGTAGGCACTAGTTTTTACGAAAGCGACTGCCAACTGACCTTCTAACCCAGAGGGTAAACTAGGCCTTATTGGGATTAGACCGGTTTCCTCACGATGTTTTCCTTCCCCGAAAAGCAACTGGTAAATATCAAATGATATTTCGTACTTACATAAGTTCCGAAAAACTCATTAGTACGAGCCGAGATTTGAACCCGCGACCTCCGTATTGCAAGTCGCAACACACTCTTACCGCTAGGCCACCAGCGCTTTTTTAAATATTAATTTTTAATATTTAAGTAAGGATATTCTGGCATATTTTTATTTATACCTATTTGAACCTTGTAGACAGCGCACGAGTGAAGCCCAATTAATTCCTTTCCTTCACAAGTTATTAGGTAACTACACAAACTCTCATACGCACTTCAACGCTTTTCAAAGCAACCTCCGCCAGCTCATTAAACTATTAAGATATTAATAAACCAGCAATACCAGCATCCTACATGCTTACACGAGCAAGTTGAATGGGCTCAGTGTAGTTTTAACAATGCAGTGAATCGCAGTGTAAGTGCGCGCAAACTTGCTGACGGTGATTAATAACAGCCGCGCGGCGGTCTATTAACCTGGTACGGAACAGTAGGTACTGCTGTTTTACTGATCCAGTTTATCCATCCACATATATATTACCTTATCCATGAAATTAGTATAAAGTAAAATTTTAGCCGGTACATTAAATTAGTTAAGCATAATATAAAATTAAAAGAGCTGAAGGAAGAGCGTGCCGCCCGGCACAGACATTTTGTTGCTTACCGGGTGGCTCCATCGCTGAGTTTTTAAATTTTAAATATGTCTTATCTCATCTTTTAACATTTTTTATTTCTAAAACACAATGAATTATTGCCATCTGTACTTAACATCCCCGAGCAATTGGACTCGTTAAAACGAATCATATAACTAACCCGATCTTGAAAGGTCTACTAGTAGTCATCACAGAGTCACAATATCCATCTTCTGGCTCAAGTTGTACTAAGTATGCATCCTTGCTAAGTTTTAAATCTGTACGGCTAATAGAAATAGATTAAAATCGACTTGCAAGATTGAATAACATTTGTTTGGGTAACATAAAACGTAGGTATTTATTTTAAAAACGAGCATATCGCACGTTTTTTAGGGTTCCGTAGTCAACTAGGAACCCTTATAGTTTCGCCATGTCCGTCTGTCTATCTGTCTGTCTGTCTGTCCGAGGCTTTGCTCCGTGGTCGTTAGTGCTAGAAATCTGAAATTTGGCATGGATATGTAAATCAATAAAGCCGACAAAGTCGTACAATAAAATCTAAAAATTTAATTTTTTTAGGGTACCTCCCCTACACGTAAAGTGGGGGTGAAATTTTTTTTTTGCTTCAACCCTACAGTGTCGTGTGTGTGCAGTGTGTATCGTTGGAAAGGTCTTTCAAAACGAATAGGGGTCTTCAACAAACATTTCTTGATAAAGTGAATAT
This sequence comes from Cydia pomonella, assembly GCF_033807575.1. Classification (NCBI taxonomy): domain Eukaryota; kingdom Metazoa; phylum Arthropoda; class Insecta; order Lepidoptera; family Tortricidae; genus Cydia; species Cydia pomonella. Next base: position 9,667,829 of record NC_084705.1, on the reverse strand, counting down.
ATTCGGAGATAATTGCTCCGAAAGAAAAAAAATGTGTCCCCCCCCCCCCCTCTAACTTTTGAACCATAGATCAAAAAATATGAAAAAAAATCTTGGAAGTAGAGCTTAAGAAAGACATTAAATAAAAAACTATAGCGGATATGATCAGTTTAGCTGTTTTTGAGTTATCGCAAAAAGTTTCCCCTTCATAGTAAAAAAACGTACACCCACAGTTCATCCCTTGGTTAACAATCTACCATACTTTAAGCTCCAGTTTAGCTTATTGTGACGGAAAAGTAACTACGGAACCCTACTCTGAGCATGGCCAAACATGCTCTTGGCCGGTTTTTAAATTGGCTAAGCTATTTTTTTCTAATCTTTTTGTGTGTCATTGTGAATTTTTACTTTTTAGTATTAATTAGTCAACTAGGAACCCTTATATAGTTTCGCCATACCCGTCTGCCGGTCTGTCCGTCTGTCGCTTAGCCCACTGACCGCTATTGCTAAAAAAACTCTAATTTAGCACGGGTATATAAATCAATCACGCTGAAAAAGTGGTAAAAGAAAAAAATTGCCGTACCTCCTTTATACGTAGACATAGGAAATAAGGAATGTTTTTTTTTTCACTTTAACCCTATGGTGTTACTGTTATTCAAGGTTGCCTATTGTGATGGATGGGTAACTACGGAACCCTACAATGAGTATGGCCCAACATACTCTTAGCCGTTTTTATTGTACCTACGCGTAGTATAATAATATCTATACATCGCCTACCTACACAAGCCAGCAAAAAGACATCTTCTTGTCGTGTTTTAATTCACATATCAAAATCTGTACGTGAAGATGGCAAATAAGTCTTATTTTATAGTAGTTATTATCTCATGAGTTTATGACATAACTACTAAATGACTAATTGTTTTTACAAATTAACTGCTATATAATTTATTGACACTGTAAATGTTACTGATCTGATTGCAGCTACTGAATATGCAAAAGTGTGAAATTGCTTTCCGATTAAAAATCAATAAATTGGAAAATAAAAATAATTGAATGGTAAATTTTATGATTTTCTGATTGCCATGCTACAAGAGTGTTTACATCGAGATAATATAATTTTCAAATTCCATAACATTAGAACAGCACCCGCCCTTGCTATCAGATACTTAGAAATTAACTTATACGCTTTCATTTCTAACAAATAGATTAAATTACCTACAAAGTACAACCATATAAAAACCACACTGACTTCAGTAACTTCCATTTATTTCATGTCTAATTTCTACAAAGTTATTCACAATACAATACACGCACAGACACAGAGTCTGACCACGCTAAGTTGGCAGCGATTTTGATAAATAAAAGTCATAACTTCATAGAAGTTTGTAAGTAAAGTAAGTAAATATTCTTTATTGTGCACCATACATTTAAAAATAGACAGGAAATGAAAAAACACGTAAAAGTTAGGTAACAACAGGCGGTCTTATCGCTAAGAAGCGATCTCTTCCAGACAACCTTTGGGTAGCAGGAAACAATGAACTTACAACATTGAACGGGTAGTGCCGGGTGAAGTTTGATGTTGATCCTAGTATTTTCCGCATTTAGAAGTTTTAGAAACAAAAATATTGACATTAATTATCAGTACGGCTACCACCAGTATGACACTGACATATTCGCTAGTGCGTGCGTAATTTCTATGCTTCTCGCTCGCACTCGAGGGAGATGTGTAGAAAGTAATTTACGCCGACTATAACGAATACCTCTGTAAGTTTGACACTGCTGAGGCAGTCGTGGTAAAGCTACAAAATCGATGAATGTATATAAATATTTTTTTCTACTCGTCGACTGTAATGGTTGAATTAAGATTTCGTAGTATACTTGCGTACTTTTCATGTATGGGCTTCCACTCAACTATAAGAATCATTTCGATACGCAACTATACAAAAACTACTCAACTATATAAAAAACTGTCCAGTCACGTGCTGCTGCGCTCCCATAGGAACAACTAAAAGGACGTGGGACTCGGGCGTTTATGTCTTTTCTACTACATTTTTGTCTACTGAGACACTTACCAATTTTCATTAATTATTTAGGTTTTATATTAAAAAAGTATTATATTAGATGACTGGTAGAAAGAGTATTGCATTCAATAGTGATATAATCAAGCTTTTCAACTATGACATGATTGTATAAAATCAAATATCAAATATCAAACATTTATTCAGCAAATAGGCTACAGGGGCACTTTTACATGTCCATTTTTACAAACAATAAAAATTAAAGAAAAAAAAAAAACAATTACCTACAAATATGGAATCGATGAAATAATAAATACTTTATTAGAGATGTATACTGTCTCTAAATGTCAAATTACACAAAAAAAAACTATGATAAAAAAAAACATAAAATACTAAAATTCTTTAGAGATGTATATGTCTCTAAGTGTCAGAGATAAATTATAAAAAAAGATATTATATTATCCTTAGAGATGTAAAGGGTCGCCAAGGCTTAAATTCTTATATAAATAATTAAAAGACAAAAAATAAAATAATTAAAACAGACAAGAACCGAATATAAATACTAGTGTACACGCTTGATACTGTATGAAAATATATTGATTCAAGCTAGTATACTGTTTTCATCGAGCAAAGTTATCTGCAACGTGTAAGTTGCCTTGTTAAGCCTTTATGCTGATCCAACTTCATCAGAAGTATCAAAACACAGCGCGAGCACTATGATTTTTCGAAATTAAATATTCGTATGCTGCTCCCTTCGCATTATATAAATATTAATCTTACAGCAAAATTAATTAAGACCTAGCAGGCCAATTTGAACGTTCAATGACATCAAAATGCGTGTACGGACACGTATGAGCGTAATGCACGATAACTGAATGAAATTTATTAGTTTATTTTATTTTATTATTTATTATCATTTAGATAGCTGTGTGCGTTCGAATTGGCATGTAGGACTTTTCCGGAAAAAGGAGTATTTGCCATAATATCCACAGCCTAGCCTAGCCTCAGAGACATGTCAGTCGCTTCGCTTGACAGACAGATGAAGTGTGCGAAAGGGAAGCCATGACGTATATCAACAAGCCATCAGTGCGAAAGAGGCAGACTACATATGAGAAAACGTAACCAATTTTGAGTTCGAAGGCGGCCGAGGCGGCCAAAATCATATTGCCGTATTTTTTAACGTGAAAAATATAAGAGAATCAAAAAGAAAAATATATATTAAGTAATTTAGTGACGATGGTGTCATGTTGTGTGCCGGGTTGTAGTGTTTCAGGGCCAAAAAACCCAGGAAAATCCTCATTTCACAGGTAATTATGATATTCCTAGCGAAATTTTCGTAACGATATTTTATGAAATGAACAGCATAAAAAGTGTAAAAAACCAATTCATACAGTTCATTATAAGTTTTTCTTCAATTGTGTGTTAATATTTCATCATATTAGTCAATATTTTAGAATATTTTGTGTAAAAACCTAAACTGTTACTTTACGCTAGGGCTTGACAAAATGTTCATATGACTGTATCGATAACTTGTCGGTTTATAAGTAGGTATGGAATTAGTTGTTCACAAGATATCATTAAGATATTACCTTTACAACCGACTTAAAATAATAACGATTGTTATAATACCTTTTTTGAAGGTGCACATGTTTAGCGATAAATTTAAACTTCACTTTCCAACACAGTACTTACATTTTAAACACTTTTCCACGGCTTTGCCGCCAACACAAGGAAACACAAGACAGCGTATACTTGTATACAGCGTATACACACCCAACCCAACTTGTCAGCAGGAAAAGGCGCGAAATTCAAATTTTCTTTGGTAAGTCAACTCTTTGCGAACACATTTTCAAACAACTTCAACTTTATCATTTTCAACTTTTTCAAACACATTTGAAAAAGTAGTCGATAAAGCAGTTAAACATCGATAGATTATTAATATGTTGTAACATGACATCACTATTTTTGTTCGCACATAGACAATTTACGCACACACTTGCATTTCATTTTTGGTCACACTTTCGAAGTTTGACAGTCGTTCTATACTATCCTATTTCTATGCCTAGCCTAGCCTTCTGGCCGTCATGGCTGACAGGTGGGACAGTGGCCTTCTGAAGCACTGGTCCTCCATGCACGTTAGCCTTAATAATTTATATATTTAATTAAATTTATTATGATGTATTTATCTATTAACTTTTTTGAATTGGTTGGTTGTCATTTAATCTATTTATTTTATTTTAATTTATTTAAATTGTAATTCTAACGATGCATGACGTATACTTTGACATCAAAATTATGTAATTTAGTTAACATTCACACGCGCATTTCACTCGCACTTGTCCGCACATGTATTGGTGCGAGCGAGCACGGGTGAATGTGAACAAAACGACATTATTTTGATGTTTAAACGTAAGTTTGAATTGGCTTCCGGAAAATACAAGAATGTATGATATTACCGCACAAATAAATATAAAACGTGTACAAAGGAAATTTCTCAAATCTATCGACTTCCGTATGGGACGGAGTCGAAATTCATATAAAAATAGTCTTTCTCACTATGGATTGCTGACACTTGAAGATCGCCGAGCACAGTTTGATATAATGTTTCTTTACAAAATCATTAACAGCTTTATTGACTCCCCCTCACTTCTTGGTAGGTTATTATTTAAAATACCTCAACGCACTGCACGCCACAATAAATTATTTGCTATCCCTTTCGCTCGTACAAAATATTGCTCAAATTCTTACTTCAACCGTTGTCTCAATTATTACAATATAAATGTATCCCACATTGATCTTTTTTCGTATAAAACCTGTGAAAGTTTTAAGAAACAAATTATTACTCACTTAAGATCGAAATTATAAACATTAACAAACTGTTTATTTAAGTAGGTAACATTAATAAAAGTAGTTATACTTACACCTTTGTAATAACCTCTGCATATTAGTACTTATAACATTGTAGGTATTAACTTATGTATATAATATTCTTGTGTACCCCGTGTGGATGTATGTACGAGTATCAACGAACCTGCCCGTGCATACATATACATGGATGAATGAATACAGATTCACTCAAGTTACTGATAACTTTATTGTTACTAACTGATAACTTTGTTTTCCGCTTACTGCTCCTAGACTAGCTACTTATTATTATTAAGGTAGGACACTCAAGGTCTATTAACACATTACTTATGTTTACATTATTTTTTGTATAAGACTGTTTGTTGCCTAAATAAATTTAAAAAAAAAACCTACCTCTTTGATCATGTCATTTAAACCGGAAACTAATTGGGAGAATCAACTTTTTAGCGTCACTCGTTGCCATGGTTACGATTAGTTGTCCAGGGGACAAAAGTTCATTGAAATACTGATTTTATGGTACTTAAATGTATCAAACTTGCGTTTTTGTGGTCGTTATAACCAATGTCCATAATGGGCCCCCTACTAAGCATGTTAATAGAACGGCATACAACGTCTCTTCAAACAAACTGTGCCACTGTTGTCCCTTGGACAACGGGACAGGATAACAAAACAAAAAAATTCACCCAATTATCAAAATAATTTTACTTTATAGCTCTTAACTTTGGGTACATCCACAGGAAAGACGTAACGTAAACCGAAAACCTAATAAAGTTCGAACCGTATATACCAGACACACCTTAAAACGTTGATCTTACTCAGCCTTTTGGCCGCCATTAAGGGCTCCCAAGGCGCCACTTCGATATAACTCCTTATTATCTGTAAAAAATACGAACAGAAAATCGTGAAAATAACTAGGTACATCAATTTAAATTAATGCGAAAACATCAATGTGTAATCGAGTATTAAGTAAATACAACTCGTTTTACAGCGAGCAAAATTGCAAGGATGAATTATGGACGAATTCATTCATTCGTGAAGTGGGCAAGCATGGTTCCGTTCCGTTGCCTTTTATACAGGATGTTTATTTAGTCACTTTCAATAATTTACGGGCTGAATATGTGGGTCATACTGAGCAACTTTTACTATGAGCCCAACACTAAAATCGCAAAAAAAAATTTACTCTCTCATAGAAAATTTAAAGGTCAGACAACCAAAATTTTCGCGATTTCGCGGTTGGTCTCATAATAAAAGTTAATACATTCACGCCGTAAATTATTGCAGGTGACTAAATACCCCTGTATAAGGTATCAATCGTACATAAATCTACCTAGTCCCAGAGTCAGCTCAATAACGCTTGTACCCTATTGTGGGTACTGGTAACGGACAATAAATTTAAACTGATATAGAAATTATCCGTGTTATCATTAATTAAGAAGTTTATAAGTTTCACTTACATATGACCCAGTCTTTTTTTTTTTGTAATTTACTGAGCAGCTAACAAGACAAGACAAGCTTACAGGACATAACATGACACGGAAGATACTACGAGATACGATTTTTTTATAGAAACTGCCTACAAGAAGCGTTGACGGTTACTTTAAAAAGCTCGTATCTCGTAACTTTTATGTTGCTTTACATTGCGGGCCGCATTATTTTGTATTGTTAATATTTTCACTGTGTGTGTTTTTTTTTAAGCAAAATTTATCTCATTATACTTCTTAGGTCCTATGCTAACCACGGTTTAAATATTCGCCCGTATTGGAATTACACACTATATCGGTACCTAAGTACAGTGTTTTTGTTTAAGTGGGACAGTATGTGGTAATTCGAAGCTATTGAAGGGACCCTAACCCAGGTTTTTTTATGGAAACAATTTTGCCAACAGTCAAATATTTGGATTTCACAAAAAACTAACTAATAGACAGTTTCCTCCCTATCTACAATCGTTTCGGATTTACTCATACTGTCCCACTTAAAAAACACTGTATAATAGATACATATAGATAAACACTTAAATACATACAAAGCATACGTAACTCAGGTACAAATAATTGTTCTAAATACACAAATAAAATGCGCGATTTTAACCTACCACCAGTTTCGTAGCAAAGTTTGCTGTTTACATTTTACGTTTGATATTTTGGAAAAAATCAATTTGACTTAAAGAACACTGTTCTCAATAGTGTGTCAAATCTCATTAGGATTTTTAGTTTCAAAATGAATTTAATGATGGAGATATTTGATGATCACTATGTTTATTCTAGACAAAAATTGTACTTCGCTACCGGTGATCGTAGAGCTGGCAGCTTCCTCGCACAAAGAATAACTATTGCGATACAACGACGAAATGCTGCCTGCATACGGCATCATGCCGCAGGGGGTAGATTATTTATTTTAAGATAAGATTTATTGATTTTTAGATTTCGATTTTAAGGTTTATAATTTTATAGCGAGTTGCATTTAAAAAAAAATGTACATTACTTTTGTTTGCAATAGCGAATAAACCATTAGTTAGCAGAAAGTTAGCAGTAAGTAGCTGGAACAAAGTAGGTATCATATATTCAAACGAAATATTCACATATCAACTAAATTGCATTAACATTTGAAAGTGAACATATCTTCGTATTATTAATCTGATCTTTCAAACTATAATACTCGAAGTCGAGAATCTCCATTTGCATAAGTTACACGTTTCATTTCCGTAATTACCATTTCGATCATTACCATTAATCTCCTCACGAAATCCCAAAGAGAATGTCAATCGTTTGACTCTAATCACGGGATTTGCTTTAAATGCTCGCGTTCGTTGAGAACTCTTAGCGGATTCCTTTGAGAAAAAGTTGTTAAAAAAACGGGACAAAAACAAAAGGAAATAGTCGGGGCGGTCCCAAGAGTGTCGTTGTTAGCCCTGGGACGGTACTTAAATCAAATGTTCACCATTCAAGGAAATTATAAGAACAGGGCACGGATTCGCCGTACCCTCTAAGAGAATCCGGGGATAAAAGAGCTTACGCAAAACAGCGCTGAGAATAGTTTCATCGCCCTCCTGTCTCTAGGACAATCACTCACGCACGCCTTTCTTACTCCGCAGTCGCGAGCGATATTAATGTAACAGCAATATCAGAAGCAGTGCTGCCGTATTCCTGCTACTGCATATTTCAATAAATTCTACTAGCTATCCAACGCGACTGAAATAATGTGCAACCCGAAGAATCGGAGTAAAATGTAATATATTAGTTAAGTAGATATTGGCAACGTTTTAAATATTCGGGACCGAGGCACGGTTAAGCATTCCTTCTTTTTTCTTTTTCGTTAAATTCAAGAATATTTATTTACCTCGGAACAAACTTAAGGGGCCTAATCCGCTTTTCAACACAAGCTTTTACTTGCCTTATGACAGCGAGCTTTAAGCTTCGAAAGACGTTGTGGAGAAAGTTTTTAATCTTTTCACATATAGTCCATTCAATTCAACAAAGACTTGCGCTTATTGATTCGAACCTCTGTAACTCCCACACTCGCCATTTGCGTAGCAACGTGTACGCTTAAGAAAACACGAAGACGAACGCGAAAGGAAAAAAATAATAAGTAAAGCTTATGCGTTTTCAACATGTGTCCATATGTCGAGATCCTCTGAAGCCGTCCCCTCTTGCCGGATATGAATAAAATTTTCTTAGATAAATTGAGAGTTCGCGAAAACGTGTCGATTTCTTTATTTATTCAATACTTTTCTCCTTTGAAACGCCTTTTCTCGGATTCGTCCACGCTTATCTTGTATTTATGAATTCTTTTGGGTTTTTTAAAAAAAACAATTTCGTTCTTTTATCGAACGAATATCAATATCGTTTAAGCAGTTAAGTAGTGATGAATTTATTGCTTATAACTTGCGACTCAATAACAAACTTATGTAAAAATTCAACATCTGAAAAAATCATTGAGCTTATTCTTAAGCTACCTTTGGCAAGAAAATGGTTTTCCTTTTTTATCTTGATATTTATCTGGACGTATGCTTGCCTGTAGTAATTTCACCAAATACCTACTAACCCTGAAATGTTTATTGTTTTTCAGAAAAGTAATGAAAATGGGTTAACAAATAGAAATAAGCAAGTAGCAAGTTTTAGCAGTTATTATTATACCCATAATGGTCACTCAATCATGGATCGAATTCATTACCTTTGGCCCGTCCATAAACGAGCTCATGAGATGAGCGTAATCACCAATTTGCTCAGATCATCACATATCGAGATACGATACAATTCTGGCTTACATATTTATCCGTAAGTAAGACCAATGACTGCGAAAGTAGGCCAATCACGTCCACCAACTTGATTTGCTGTAACTTAAAGGTTACCTTAAGTTCCAAGTTTATGTATCTAACATACACAGTAACTTTTGCAATCGAGAGCAAAAAATAAATAAGAAAGCATTACTTTACTTATTTGTAGTTTTTAAATTGTTGAAGAGTAACGACCTCACGGACCCGAGTGCTCCAGAGAATCAGTCAGGGTCTCCGTCTCCGGCGTGTCTTCGCCGGTCGGAGCAGAACCACAAGGGGACTCGCAGGACTCTTAGTTCTGGCTTGGCTTCATTGGCCGTCCAGAGAAGAGTCTTTAGAGCGATATGCTCCAAAATATTTCCTTCATCATAAATTGTTTCTAAAGACCTGTATTTGTTATGAAAGACCTATCCAACGCCATCCCACACCATACAGTTGAAACAAACAAAAAATCTCCCCCACTTGACGTGAAGAGAAAGTAGTAAATTACCTCGAAATAAACTTGGTCTTTATTTTACCATCATTGATTTATATATTTATGTCAATTGCAGCTTTCTAGCAATAACGACCACAAAGCAAAGCTGCGGACGGACGGACAGAGAGATAGACGGACATCGCAAAACTATGCGGAATCCTACAAATGACCCCACTGAAGATGTGCCACAAGCGAATCAACTTTTGAGCACGCATGTTGACAACGTCAAGTATTGCAATGCAGCGCAGGAAGTTTAACATATATAATTTTATTTTAGCCAATCAAAACTTTTAATAACGAACCACAACTTATTTTTAATAGCGGGAAATTGTGTAATACCCAAAGCTGCGGAAATATACCCGTATTTATGAAGGGATAAGTTTTAGTTATGTTAGATAAGTATCAGTCGTATGGACCTTTTTTGAAAACAAAAATATACACATATATCCGTCACACACATTATTCCGTCGCTGTATTAAACATGTTCAAAATTCACTTTGGTGTTTAGGGTTCCGTAATCAACTAGGAACCCTTATAGTTTCGCCATGTCCGCCTGTCTGTCCGTCCGCAGCTTTGCTCCGTGATACGTGTTAGAAAGCTGCAATTTGGCATAGATACATAAATCATGCATGAGGCGACAGAACGGTTAAATAAAACCTTTTTTAGGGTACCTATGGGAGGTTGGTTGTTGTGAAAAATGTTTTTCATGAATTTTTTTTTGACGCTCAATGGTATGGGGTATCGTTGGACAGGTCATTTAAAACGAATTTATTTTCGGAAATAATCGCTTCCCCTCTAACTTTTGAACCATGGGTTCAACAATATGACTTGTGGAACATGATCGGTGCAGCTGTTTTTGAATTATTGCAAAAAATCTTCTCTTCTCAGAAAAAAGATGTAAAAAGCGCTGCTAAATGTACATGATACTTACTAATAGCCCCCGTTTAACTTATTCTGACAGAATGGTGTAACTACGGAACTCTATACTGAACATGACCCGAGATGCTCTTGGGCGATTTTTATTTTTTACTAAATTCGTATACGCGGGAGAGTGGCCCACAAACATTAAAGGGTCAAATGGCTTGCATTCAACTCAAGGGTTACAAACCCCTAAAAACCAATGAATTACTGTATCGTAAACCAGCCCTTCGAATACGAATTAGAGTAATCAAAAGGGTTGACTTCAATCGAATTTCTTTGCTGGAAATGTCCGATGTTATTAGTCAGAGCGATATCCAGGGACTCTGTGAAAAATGCTCTCCGAGGCTCAACGACCGCCAATATCTCCCGGAAACAGTTTAAAAACGTTTCGGTTACGTCGACTTTTCTAACCTTCGTTTTTTAAAGCTTAGAGGGATCTTTGTGCTCCATAAAATGTAAAGGTTCAGGAGAAAGGGAAAATAAACCCTCCCGAAGGCATTTATGCACTTACAAAATAAAATCATAAATAGGTATGTTGCAGCTTAATTCAAATGCGGATTTCCATTTTATTTTTTATAGTAAAGTTAATATAGGTACTTAACATTGTTTGTATAAATTGTTAAATAACTCAAGAAAAATGAGACTGAAAACACGCTGAAATAAATATTTTTAAATATTTTTTGCCTGTCTGTTAACGGTTCAGCTTAAAATCTGTGTCTCTCAAGGGCTGTATGACTAATTGGCGTAACATGACTTAGGTAACATGATCGTCCCCCCGAGGGTTGCCCACCTTGTCGTGGTGGAGGGGCTTAGTAGCCGTGGCTTGGTCTCCCACGGTGAAGCAAAGAGGCAACCAGGGCCGGCCTGTTTGAGGTGCTGGCTGGCCCGAGGAGGACGCTCCAAGTGGGCTTGATAAGCCCGCTTGTGACGCGTTGGAGGTGGACCGTCGAGGAAGAGGAGTGTCGGTATTGCGGTTAGCCGTTCTCCCTATCCTCGACGGCCGAGGTGGGATCGCAGGGGAAGAGGCGTGATGGTATCATGATGCGCCACTCTCCCTATCCCCTGCGACCTTGGCGGGGCCGTTCCGCTGTAGCGGCGATGATGGGGCTGCAGAGGAAGAGGAGTGTCGGTGTTACGGTGTGCCGTTCTCCCTGTCCTCTGCAGCCGAGTTGTGGTTTGCGGCAGATCTGCCGCCGGGCGCTGGGGAGTTTTCTGGCGCCCGTGGCCTCCTTGTGGCGGGCTCGGGGGGGTCCGCTACACTGCAGGACGGAGGCCGAGGAGGAAGGCGCGTCGAACCATCTGGCGCGCCTCGCGTGAAGGGCCTTCGGGCATCCGCGAAGGAGCCGCTCGCGGGCGGCTGCCGCCGGTGGGGTCGCGGATGAGTACGCAAGTGTTCCCGTAACCCCACCAATAAGGCGGCGAGGTGGCATATGGGGGGTTTTTAGTGGGTATACCGTGGGCCTCATTAGCCTAGACGGGAGTCCCACATAACCACTCGGGTCACCCCCCGCACCCGGGTGGTATGCGGAATGCATTTTCCCCCCTGGAAAAAAAAAAAAAAAAAAAAGGTAACATGATCGTGAAAAATGTTACTACTCTGTAGTCCTATGGCGTTATTCATAAACGCGTTACTGGCCTGAATTAGCTATGAACAGTTTGTATTTATCTGTCATTTTGACTTATGTATTTGGAAGAAAGGGATAAAACATAATTTAACTAAATCAGGCCCGTAAAGTTTTATGATATTTATAGTTTTATATGGTCTCTTAAAAATGAGTTGATTAAAAATGGCAGAATTGATTATTTTGTCGCTGGCTGAACCGCTTTTTAGGGTTCCGTAGGCAAATGGCAAAAAACGGAACCCTTATAGATTCGTCATGTCCGTCTGTCTGTCCGATTATGTCACAGCCACTTTTTTCCGAAAATATAAGAGCTATACTGTTCAAACTTGGTAAGTAGATGTATTCTATGAACCGCATTAAGATTTTTACACAAAAAAAGAAAATAGAAAAAAAAACAATAAATTTTGGGGGTTCCCCATACTGAAACTGAAACTCAAAAAATCTTTTTTTTACAAAATCTGTGATTGTACATTGTAATTAAAGACATGGGGAAGGTATCTTAAGACCATTTTCGCATAGTAGGAGCCCTGAGGGCCCACCGCGAACCACGATTGACGTGTTACCTCTCTGTCGCACTTGTGAATTCGTACGTAAGTGTGACAGGGAGGCAACATGTTCAACGAGCGGTAGGCCCTCAGGATCTGATTGCTTCCCACACTGACCCATTTAAAAAACAATCCCAAACCTGTGTATACATTGAAGGCACGAGACCTTATGGCCTACCCCGCTAAATAGTGTTCCCAAATTACTGCACTGCACTGCACTGCACTATTAGGAAATTCATGTAACAGAAGGACGTGTCACGATTCTCAGCTCTGAGGCAACGATCGAAAAAGAAGATTTATTATAAACAAAATGCGAAGATTTTCAAGTTTGAACAAAAATGATTCATGTATTATTTTTCTTGACCTTAATTCGTTTTTCAAGGCATGCGTCGCTTAATGACATAATCCGTCGGGCTCCTGCCACCATCAATGTGCCTGCTCTTTTTGAGCCGACTGGCATTATCAGGGATGATGGCAAGAAGGCTGATGGGGTGTCCTTGGTTCCTTGGAACCTAGGACGGATGTTATTGTAGGATGCTGCCTGCGTAGACACACTGGCACCGTCCCAACGGACTAATATAAAAGCGAAACTTTGATATGTAATAAATATAAGAACCTCGGAAGAGAGTACCATTTTGAACAATTTGGTGTTGAAACTGAAACGCGAAAATCGCAAAACGTCTGGTTGACGTAACTGTGACGTGTAGGTGACAGATTTTAATCGAGATTTAAGCTAGCTATAGCGCATAGTAATCCTCTGTATACAATGTGGCCGTGAGCATTGCGAGAAATTTTAACTAAGCATTCCTAGTAATATTTAGAAACTAAAATGTCATATAAAATTTTCTGGATTAGGCCTAGTTTCAGAGGTAATTAAATGTTTTTTCGAAATCATTCTTTCGCCATAAGTCGGTACAAAACACATTTTTGACTGCGGTATTGCCACTTTGAGGTCTAATCTGGACATACCTATTGATTGACATCGAAAAATTAAAAAAATGTATTCGAGAGGCTACCCCAAATAAATAAATAAACTTTTTAGTTAATTTTAGGCTATGTGTTTATCAATAAAAGTTACGTTTTATGTACAGGAGTGTTCAAAAATAGGGGAAAAAAAAACAACAAAATTTTTACAAAAAGTCTTATAACATTTTTTGCTTCTGTTGCCATCAGGAATGCACCGTTAAAATCTCTCGCAATGCTCACGGGCACCTTGTATATCCATTATCTATATTGTTATTCGAGATAAATTATGTCTAGTGTATGTGCAATGTTATTTATAGATTTAGTTGATATATTACAGGTCATTTCATAATTTTAATTTCAAGGCGTATAATGGTGATGTATTGGTGGCCCTTCGTTTGCGTACATTTATTGTATGATGAGTATAGGATTGACCCATTCATAATTGTCCAATTTTATGCTTTGATTTGTTTTTCTCAGAAATAATTATGTAGATAATTTCAGAAACATAGAGGGCATATGGGAAGGGCTAATTTCTAATATAGGAAGGGCAGACCTAATTTCCCTTATATATAAATATAATAAAATAAACAAATATCACACATTCATACATCATACATCATCACATGTTCACACAGATTTACTAAGTCCCAAAGTAAGCTCAAGGTGGCTTAGCCTTATGGTTTGAAAGAAATTACAAATATGGCATTCGCTTTCTTAAAAAATTGTACTTGCGCAAATTTTTGGAATTAGTTGCCAAAACAGTCCCCCGCTTCTATAAGGATTTATCAAGAAAATTTCTGATCTAATCAAGGATTATGCGTTTGTTATGAACTGGTCAATTTGATCAAATACTACTGTTGGTGGCTCGTTATCTTCCACGCTTCTCCGTTCATTTACATACCAGCATGTATTATCGGGAACTAGTTTCCCAACAAAAGCATTGATAGTACACCGTCGCCGAAAAAGTCGATTACTTTTTGCGGAACGTTCGCCTCTCAAATTGGCTCCAGATCCATTTCTGTTGACAACTTTATCGAGCGGTTTTCGATAAATTGCGGCGAGGGAAAACTAAATAAATCCGAGAGGACTTTAGATAAGGTAATGGCTTCAGTAATGTCTGGCGGCTGCCGTCGCCATAATGCAATCCGAGAGCCAGATCCGCGCGCCGCACAAACGGTGGGCATATTACACTTATCATCTATAGATTTCTTAAAAACTAAATGTTTCATATTAACCCATTAGATGCGGCAGAGCAAAACCCAAGTTGAGTGTGAGTGGTTTACGAGGCATATACTTCCCGTACGAGAATGCTGATTTGCGTTATGACCTAAAATTTTCCCGTACCATGTCCTGACTTTAAAGGTCCCTTAAGACCTGGAAAAGTATCTATTTGAAAAAAAAAAGATCAATACACTACATTCTTGTGTATATAGCATATATATTGTGTATATAGTGTATATAGTGTATATAGCATATATACACAGCTGCCATCGCCCGCGGATCTGTGTAAAATTCCAAAAATAATAAACATTCTTCAACATCCTTAATCACCTAAGCCACAGTTTCTTCCTTTGCCGCATAGGGCATGTAATATGATACTAGCGATGGGATGAGAAGGAATCGATAACAAACATTTTAATCGATAATATATCTATTATAGTCATCGTGCATGCCTGTAAAGTGGAAACATATATCCACATAAAAATAATATATAATTTATCTAATATCAAGTTCGGACTTTTTAGGGTTCCAAAGGGTAAAACGGGACCCTATTACTGACTCCGCTGTCCGTCCATCTGTCCGTCTGTCACCAGGCTGTATCTCATGAGCCGTGATAGTTAGACAGTTGAAATTTTCACAGATGATGTATTTCTGTTGCTGCTATAACAACAAATACTAAAAAACAGAATAAATTAAATATATACGAGTAAGGGGGCTCCCATACAACAGACATGTTTTTTTTGCCGTTTTTTAGGGTTCCGTACCCAAAGGGTCAAACTGGACCCTATTACTGAGACGTCGATGTCCGTCCGTCCGTCCGTCCGTCACCAGACTGTATCTCATGATCCGTGATAGTTAGCCAGTTGAAAATTCTACAGATTATGTATTTCTGTTGCCGCTATAACAACAAATACTAAAAACAGAATAAAATAAATATTTAAGGCGGGCTCCCATACAACAACAATTTTTTTGCCGTTTTTTATAAATAATGGTACGGAACCCTTCGTGCGCGAGTCCGACTCGCACTTGGAAGGTTTTTTATAGATAATGATACGGAACAGTTCGTGCGCAAGTCCAACTAGCACTTGGCTGTTTTTATTTATAATAAAAATGTCTTATCGATGCGGAAACGTGAACATTGCGCAGCACTATGGCCAACTAAATCGCTGCGTACCCGCGGTGCGGTACGCGGTGGCGGGCTACGGCCAAATAGTACCCGTACCAACTTACCTACCTATCTTCGCTCAGCACAGCTCTAGTGGAAACAGCTCAGCGGAGTCAAGTTTATGTACATAAAAAGCAAGTGTAAGATGTGAGGAATGTGTTGCGAGGGATGTGATGCGAGGAATGTGTTGCGAGGTACGGACGTGAACGAATAACATTTAAAAACCTTCGCTGGAGCCTTACCGCACCCCGCTCACACTGCTCACACCCCGAAAACAGCCCACTACACGCTGTCGCCTCACACCATATCTTCGCACCGCTCAGCTCCCTCGCACATCTCTGGTGGAAACATTCATATCGTTCCACATCCCCGCTACGCATCCTCGCACCGCTTAGCTACCCCGCACAGCTTTGATGAAAAAGGCCCCATACGCACTATGCGGCCAGCCGCGTGCGGTTGCGGCGGACCGCTTAGTGCGTTCAGTATTTATGGTTGCGGTTTCATACATTCTTAACCGTCATGCGGCTGTCCGCACGCGGCTAGCCGCTTAGTGCGTACGTAGCCTTAAATAATTGATATGTTTGAAGTCGGTACGAAGTCACGATATTAATGCCTATAAGATTTGAAGAGTTCCCTTAATTCATCATGGATCCCGTCATCAGACTGGGTATTGACAAAGAGGGGACCAACTTGGAGCTTTCAAACTTAAAATATTTTTTTTAACATCGGTCCAAAAATAATGGAGTTCTGAAGTAACATACACTCAAAAAACACACGGCCGAATTGATAGCCTACTCCATTTTGCTCGAATATTATATTATTTTCATCACACTTGCTCGAAAAATATCTTTTTTCATGAAGGTGTACTGAAGGACAAAGGGCTATTTTGTTCCCGCGGGAGTTATGGATTGTAAATAAAAAGCTATAACTTCCTAGGGCGTTATAGCTTTTTTTTATTATGTCATTTATTCATACAAACGAAGTAGCATGAGTTTTACTTTCAAAATACTGACGTTTATAATTTTATATTTTAGTTTATGTTTAAAACTATTTAATTTGATTAATTTAACAGCCGTTTAAAATATTTTTACATAATTTTCAAAATGCCGGATAGGTCTGTGCCTTCGATGCCTAACCTGTCAAGAAATTACAAAATGGCAGACGAATGTTTGATATGTCACCGCATTTAAGAATTATTTCACTTAAAATTTAGTTTTTCTTTGCAAGTGTGATGAAAAACATTGTGTGTAACTCCGGGGGTAAGAATATTGCAAACTCGGGTCTTTAATTCCCTCCAGCCTGCAGCTGTCGGGAGTGACCACCCTCGTATCAAAAACTTCACTTACCCCTCTCGTTGCACAATGTACTATAAAGTGCCCATTTGTATAAACCCATTACATCTAAATATTATATAGGTATAAGTAAAATATCTGCAGTAGGTCTGAGCAAATCAGTAGCCAATTGTTCTAAGTAAGTTTCAGTTCAAATGTAGATATTTTATAGTAGAAGTATTTACAGAGGTACAGAATCCAATCTAATCTAATGGAGTTATGTAAATGTCTCTATCCTGACCCCACATGACTGTGTCGACCTCACATTCCTTGGTTCGCCCCAACGTCTCCGTCTCTCAAGTTTTTTCATTAAGTCCCATTGCTTACAGCAATGAATAAAACATATTTTAGATTACTTTCGATGCTTTTAAGGACTGTTTTGTCAAGTATGGGAATGTTTGGTTTAGTGTTTATCTAGGACATTAGGATAATCTATGTTAATAATACCTTTAATCAAATGTTACAATTTAAATAAGTGAATCACTGTTACCAACTTGTTTGTTTAAACAGGTTTCTAATTAGTTACTTTTAAAGGTACGACTATTATGAAAATACCATTTGTGAGTAAGATTTTTACTGAACAACTTAAATTGCACATATGCAGGTACACTTACCTGTTTTAATGCAGTTGTTGTTTATATACCACCTACCTACTCATTATGAGCACAACATAATTTTATATTCAATTTTCTCGACGATAATTTATGACTTGAATTTGAAATATACACTATAAAAACATTAAACATTTTAAACTGAATTGACTGAATATATGGAACCAGCTAACGGCTATAATAAGTATTGATCTTTCGTTTAAACAGTAAGTGCAACAATATAACAGTATGTACAGATGTACAGTCAGCAAAACTGCGACTGCGCAGAAACAATAAAAGGTTTATAATAAAGTGAGCTGTACCATACAATCTCAACCTCCTTCATTTAAAAGACGTTTAACAAATATAAACAAAACTTTAAATAGTTTAAGCGCATCTAGAGATGCATCTCGAAGTCAAAAGACAAACTCATTGTCTCCCCAACGGTCGTCGGCAATGCGACTTCTCAATGGAGCTCGGCGAAGATAAACTTTGCGATTCTACTCATACTTATATAAAGTTCGGGCGAACACTTCAACTGGGGAGAATCACCTGAAAACATTGGCCTCGGAAACAACGCCATGTCAAAAAACTTCCTAACAAACACTCGCCGGCAAAACTTTCAGGATAACATACCAATAGAAAGTTTTACTTGCTCATAAGTGATTCGGTTGTTTTTTATTATCTAATGTCGCCTGCCAGCGAATTCGAAAGCCACATAGCATTGATATTGGTTAGATTCAGACCAAGCCAACTCTGCGCAGGCTTTGCAATAACGAACTATGGAAATGTCATCATAAACGTTAATTTCTATGGGTACATATATTTTCTAGTTTCCCTCACAGATATACAAACATTTTTCAATGTTAATCAAATGAAATATTCGATTTTTTTACACTACCAATTATTATAATTTTCGGTCACTATCGTATATTTACAGCGGCTTGAAAAACAGGCTACCCTAAATACGTGAGGCTGGAAATTTGCTGATATGCAATTTTTATCAGTGTTTTTACTAGCCACACAACAGAACTGTGAACTTTTGACGACATTTTGAATGACATGCTTCTATGATAAAGTTAGTAAGTGTTAGTTAAAGAACTACAAAAGCGTTTTTGAAATTTTAGGTGTAAACAGTCTATACAAAAATAGATAATATTTATACCTGATTGAAAATCACAAATTATTTTACCTTCAAAATAGTGAAATTCACAAAAAAGATCGTCAAGTGTATACTTAAAAAACATTAACTGAAGTCTATTGTGTGTGTCAATGTAGGCTTCATAACGGTTTAGCAACAACTGCTTTTTCGATTAACTTCTCTATTTCCGCTATCCAAAGGTTGTCTGGAAGAGATCGCTCTTTAGCGATAAGACCGCCTGTTGTCTGCCTCTACATTTAATCAATTGTTTATTTTCTTGTATCTTTTTACCGAGGTGTGCCAATAAAGAGTATTCTATCTATCTATTGTAACTCTGTTGCTGGCTGAACCCTCGATGAAAATCATATAACATTATTACACGGAAATTTTCTCGCATCAAAATTTAAATATGACGGTCGACATATCCCTGGTTCTGATCCCGGTAGGGGCATTTTTTTGTGTGATGAGCACAGATATTTGTTCCTGAGTCATGGGTGTTTTCTATGTAAAGCCTGACCAGTAATATATGATCACGCGCCATATTGCGGAATTTTATTGGAACTAAATTTTTCATACTAAACTGAACTGTCACCCTACACATGAGAACAGCGGCCTCTTGACCAAGATCATATATTTCTGGTCGGGCTTTATATATGTATTTATCTATATACTTATGAATCTCGTCGCCTAGTACCCATAGTACAAGCTTTGCATAGTTTCGGGCTAGGTCAATTTGTGTAAGACTCTCCCCAATATTTTATTTTTAATGACAACCCAATGACATAGGTATACCTCAAGAAAATATATAGAGTTATATTTTTGTTATAAACTCTCTAAGTGGCCCTTTCAGAGAACTTCCAGTATTGTCTATCTTGCACTGTAAAAAAAAATGAAATCGCGGAAGAGTAATTTTGAGACTTGGCAAAAGAATTCTTTGGCAGCGTAAACGAAAACATTCCGTTTTGCATTGATGTTTTTAAACATAGGAATAGCAAAAAATCCCTAGAAATAGGAATAAACAATAAGAAATTCTACGATGAATATCCCAGTCGTTTAACCAAGCTAATTCAACAGCGATGCAGGCAAGTTGCCGGGATAAAGGTATGAAGTCTGCGGAGAGCAGGATTAAACTTGTTTTTAAGTTTATCGTGGCTTTAATATTGTTTGGAAGGACTTAAACACAACGTATAAACCTAACTAGTACGAACTAACTTACACACAAACTGAATTATGCATACATTTATGACATGAAGTCTTTAATAGTAGGTACACGATTGCCGAGGCGGGGTAGGAGACAACTAACTATCAATTTTAACAGACGACCCTGGTGTTTAATTTAAGGCCTTTCTCACAGGTGCTCCCTGAATCAAATCAAACGCGTTGGCACTTGTATTTAACACACAGGCCAATTCGAACGTATACTGACATCCGAATGATATCCAAATTAAGTTATTTAGTTATCGTGCATTTCGCTCGTACTTGTCCGTACATGTATTGGCGCAAGCGAGACGCAAAATAACTCATTGATTTAAATATCATTCTAATATACGTTCGAATATTATTGACAATCACTGCCAGCGATCCGCTAGGCGGGTTCTCTGTTCGTAGGCGCTTTACGCTACACACGGTATTTCCCATGTTGTCAGCTACGCTCGTAGCGCGTAGCTCGCGCTGGCAGTGAATGTGTTAAATTACAGCACAAATATCGTAGATAGATCTTATTGGGATCACAGCGGAATCGAAATAAACGCCAATTTTGACATTTCGTGTAGTTATAGATATTTTAAAGATCTTTCCAAGATCTTAAACGTGTCTTAATCATTCTTCTTATCGGCCCGTGTGACAACACGACGCAACGTGTTTCGTAGTTAAACAAAAATTAAATACCTCTACGAATAATTTGATGCGTAAAGCGAGTCTACGATGTTTATGTATCACTTTTAAATTATTGATATTGACCATGAACTATGTGCAAGCATGCACTTTGCCACCCAAATTGTACCAACAAAGTCAACCTTAATTTGAGAAATTTATTATTAAGTAACAGTTTTAGGCGTAATTACATAGGTTCTTTAACTTAATAGGCTGTGATTAATTTCATTTAATGCAATTACAACTAAATGCAACGAATTTTTCTTGATTAATAAATGTTACTTCCATTAGGTACACTCTGTTATTGTAATTATTAACTCGTAATTCAATTACGTTTTGCCCAACACTGTCAAGTAGCCACAACAGTAGTACAGTTACCCAGTAATAATACCCCCTTCGCAAGAATTTTTTATCGACTTAGGATAAGGAATTAATAGCATAGCAAACCAACGTCTTCAGTAGTTTAAAAAGAGTCTGAAGCCCTCTTCAGAGTAACTAAATGTCTAGATGTTTTATTAACATTCTTTTCATGAACATTGTCGGCTGAGCTATTAATATTTTCAATACAGGAAAAAATTAAAAGTACATACCTAAGTACTTCGATCATGAAAGCTACTCCAATATTACTGCTATATACTTAATAGTAGGGACGTATGTAATAGAATTTGAAATTTTTGAATACAGACCTGCCTAAATTGCTTTACGACCAACGAGAACGTGAATGAAAATGTTTTTAATTTATTTTCCACGGTAAAGTGGCTTAGTTTCCGTCAACAGGATTTCCTAAATTGCATCCCACTTACATTTCCGCGCGTCAAGTCTAGGGAGTGTACAAAAACATGGTCCGTAATTTGCTAAGACGAATAACGTTTGATTTAATCCGGCACGTAGGGCCGGCCGGGTCCGTCGATTTACTTTTATTGCTATTTCGTTTTATTTCGCAAGCTTGATGCTGTCTGATGTGGCCCTGTTTTCGGGATCGTTAACGGGAAATGTGCTAATGATTTTTACACGGCCGTGGTCTAACAATAAACGCGCTTGATGCTCTCGAACGGGGATGGCCCTATATTCCTGCTAATGCGAGACAATTAACATTTATGTTATTTTTAAATCATATCTTAATTGCTTTACATGTGTCTAATTTTTCTAAGTGGTGGCAGTGGCTTGGTTTTGATTAAAAACCAAATCACTGGCATTTACAATATCAACGACATAGAAATGATTCTTCCACCAATAAAAGGTGTCTAATAAAAGTCAAACTAAGTATTTGAAAACAACGTCTAGTCGTCGAAACAACTCTTAAAAATATACGTATGAAGGAACTTCCAAAGACGTCGTTAGAAGTCAATTAGTGTTCAAATGAAACATTTGAAAATATTTATGATACCAACTTATTTTTTCAAGTTACAATTGCTTTACGTTACATCTTCAATATCGCTCTGTTAAAAGACACTGTGAAATCGACAAAGCGACTGTTTCATTTTGGAGGTGAAAGCAATTTCGTTTCTTTGTGAGATAGTATTGCCTCTAAGTAGGCGGAGTGCCTATATGTAAAGTGCTTATGGATAGCTTTTCTACGTTGCGTGGAAAACGCAAAATTCAAATAAAATACAACCATGTTTATGTTTCTCAAAGCACTTATAATATCGTATTTTACGCGGGGAAAGAAATAACTGATTAGAAAGTGATAAAGAAAGAAAGGAAAGGTAAAATAAAAAAGATAAACCGCATGTGGGTCTTTTAATTCTGAGCTTGTACATCTTCTTATTTGTTAGTTTGCTTTTTTTATACGAATCAAACGACCTGACTACTTACTGCTTATATAAAAAATACAACTTTTCTTATCGATAAAATATCCCACAAAATAACATTTTAGAATTTAAATGATTAATACACCACAATGTTCGCGTGGGCTACGACTACGGCGTATTAGCACAACTTGATCTGCTATCGGTGTCAACAGTCGCCATCAGATATATCGGAGCGGCCAAGGTGCTCAAAAATATCTGGACACGCACTCTAACGCCTTGACAATAGAGACTTGTTCAGATATTTGTGAGTACCATGGCGCTGAACATGGGTACTGATAAGAAAATTAAGATTTTCCCTTAAAGCTAAAGCGGCACCCACCCGAACTTTAAAAATTGATTGTTGTTTTATTATTGATATGGTATTATTACTCGCAGCACAATAGGCTCACACCAATATATGAGAATAGTGGTATCAAAATGAGGTTAAAATCATAGTCATATTGGCATAAAGTAAGTTCGAATTGGTATCCTAATCAACTTTTAAAACCTCATCTTAATCTGTTATTGCTATGTTAATGACCTGCATACAATGCCCCATCACGCATAACAACAGTACATAACTATCGAAAACTCATTATATTTGAAACGTATTGTCGCGCACTGAATTCAGAGCTCTTCCGAACTTCCAACGTCACTTACTATTGTCATAAATCGAGATTTACACTTAGTTTCCTGAAATATAACGTTATATTTATTCAATATTATAGAACAGGTTAACATCTATAGATTTACTTATACTATACGGTTCTAATGTAATGAAGTATTCTCATCGATATTAAAGTCCATAATCCCAATGCGCCCACGATACCCACTCTTCGGGATACCACATTTTTTCTGATAATGTTAAGTGATACGTACAGTAGAAAATCAAATTTAAAGCCTTATCGTATGTGTCGCCAAGTGTGTACAACGAGCGTCATAATGTAAATCTGTTGGATAAAAAGTTTTTTTTTTTTAATTTTCCCTAATATATTCGTTCCAATTCGGATAGCACTACCTGCATTCTGCATTTTGGGACTGTGTTTTTGTTACTTCTAGTCTTTGGTTAAAACTAACCCAATACAAGGCGTAACATAAATAGTGGGGAACCGTTTAAATATGCCCATATTCGGTATCCTGTTCTGATTAAGAAAAGTAGAAGAAAATATTTTTTATAACAACACTATTGTTGTATATGTAAAGTCAAAAATTTCTTCCTAGATTATCATTAATTACGTACTGTTTGCCTGGTAGGAACTAAATTATGCTTGTATATTTATCTAGGGTACCTATATAACTTTATTAGTTTGCTTTTTTTATCTATTAGAAATTTTTCGTTTATATAAATTGTATGTAAAAAGTATCACAAAAGTTGGCACCGCATTCGCAACGTTCCGAGCGTAACAGAAACTGGGTGAGTCGTTTCGATTGAATCACTTTTGCAAATAGGCCTCATCACCGGCGGGCTACACGCTAAAGTGTACTGTGTTACGAGTTTATGCGATAGGAATTTATATTAATTTCCTGTGCCAGTCCGTCAGGAAAGCAGTTGGATGCAGTCGCTGTGGCTAGCGCAAACACTGCGGTCGCCCGTCTGTTCTGACCTGTTCCAAACACTGCAATGGACATGCCCATATAAACTCGCACGCTAATTTTACCACAATCACGGAATTTCTGTCTGGTAATTAAGACATGGAGGCCGATTTGTGCTTATCATTATATTCATTTGATTTCACTCTTACGTCATTGGTTCGTAAATCCCGCTCGTACATAACAAGTAATAAAATAACATTCGGTTGCTCTTGAAATTCAAAAAATTGAAATCATCGCAAAAAAATATATATATATATATATATTATATTAATATTATATGACAATATTATATATATGTACACTATACAATGCAAATATTATGATGTACTATTGTACCTTACCCCATCTACTACTAAACTTAATTAACTAAAATTCAACCAGGATTAAATAAAAATAGGAATATATATAAATTTGGCCATGTGATCGTCTAGTGTATTTACGTTGTGAACCTTAGTACCCTTCGTCTTTTATGTGAAAACTGATACGATTTGGATTTTTCAAAACTATCCCTAAATATCCTATGAATTTGTAAATATTCCTACTGTATATTTTTATTAACACTATTGTTAGACAAATAAAAAAATAGTAAATAATATATATTTTTTAGAATTTATCTCCTACCGGGCCCTACCGTGACCAGTTACCGTGAACAGTAGTAAGCCCTTTTTGTTTGTAATTTAAAACTTATATTTTCCTTTTAATATATCTCATCGCTAACCTAGCTAGCTAAAGGAAAATATGTATATGTAACCATAAGTAAATATTGCAAAGAATAGTACGTACAAACATACTTTATCTACTGTCACGCCCGGATGAAGACGGGTCTCTAAGCTAATTAATACCCATTTTATTTTATTTTATTTTTAATAGGTATTCCTAAG
Source organism: Cydia pomonella (assembly GCF_033807575.1). Lineage (NCBI taxonomy): Eukaryota > Metazoa > Arthropoda > Insecta > Lepidoptera > Tortricidae > Cydia > Cydia pomonella. Next base: position 9,642,584 of record NC_084705.1, on the reverse strand, counting down.
CACTATGTAATATTACTCTACCAACGTTTCGTAACCTAATTTCAGACGAGAAGAAACGCCAAGAAACTCATCTGAATGTACTATTAATGTATGGAATACTGAAAACAATCGTCTATTAAATATGACTTTATGTACCCTTTAATTCCCCAGTTATAGAAAAGCTCAATTGTCACTAGTGAACTGCTCCGCCTGTCACTAGCTCCCTATAACAAAATTATTTAGTATGTCCTCATTTAACTTTCTTCCCCTATCTCACCCAATGTAAAAATATATAAACCTTCAATCATATTTAATGTACGAGCCTCAGTAACCCATCCATATGCTACTGAAGATAGATTTTAATTTATTTTGTAATTAAAGATAGTTAAAACTCTAATGATTTTAGTTTTGTATACAATCAAACTAAATGTGAAAGAAAATAAATAAACCTAACACCCAAATAATGACTCTACCCTAACTCTACCCCAAATTCACCTATTCTAATGTGTGTAAAACTAGAGGCGAACCTCTATTTTTACAGGGAGGAGTGTGTGTGTGAGGGACCCTAATTTAAGCTCTAAACGTTCGGCCGACAAAACCGAGGTATAGCAAACCCTAGTGTCTGTGTGATTGCCTCCCCCCATCTGTGTTAGCCGAAGCCTGGGTACAGATGAATAAGGCGCCCTAACCATGTATATAATGTGTATAAATAAATATATTTAACAAGACAACGCTTCTTCAATTACCAACAGATTTCAATGAGTAAGGATTACTCCTAATGGTCCACACGTGAGACCCTCATATCCCTCTGTCAGACCTTGAAGAGAACGTAAGAGGTATAATCGTCACCTGTGTTGGTAAAAAGGCTGACGCCAGGCCCCTCTCGCGACCTGGACCTAACTCTCTACTGGATTCCCGAGTAAACCTGCTTGTCACCGTTTGGTTAGGTGTACTCGGTAGGTTGACCATGCAACCTGACACTGAACTGGCTCTAAAATACAAAAAAATCCACAAAAATAAGTAAGTATTGACACTAAAATAACAATTGAACAGATTGACAAAGAACAGCATAGTAGCTACGCAAAGTCAAACATTCAATCGTCAAAATAACAACCTTTATTTTTACGTCTACGAATAAGCCAGAGAAAGTGACAATCCGACGGTCAAAATTATAATGGCGGTCCTGGCTTAAAACTGAGCTATTTATAACTTTCGGCAAACGCTCCAGACGTGTTAGACGCGTCTCTCGTACTTATCGCAGGGTAAAGGCACCAATAGTCAACCCCTCCACGAAATTTCTATGTTCAAGAACGTCTCATTTGCCCACTAATTGATCAATAAGAATTATGAATGTTTTTACTCATCAATAGTTTAATAAAGTTTAATTTTTACAAAGAATAAAACGTAATTTAATTTAGCTTATGGAAATATTTCATTAAATATAATGCAAGGGCCTTTCCGCCAGCAATCAGCCTCCCATCTACCAAGACACAGCCTTTAAGTACCCAATCTACAGCCATCCCATTTTAACGCCTGGCTATTGGGTTCCGAGTTCCGTGATTTCAGTGTCCAGTGGTCAGCCATAGGATGACTACTGAGTATTTGATGAATTTCAATGAAATAAAGTCATAATAATGTAAATATTTAAAGGTGCTTGATTTAACGACTTACATTGCATTTGAAAATAAAATCTTGAAACCTATGCTCAGCCTCTATCGGCTGTCCTCTGGGTCCACGATTCCTTTAAAATTACTGCCTCAAATCCAGTAATCGGCCAGGGTTTACTTTATTATGGATTTATATTAATTTTTTACTTTTTCCAGATAAATTAAGTATTAATTACGTGAAGCAGTGCACATGCTTTTTAAAAAAATATCACAATTCGGCTGCTAACGTCTGATCAAAATACCATGTGACGCTCCAAAAAAATGGCGCATATGACATATCCCTTCATGTCAGAAGACAGCACTTCTTTGAAGTAGTGTTGTGGTTTATGCTAAACAATTCTTTTAAAAATTAAGCTACTTTTCAATTCATACTTTATTAATCTATAATAACACCTACTTTTGGCACACTGGTGCATGGCTGAGCACTGATGCCTTTACCTTATACGTTTGACTAGTTTATTACCCTTTAAACTCGAGTACCAATCACTTTTTCTGAGTAACGACCCACTACGAAACATGATTTAGTTAAAGTCTTTGTTTGTTGTTTAGAATTTCTCGTGAGAATATTTTGCTTCTATTCCATTAAACTTACGGAATTAATTTATTAGATATATACATACTATTTACTAGTATTTTGATTAATATTGGAACATAATAATTGAGGTTTTTAGTTTATGAAAATGATATGGACCGTTTATTTGTGTCAATTATTTTTATATGTTAACTAGATCTGCTAGTGCGTCTAGTTACACTATCACGTTAAAACCTATTACAACATAAACCAGTTTTGCCGAACAAAAGGGAACTATCAACTGACCGATCTGGGGCTAATAACGAGCGCAAACAAATTATTGAGCCTGGCTTCTATTAGAACTATATCCATCATAGCTAATAGGATAAAACAAACAGAAAACCAATTAAGGTTAAAATATAAACGTTAGTAATGACGGGAGAATTAGAGAAGGAAAACATGAGACCTTCATGGACTTCGTGCTAATCTCACACTTAGGTTTGTATTAGGTATAGGTTTTAAGCGGTTCACGTAAGCCTTCAAATAGTTCTCTGATTTCTTATATCACGGGATACCGCTGCGTTATCCAAGTGGCAAACTCCGTTTAATACGAGGGCATAAACTAGCAAACAAGTTTTATCTCCGTAAAGTTAGCGTCGCACCTTCATCCTTCACGTGCTGATCTCCTTCGCAACAATAAAGTAACGCTAAATCCTGCCACACCGGGATTACACTTTACAAGTATCGAACATGTTTAAATTGCTAAATCGTTGTTTCTTTACTGATTCGCTTTAACCTGCTATAAGAAGAACAATTTACAATTTATACCTTCTACACTCACCTACTTACATAGACGTTAAGTACTTACTCGGAATCCTCGCAACATTCATGATGGCATTTTTCATCTTCCTAGCATTTCATCACGGCTAATTTAGGTCCTCAGCATCCTAATCATAAGAATTGGCTCAAGCACTAGTTTTTACTGCCATCTGTTCCAGAGGGGAAAGTATTAGTTCTCACCGAGATTAAAGTCCTTTTTCCTCCAGATGTTTTCTTTCACCAAAAAGCAAAAAGGCTTAAGATAGCAAATATTATGGTTAAGCATTATTAGATTTAAAAAAAACCGGTCAAGTGCGAGTTCGTTTTACTCGCGCACCGAGGGTTCCGTACAAACTCTGAATTATCTTATGTAACTATAAAGCGAAAGAATTTTGATCAGAAGTACCTATACTAAGTATAATTGTGTACAGCGCCATCTATTCGGCAAATTGTCTAACTAATTTGCGCGATGTAATACACGTATAGGTATGTTGGTTTTTCGAGAATAATTCTCTATCATGTAAACTGATTTGAAAAATTATTCTTTTATTTGAGAAAAGGAGTCTTTAATGTAATCTCATAGCAATTTCCAGTGTAATAAACACACGTATAGTTGGTGGTTAAATTGCAAACTGAATTCGGGAAAGGTTTTTTCTGATAATATTTTTTCTGTAAAATTTATTGTAATATTAATATTATGCAAAAATTTCATAATTTTTCTTCGATAAACTTCGGACATAAGGGGGGATGGTATTTTTTTCACATTTTCCTCTATAAATCATTTTTTTCCACTACTAAAAAATGATAAAAAAATGTTTTGGAATGGGCAATTTGAGCTCTTTCAAATGGTACCCCATTTGCCCTAGTCACTAGACTTCGAAATTTTGCCCTCTCTTCATATTGAGCATTTCCCATAGTTATTAAAAATAAAATAACAAAATAATACTTTCAATGTGTCTGAGTTAGCGTTGTTCATAACTATTCCAAATTTCAAATCGATAGCTTAAGTGGTTCTCGAGATATTTAGCGGTGTGACAGACGGACGGACGGACAGACAGAGTCGTACCATAAGGGTTCCTTTTGTACCTTTTTGGCACGGAACCCTAAAAACAAACATCCCTTTAAGTTCTAATTAATTTATATAGATATTATTACATAAGTCTAAGTTAGTTTATTTTTGTTATTTGTAGTTTTATGAAGGTTAGCAATATCGGGTGACCATCTTATACATAATAACTTAGTACCAGTACAAGTTATATAAAAAATTTTCTTTTTGTGTACTTAATAAAATAAAAAATCTAATAAAGTTGTTGTGTAAATGTTTTGCAATCATTATAAAAACTACCTTATAAATCGCACACTGTGCGCGTTTCATAAGTAGTATCACAAGTAGGACCTATCTAGTTACTTTCAATAGCTTTCACGCCCACTCTATTGGTTTGCGCGAAGTTTTTATTCAAGTATCTTTGATAGTTGAATAGCTGGCAGACATCGATCGAAATGTCAATAGAAAATAATAGGTACCTAAGTTTCTAAAGTCAGGAAGAAACTTCTTGTATTAGAAATCCCCAGTGTTTATAACCGACCACCTTCCAATAGGGACCGTGCGCGTTGGAGGGTCTGCCATCTTGTGGCTTGAATCGGAACCATAAACATGCACATTTACACGTCACGTGTTTTCTTGTGCATAGTAGGTTCTGCCATCTTGTGGGCTACATCGGAACAAAAAACATCACATTTACGCCTCGCGCCGGTTAGAGTAGCGCTACCTCGTTTCACGCAAAATAGGCACAATGGTTGTCGATTTGCGGAAAATGCCCAGAAGCACTAACTAACTAACTAACTAACTAACGTCTCGCGCCAAAAATCTGACGGCTCCTGTGCTGCCTCCTACAGTTCATGCACGCTCCCTATAGCCTTACCACGGCTGCTTTAACAATGTCAAACTGACATATTTGCTAGTCTGTGCGGAAAGAGAAGAGTCGTGAAATGTATTGGTTCCCTTATATTCCATGACTCTTCTCTTTTCGCACAGACTGTAACGTCTTCTGCGTCACTTACTTTCTATACATCTCGCTCGCATTAATATGCGAGTAACGAAAAAAGTTTTTAACTCGTAAGATAAAACTAAAAACTTTTTATTTTATTTAGATATAATTTATTTACGTAAAGAATAAAGCTGCTGATGGTAAAGCAAAGAAGAAATAATAAATTCAAGAAGTAATACATAACTTACATTAATTTAAGTTACTATATATTGCGGGCAAATGGGCGTGTCCGCCTTAAAAAATAAATAACGGTTTATATTTTTGTAAGGATCTAAGAGACACTAATTGTTATTTATACAATAATATAGTATAAGTAATCTTTACTCTTACGGGGTACTTAATTCATCGGCATCATTGATTTTAGGTTTCCATAGCCAATATGGCAAAGAAGGAACCCTTATAGTTTTGTAACACGTCCGTTCATCTGTCTGTCAGTATTCCACAATCGTTTTACTCAAAAGTTAAGAGAGATATATATCAAATTTAGAATATAGGTGTAGGTACTTTGTAAGGTGCTACTTTTTAGACAATGACCCCCTTCCGCCATCTAACTTTTGAATCTGGCTTTTTTAAATAAAATAATACGTAATAAATTCTTTGAACAAAAAATATTTTTGTCATGGTAGAGTCAAAAATATTTTTTTTTTCCTGACGTAAGTACCTCAATAACTTATTTTCTGACGTAAAAGCCGTAAAGGTACTCCCTTTTGCTAGTAAGTAGGTAGGTATGTTGCTTTTACATAGGTATCGTATGAAGATACGGAACCCCACATTATGCGTGGTCCGACACGTACTTCTTTCTTATGGATGTTCCCTGATTTCTCGAAGACGGATAGACCGAAGTAAAATAAATTTAGTAACACATGATTTCGTCTCTAAAAGCACCATTTAAGGAAGAGGAACCGCTAAAGATATAGACCTTAAAAACCATGGCATATTAGACTATTTAGTGAAAACTGTTATTTTACGTAGTACTTACTTGCAAGTACAATCACATGTATACACAATGTTAAAATAAATGAACAAACAAATGTGCTAGTTTCGCGACAAATTTATAGCTAACAGGCAGGCCGGCTAAGTGGTGCACATATAAGTAATCCTATAATTACCTCAGTTGAGAGGCTTCGTTTTCATTGGTCGTAAACCTCGATGGCTGCACAACACCGGACCGTCCTATTGCTCTATAAACCGTTGGCTAATATAGATTACTACACTTTCATGCTAGATTTACTTAAATACGTAGGTACCTAACACCGATTTTTTTTTGCCTTTTAACTATTTGACATGTAGCCCTGGTATTCCCCAGTAATTCATTAAGTTATATTAACACATGTATCTGCATCAACAATAGGTTTTGTGATCCAATTTCAGTAAAAGCGCGGCATAGAACAATTGCAAGAATGCTCTAAAAAGTACTTAGCTTGACAATCTCTGATTAAAATTCACCAAAAGGTGAATATCAATAGAATTTATGTAAAGTTAAAAGACAATTAATCAAAATTAGTGTCGTACCGTACGCAATGTCCCCAGATAATAAATTAATTAGGTCAAAACATAGCGAGGCCGCAGCGACGGGCGTCTTGGAACCCTGTAACGCAATATTACCATCTAATGAAACTTCCTGCGGGAGGAGGATCCTACCTGGGTCTCTATTCAAAAGCGTTAATTGACATGGCTGTGATATTGCTTGCGATATTCTGTTAAGGTAGGCCCACCTTTGTGCACATCACGCACCCGCGTGTATGACCCTATCGCTTTGTTTGGTCTGGGAAATTTCAAATGTTTCGATCTCTACATAGTTTACATTGAACATTGAAAACAATGCAGCTTTCATGTCGGTAACAATATTTTGTAATGATTGGTACTGCAAGAATCACTCTTTGACATAAAAAATTAAATAAACCTGTACCTACCTACAGCTAAACCAACATGTACCGCCTAAAATACTAGTACGGCTACCACGAACTTGACACTGACATATTCGTTATAATTCGAAATAACTGCCCCAGATGCACATCTATTAAAAATATTTACATCTAATTTAATAATCTATAAGCCTAATTTACTTTCTGCTAGTGCGTGAAAACTCTCAAGAATAAAATCGATGTTTTTTTTATTAAATGGAATCTACACATATCTTCGTAAGCAGGTAGCTAAAACAATAAATTTCTTCGAAATCGTATAGGACTGATTTGTAGATCACAAATATTGCTCATTAAATAGGAGGACAAGAATATGACAGTCGTGAATAAGCAATGAGTACAATAATTACTAAGAAAGAGTATCTTCTTAATTTAAATTTCAAAGGCCTCCGACAAAAAAGCCGCCATCTACTGAGTTTAAAACCTATCTAAAACTATCGCTGTAGTATAACGCAATCTTTACCGAAAACTGCAAATCGTTCAAGCCGTTTTGGAGATGAGAACATTAATATGTGTGCACAAACAGACAGCATATCACCCTAAATGCATATACTGTTACCGTTGCGTCGGGTGGAAATGTCACAGCATCAACACGTTCAAGTGTAAGGAGAACCAACCATCATCGGTGCAATAAATCAGTTTCAGTTGCCACATGCCCTGCTCCGCGAGTGTGGACTGCTCGATAAGCTAGACCCGGACTGAAGAGACGAATTGCTAAAGCCCTATCTACCAAACAGCGCCAGCGTTACTAGACCCATCTTACAATCCTCTTTACTGGCCATATTTACGGTAAAGAAAATACTCACGGTGGAAAATGTGAGTTCTTGCTACACTAGACAGTTCACGGCAATAACAATGTATACTACGTGCAGGTAAATGTCCGCGTGTTTACTACGATGCTCTAAATTTCGACGCATTACACGATTTGGCATCGGCGAATAGGTACGAGTATAATAAAAGAATAATATAAATACGAGTATACAATTTCATTTAAAATAAGAAGCACTAAATTCGTTGATTTTAGTTGACGTCTATAGAAGAAGAGAAAATAGGTACGTATATAATGATGATAACGTAATGCAGTTTGTTTTTGTAATTTTTATTTTTGTTGTTATTTTGTAGTGTAACCACAGTCTATTAAAACAAAATTATGTTTTACATTTATACACACACACTCACTCACTCACACACACACACACACACACACACACACACACACACGCACGCACGTACGCATAACTCAAAAATCAAAACTATACCTAAATGTGTAGTTATCATCGTTACCGAACCGATGCGTTTGACGCCCATCGCCCATAAGTTTAAATCAGATATTCTAATCAACAAACATTGTTTTACGCGGCGACCACAGCGTGAGACGCAGTGCGTCAGAGGCACATGAAAAAATATTATATCTTCATAGTATACTATGACATATATGTAAGGAGTATCCTTGTTTGTTGCTTGAAACGGAAACTGGTCCATTTGGTTAGGTACGTTTTTAATACAATTTTCTATGACCGTAACAAAACGGACAAATAAAAAGTGAAAAATATGTCTATGAAATTTTGGGGACAATTTTTCTCGCATGTGTAACGTAAGAGCTCGTGATTCAGAGTGGAGATAATTAAAAAAAAATCTGAAATAGGTAGGTGTGGGAGCCCTAAATCGCATTGCATATACAAAATTGTTCTATATTGTTTTAACGTATGAAAAATGCACGCGTTTGCTGCAAAAAACAATGACGAGTTTTCGGGACGCGAGACGCGACAATCGCATTCCTTTAATCGTATACATTTACGCACAAAACAACCGAGTGCTTTACTCAACTGAGCTAGTTTTCATCTACCAATAGGAGATGACATGCAACCCTATGCGACCCAGTTTGGAGGCTCTAGGCTACGGGATTATACTAATTTGTCACCCGATCGCAATTACATTATCTCACGTACGTCACTCCGACCCCTCACTTTGTAAGGTAGCGTTAGCGCCTACGTTCCTCGGGGGCCATAATTGTTCCATTTCACTGAGCACGATGTGCAAAACAGTAATGCTAGAGTTCGACCAAGCTAAATCTGCAGCGATTTTGATAGCCTAGTCTGTTCACGTGTTATTTTAAACATCAAACTTCTACGAAATTATAACATTTAAAATAACCACCATTTTTTGGAGTTAAGTTACGAAAAGCGGACCATGTCTCATTCAGTATGGAAATGGGTTATCGCTAAGATGATTTAAAGAAAAATTAAGCGAATCCTTGGAATCGAATTGTTGGGCTTGTTTTTTCTTTAAAAATTTTAGAATAAGGTAGGCACTTAATAGATTCAAAATCGACGAGGCCGTATAAATGGTGATTCACTGCGGAACCCGAAAAACGTTAAACCATACTGCATATTATTCCAATTAAAATATCAAATTAAAATTATAAATTATCACCCATTGCATTCGCCCTCTGGGGGCCTACCGCGAAAACCAAAATTCGCAAATTGCGAAGATGTTTCTCTTTTACTCTTACTAAGACTTAATTAGAGTGATAGAGAAAAATGACCGCAATTGACGAACTTCGATTTTCGCGGTTATAGCCCTGAATAGCGCTCCCGGTCAACTTATTGCAAATGACGTCATCTGCCCCCCGAGACTCGCAACAGCCGGCGCGGCGTGCAGCACTCGACACGGTGACGAACGTTTCACATAAATTAACAGGCATATCAACGCAGTTAAAAACAAGATACTTAATACGAGTAAACAATATCAAAGTTTCATTTATTTACTAAATGCCAGTGTTAGAATCATGGAGTTAGTAGATGGCTGTCGTGGAATTGGTAGGGTGTATATTTTTGTGTACGTATCTACAGCGTATAAGGTAAGTGATTTCCCCTCGGGCAACAACGACAGAGTTTTGTTTTGTACCTGTCTAAGCCATTGAGATTCTAAAAACACCTTTTACCTACTACTTAAAGTACTCTTTACTAACACTAATTAAATGTTTATATCACACTTGTACCTATTTATCAAACAAATCAATCGCATTTACTATACTTACAATTTTTATATTCTCACAACTGGTTTAATTTTAGAATGTACCACCTCCTGTAAGCATACATAGGTTGTTGTTGTTTTTGTGAATCATTTGAACAAACTCACCTCCAGATTTTCACAATAATGGAATTCTTTGAAATTATCCCAAATGTATTCAATGCTGCGGAATAATTGATCGTCGTTTACATCCACATTTTATTATTTTCTTCCATATCCTCGTTAAAAGAAATAGGTCGTTAAAAAAAGAAACAGCAGCATTTTACAGAATAACATTAAACAAGATTTGAAACAGTACATACATTGCAATAGAGAGCAAAACGAAGGTTTTATTTTTCGTTTTCAAAAATGCTTTATAGGTATAAACTACTAACTAACTTGGTACTAACTTAATAGGTACTCGTAGTTGTGATAAAATTGTAAATACACTACAGGCACATTCCAGATCCGCAGCTGTCGAAATTAACATTGAAGCACTGCATGTGTCTGCGTTACAGTGCATTTGATTTATTTGCAATCCAATACAAAACAATGATGTTTTATGGGCCCATCGCTGCGTTCACACTCCGCTGCTGTGATCCGGCGATGCATACGCTTTGTGCATTAAATGTACCAACCATTTATCACTCAAATCTCCTGTTTCGTACAGACAATGTGAATCCCATAACTTATGGTTTCGACAACTACGACTTTTAAATTTCATTCAAACTCTAAAATTGAATACCTTACCGTGTTCGGAAGTCGAGAAAAGATTTTACACGGAGTCGAATAGATACAAAGTTTGACTGTTCGCATATGTTCACGACAGATATATATGGCACGTTGGTTGCATTTACGGCGTCCCGAAGACATTACTAAAGCCATTCCCTTATCTAATGTTCTCCTTGGATTTATTTAACTTTTCCACGCCTCGGAATCTTGAAAATCATTCGATAAAGATGTCAACATGAGAAAGGTCACCGTTCTCGAACCGAACCGATACATTTCGTGGTTCTTTATTTATGTTATGAACACTCCTACACTAACATTTTGGCTTATATTAGGTATTAGCATCCCGTTAATTTACGATTATATAGGTACATGGAGGAGGCCTATACCTAGATGGGGTCCAAACTAACCTTTATTTGATTAGTACAGAAAATTATTTAGTTTAAAAATAGTTTGTATAAGTGGTTACACATTCTCATACTCATTTATGAATAATATAATTACATATTACACGGCAAAACAATAAATTAAGTGGGGTAAATTAAGTTACAGTTATTATTTCTCTGTATTCATTTTCCGTCTGAGATTAGAGTTTTTTACAATCAATATGTATTTAGAAGTAAAATAATAATTATTAAGTTACAATTACATTTGAATCTCCTTGAATTTCACGGGGCTATAAATCATTATTATTACAGTTTTGGTTTTAAAATTTTTCAAAAAAAATACAGTTACAGAATAAAAAATCTTAAAAAATACCTCTACATATTTTAATTTTAAGACGATTGTCGGCCCAATGCCCTTGAGCGTCGGGGCCTTGGAGCGGAGCTAAGAGCTAAGCGCTCTGTCTCCGCGCTATACTCATGACGATCGCACGCAACGACGTTCAAAGAATAAGATGCAGCGCAGAGGCACACGGGTGGAGCTACACTCGTATTTGTGTATTATCTTTTGCAAACGTTTTGTTGTTTGTTATGAGTAAATCATGCATTTGGTGAAGGTCGTATGTATAAAAATATACTCCCATATGCGCATACAACTTCACAAGCCTCAATTAGTTATGTTGTATTCCTTTCTTACAAAATTATACATCAAACGGACAGATTAAGACAACTATTAATATTAGGTATTGAATTGAGACTTGAGACTTGTAGTGTGTTTCCAAATAACGCCATAGTTAATTTATAAAATAACTATAACATTTTTAGAATTGTTACCTATTAGACTAATATTATTTTTCGAGTAGTTGATTGATAAATAAAATAAAAAATATAGATCGTGTCATTCACGAAACCGCGTGCCTGGACTCGTAATATAATGTTATTAAAAGTTAAATTTGATAAATCTGCACGTCATCGAACATAATTGGTTTCGAACTATTAGTATAACCTTAACCTACTTATAATTCGGAATGTCTCCGAAGGGTCATTCCGAAAAAATACCTACCTAAACTCTAAAACGATGCAATTGTAGGTGATATAATGTTAAATCCGAAAAGTATAATCGCAAAGATATTCGAGTTTTAGGAGCTAGACTCCGTTTTTGACCGTAAACTGCAGTGGCTACCAAATTTGGATAGTAAAAGAGTGCTAATTTTACGAAAAACAGCTCTTTGTATTGTAGCATGTGTACCCAGAAATACATCCTACCGAGATTTATTTATATCAAAAATAAAATTAACTGTATGCTCGATATATAAACACGATACATATGAATGTGAAGCGAAACTTGAAAACATTTAAACGAGCCGATGACGTCCACAATTATAACACACGAAATGCTCATCGTCTCATGATTCATGAACATTCGTAAAAGGCTGGCCTTGTGTACAAAGGATCCCAGAGTAATTGGATCCCCTTATGAAAGTTACCTAAACGTGTGAAAGACAGCCAGTGTGTCGGAATTTTAGTCCCAACTAAAGCAAATACTGCTAGAAAATAATATATATTGTATGGACGAATTCCTGAAACCTTGAACTGTGTTGTATTGTTTGTTATCTTGTATTTTATAATGTACTCTTGACGATCATAATATTAATTCTTATATATTGACAATAATTTATAGTACAATGTAATATTATGAAATAAATAAATATCATAACGGCCCGCAGGGCAGCTTGTGGCGAGCTGCTGGGGAGTAACGACCCCACGGACCCGAGTACTCCCGAGAGTCGGTCAGGGTCTCCGTCTCCGGCGTGTCTTCGTCGGTCGGAGTGGACCCCAAGGGGACCCGCAGGACTCTCAGCTCTGGCTTGCCTTCATCAGAGAGGTGTCGTTAGAGCTAAATGCTCCAGGGGTGAAAGTGAAAATTTGCATAAGACGCGAGTTGGCACAGTGGCTGTTATCAGCCACTGAGCAGAAAGCGGCGTACACCTCTCGACACCCCTGAGCCGCTCACACCGGTGTTGCTCCTGGTCGTCTTCACGACGGCAGTTTCAGGGGCCCATCTAGTGATACCCACCGCCTGCCTCGATAGTGAAAACATTGTTATGGCAGGTGTCCGGACGTCTTTGTCCAATAACCCAGTCTCATTGTCCACCCAAATTTCAATCCATAGACCGTTTTACTGTTCACTTTTTCTACAATAGTCCCAATGCCTGCTGCGACCGGTTCATGGGTATCTATTGTTGCACCTGTGAACGGGTTCCAGCAGGCATTCTACATGACATTAAATCTCTCCAAAGGGCCTCTACGTGTTGGATCTATATCCCCACGCAAGCCTATCAAAATACCGGGATTTATAGGCCCGTGAAATCCAAGGAGATACAAAAAATAATAATTCATACATCCTATATACGTCCCACTTCTGGACACTCGCCTACTCTCATGCGCGAGAGGGGCTTAGGCTCTAGTCCCCAAGTTGGCCCAATGCGGGTTATGGACTTTACGATCTTCACATACATCTTTGAAATTCTTCATGAATGTATGCAGATTTCCTCACGATATTTTCCTTCAATGAAAAGCTAGTGGTAAATATCAAATAATGTTCCGTACATAAGTTCCGAAAACTCATGGATACGAGCCAGGATTTGAACCCGCAACCTCCGGATAAAATGTCAGATGTCAGATCCACTTGACCACCCCGCTTTACACTACTAAATATATACTAAATGTTTTAACAGGTACTATACATACAACGTAATAGGTAGCTTATGTTAAACCAATTATTTATTGTTAAGAAAAGGAACATTATTAACGCGGGGGGGGCGGGTTTAGGGTCGGCAACGCGCATGTACCTCCTCCGGAGTTGCAGGCGTACATAGGCTACGGAGGCTGCTTACCTTCAGGCGGGCTGTATGCTTGTTTGCCACCGACGTAGTATAAAAAAAATTCAAAACGTAAAACTTGAATGACAAAATATGTCTGTTAGGAAAAAAAAACTCAAACATACGTGGGGTACATTACATTACTTTCATAATAATTGACCGCAAAACACCGTGTTGCGCGCGCTAAAGCGTGTCACAACCAAACCAGCGCTCTGCAGTTATTTATCCTTTGGCCACAATTACTCCGATATTATAGCACTTGGGCTATGCACAAGCATTCATAGTGCAAGGAAAGCACAGAGTGACGAGCGACACAGCCTCCTCGTCTTAAAGTTGGCACACGACTAACGGCCACGTCTTTTTCCAGCGCACGAAATGAGAAAAAATGATCGATTTCTTAAAAAAATATTAATTGATTAACAAAAGCTATGTTGTATTTGTAGAACCGGTTAAAATTTTTAATCGATTAAGCCGTTTAGTAGAAATAAGAAAGTTAGCCGCAAAATGGCCTGTCGTATAATATTTTTAAGGTGAAACTATACATTTTAAGAAAAAAGTCAAATGTTACGATTGTTGTAGGTACATAAAATGAACATTGATATATATATTTTCCATATTTTTTGTGGACCCAATTAGAAGAAATAGCCTCTAGAAAGTAACAGTTTTTTTTCGACAATAACGGCGCGTAGCGCCTTAAGCGGATAGGGTATTTATATTTACATACCTACTTAAACACGAGATAGTACCTTTATGTAAAAACGATGATAATTTGAAACAATAAGTGTTGATACTGTTGATAAACGTTTTATTTTTACCATAACATGTTTCAAATGGATAACATGAAATACGCATTATCAACCTTTATTCGTTTATTATGTAAAAGTAAAAATAATACTTTAACTTTCAATGTAAAAAACATCCATAAAAATGTTATCATTTTAACTTCTCAAATGTAACTGTTTTTAGGGTTCCGTAGCCAAATGGCAAAAAACGGAACCCTTATAGATTCGTCATGTCCATCTGTCTGCCGATTATGTCACGGCCACTTTTTTTTTATTCTAGAGCAATGAAATACTAAATACTAGTTGGGCAATAAGTATTTACCAAAACTCCTGGATCTTAAAACGAATAGTGTCGCAATGCCTGAATCCCAAAATGGCTAAATATATTTTCTCAATATACTACATTCCCAAAATGCCTAAACTATAATTTGACGAAAAGCTATTATACAATAGAGAAAAAATATTACACAATAGACGAATTTTTCAAGAATCAGTCTTGAGCGAACATTTTTTTTTAACTTTATTGCACAGTAAAAAATATACAGTTACAAAACGCAAACTTAATGTCACACGGCATTCTGTACCGGTCAATCTTTAGGCCAAACATAGAAGCAAAGTTGGTGTGGGGTATAAACAAAGAACACTAAAGCCTTGATTTACAGTTACTACGTTGATATTAAATAGGCAATGAAATTTAATCGGTGACCAGGAACCAGTTTGCGCTTGAACGTGAACTTAGTCTCGGTAAATATATGATCTGTGGTCTCGGCTTGTCGTATATGCTGAGAGAGAGACCATTCCAGAGACGGATGACTTGTACGGTGAAAGAATTGGACATAGCGCTGGAAAAGTGATGGGAGACAACTTTAAGGGCCTACTAAAGCCGCGAATACCGGTTCGTAAGCCACGCCCGCTAGCTTCCTCACTCCCCGCTAGCACGCACACATGGAAGCGCTCCGCGGAGTCCGCGGCGCACGTGAAGGTGAAAGCTCCATCTAGCGTTACAAAAGTTAACTACGATTATACGCGGTCGGCCAGAAACTTAATTCTTAGAAAATAAAAAAGATGGCGTTATTACTTGCTACTAGAAAATAAAAAAATATATTGTTGTAAATTGTAATAAATCTGAGACTACAATATAGCCAATTTTTATTGTTGATTTTTGGAAGATGTTAATAGTATAGTTAATTGTAAGTATAATTTACATTGTTAGTTATCATATTTTATTTAGTAATATATTGTTGAGGCAGGAAATACAGGGTGCCGTTTTCCGACGACCAATTTTTCGGATGATAGTGAATCACAGTTGTCAGTGGTAACTACCTACATATAAAAAAGAAAAAAGTAAGTAATATGGTAACAACGAAAACTACCAAAAAAAAGTGAAGTAAGTATTTTTATTACGCTGAAATATGTAATATTCAACTAATAACTTTTAAACAATACTCAAACAATCAGGGTGATTCTTAAATTGTGTCCAGAAAAATATTTTTTCATAAAAGCTTTTTATGTTACGTATAAAAAGCATTTTTTTGATGCATATGGTCAAGCTTAATACCCTCAGGAAAGGTAAATAAAATGAGTACATAATCACGGCTGTCACAAAGTGTCCCTCAGTCGTGACGTTTCGGCATTTTGGTGGCCAACTCCACTATTTTGAATTATACAATATTTTTAATATAGCCTAAGTTACTCCCATGACTACGACACATCGAATGACAGCTCATACGTTGAAATTCGTCAAACTAGCGCTGTAGAGCGTGACAAAGAATCGGATACACATCATACATCCACATAAACGCGGAAACCATTTTTCTGCTTTGGCAGTTGGGCAATAATAACAAATGAACGTAGCTAAAAAAATCCATTTCTAAAGAGTGAATATGCCTCTAAATTAATCAAACGAATTGAGAATGTCACGACCACGTGTCTATATGTCACGAACGTGGATTCAAAAGTCCGTGGCGGGGACAGAATTGAGGCCACTGTCGTGACAATTTGAAACATGTTCGGTATTACCTAAAAATTACCTTTGACTTTGCAAATATTAAATAATTAGCTCAATCTCGAATGTATTAGGTATATCTTATGTTACAAACAATAACGTGAAATGAGTACAGACTTTTAAAACTCAAACACGGCGGTGACGCGTTAAGGTTGACCTTTTTTTTTAATTAACACAAATTTAATTAAATAATTTTCGACAACACTTCTCCCTTCAGCCATTTGCAAATATGACACCAACACAGTATTGCTGTTCTAAAAAAATAGCGTTAAAAAGGCTGCCAGACGTAAAGGTAACTTTCTATTTCTACCGAGTACTGCATGTTTATGTTACCACGCGCGGCGGTGACACGAAAACTGATCACAAGATGTATGTTATTAAAATTGTTATAAAGTCGTTATATATCCATACAATTTATAAACCGTATTGTGGAATAAGTGTAAGTGTTAACATTTGATATAAAATTCTTCCAAAATCACTTTCAAAGAAAAATAAAATATCATAAAATCCGAGGAAGTCACACTACACGTTCCGTGACATTTCGAACTTCTTAATAAGTATGTTTCTAATAAATGCTCTTAGGATATTAGGTTGACATAAAACTAGAGGTAAATTACTAAGTATATTGATATTCAGTTTACTTATTTTCTTAAAAATATATGCTATTCTTACAGGTAACACAAAATTGACGTATGTATTTATGATTGTTATTTTGACTGTTTTTAATTTAAGTTAATTTGTATTGTATTTTCGTTTGTTTGTAATGTATTTATGGGTCTTTCACCTGAAATAAACGATTTCATAATATCGTTCCCCTGGCTTTGGTTCACTGTGATTTTCATTCCCGTGTGTTTTGATATAAAATGTATTCTTCATGGGCATGTACAATGTTAAATCATATGTCAAGTAAATGATTATTAACTTTCATGGATTAAGTAAAAATGATCGTAATCATAACAGTTGATCAAAGACATACTTATTTCTTTTCCCCTGGTTCTCATTCCATGCATTTGGACTGGGGTTTCAACTAAAATCAACGTTTGGCACTTCGTTCTATAGATCTTAAAAATAACATTAAGTTGCTAAGAGCGTTCAGTGTATTATTTTGGAACTAATTGTTCCGAAATTCATTGTCATTATGTCATTCCTTGTCATTCCCTTATCGGTTTTTTTCATTCCCTCGTCGCTTTTACTTTCTTTTTATCGATTTTATTATTCCCCTGATATATTGAAATTATATTTAATAATCTGATTTCAAAGAACGACCCTTCAATGCCCGCCATAAGCTAATTGGTTGGCTAATGGTTTCAAGAGCATGGACAAATAAAGTATAGACTAACATTATCAACACAGAATCGCGTTCCTCTGAAATGAAAAGTTTGATCGGGGATATCCATAATTGCACAACGCCGTCTATTAGGAACTACTTTAATTATCAGACAGTTAGACAAGAGGTTGAAGCACCGAACCAAGTGTAATGAACTGAGTGCCTACCGCGAACCACGTTCGAGGTGTTGCCTCCCTGTCACACTTACGTACGAATTTACAAGTGCGACAGAGAGGCAACCCGTCGAACGTGGTTCGCGGTAGGCCCTCTGATACTGCTGTTAAATGGTGGTATCTGCTATAGCAATTGCCTAAACTTACAGGAAAGCGATTTTGTAAAGACATTGTTAGTAAGCGAAAACTAAGTATAAAACTTTAATAGTCTTTGTCAAGACTAAGATATATTAAATTATTAAGGTATAAAAGTAGAGCGGTATAATTTTAAAATCTGAAAAAAAAAGAAATTAAAAACAGTTTAAGTTCTAAGATGTACATTATCAAAAACCATCCTGTATATGTTAACATTTATAGTATTTTTCAAACTCGATGGGGAGGGTGACAGGTGTTATCTCTATATAGTTTTTTACCTAATAACGCCAAATCTCGCAAAATCGTATTGAAACGACAGCTGTCATACGACCCATATAAAAAAAAAACTATAGCTAGCACCACACACGAGCTGAATTTTCTTTGAATGGCAATTTTAAGAAAGGGACGATTCGGTACGTTTTTCTTATTGCTCCTTGTCAAGTAAAATCAAACTGGAAAGCATACTTACTTTACTCTTTGCTGAAAAGTCATATTAGTCATTGACGTTTTGACAGTATCCTGTTAAATAAATTATGTGAATTGTTCTTAAGGCATGCGGATTACAAATCAGAGGTTGCTGGTTCAAACCCCGGCCCGTGCAAACGAGTTTTTTTTTCTAATAAACGTGTTCATTTTTTTCGTTTTTTTTATATAATAAGTAAGTATATTTGTTTTACATAAAGATTACCTAGGCTATACAAAAATTGGTATGAATAAAATAAAATTATTCGTGCCATTAAAATATGTTTTTAATACACATATTTAAAAGAATAACTTTATTTCTGCAGAAGACAGACAAGATTTACTTTTACAATAAAATAGAAAATAAGGAATAAAGATATTATATAGGAACAAAAAAAGAAAACAAAAAGTTACGATTAGATTCGATGGGTCTATAGATGTCTCGCATTTTTTTTGTTGGTGTCTACACGACCACACAGCTACCGATACATTACAGAAGCTGTCGAAATTTCCTTACCCGTTGTAATTGTTCAAAGAGTATTAGACTTTGACGTAGCTAGGCAAACACGCACACATGCGTAACGTATAGGCCTGTAAAGATAGCTCCATTCGTAGTAGACCTCCGATTCCGTTACTAGTTAATAGAGCTACGACTCAACGTTTATTGGATATGTCGATTTTACGTAATTTGGAGCGCTGCGCGATTTGACATAGGTCTTACCTCTTTGAGGCACCACGGCCATCTAACATTACTGGCATAAAGGACGCATTTATGACTTTGACGCATGACAGAAAGAGAAGCCGAACTGCGTAAAATGGGCGTTTTCTGTTGAATTCATAAAATCAAAAACGAGAATAAATCCGTTTGTATAAGATAATAAGTTAATATTTAGTTGAATGATGTTTAAGACGAGATGAAAACCTTTACTTTAATGTGGATTATGCTGGATGAAGATGTGTTTTCTAGTTGCACTGAGGTAAACACTAAAAATGTAGATGTAACTTTGGATTTATATTCTATCAAGGAAATTTTAAGCCTTTTTGTTTCGACTAGTATCATATCTCTTATCATATAGTCAAGATACATATATCCGAAAATCACGTCTGTTTGTTTCCGGTGCTAGCCCCTGCCACGCTTCAAAGATCCCGTTATTTTTCGATGCAGGGCCAACCTGGGGACCGATTTTTTAATTTCGAGCGCTCAACTTCGTGTGACGTTCGGAGCTATCTCCACCACTAGGTATTTAAATTCTGCTAATAGAATTGAAAACGAGTGGTCTATTGTCCACTAGATTCCCATATTCTATCGCTCTTATTTCAAAAAATAGCATTTCGCCGTTTTACACAGATTTTCGACGACCTGACGAAATCGAGCTCTCGAAATTAAATACATGCATGTCAAAACTATTTTAAAATCTACTGAATTGACTTTACTGTAACTGATTTTGAATTTATAGAAAATGTTAGTATCTCATTTGTATAATGTAAAATTAATTGACACGCATGACTTAGAATAGGATATTATATTTAAACGAACCTGCTCTTTTGTTTAAAATTTTGTTATTCAGTATCATGCTCTATATTGTATGCCCTAGCAGGGTATCATATACCTACTAAGACTAAAATTTAAGACCTTTATGTACTGATAAACATAATAACAACAGAATAAATAAATATGAATATGCAATGGGTTCTTTAGATACGGATTTTTACTATAAAATAGATATCCTTATAGACTTTTTATTAATTCATATATATATATAGTTTAAAAGCTTATTTTTTAGTGACAAGTGGGCAACACAATGTGAGAACTATTTATAGGTGAATTCAATTATAGATACATGTATCTATTACATCGATCATATATGCTATTTGTTTGATACTTTTGCCTTGCGTAATATGTCATAAATGCTCTAACGATCACAATACACTTCCGACTTACCGGATTATAAAACCGCTCTGTACAATGTTCGCGGTAAGGGGAGACGTAAGGCGAGAGAGCGAAGTCGCAGTAGATAATGACTCCATCAATAAAGCTAGCGAGCTGAGCTTAGCCGCTGCCGGTATGCCTACGTAATCAGATTATGTTAAATTCTCACCACATGAGACATAACTTCGACGACTAAAGGATCGATAGATTAAGTACACGTAGATAGAAATACCCCCGTCACATCGATCCCTTATCAACAAGGAAATTAAAACAATTATAATAACAATCACTATTTACTTAATCGAAAAGGGGTGAGGAAAAGACTTATCGAATTAAATATCTAATCTGAGGAATCCAGTCCATTAACTTTGAAAAGAAATAGACGTTAAAGCAATTCAAGAAAGAATAAAAATTTGTTAGGCTATAAATTAACCGACCCTCGAGGTGAGGCTCGCAATCTGCATTAGCCGAGACCTGCACTTCTTTCCTACGATTAAATGAAATTTCACGGGCGGTTGCTCACGGAACCGGCTGGACAAAGGTCTGGGATATTTAAATTGAATGCCTTTAATCCGACAGCTTTGCGACTTCCCAGGGCACCCACTCACGGCTTTAAAATATTAACTGAACCCACGTAGGTTTTGTCAAGTTCAATAGGTACTTGCGTGTCTTTAAAAATGATTTTCCAAAAGTGTACTTACTCATTTCAATAAAAATACGTTTTCGGCATCATGTCTTACTCAATGTTTGATATGACATTGAGTGGTCACTAAATCACTTCATAAATAATAAGCACGAATTCATTGTGGAAAGCGAATATTTATTATTCATTCTACAAAAAATGAAAAGACTGTGTCACACTGATGGACTTACATTTTTAAAGAGAAATCGAAGTCTCGTGGAGCACTCAGCCCGGGGAGGTTCTTTTGCTTTTTCGGAATTTTTTATTCATTTGTTTGCAGCCTCCATTCTATGTAGGCAAAAATTAATGCATTCATTTTTTGGAAGATGACAATCGATTCTTTTTCTTGTTAGATTCAAATATTTCTAATAAACCTGCTATCTATTGTACCCTAGAAATTTTGAAATAGAGATAATAGATGTGGCGACCCCTATACAAAAAGTGCGTGGCCTGTGACGTCAAAGGCAGCAAAAATTTGCTGGCTGCGCCAAAATGTATGAAAGAATCATAAAAAATAAGTTTTTCATTATTTACGCCGTAATAGCTTTGCGCTTAAGTATGTATTTGTTGTACATTTTATTTTTTTCGTTATAACATAAGTAATATAAAATGCTGTTTAATATGTGGCAAACCTCTTTGGTTACCTTACTCCTCGGCCTGCGAACGCCGGCCACTAAGTCAACTTTATTTATATATTTAATCTTTATTGCGCAAAAGAAAAACAATCTTATACGGACTTAATGCCATGAGGCATTCTCTACCAGTCAACCTTAAGGCTAAACAGAGAGATTGTGACAGGTGCTACAATTACAACAGCAAAATAAATCTAATAAATAAATCAGCAATCAAAAAAAATACATACATATAATAACATCTATATAGAAATATAATACACACATACACCATATATAAATAAAAAGACGATGCATATGAAGCTAATAAATAAATACATTAAGAATCTTTCATTCTGCTAGCAAAGAAAGCACGTAATGATTTTTTGAAAGCAAACTTATTTGGCGCATTTTTGATGTTAAAAGGAAGTCCATTCCAAAGACACGCCACCTGCATGGTGAACGAATTTGACATGAACCCGGTTCGGTGAAGAGGGATGGACAGAGACATATTGCCAGAAGAGCGAAGTTGACGGTCGCGGGGTCGCGGGTAACGCCATAATATTGAAAGAAGGATTTGAGGTATTCAGGAGAATGTGGATCGTTAAGCACAGAAAAAAGAGTGGAAAGCAAGCGAATATTGCGTCGTTGACGAACGGGAAGCCAAGCCAGCCAAGTTGTGCACAAAAAGAAGAAACGTGATCATATGTGCGGAGGCAAAAAAACGAAGGGAATGCAGTTATTAAGCAGGCGGTCCAATTTATCGAGAAGCTCTTCGTTTAAGTCCGAATAACACACATCACCATAATCAATAATGAGCAGTATAAGGGTGTTAATTAGTGCAACTTTAGTTTTGATCGGTAAGAGTGCTTCAGTTTGTTGAGAGAATGAAGTGAGCCCATGGCCTTACGGCTGATTTCAGTAACCTGATGTGATGGTCAGGTGTGATAAAATTAATAAAGGTAGAAAAAAGAAGTGGAGATAAGATACCTCCTTGAGGCACGCCAGTCGCCAGATCACACCAGTCAGACAAAGACCGGTCAACTCGGACTGCCTTTATGATTATGTTCGTTGTCAAAAACTGACTTGTATAAAATATTCTTGTAATGTCAATGAAAATATAATGCATGACAATTTATAGTGATCATGTATTTATTTACGGACGGACATAATTATAGGACTGGTCATAATTATAAGAGGTAATTTTTCCTTTTGAGGTACAAAAACCCTAAGAATTAGAACATTATTTTTGGAAGTCAGTCAAAAATAGTGAATTATTTCCTTCCTGGATTCAGCTCGCAATGAAACGCAAGGCCGGATAGGGATACGCAGCCTCAACCCCGTTTATCACCGAGATTTGTATACTGCTTTTCTCAATCTTGCAATGAAAAAAAACAATTGTAACACAAATTACGAATCTACTACAATTTGATGGTTGAATTCCAAGATGTTGTGTCACAATTTGACGTTTAAAAACAAAAGAAGGTTGCTTTACATACCTAGGTGTGTAAGGCTGTATGAAATTCCGTTACATATCATCTTCACTCATCGCACCGGATGCGTAATATTTTCGGACCTAATTCGAACTAATATCAACATTTCATTGCAAGTTTGAGAAAATTGAATAAGATAGGACATTTGACAAAAATAAATATAGATAAGTATTT
The DNA here is from genome assembly GCF_033807575.1 of Cydia pomonella. Taxonomy (NCBI): domain Eukaryota; kingdom Metazoa; phylum Arthropoda; class Insecta; order Lepidoptera; family Tortricidae; genus Cydia; species Cydia pomonella. Next base: position 9,618,858 of record NC_084705.1, on the reverse strand, counting down.
TAGTCACTCACTCCCTCTGAACTATGGAATTGTCCGGTCATAAGCGCCGTCCTGCAAAAAGTAGTCCACTTGGTTAGTATCACCGACACATACGGAAGTTGGGTAATACCATCACTATTAGATAAAATCCGAGCCGCATGACCCAAAGAAGAGCGGAAGCAAGGAATTCTAAAACTTGCTTCAAATTTAACTAAGATACTAAAATGCGACGATAGTTAACTGACAAAAGAAACAGATTACTTATTAAATACTTACAAATTTGGTCATAATCGTAAATAATCGGAGGTTGTTCAATACAATTTTAAGAACCCTCTTAAATACTGAAAAAAGTTTCGTTTCGGTTCTCAAATCGAGATCGGGAGCGCTGGAAGGTATCCCTTTTGCACTAATCGAGCAATTTCTCCCATGTTATTAAGGGTAAATGGGAATGTTCGCAGGCCGTTGCGTTCTCAGAACGAGTTTCTTATAGACGGTATTGAATTTTTAAACAAATTTTTCGACCCGCTCCGGCCTCGCTACTTTATGTTATAGGATTAGAACGTTATTGCCCCAATAAACCGTCATCTTCCCTCTCTTATTTATTTTGTTTGAGGTTTTGAAATAGCTTATTAGACGAAAAACAGATCAAATACTCGTAATAAATGAAGATTTGTCTTTCCAACCTAAATAAGGTGTCACGTTTAGTACGGACAAACGAAGGTTAATGATAGAGAACCTTGAAAGATGCCTATTTGATTGATGTGTATGTTCAGCGAAAATGAATGGTTTCGGAGAAATCGTCATATTCCACCTCCATACATAACCAAGTTTTCAGTCAAATTTGGTTAATATGTAAATACTACGTTCTAGTCTCCTGACCGTCCTAGCCATGTTCTTAAAGCATATTCGATTTAAATGCTTACTATTGTAGGGTTCCGTAGTCAACTAGGAACCCTTATAGTTACGCCGTGTCCGTCTGGCTGTCCGTCCGGGGCTATGCTCCGTGAATGTTATTGATAGAAAGCTGCGATTTGGCATGGATACATAAATCAAACATGGCGACAGAACGGTAAAATAAAAACATTTTTTTTTTTACGGTACCTCCTATACAAAATGTTTTGAACCAAACCAAACTAACTTTTAAACCAAAAAAATTGCGTCCAAAAAATTAAAAAAAATCGTTAAAATAGAGCTTTATAAATACTTTCAACTAAAACAATAGCGAATAAGATTGGTCCAGTCATTTTTGAGATATTGCACAAAGTCCCCTTCATAGTAAAAAGACGTAAAAAGCGCAGCGAAGGTACTCCCTTATGCTTGTGATGTACATGATACAAACTTACTAATGACTAGCCCCCGTTTCGCCTATTCTGACTGAATAGTAACTACGGAACTACACTGAGCGTGGCCCGACATGCTCTTGGCCGATTTTTATTACCGCGGATATCATGTATTTAAATTATAATCTGTTATAAATTTTAACAAAAAATAATCGTGAGTTTCCTCAAAAATCCTCCGATATTAGAAAAAGGACAAAGCCTTACACTTTGCGCAGAGCATGAAATGGAGATGGGCTGGTCATGTGGCAAGGCTCAACGACGGGAGGTGGACAGGAAAAGTGACCAAATGGAAGAGCCCCCTGGGCTCTAGAAAGAGAGCAGCAGCAAAATAAAAATTAATATTTAAAAATATATATATCAAACGATAAAATTCTCTGTGGAATATCGAAGCTCTAATAATAATACCGTACTACAAGTACTCACCTGCGCCAGTTCTCGAAAATGGTCGTGCCACGCTCTATTGGGATCGATCTATTATCACTGACAGGACTATTGTAGCCAATAAGCCTGAGATCGTGATAGATAATAGATCGATCGCAACGCCGGGCCGTGCTCGTCGACGTCACCATCCCCCATGATGAGAATCTCGTGAAAGCCGAGAAGGACAAGTCCAGTAAGTACTTAGACTTGGCTCACGAGATAACCGCCATGTGGGATGTTGATTCGACGATCATTGTCCCGATAGTCGTTTCAGCGAACGGTCTCATAGCGAAGAGTCTCGACCAACACCTTGAGAGACTCTCGCTAGGTGGTTGGATCAAGGGTCAGATGCAGAAGGCGGTGATCTTGGACACGGCGCGGATAGTCCGCCGGTTCTTCTCTCTGCGGCCCTGACCACCGGCAGCTTGGGCCTTGCCACGCTGCTGGTGGCACCCTAGGTTAGGTTTTTTATAATGTGTTTATATCTTTTGTATTGTTTTGTAAGTGTTTTTATATTTTACTTTTATATACATATTGTAAAAACCTAACGTAAGAGAAAAAATGAAATAAAGGGTATAATAATAATAATAATAAATCTATCTCTGAATCAGAAATCTACAAATACCTTGGTATGACACAGTCGTTGGGTATTGAGGACGAGGGTATTAGACAGTCGGTGAAGGAGCGCTTTTTCAGTCGGCTCACAAAAGTCCTTAACAGTCTTTTGTCAGGAGGCAACAAAGTGCGCGCCTTTAACGCCTGGGTAATGCACCTACTCATATACTCCTTTGGCATACTAAGATGGACTCAGACCGAGCTGGACGCCCTGGATCGGAGGGTCCGACTAATGCTCACCACACATCGTATGCTGCACCCACGCTCGTCAGTTATGAGATTGTACATCCCACGGAAGTGTGGAGGTCGAGGCTTCCTAAACGCCAAAGATCTCCACAACCGCGAGGTGTGCAATCTCAGGAATTATTTCCTTAACAACGAGTGTGGGATGCATCGGGATGTGGTGGCAGTAGACAGGAACCTCACGCCGCTCTCCTTGGCAAACGAGAACTGGCGCAAACCTGTAAGGAGAGTAAGGTGCTACACGGGCGGTTCTACAAGGCCCTCACGGGACCCGACGACGTAGACCTGCTCGCGTCGGTGAACTGGTTACGATTGGTTTTGTCTGTGCAATTGCGGACGAAGTTATGATGACGAACAACTATCGGAAATATATCCTGAAGGACGGTACGGTCGACATTTGTCGGGCATGCCGCCGTCCCGGAGAGTCACTCAGGCATATCATTTCCGGTTATTCTCATCTTGCTAACGGCGAGTACTTGCACAGACATAATCTCGTAGCCAGGATTATTCACCAGCAACTTGCTCTTCTATACGGCCTTGTGGACCGCGAAGTACCGTACTACAAGTACTCACCTGCACCAGTTCTCGAAAATGGTCGTGCCACGCTCTATTGGGATCGATCTATTATTACTGACAGGACTATTGTAGCCAATAAGCCTGACATCGTGATAATAGATCGATCGCAACGCCGGGCCGTGCTCGTCGACATCACCATCCCCCATGATGAGAATCTCGTGAAAGCCGAGAAGGACAAGTCCAGTAAGTACCTAGACTTGGCTCACGAGATAACCGCCATGTGGGATGTTGATTCGACGATCATTGTCCCGATAGTCGTTTCAACGAATGGTCTCATAGCGAAGAGTCTCGACCAACACCTTGAGAGACTCTTGCTAGGTGGTTGGATCAAGGGTCAGATGCAGAAGGCGGTGATCTTGGACACGGCGCGGATAGTCCGCTGGTTCCTCTCTCTGCGGCCCTGACCACCGGCAGCATGGGCCCTGCCCCGCTGCTGGCGGCACCCTAGGTTAGGTTTTTTATAATGTGTTTATATATATTTTGTATTGTTTTGTAAGTGTTTTTATATTTTACTTTTATATTCATATTATAAATGACCTAGCCTAAGACCAAAAATAAATAAAGGGAATAATAATAACCCAGTCTCATTGTCCTCCCAAACTTCAATCCATAGACCGTTATACTGTTCACTTTTACTAGTTTTACTACATTAGTCCCAATGCCTGCTGCGACCGGTTCATGGGTGTCTATTGTTGCGCCTGTGAACGGGTTCCAGCAGGCGTTCTACATGACATTAAAGCTCTCCAAGGGGCATCTACGTGTTGGATCTATATCCCCACGCAAGCCTATCAAAAGACCGGGATTTATAGGCCCGTGAAATCCAAGGAGATATAATAATAAATGCACATCGCTGCGATTTCATACATATTTTAATATGAGATGATTTAGTAACGTTATTTTAGTTTAGTAACGTTTTTATATTCCTCCTAAAAGCTCAGCGTGAACGAAAAGTTAAACCGAAATTCAATTACTCGTTAATAGCAGGGAAAACATATAATATAAATAACTACACCAAACCAATATAAAAGTTATTATATATAATAACTACATACATATATACATACATAGTTATTATATATACCTACACTCGACACAGGTCCAATATACTTTTTATATTACATACAGTAGGTACGTCGGATTATCTAGTCGCCGACATTTTCATTTCACTGGCTCATTCATCCATGTGCTTGTTTCCCCACGCTGGGATTATACAGATGGACATTTATTTTTATTGCATAGCAGCTTTAATAACCGATAAATACAGGATGAAATCTGCGATGCAGGTACTCAAAACACGAAATCCTGTTAGACAACCAGGTAAGCAATTTAAAACTTAATCGTGTCACACAAATACTACAAAACACGAAGAATATTTCCCTGGGGTAGCATTAATGTTCCGGTGCTGGCGTAAACCATTCATCTTGACAATTTTATCGACCGAATCTCTGGAAATTAAGGCAGGAAAAAAGTCAATAAATCCAAGAAGCAAACTGGAACAGATAACGAATGTCTCGGGGTGCGACCCGCGACACGCCGCTCGAGCACGGGCAGGCCCGTTAATGTGACACTAAGTCCTGCCAGCAAGGGTAAACAAACAAAACGCCAGGGGAAACTTCCGATATTTATTCCCTTTAGTTCCAACCCCACTACTTTGATTATCTCTGTGGATAATCTTTTTCTTTGATATACTTAGTAAGTAGGTGCCTCTTTATAGTTTGTTTTCATGTGACTTTTCATTAAAAAAAAGTTGTTTTTCAAATCGATCGTTTTTATGCATGTTCTCAAAGACGACCGAATCGATTAAAAATTACCTTGGAAAGCCATATCAGTTGATCCATGATGGAATTCCCAAGAGATCCAGGTAACTCAACAAATATACTATTTATATGTCTTGTAATTGGGTATTTATTGTATAGCGTCTCGGGAAAGTCGGGAATTCCTCCGTTAGATTACCGTCCCTATGTAGATACTATTCTCGCTACTTAACTTGCTTATTTTTAAGTTTACTTAATAATTAATAAAGTCTGCTGAATTTGAAATATTATAAATAAATTACAATAGCAAGTTTCATAAGAGTACATATAATAAGTCATTGCATTTATTCGTGATAAACTATAACATACAAAAGTATAACAACATAACAAACGAAAGAAACATAGAATAAATAAATAGTTTACTACGAAATGGTCCCGCCTCAGCATAAATGCTAACTCAAAAGTCAGCGCTGATTTTCCGGCTAGACCATATAAGTATAAACGAACTTTTAAATAATTAGTTTAACGTCAAGCAACAGTACCAGTACTGAGAGCATTGGTAAACCAAATGCCGTATATTTATTCTTTCCTTATTCCTTACTTGTGACTCTTGTGAGTTTCTAAACGGAATTCCCCTGCTAATACCTTTTTACTTTAAAAATACCTTTTTCAATTTATTACGATATTTACAAGATTTAATGTCATATTCTTCCACTGTAAAATTATTAAGTAGAAGTATTCAGGCTAATTTACAAAGGCTTGCCTAAAATTTTTACTACTCTGTAGTTAAGCCATCTCTCTCTATCACTTTTCCATATTAATGCGACAGTAACAGTTGCGTTTCGTTCGCTATGGAGTGAAAACGTACAACTATAATTGAGTTTGTGCTCGTGAGAATCGTTATGCTGAGAAGTGGATGACTATCGAAATGAAAGTACAGTCGGCGATATTCTTTTTTTTTTGACAGAACTTGTTTCAACCATTGGATGGCGTTTAATTTAACAGTATTATAAAATAATCATTCAATATGACCTACATATCCATATTGTAGAACTTAAAAAACTATCAGTTAAAATAATGTTTCGAAACGCACAACCGCATACCGTCGCGGTTCGCGACGCGCCGTGTGTTCTGTGCCTTAATGCTACCTCAATCTTAACTTTAAATTTAAGACAACAGATGGCTTTGATATTACTTGCAAACTAGGCATTTCAAGTAGCTCTTTTTAAAGTTAATTTAAAGTTGCTTATTTTGAATACCTACTTTTTTTAATGTTTACGGAAGCAATTTAAAATATTGCAACGGGAACACCAACGCTCTTCATAGCTCGACGAGATTTTTATTATGAAAGTATTTCCGTAGGCTATTGCTGCCATCAATCCCGTATCTAAATGGATCCATTTGTTGCAGCGGCGCTCTGTCAAATTGGTTACTGACAGCGATCCCTTTTAAGAAATGTTCGAGGGTTACGTTTAATATTTTTTTTTTTTTAACAATTGAGGTAACCTTCCCGTAAAAGCTTAACCCTTAATAAAAAAACAGGTAGTATCACGTGGAGTTTCGAGTTACTTATAAGCATCAGGTATTAACTCCGAATACATAGATAATGAATAGTACGGTCGGTGCCCCAACTTAAGTAACCAAATTGCCTTACTAGTTGTATAGAAAAATGGATACTTACTTGGGAACGGACTTGTGCAACGAGGGGGGTTAGTGAAATTTTGGAAACGAGGGTGGTAATTCCGGGCAGCCGCAGGCTGGAGGTAGTTAGAGACCCGAGTTTGCAATATTCGTACCCCCGAAGTTACAATGTTAGCGAAGAACACTTTCGAAGAAAAAACTAAACTTTAAGCAAAATAATTCTTAAATACTGTGACATATCAGATATTCGTCCGCAATATCGTCATTTCTTGACAGGCATTAAAGGCACAGACCTATTTGGCATTTAGCGACGATAAAATATTATGTAAAAATATTAGAACCGGCTATTAAATTAATCAAATTAAATATTTTAAATCATAAACAAAAATATTAAATTATATACTTTAGTATTTCAAAAGTAAAACAAAAAAGATCTTTTTCGAGCAAGGGTAATTAAATAGTTATTTACGATACACGTGCAGAAAATAGGAAACTCGCAACGAGTGGTGATAAATTAAAACACGACCGAAGGGAGTGTTTTAAATCAACACGAGTTGCGAATTACCTATTCGCACGTGTATCGTACAACGTTTTACAGTACATATGGCTTTATTAAAGTTTCGACATACATATGCACGGAAAGTGCTCATTGCCGCATGCGTGCGGGAAAATAGCACCATATGTACTGTAAACATTATTTATGGTACGTAATGTACCTACTCGAATTACACACATTGTTATTTCACAACTTTGATAAATTTATCAAATTCCTATTAGCCCGTCGAAACGGTATCTTTTAACATTTTCGTTTAAATTTGCCGCCAAACACATCGCCGTTGTCAATAAAAGGGTTAAAGAAAGCCAAATCCATGTCTACACGTTGTACAGATCTTATAAAAGCGGTCACGTAACATCTCAGGTCGAGAGTTCCCCTAACGCAAACGATATCCTTCACCGAACAAGAGGCCGGAACGCAGCCTACTACGCTAAGATGGTTCCTGACGGGTTTCACCGACATAACTCTGTCTTCGACAACATCAACAGAGGATGTTTGTAGCTAAACAATATTTAATTTAAGCAATTAGGGTCATCTACAAATTATGTCACATTAGAGATTGGCCGAATACGGAGTTTGCCGAATAAATATATTCGGCCGAATGTTCGGTTCAGACACTACTGAACCTAATATTCGGCATACTTATTCGGTTCATATTATTATAATAAACCATTTAAAAATGCGTCAATTACATTAGGAGTTAAAGATGAGTCGCTTCCTTGGCAATTAATTCCCTAAAAACAAACAGATCAAAAGACAAAAGATTCGCAAACAAATTTTCATCATGTGTTAATGACAACGGAAAAGTTAAGTTAATTGAGAGTAGATACTTGGAAAGTTCTGGAGGAGCTTACATTTTACAGTGTTGCAACAAAACAATCATGATAAAAAACATTTGCCAAATATTGCCTATTGCATAATTTGCTATATGTATGCACAATATATGTGACGCACGTCAAAATCGGCACGCTAGAATTTTTTTTTTAAGAAAGATCATTTTTTTACCAAAATCTATAACATTTGGGAGCTGATAGTTTGCATACTTGCTACTAATATAAAGCCACATCATCAAAAAAAAGTACAAGCCAAAACTCGCTGGGGGCAGATTCACTTCGCTTATCCTGGCATGGCCTTTGATTATTTCTGTCCACATATGATTCTATTATCATGATAAGACGTACGAGTAAAACGTTGTCTTTTTTTTTCGAGTTGTCTTCGTATTTTTAGCATCATTCATTTTCAATATACCTACTGTACTGTACAATATTGTTTACCACAGAAGCAAAATAAAAAAATAAAAATAAGTTAAATTCAGCTAGACATGCATATGAATAATGAATATATATGAATTCATATCAAAACAAAAAAGTGTTTTGTGTAATTTGTACAAAAAAAATCCAATAGAAAAAATAAGCACCCATAAATACTTCTAACTAAAAATCACGCATTACAGTTAACAAATTCAATCAAGACACACTTGTATTATTTTTTTAAATAAATATGTAATAAAATGTAGGCTTTCTAGCACTAACCATAAAGGAGCAAAGCCGCGCACGAACGGATTGACAGACAGACGGAAATAGCGAATCTATAAGGGTTTCGAGTTTACTACAATTACTACGGAACCCTAAAAAGTAGTACGAGTATTATAGCAAATTGCCGTTACATAAGTATCTTAAACAAATCAATGATAGTGATATATGAGTAAACTTAAATGTACGCCGGGTTCATACTACTAGTCATGACGCTTATTTGACGATGATACGATCAAAAAATCAACGGTGAGAGAGGGAAACGTGATGTGATAAAATAAGGGCAAGCTAGACTTCTGAGGTTTATATTAACTCTATTAACGTAAAACGCAAAATTAACAGTAATGAAAATAACCAGAGTTCCTAATAACCTCGATAAATATATGTTAGAGTCAAATAACACACGAAGTTTCTTTAGCTCAGCAAATATTCATGTTAATAACCGTACCTGTTCCAAAGTTGGGGCAATTTTCGTAATGCAACACAGCTTATTCGCATAGTAAGGGCTCCGGCGCATTTCCGACTAGTAGTTGGTCAACTAATCCAAGTTTTCCTCTACGGACTAATGAGCTGAGTTTGAATCGGATTCCCCGCGATCGCAAGCGCGTGCCTAGCGGGCCAATTCAGACGTCTGATATCAGACTGACATCTACCTGATGTCATACAAATATCGTGCATTTCACTCGTACTTGTCCTTAGATGTATTGGCGTGGGCGAGTCGCATGATAACTAAATAATATGATGCCAATATCATCATCATTGGCCTTAAAGTCTATTACAGACTATACATAGAAACAGTGGCAGGTAGGGCAACAACGTTTTTCATGGCTAATATCATTCTAATGTTAATGTACGTTCGAATTGGCCTGTAATACTACATACTTCAACGCTAACAAAATTATGGAAATCTGAATTTTCCCCGATGGCTGTTTGTGTATGTGTTCCTATTTATCTTCTAAATAAGTACAGTTTTTATACATATCTGTAGGGCTAAGATGGTCGGCTTTTTATCACTTGTCACTATGCCCGTCACTTTCGCGTTTACATACTTGTTAGAATGTGACAGGCATGGTGACAAAAGATAAAGAGCCGACCATCTTAGCCCTACAGGATTCGTTAAACAGAATAAATATATGTCTTCTAATTTTAGCTCAGCTGAACACACAATTTGAAATGAGTTTCAATCACAAAAAATAACAACATTATTAAAGGAGACTAAAATGAATAAAAATAAAAATACTAAAAACTAATTTTAGCTATCGGAGGAATTTAAGTTTATAAGTAGTCATTTAGACGGGTAACATCGGAAATCATTAAACATCGCTTATCAAACTAAACTAATCGGTCCGGAAGAATAGGTAGGTATCTGGGGATCGAAAAATCAACACGAAATAGGTACAGAGAAACGACGAGGAACCAATGAATCTCTATATACACAATTTTTGCACAATTATTTTAATTTAACAAGCTATAATTGCGTAAGATACCTAAACCACGAATATGTTTTGTCAAAACAGCATGTCTTTTAATGCCAGATGCTAGAGCAAACTAAATCGTAAAAGCAGCAAATATAACTTAAGTCAAGATATCTTTTAAACACAATGAAGGAAGTAAAAACTCGAAAAAACTAGTTATGTCCTTCTTCTAACTAGGAACTGACTGTACAAACACACCCTTATTTAATAAAATTACTGTTTTCTTACATAATACATATCCTCTCAGTAATCTAACATTTCGCCTAATACTTAAAAACAAGGCTTATTCGTCTGCGCGTAGACAAACAAAGCTTCTGGGTCCGTAATGGAAATTACATACCCCGAGGTCGGAAATCAAATTGACAGAAGAGGTTAAACAAACGAAGCGGTCAGGGAGCCGAGGCCGGAGTCCGTCGAATATTAATCGCTCGGTAAATGCGCTTTTATTTGTTTCTTCCCTTCGTCCCCGGGCAAGGATCTGCCCGATAGATCGCCGTTAACGCACTTTGATCAATGCTATTAACGTTTCGATGATCCTAATTGATAGAAAAACATCAAAGAAATTATATTCAAACATGTCTTTATTTAAGTTTTTATTTAATTTACTCAGTCGGTGTGTAAGTTGTTGCTTTAAAAAATTTGGTAATGTGTATTATAAATGCAGTTCATGCTAAGTTAATTAGTTTAATTACCTATGTTTATTATTATTATGTCGCCGGCGAGCTGGTCTTAGAATGGAAATGGAAGTTTCTATTGATCTTAAATATTATCTCTATAATAAAATCTTATTGTTAGTAACTAGCTGTAAAAACCTGCTTGTTAGTAAAAGGGGTGTACAGTCTAGTAAAATGCACGCCACAACATTGATACATAAAGTAGATGTCGCTGTACGGTCCCTTACATTAGCACTAACAATAAAATACAATACAAATCCTGTTTATTGCACTAACTCTGATTATCAAAAGTTGATGTTTAAGGCCAGAGCACACTGCGCCATCTACACGGTTCTATTCTTACATAGTTCTATTCTTGTACTCGTATTCTTACCAATCGTCGGGTTGTGCCATACCTACGCCACTTGCATTGATTAGCAGGAGAACTAAAGAAGCAAAAGTCGAAGTTTTAATATTAAGAAATATTTAACTTAATTATCATTTAGGCACATATATTTACTATTTATAATACCATTCAAATATTTTGAGTATACATGACTATTTTAAAAAGTCGCTTCATTTACGCTAATAAGTGCAAAATCGAGACATTTGTTTTTATTTGTTTTGTGTATTTGGGCAAATTTATTTCCACTACTCCAAATGTTAAGGTAAAAGTTTTATATTTAAGAAATATTTACCTTAATTATCATTTAGGCACATTTATTTACTATTTATAATACCATACAAATATTTTGAGTATACATGACTTTTAAAAAGTCACTTCATTTACGCTAATAAGTGCAAAATCGAGACATTTGTTTTTATTTGTTTTGTGTATTTGGGCAAATTTATTTTCAACACCCCAAATGTTAAGGTAATCAGATGCAAATTTTGAGTTGTATCCTTATGTTCGCTGGTAAAATTCACTTTTAAATGATAATTTTGAATGAACCCTACCCATATAGTGTTGTGTTCCTGCCGGTGAGAAAGGTTGCCAGAGCTCAACGAGGGTACGGGTTTTAGGGTCGGCAACGCGCATGTAGCACCTCTGGAGTTGCAGGCGTCCATAGGCTACGATAACTACTTACCATCAGGCGGGCCGTAGGCTTGTTTGCCATCACCGTAGTATATAAAAAAAGAAAAAATATAACGTTCATCTGGATTTGATTGTTTTGGTATTTCATAGTATTTTCCTCGCGTCGGTGTGGTGAAAAAAATTGTGTTTTACTTGGAGGCAAAGTTTGCCCAACAACTATGCCCCCTTGTAAAACAAATAACTATTTTTATTGCCATATCCGTTTTCGATGAGTAAATATTAAACGTACAATGTTTCAGATATGTCACAACTTTGTGTCATATCATTTTTGTGATAACTCGCTGTTAACAGAGTGTAAATTATCCTTTAGTAAAATGCGGATATAGCGCAACATTTTTGTTTTTTTTTAAACCGACTAGTGTCAAATATATTTTGTTATTTTAGGAATCATTAAAAAACGATTTTGCTCAAAAATGGTTATGACACAAACGTATTCTCAGACGACGCAATAACTCTGCTTTTTAGTAAAACCTGTAAAACATGAGCGCAGTGTACTAACTGACTAACTTGAAGAAGGAGCTACTTTATACTGCATTCGACTACATAGGTGCTTACGTAAACGGCCTGTGTACTAATTATAGTACTTACAAGGGTTCATCGAGATGCACCTCTATCCTAGTTATGAAATATCGAGAACACTTCCTTAAGTTGCTTTTCCAATAGCGAGACGATAAACACAATGCCTATTATATGTATCGCCGACAGCAGGAAATTTCTCGCCATGTTGCCTTGCGATTTACACGACGCGCGAACTCGCATGCGAGATTGGTTACATTGCGGACTATTGAGGTTCCATCCAATTCAGCTAACCGATCAAATACCGCAATGTATGATACTCGCATGCGAGTTTTCGCACCGACAACATTTTTGTCTACACAGTAGTGTTTGACGATCACGATTTCGGGGCTGGTCCCGTAGTAAAAGTTGCTCAGTATGACCTACATATATATTTACCCCGTAAAATATTGCAGGTGACTATTTAAACAGCCTGTAGACAGAATTATAAGACAAACGGCTATCGGTTCTTCAATCTTTTATCTGCATTCTGATCTGCCGGATTTTGAAAGAAATGAACAGTTATTTTTTATGTTTTTTTTTTTAAACATTGTCTACAAAAACTCTTTTCTCGTTACTCGATTGCTGTGAAGGATTTTACATGTACAAAATCTATAAATTTCGGTTCGTCTTTGACGTCTCTAAAAACTGTCTCAGAAAACCAATTTTTGGCCTAAAATTGTTAAACTTGATGCCAAATACCTCGAAGACTATGAAGTTTGAAGTAAATATGGGATACTATATTGCTTAAAGCCGTTGCTGTTAATATGATAAGCTACAAAAAGCATTAGAAAACTAAGGTATTCAGATCGAAGGTCATTGGCGCTAGGGAGCCCCTTAACATATTTTGAAGTATATAAACTTTTTTAAATTAGGAGCGAAAACCAAATTTCATAAAAAAAATTCAAAAAAAACTCCTAACTCTTATAATAATTAATGATTTGAAAAACATCAGCATAGCTGTGGTTGATATCCCAACAAAAACATAAATGTGAAATGAGAGCCAAGTTCAATATTTCAAATATGTGTTGTTATTGATTCGTCGACAAAAAAAGAGATCTATATGGGTGCCAAGTTCTGTGTTATGTGGATATAATATAATAGCCTATATGTAAAAACTAGCTAAGACAAATCCTTTATAAATTTAAGATTTACTACACAGAACAGAACTTGACACCCATTTAGATCTCAATATGATCTCAATTCTTTTGTCGGCGGATAATCAACGACACATATTCTTATCCCTTTGAACGCTCTAATGTCGTAAACACAAACATCACTCAAACGCCAAGCTCTCGGGTGCAAGCGAGCTAATGTAAACCTTACTTGAAAGTGTGAAGGTTACTTTGACAGCGTATCATGGACATCTATAGTTGTCCATGGCGCTATGGGCACGACTAGTAACGACGCCTTTAGGTTAGGGGTTCCTGGCGTTCATAGGGTTAATATTGAACTTGGCTCTCATTTCACATTTTTGTTTCTGTTGGGATATCATTACTTTTTGTTTAAAAATTACTATAGTATTAATCATGAAAGTAGTTTTGCCCATGCTGAAAAGGAGACCCTCGATAACGCGCGGTCAATTGTCAAAAAAAAATAGTTTTCAGATTTGTTCCTTTGCTCCAATAATGATGAAAATTAATATTTGAAGCTCCGAAAGGTACGTTAATATGAATTCGTAGTCAAAGTTGTAATTAATGGCCGCCATTATGAATTTCATTATTTTTGTAATGATCATATAAAATAATCCGAAAACGCCTTTTCACCAGGGTCTGATCCACCAAACCTTACTGGTACATTGTATTTGATGGTGGGTGGCTTCTAAATCAACTGGTTTAGCAATCCAATGAAAAATGTCTCTCCCACGGCTCCCAAAATTTATACACACCTCGTGGGATTGCACAAATTCAGATTGCACGTATTTAGGTCCAAATGAAGGTACTAAAACGATTTCCAGCTCGCTGGGAATTAATTCCTCAAAACGCTATAACTGGATCTAATTTGATTGGCCTATCTAGTTTATTTGCTTTAATATCCTCTATTACTCGATTCGGACGTCTAGCAGTGGTGGCCAGAGTGGCAACCAGCAAAGAGTTGCGAATCAATTGGAGGTATTCAATTTATAGAGGTAATTTTTACCCGACTACACCAGTACTAAAAGGAGGAGTTATCGTTCTAGCATTCTATGAATGTTGGTAGGTGGGTATGGGTTGATAAATTTGTTTTTTTTTATGATATAGGAGGCAAACGACCAGACGGATCACCTGATGGTAAGCGATTACCGCCGCCCATGGACACCCGCAATTCCAGAGGGATTGTAAGTGCATTACCGGCCTTTAAGATGGAAGTACGATTAAACTTGTGTCGCGCGTTCCATTGTAAGCTCAAATCTGTAAATATGGTTCCGTAGTCAACAAGGAACCCTTATACTTTTATTAAAGAGATGCATTGGATCTGTACCGAAAAGTAGCTTTTAAATGCCCAGATAAATTATTTTAAACTAAAGAGAGGTGTTCCATTTCTCTTTAATTGTATAACTATTTCCGGAGTTAGCTATAATAATGTTCATGAGGTTCAAATTATAAGTAAGTTAGCGAGGGTTTGTTTGTTATTCATAAACGTCCGTAGCACCTATGTTAGTTAACACAGCTCTGTCACAGACGAAAGCAATTTAACTTTGTTGTGTACCCAGATCAGTTACTAGGTGCATCTGCATATAATGCGATTCGCGGTCACCACACAAATTGATCTTTATAATCAATTTAAATGCACACTCGTACGTACAAAATGTAACCCACGGTGCATCGCCTATTTATAGCGACCACGAACTCATAACTTCGTAACTGCTTTATAATATAATTCAGATTCTATGTGAGAAAGTCAATGGTCTTGTAACGTTTAATAAAAAATGAAATTTCGCGAAGATATATATTTGAAATGTCGTGACCTACGAAGTTTGAAATACCCACCAAAAGCATTGTCATGTAAAATGTTGCCAAGACAAAACCATATATATCTAAACCTTATCACTCACTGTCTAAAACTTATCAGACCTTATGTAGAGCCAAGCTTCTAACTCTAAACTCCCTAACTCTATAAGCCCAAATACAACACTAGTCAAAATATGTGGCTTGGTAGTTTCGCTTCCGTCACATGGGCGTAAGGTGAAAAATGTATGCACTGATCATTACTTTAATAGTTCGTATAGTAGCCGAAATATATGGCTTGGTCATTTGACCAAGCCATATATTTGGACTTTAATAAATCCACTATTGGCATCATATCCCGAAAATTTCGTTTATCTAGTATAATCCAAACCCAAATTAAGAAGGTTTAAAAAGCGACGAAGCAATTCAAGAAGAAGTAGTGCCTTTGCGCTTTGCTTGGCTCGTCTTGGCGGGGGCACTACCGTGCCTCCCGATATCATTTCAGTTTATTATTAATCACTTATCGCACGTGACAGCGTGAAAATAACAGTGCCGACTGTTTCAATTATTTTACTACATACGTCATCCATCATGTATGCAGTGCATTTTCCACAGCTGAAATTAAACGCCCTTTAAATCACATGTTCCAAAAGTCTTAGCACGTACTATAAAACGACTAAAGAAAATGTCCTAGTGCTCGATCGTCACTGCCCATCAATTTATATTAATTAAATCCTGTTTGCATCCTGGGTGTTGTTTACGTTAACTTTAAAATTTCTAAATTATAAAATGGTACATTTACAAGTCCTGACTATCTTATCTACACTACAACCAACTTTGACTAGTATTTTTACGTCAGCAGCTGGAGCAAGGGTAATTTCCTGCTTAAAAACAGTGAGCAAAATCGCATTTTGAGACAAAATAACATTCAAGTGACCTTTATATTCGAATGTCATTCGATTCTTCAACCTATAGGTTTTAGTCACGTTTTAATAGACTTATTTTTTATTTAATAAATACTCAAAGCGACATAATTGTGTCAGACCCCCCCCCCCCCCTCTTACCACCACCTGACCAAAGGGCCAAAAAATTTTAAAAAAATTAGTACAGTAGGTATAGCTCAGTAGAGAGTTTCAATGAAAACTATCGCAAACATGATGGGTTATTCCGTTTTTGAGTTTTTTCGCACAAACTTACTTAAAAGCTTTTTAAATAAAACTACGTAGGTGCTGCTATGATACTTCCTATTGCTTATTATGTAACTACATATAGGTAATATCAACTAACAAACGGAATCCTACACTGAGCGTAGTCCGACATGCTCTTGGCCGGTTTTTTTATTAATATTTTGTATTTATTCATAACCTGTTTCATTGTTAGAGTGTTCGTGTGACTGGATTAGTCCCTACAAAGCTACGTGGATGACAATTATGAAACGCTTTCTTATTACGGATAGAACAGTACTCGTACTTTGAGCTATTAGGAACTCGGAATATACGGCCCGGCGCCGGCCTTATGCGTCGCTTTTTACACGCATTGGTCCGTATCCATGTTCAGCTTGGCCTTTGACATCGCAAAAACTTCACCTCGCTATGGCGATTCGGGCTTTTAGGGCTATACGGACCTCCATTCGGCCGCTCTTTTTACGAGCTTTTATTTACTTTCACTTGTCCCGTTGTCTGTAATCAAATCTTGCAAGTTTTTGACCCACTTGCATACATATGTAAATCGGGTGACAATGCAATATTATAGTACCATCAAGCAGATCTGATGATGGAGACAGGAGGTGGCCATACGAACTTTGTGATAAAACATCGCAAACTAATTGTGTTTGGGGTTGTTAGAATTACCTAAAAGTACCTACAGTTAGCGATCAAAGGTTGTACCAAAATGTCATTCTCGCTAAAAACTTATTAACACATTTGGTTCGTCTATGAGCTCCGCTCTTCTACAGTTCGGCCTGCGGACTAGTTGTGCGAAGGTCAACTCTGCCTTCGGCCTCGCTTTTAAAAATAAATAAACTTAATGGGACATTTTTACACAAATCGGCCTAGTCTCACGGTAAGCTCAATAAGACTTGTCTTGTGTAATATAAGTACTTGGCCACGGGTTCATGTTCAAGCTCTGCTCACGTGCCACTTGGCGTGTGCACAAAGGCGTGTCCCGTTCGGATGCTTGAGGCCTTTTATGCGGAGGTTGGCCTTCGGCCACGCTCTTTAACACATTTGACCATTCATATCATTCATTTTTGACGACCGGTTTGGCCTAGTGGGTAGTGACCCTGCCTACGAAGCTGATGGTCCCGGGTTCAAATCCTGGTAAGGGCATTTATTCGTGTGATGAGCATGGATATTTGTTCCTGAGTCATGGGTGTTTATGTATTTAAGTATTTATAAATATTTATATAGGTATTATATATATCGTTGTCTAAGTACCCTCAATACAAGCCTTATTGAGCTTACTGTGGGACTTAGTCAATTTGTGTAATAATGTCCTATAATATTTATTTATTTATTTTATTTATATTACGCGTCCGTGCTCAGCTCTACTGAAGTTCTACCTTTGAAAGAGTCCTCGTTCGGGCGCTGAACGAAATCATGAATCCACGTTTGCTATCGCCCGCTGCTGCCGAAGGTCTGACTCTCTTGTATTTTCCAAAGCAACTCGTCTCTTGAGAGGATCCTGTCCTTCCCCTTAGGTACACTTTCTATATCTACATTCTACGTGCTGTGCTAGTGGTGAGCTTTTGTTTTACGAATGTTTTCAACCTTTGGGAACAAAGAAGATAGAACCTATTGAAATTTAAGAATTATCAATATAATTATAATCCTCTCTATCTCATACGGTACGATACCTATTTATTAAGTACCATTCTTTCTGTGTTAGGCAGTTAGTTAAAATGAATCGATAATCCAGTAACAGGACTTCACACACGTAGTAATATTTAAGTAGTCTGAGAATTTGTTATGGTTCTAGGATATTATGTAATGTAATATAAATAAACAACTTAAAGAATTGAATAAATTGATATTTACTAATTTATTGTACCTATAACTTATTGTTGTAAGTTATATTTCCTTGACGAATTGTAGGATACTGCAATGATGGACTCATATTTATGCAATTCGTGCTGGTGTTTAAATCATCAACAGTAAATCTTAGGGTGCTTAGCTAACATGCGTGCTTAGTCATCTCTCTCTATCACTATTCCATATTAGTGCGACAGTGACAGTTGCCTTCGTTCGCTATGGAGCGTAAACGATTGGCATGTTGGCTACAAACCCAGATCGACAGAAAGTTGTGCGCGTGCATACAGTGGTGTAGTTGCATTACATTTGTAGAAGGTTTCCTGTTTCGACTTGACTTTCCTCCTCTTCCCCTGCAAGCAAGGACGAACCACCCCACTCCAACAACAATTTCTTGCAGAACGGTATCAACTGTAAACAAAATGTTATCGTCATTAGGCACTTGGCTTTTTCAAACTCCAATTTTATGTTTTAATTTTACCTTATAATCGTAATAATGACCATACATCGGGGTTTTTGGTGCGGGAATGTTTTACACTAGCCAAAAAACAGGTATAAACTATAAAAACCGATACTATTTTAATATTTCTAAACGCATTTGGAGCTTACTGTCTATTTTTAATTCATAGTTTGGTACCTAATTATTTTACAATAAACAAAGTTATAAATAAACGAAAACATTCCCGCACAAAAAACCCCGATGTATGATAATGACATTGATTTAAAACTTACAAATTAAACTAAAATAGTTATTTGTTTTACAAAGGGGCAAAATTGTTGTTTAACCCCTCGTGCTATATTGATACCCGAGCCAGCGAAAGATTACAAAATTAAGCCACGATCGTAGCGAGTTAGATAGTGGAAGATCCCGACCCATGTTGTCCAAAAACGTATGATACGTTAACTTTTATCCATTTCTAAAGTGCATTCTAAAAATAAAGCGCTATTGATATTCCACTGTCACTGGCAGGAATTAACCCCTAGACCCCCTAAATGACAAATATTCTTGCCTTTTCATGAAATCCTTTTACTGCTCTATTTATTCTTTTTATTTCTTGTTTGAGATGAATATCTTCCTTAAATCGCTCATTTACTCTCCAGGTGTCACCACTAAACTCTATCGGCAACACGTAGGGACACCCTGAAAATAAAAAGGTTCTTATTAATCGCAATCAAATCAAATAAACGAATCAATATTATGGGACAGTTGTACACATATCGATATAGTCCCACAATAAGCTCAATGAGACTGGCAGAGAATGCCTTCTGACATTAGGTGCACTATTTGTACTGTGCAATAATGTTTAAATAAATCAATAAATAAGTCTTGTGTTGTGGGTACTAGCCGACGATATATATATAAAAACCTTTATATTATATACATAGAAAACATCCATGACCCAGGAACAAATATTTGTGATATAGGTACACACAAATAAATTCCCCTTACCAAGATTTGAAACCGTAACTCCTGTTCGTAGTAGTAAGTAGGGTCACTACGACTCAGCTAGGACTCACTCAATGCCCCCCGTTGTTGTCTGTTCTCAGTACAAAATTTGATACTCAAGCCGTAGCGATTTAGGTGGTGGGCAAGCTGTGTGTTTGCGTGTGTGTGCGTTTTAGGGATGTGGACTTGTCGATTTTAATCATGTTATATATCGATAATCTCTACACAACGGAACAGAATAGCGATTAATTGTAGCTTCGATATCTTTACTCAAAATGAACATCATAGAAATGGTAATGGATAAAATACAGTAGCTATTTGTATTTTGTTTGACATTACATGCAGTGCATTTCAAGCGCATTAATGGGTCCAAAACATTGTTAGTATAAGTTAGCACTCTATGATGAGAAAAAAATCCTGTAGATATTTAAAATACATGGACGTAACCGACATTTTCTTGCTGGATCCATTTTCTGGAACGATTTGGTCGTAATAAGCAAAGAGCGGCATTTGGATTTTAAAAATCTATTTAATATAGTAATATTGGTAGCGTATCTCGCTCGCACCTATATACATATAAATGCAAGCGAAATTCACGAGTGAGTAATGTCGAAGTGAGATCAAGGTGCGTAGTCAACATGCCAATCGTTTACGGTGCTCCGTAGCGAACGAAACGCAACTGTCACTGTCGCCCTAATGGAAGAAGAGAGACACAAAGTGTTTCGTTGTCGTAGCGCAAGCGATTGTCACCTTGGCTAAGCAACCTGATATACATGAATTTGTAAGACAGGCCTACCTATTCGAACGCACACTGACATCAAACTGATATCTAAATGATGTCATTCCGTTATCGTACATTTCGCTCATACTTGTCCGTACATGTATTAGCGCGAGCGACATCATTTATGTAGATTTTTGTGTCAGGGAAGTTTTGAAATTATCTCCGAATCGACATCAGAACGAAAAGCACTGCAAGCGAGAGGTGGAGACGACGTAGCCCGTAGCAACTTTTTCCGGACGTGTAGCCACAAAAAAATCGTAAAAGCAAAAAATACTACCTTTTATAGCAGACTGTACTTTTCTTTCCACGGGCAACTAATACTCATCGAGACAATTCTAAAAACCCCAAACACAATTAGATTGCATTGTTTTATCGCAGAGTTCCTATGGCCACTTCCTGTCTCCATCATCAGATCAGTTCGATGGTACCATAATATTGCATTGTCACCCCACTTACATATGTATGCAAATTTTCAGCTTCGTTGGAAACCGGGAAGTTCTTCAAATTTAACTTGATAATGATAATGATATGAAACAAAATAAAAGCTTGTAAAAACACTGATATTGAGCCAATTGAAACTTTAAAAATCTTATCTTTATAACATAGTTATTATAGACATTGTTTCATAGCATAATACAAAAGCAGATTTAAGGCCTGAAGGCATCCTCTACCTATTGTACTAATAAAACCTAAGAATTATTTTCTCAGAAACGAATGGGATTAATACCTGGCTTGTTCACAAATAGGTACACGTGTCAGATTACGAGTAACTGCTACTTAATTTACTCTGTATATTTCGTCCTGTCAAGCAATTTTTATTCTGTATACACCCACTCGCGTACCTATTAATGTATTATGTAACAAATAATATAAAAGAAAAAAGGACCTCTTAAACACCTTTCGATTAGCTGAGACCTTCGTTAGCGTTTAATGTCTTAATAACTCGATTTATGTCTTACAGAATAAAGGGCGATTACGATCCCAATGTAACTAATGAGTAGGAACGGTGTCTAGTTTCATAAAAACAATCTACTTGATTTGTTATTGTAATAATAAAGCTCAGTACATGAGTTTGGAGCTAACACTAGTTTCCATTTTTACTTACTTTAACATAATACAAATCAACTTCATGCAGCTAAGCCTTCAATCAAGACCTAGCTGACCGTATTAAATTTTCACTGCAGAATAAAGCGTTTTTAGGCTCCGATACTTAAAACCGCTTTTTTCTACTCGTCGACATTAATGGTCGAATTAAGACTTGTATACCAAACTGAAATTGCACTATGGGTTCCCGACTTCTTACGAAAAGCTTTAATCATCTGCAATGAATTCACTAATCAAGAATCGCCGTGGTCAAAAGGAAAAGACATCAACGCGCGACTATTTCATGAATAGGCAGTTGCGTTGATGTTTTTGTACTGTTTTTTATCTTGTGAGATATTTACTTAATTTAGTAAAAAAATATATTATTTTAGTTGACTTGTAGAAAAAGTATTGTATAAAATAGTGATATAATCAAGCTTTTCAGTCTCGTACCTAAATACGGTAGTCGAATGTAAAGCACTCTATTATATCACAATTGTATAAAATACTATATTAATTACACTTAACAGAAGTACAAAAAATTAATACACCTTTTATAGTCTCTAAAGAGCCGTCGCTAATAACTCCCATATTAGTGTGGAGTGTCCCATTGGTTACACGCGTCCACCAAATCTGCTGCAAAGCTTTTGCAATCGATGCCGCCTTGTAAATACTTCCGTAAGGATTCTTTCGGGCAACTGCAACCGCCTAAAAAACAACAATATTTTTTTTATTTGAAACAATAAGAACATACCTAGTTGTGTGACAAGGTGGTAAATAAAATACAGATTGTGATCGTGTGCTTTGCGACCTATCTGCTCGCCATGACGTTTGACAACGGAATGCAGTGCGACTTGCAGGTAGTTCGCATTACACTTTTATTGTGTAAACGACAAACTAGTTAATGCCATAAATAATAATTAAATTAAAGGGATGAGACTTCTGTAAAATGTATAAACCGCAGAATACATTTTGATGCAAGTGCGCAAGGTATTATTTTATGCAATTTTATGTCTGATTGTAGAAACACCACTATTAAATTATGATTGAAATAATGTACTAAATGACATATTCGAAATAATGTATGTAATGTACTAAAGTGACAGTGACCAAGACTTCCTGTGCCCGGGGCTTGAATACAACGTGATAGCCAAGGCGATAACTCTCTCAAATTTGCTTTTACCCAGGAAATTGGGATAGTTGCCACCGTGACCGGATGGGTGGCCTAGAGTCAATGATGAGTGATGACTGATGCCGTACGCTGGTGGTTGGTGAAATTTATAATCGGATTCATATTGCCCGAGGAAGCGTCTCTGTTCAGCTTTGCCAAAAATGCTTGGAAATAAAGGAATAATCATAATGCACTGTTGTATCGTTTGCAGTCGTTCCAGCTTAAGGGGGTCCCGAACGCCAATGACCTTCGATCTAAATCCCTTAATTTTCTAATGTTTTTTGTAGCTTATCGTATTAAGAGCAACGGCTGTAAGCAATATAGTATACCATATTTACTTCAAAGTTCACTGTCTTCGAGATATTTGGTATCAAAGATGAACAATTTTAGACCAAAAAACTGCTTTACTGGCCATAACTTTTATGTTAATGAGTTTAAATTTAAAATTTTTGACTAGTTTTTAGAGACATCAAAGACGAACCCAAATGTGTAGATTTCGTACATGTAAAATCCTTCACAGCAATCTAGTAGGTAACGAAAAAAGTATTTTTTAGACAATATTTAAAAAATATATAAAAAAATAAGTGTTCATTTCTTTCAAAATCCGGCAGAC
The DNA here is from genome assembly GCF_033807575.1 of Cydia pomonella. Lineage (NCBI taxonomy): Eukaryota > Metazoa > Arthropoda > Insecta > Lepidoptera > Tortricidae > Cydia > Cydia pomonella. The sequence goes on along the minus strand of NC_084705.1, from coordinate 9,595,375 downwards.
CAGAATGGAGATAAAAGATTAAAGAACCGATAGCCGTTTGTCTTATAATTCTATCTATAGTGCAAATGTAGGAGTAACGACTCAAAACTCAATGAAAACGGCGGGGAGCCCCTTAAAATGATTAATAAACGTTTCGCCTCTCTACGAGGCAGAGATCGCCAGATGGAGATCTCCAGCATCTCCTGATTATGCCTCGTAGAGAGGCGAAACACGTGTCGCTTTTGTACTTTTGGTTGTAATTTGTTATATTTATTTGCGTATTTATTTCCACCGTGACAGGATGGGGTAAATTGGCACCATTCGGACAAGGGTTAGCTTCATACAGTCACTATTACAGCATATCAGAACAGCCGACAGCGTATTTATTACAGCTTTGCGTGTATAAGTAGCCGTTGGCGTGAATGTCCACGAAGTTAGCCCCCGACGCAGCCATCGCAAGCGACATAAGAGGAATAATGTGTTTTTGCAAAGTAAATATTCTGGCCACATTTTCAGATGTTTCGTGCTGAAGTAGAGTGTTAAATTATATGTAACTCTGGCTCGATGGTTTTCCACATGATTTAAGTACAAATCTTTACTTTTTTACCTTTGGGGTAGGTTCTTACACCTAGGTACTACAGGGGCACATTAATATTACAAATTAACTACACGAATGTACGCTAGTTAGCAAAACTTCCAAAAATCATAGGGAATAAGCAGAAAGACGCGAAATCCACATTAATAGTATTTTATGCATCAGTTGTATAAGAAGGGTCAAAAAAGGCGAGTGGCGTGAGTTACAATGTGAGCCGGAGCCGAAGGCGTAGGCGAACATTGTAAAGGAATACGCCAGGAGAATTTTTTGACCTACTTATACAACGTTGCATACAATATTTTTCCTACGAGTCAACAAAAATAAATCTTAATTTAGGTAAACAAATTACAGCAAAAGTATATAGCCAAGACGCGCGAGCATACCTTGTTACGCGCCCGGCCCGCCCCGGGCCGCGGCCGGCCGGTCGGCGACACCTCCTCGTAACTCATGAGGCCCTGGTACTTGCTACTTGCTAAATTAATTTTTTGGACAGTTTTTTCTCAATTTTGGCCACCGTAGCCTACGGAGACTAACAAGCAACGCTAAGCGGTCTTCGTAGTCTATGGGTGTTGCTATATTACGGGTGTCACATGCGCGTTTCTGACTTATGAAGTAATTATTTTTACTATGCAACCAAATGAATATTTTGTAAGTTGGCAGCAATGCACTTAGTTTAAAACTGTATTCGTTTTGGTTTTGTTAGGTTGGTAGCCATTAATCGCAGTAACATTATAGCTTATAAAAGCACAAGAGCTTTTATGAGGAATAGACAATATAGACTTTTCTTGAAATCTTTTATGTATGTTCTTATATTCGTGTTAATGAATGCATAAATGACAGATAACAGTAGAGGAGTAGGAAAAGATAATAAAAAAAAATATGACATTGGCAAAAGATGTTTTGGAAGTAACATTGTCTTATAAAAACCTGCTTGTACCATGATACATTTTGTAATGTAAGAAAAGTATATTTTTGTTGACAAAAGGTTTTAACGTTTAATTTCATCCTCTTTGCATAAAATTAATGTATAATGCCTTGATAAGAAGTATTCTAGATTATGGAACATTTTTGTTAGAGCCAGGATTTGTAGCAGGCTTCCAAAAATTAGATCGTATTCAATCAAAAGCCCTGAGAATGATATGCGGTGCCATGAATTCAAGCCCTATCAATGCTATGCAAGTTGAGTGTGCTGAGCCTCCACTCCATTTACGACGCCAATATCTTTGTGATAGGTTTATTTTCCGCTGCTCCCAATTTTCTAATCATCAACTCTGGGTTATCTTGTCTAACCTCCTGCTTCAAATAACTACTTCTAACTACTGGAAGCACAAGAGTCCTCCATGTTTGATTAAAAGTTTTCAAAAACTTAAATCTATTTCAGCTCCCACTGTTAGCTCTTCAACACTTCCCATTTTCCAGTATGAATATGAATCTGTAATACTTGATCCTCCAGTTCTCCTTAATATCGGCATTTCTAAGAATGATGTTGAACAAAATCAACAATTCCTGGGATTCATTGGAACAGATGGCCTAGCTGCTGATCATATATACACAGATGCTTCTAAGATGTCTGACAATGGGTGTGTTGGCATTGGTGTACTTCACACCCAGTCTAATATTTACCAAAAAATAAAGTTGCCTCCAGAGTCCTCTGTGTACAGTGGCGAGTGCTTTGGAATTCTGAAAGCAATAGAATTCATCATTATAATGCATCTTAAAAAAACTATTATTTTCTCAGATTCTCTAAGTTCACTTCAGGCAATAGCTAAATTTCCTTTCAAATCTAAATCTAATAACCCAATTATTTATCAAATCCGTAGCCAACTGTTAAAATGTCGTCTTAAAGGGTATTCGGTTTCCATTGCCTGGATCCCTGGACACAGAGGGATTAAAGGCAATGAAAGGGTGGATGACTTGGCTCGAGATGCCATTAGTTCTGGGGACATGTTTCCGTTTAGGAATGTTGCTGAAGACCTGTTGGCACTGCCTAAATTATATCTAAGAATGGAATGGACAAAATTATGGGCATCTGGTGCGGGTGCCGCTGCGTTACATTATCGTAGCATACAAACAACAATTCCTGCCAAACCTTGGTTTGCTAAAATCTCTTTGCCAAAGCCTGCAACTAGTATGTTGATTCGTATGAGATTGGGCCATGTATGTACACCGGAACACCTGAAACTACAAAATCGTGTGGCCAGTTCTGCATGTATTTGTGGAACTGATCCCGCTGATCTTAATCATATCTTTTTTTCTGGTAATTGTAACCTATATGACCGTTCTATATTATTAAGACAGCTGTCAGATTTAAAAGTTCCGTTTCCCACATCTATTACAACACTCCTGTATATTAATGATTCATCTCCATATATATTTAAATCATTGTATTCTTTTATTTCACGTCACAACATTAAACTTTAAATTATTTGAATTATTAACCTTTTCCTGATCCTTTTCCAAAATTCCGTCCTACCCGTTTTAATGTAATCCTTAATTCCGTTTCCCCGTTTTACTCGTCTGGCTGAATGCGCCAGGAGCGCGAAGCCATTAAAAAAAAAAAAAAAAAAAAAAACGTTTAATTTATTACATCGTTGCTTTTTTCATGGGCAGCCAAAAGGATATTTGATAATTATTTTGATGTTTTCAGAATGTTCATAGGTAGTGGGTCAACATTATTTTCGATGTCTTGTTTCTGATCACTCTGTCACCCTTGTATCGGTGTCTTCTATCAAATAAATAAAAAAAGGCGAGTGCTATTACATTTATTTATATCTGTAGACTATATTTTACTTGAGAAAAAAAAACTAAAAATCATCCCATACATTTTGACCCATGTATGAATGTACCCCCCCCCCCCCCTCAGTAGATTCGTGAATTCGAGAGCTTCTACTAAAATTCAATTCATTCATTCATTATAAAAGTTATCGAGTTCCAACTTTTTAAGTAGGGAGCGGAATGTACGCAGAATGTTATAACAACGTACTCAGCAATCTATCTTTAAAAGCCAATTTCTGAAAAATATAAATCCAATAAAAAGTATCCGAAAGGTGCCTATCTTCCCCTAAGTATTCTTTATTCATTCATAACAATAAAATATTATATGTATAACGGGATAGCAGATTTTGTTTTAATTAAATATGGATTTCCGCAAAGTATCGCCTGATTCTATTAATCCGTTTATGGATAAGTATTTTTCAAAATGGTGGATTTAGACTCGCGAAGTCTACAACTCACAAAGCAACTAAGTAAGCTTCCCTATTTTTTTAATGGTTGTATTCGGGCTATACCTATTTCAATGAGTTCCTGGGGTTTTGAAATTTGAATGTCGTGCGACATGAATCTAAAGTCATATCTTTATCGGCAAAATCGGCAATATCATAATCCCTCAACGGCAGTGACTGAATGTTTTGGCAGGTTCTTGCGTACTCGTGCAAACTTCTGACATGCTTTCACAAGCAGAACCATAGCCATTGGCTAAGGGCGGAACTGATAATAGACAGGTTGATTAATCGACAACTATCTTAAGTGATTGACGCAAAGAACTACATACTGTATGTGGAACTCTTAAAATAACTACTGGGGTGCAGTACCTATACTTATCTACAGTTACCTCGGACATATCACGGGGAGCGGGGAAGTGCTAACTGATATCTGACTTACTAGCATGAATAGCATAAATTGCATTCTCGCGCGCGACTCCATAAGTTCATGCATCCAGCGCAACTTCAAGTATGAAGTCGCGCGCAAGAACGCAACTCATGCTAGCGGGTCTGACTGAACACGCCTCTGCCGTCAAGGCGTTAAATATCATATCAGATATTGTGGAGATCACATTGGCTGATCCCATACCAATAGCGCATGGCACACTGCATCCAATTCGCACGTCGCTCCGATGTTTTAGGGAGACAACGCTATACGCGCGTATTACAGCGACATCCCGCTCGAAAGTGCGTCTATCTGTCCGTCCATCCGTCTGTCACTGCCGTTTTGCTCCGAAACTACTGGACCAATTAAGTTGAAATTTGGTACACATATGTAAGTCTGTGACTATAACACAAAGACGTAGGGTAAAGGCACCAGTAGTCAGCCTTATAACGCATTTTTAAAGTTTGTACTCTCAGCGTTTTTACAGGATTAGTCGGATAAATAAACGCATCACATGGTTATATCAATTGTTTATCATAGTTTTAAAACAAAATATGCCAAGAAATAATAATCCTCTTAATAATACCTATAATTAAGCTTAAACAAAAAATGGCCCTTTTTCCCAGTAGTCAGCCTCCAAAATCCAGTAAGCAGCCTTTGTGTACCCAGTACTCAGCCTTTATAAACTATTAATAACAATGAGATTCATATCACTAATATTTATATGAAAATCAACGGTATTATAATATTTATTTTTTCTTATACCTATCTCTTATATTAAATACAATTCTCATGCCACGAAGTTGGCCATAGGTATTTAACCAACACTTTTCTTGCAAACTAAGCATCACTATACTTATCTTCTATTAATGAATCTGTTTAAAAACAAACTAGGTTAATTTATGTTCCTAGTATTGTTAAAAAATATCAAACGAGTCTATGCAGATCTAATCATCATTTGAACTTCTACTTGTATTTAATAGGTCCATTTTTTTCTATTAGTTACTAAAAAAAAATATCGACACAGCATGTTTGCTCGTGCTCGGGAAAGCTACTAGCATCAAAATAATATTATCTTTCCTAGGGAAGCAGACAGGTTCATTAGACATAATTTTAATTTTGGGTTCCTACACGTTATTTTGTTTGCTGTGGATCGTGGTATGTCACTAAAAACTGCATCATTATCTGATAAATCTGATGAATCATTTGACAAATCTATTTTCCGTCGTCTTGTGTATTTAATATTGACCCTACTAAAATTTAAGGTTTCATTTTGGCTTCGTGTTGTTGCAATAGTTTTTGCTTTTTGTTGCTTTTGGTGCTTACTAGTTTTTAGAGCTTCCTTTTGTTTATTTTATTGCTATCTTTTCTGCTTTTTCTTGATTGATCTAAAATATCAGCCTTCTTCTTCTTTTTCCCCTCTTCTTTTTTCGAAATCTCTCCAGTCTTGAGATGATATGGCTCCAATTCGATTCATGATTACATTCATGAGCACTAGATTTTTTTATAAGAGATTTGGAGAGAGATGGTAATTTTAGAATCTGTTTCAATGCCGGTGAAACGCGTGCAGGGGTCCCTTGGATATTGGAATATTTCTCGCCAAAAGTATGTACCTATATACTTTTAAACCTTATTTCAATGAGTTAAGTTTCAAAATATAGACATATATTTGGCAGCGACGTACCAAGCAAGGTCAATGGCTGAATACTGGATCCGCGAAACCCAGTGGTCAGCCGCATTAAAACGTTATTTCAAATGCGGCTGACTACTGGGTTTTACTTTAAATTGACTAGGGCATGCCTAACCAAATTTGAAATTGTAAATTTAACGGTCTTAACGGTCGTATGGGATCGAAAATAAAAAAATAAACTAATAACCCAAAGGTCAGCCGCGGGAGGCTGGGCACTGGATTTTTTGTAAAAAAGTGGTATCCAGTGGTCAGCCCCCTCAATTTAGTAGTTAAATGTTGATATTTTTGTTCAAATATAATGCAATTCAATAGATAACCTAATAAATAAACCCATCATTAACAAAAAACAATAACTTTTAACATTAAAACATGCTTTTTCTTACGCGTTAAGAGAACACCACCTGCAGTAAAAAATATGGCGGACATAAAACTACTGCTCTCGTCGACAAACATCACATGTATGAACGAGTATATTTCCTCTCCCCGATCCCTCACCGCACCTGTCGCATTACGTACTAACCAATAAGGAATCAGAGCTCCTATTTGACTACTTGCGATTTCTTTAATCGAATATACCAGATATTTATGACCAATAAACGACTCAAAAGGCGGACTACTGGTCCCTGGCTGGCCACTGGTGCTGTTACCCTATATGTAACGTCAGCAACTGAATTTTAAACATAGAAACCACTTATGGGGGATAAAAAACGACCATTGTTTAATCAGACCCATTCAGACGTTTCACGTACAACAAAACAATTGTATGATGTAAATATTGAAATGCGAGTCCGACTCGCACTTGACCGGTTTTTATGTCAACATGTTTTTTTTTAATATTATTTAATTTACCTTCGCTATGAGATCCTTCTTCAGCCAAGAAGAACTAAACTGCGTGTGATCCAAATTCGTCAAGGCCAGGACATTCTTGCCCACAGTTTCCCGGTCGCACGGGGAAGCCTTGCCAATTCTGTCGTCAATGATCAAAGGTTTCTCAAACTCAACGTGAAATATTTCATCATTCGCGGCCCAAACGAGAACGTTATTAAGAACTTTGGACTGGACCTTGATTTAATAAAAAATAAATTATATTATAACGTTTCATTTTAACAAAACGTTTTCAGAGATATTAAATTATTTTCGTAATCCTACCTTTAGATGTTCGCCCAAAACAGATTTAGCGATGGATGCTATAGGTGTAGGGCAAAAAAAGATATCAAATGGCAAATTCGATAAAGACATAATAATATGTATAGACACAACACCGTCAGTAATGAATATTGGCTTGCGGGCCTTCTTTTCAGCCAATATTGTTTTTTTCTTATGTTTTTCATGTTTCTGAGCCATTTCATCTGCTTGGACTTCTAGCACTGATCCTTGAAGGTTATTGGCTACGTTTATAATCAAATCTAACATATCCAATTGCTTATCATCATTCATCTTGGCAAAATCCAACGTATTAGGATTGTCAAAATTTGTTAAGAGACAAAACACGTCTGCATCTGAAATGCTAGGAATGTAGGTACATTTATTAATCGTATGGTAAAGCAAATTAAATATTTATAAAATGTATTTACCAAATGTATTTATTTTAGTATACCAACAGCAGACCAACCAGGCGCGGATACAAGGGGGGGGGGGGGCCATAGGGGCAATGCCCCCCCCCCCCTAAAACCCTGGCTCTCACATTACTAAATTGAGTAATTTTTTTTTACCTTATTTTCTGTGCAAAAAATATATGATTTTCTCAAAATGCCCCCCCCCCCCCCCCCCTAAGCCAAATCTTGTATCCGCGCCTGAGACCAACAGCCAACAGGCTACCGGTATGAATTAAAACGAAGGTAGGTAAGTACTTACGAACCTTGGCAAGTTGCACGAAATATCGATAGAGTTGGTACATGCAAACGCACATCTCTCTAATTCAAATTTTAAGCCTATCGCCTTGGATTGCTCATTTGTAAAAACCATGAGTACAATGTCAATGAGCTGATTCTTTCCGAAGATTTCACCCGAAAGGATTTTAACCGCAAGGAATTTTGCTGCCGGAGATTTTGAATTAATTATTAGCACTCGTAATGGCTCTTCCGGGGAGTCGCATTGGAAATTCATTATGTATCTAAAAAACGCTCTGAAGTAAACATACCAAACTGACAAACACCTGACAAACTGGGAACACCAAAGAGCACATCATTTACGAAACAAACTTCATGCGATATGTTGTTTACTACTTTGTGTACCTATTTGGTACCTATTATATACTTACCTAGGGACTGTCTCATTTCAATCATGGACATAGATAAAACTCCTTGATACTGGATTCCTATATATTATACTACTCTTTGGTGGTGATGGTGACAGCTGTCTTTCGCTTCATCTATTGAATCTCATATATCTATGCCTCACGACGACGTACGATTAACAATGAGTAACCTGGGGGCCTACCGCGAAAATCAAAATTCGCAAATTGCGGGGATCTTTCCCTTTTACTCTCACTAAGACGTAATTAGAGTGACAGAGAAAAATGCCCGCAATTGACGAATTTCGATTTTCGCGGTTATAGCCCAGACGTTGTGGCCATGTCGATATAGGATTTAAACTAAGTACCTAAAATGAACAGATAACCATTATAATACAACTTTATACAATATTCTTTACAATCAGTATGATTTTGTGAGTTCGATATTACAATAATCAACGGCGGAAATCCATGGCACACCGGATGATAAATTATACTCGTAAGTTTCTTACGAACCTTCAATGAAACCATCAGTATAGTGTACAGTCACGTCTGAAAATATCGATACGAAAAATGTACCAAAATTATGTATACACTACCTTAATATATGGGCAATAAAGTCGTGTATACATATTTTTGGCACTTTTTTCGTATCAATATTTTCAGACGTGACCGTACATATAAGTCAAAGAGTAAAGTAAGTATTGGTCCCTAGCCAAATTAAATAGGCAAGCCAAAAATCGGTTCTCTTTGCCATCGCAGTCAACTAGTATCGCTTATCTCTCCCCGCTCTTGTAAAAATGTCATTTGTCAAAAAAGGACAACCATACTGTTGACAAGATGAACTTCAAATAAAGTCGTAGCCATTTTGTTGGTTGATCGCCTAATGTATGTGGGCGCAAAAATGTGTATGTGTAGGTTTTTAAGGATGTTGACTGGTAGATTTTAATCATGTTATTTATCGATAAGCGCTACATAACGGACCGGAATCGCGATTAATCGAAGTTTTGATATTTTCACTAAAATTAAACATAATAGAAATGTTAATGGATTTTATAATATAATAAAATAACTCGATTATTGTGGAACGTAGGCCCCCAGAACGTTGTCACTCGAAACGACAAAAATGTCATCAGTGCGCGGTCACGGCAGTACTGCAGTGTGTATGGTTGTTTACAAAACAATATTTAAATTTTAAGATAGGTAGATCTCTCAATTTATGAGAAAATGAATGAGATCGAGCTTACATTACCCTGTCCTTGTTTTCCTAAACAATATTTTTTAAGATTATATGTAAGGATGCGGATCTATTTTACACTAAGGAATAATAAATAACCAATAGTTCTGTACATCAAGAAATAGACTAGAAATAGACGAGGAATATTTTAATGTAGCTTATTTGTAAGTGTTGTGTCAAATGTTTTGTCAATAAATATGTTATTTTGAATTACATATATATGAACTTTTGTTTATTATACAACTATAATATACACGTATATAAGTTTATCGTATAAGTGTATAAATAGATAACACCATTTGTACAAAGTCGTCATAATTTTAGTGTGATGTTGGTCTATATGGAGTTCTTAGTAAAGTGCCGCGTGGCACGCGCCGCCAACAAAAAAATAGAACTGTTTATTTCTTCTTTTTTTAATTTTAGGTATTACAAATACTTAGCTTAATCTATATTTACTTTAGATTATTAGCCAAGACGAATCGTATTCAAGTGTATAGGTTATTAATTCCTCTGGAGTTTCAGGTGTACATATGCTACGGAGACTGCTTAACATCAGGCAGGCCGTATGCTTGTTTGCCACCGACGTAGTATAAAAAAAAAAAAAATGAAATAGGTACGCAAGTATAATAATTAATAATTCGTTTGTGTACTGATGTGGTACCTATCGACTATTAAAATTTACTAGCATATTACTTAATATCAACTACATATTGTTTAATAACACCTAACATTCAAAATAAATATAAGTACCTAATTGTTACCCAACAAGTTTGTGCGACAACCCTGTGCGCTCAGGGTCAGCAGGCATTGCGCGCTCCTAAAGGGCCGGAGATTGGTTACTGTATTATACTGTGGTACAGGTTTTTAAAGGGTCGGCAACGGGCATGTAACACCTCTGGAGTTGCAGGCTTCCATAGGCTGCGGTGACTGCTTACCATCAGGCGGGCCGTATGGTTGTTTGCCACCGTCGTGGTACCTATTAAAAAAAATGAATTGACAAACTATTAAAACCTAAAACCAAATGGCTACGTCGACAGTGACAGCTGGATTTGACTTCATCTTTCGGATCTTATATCTCTCTAAACTCTGCGTATATCTCTCTAAACTCTGCGTATATCTCTCTAAAATCTGAGGGTCTACCGCGAAACAAGAAAATCGAATATTCGTTATCTAACCTCTCTATTAAAATATAAATTTCGATTTTCGCGTTTCCCGGTAGGCCCTTTGTAAACAAACCGCCTTGATGCATCAATGTCATATTTCATTATCTGTGAAAACTTGTCGAAAAACAATTTAAGGCAGAGTAGGTATAAGTTACTCTATGGTTTATGAAAGGTGCTAGTGCTGCATTCTGGCGGCAGATATTGCAGTAATACTCCCCAAAGAGCATATAATCACTACATACTCCCTATTGTGCCGAGCGAGAGGCAGACATATGATCAAATTGTCAATTTCATTGTCCCGTCTGGATGGTTCTTCAAACACAAATGTCTTCTGTCACAGTCACATTTGTATTTCATGCTTGAGCTGAAGAGCTGATGGCCTAGTTGCCAATGCTCGTAATAAATTTTAAAAAAAAAATCTTCTGTCACAGACTGACACGTAGCGTTTGGACAATTTCTACGTTGGAGATGTTCTGTTCCACGTAGTTATTAGTTCAAATTTTATTTTTTGTTTTCACATTATTTTTACAAAATATTAACTTATTGTGGAAATTTTCAAATTTATAGGGTACGTTTTATGTATTCTAACTATACTATTTTTTAAGTACCAAGTGGTACTAAGAATAACATTATTTGCCTTTAAGTAACTGTATTAGGGTTAGAACGAAACGTTTCACAATGAAAACGTAAAAATAAACTTTTTGTTATGAATTGAATTTACTTTTTCGCAATCGTCTTAATCGAAATGTTTTTTAAAACCCGTGTGTAATTATGGCCTCCTCTAAAGAACAGAAATCAGAATTATCTCCGGCCACATCAACGGCGTCCGTAAAGGAGCCATCATTCGAGAGATCTCCATCTGTAACATCTACAAAAGAAGACAAATGGCCGGACTTACTCTTATCCAGACCCGAAAGATCTTACTTTTTCAGTTCAAAATGTAAGTACTCCGCTTATTTTACATAAGTAAATTACCTATGACGTGTACGTGAATGACATAGGAAGTCAACAATTTACATAATTACTTTGTATTATCAGTGATAAGTGAACAATACGTCAGTTGTATCTCGTAAACAATAATTTCACTATTTTTTATATGACATCATACTGTAATTATTGTAAGATACCTTGAACAACTACAGTTTTTGGTGTACTATAAAAGCCACCTTGTTCAAGCAACAATATTTGCTATTTAGACAGAGTTGTGGATGTATTTAATTATAATACTAATTGACCCTTGATAGGGCTCACTTAAATAGTATATGGCAAAATTGACCACCCTGTAACACAATCTATTTGTATATTTTGTTATGCTGAATTTTTTGGGACTTAAAAGGGGTGATAAATTGATAATGTTTGTATAGTTTTTTTTTTTTTTTTTTATTCTGGACCGTTATAGGCGTAATAATTCATAGTGCAGCTAAAAATAATTCAGTGAATAGCAATTGTGTTTAATGCAACTTTACATTATGATATCAAACCAAACATCCTTTAAATATTAAAACTTTCAACAATGTGTTTCCTTATGTCAAATAAAATGTAACTTGAATATATTTTTCTGTTAATAACCCAGACTGGTAGTACAAATGACAGAGTGAAATGGAGGAAAGGTAGCCAGGCCTTTGCTCAGCAGTGGGACACTAAATTAGGCCAATAATAATAAATTACAATATATGAGTAATTTTTATGTGAGTAGAAGCGCTGGTGGCCTAGCGGTAAGAGCGTGCAACTTGCAATCCGGAGGTCGCAAGTTCGAACCCCGACTCGTTCCAATGAGTTTTTCGGAACTTATGTACAAAATATCATTTGATATTTACTAGTCGCTTTTTTTGAAGGAAGACATTGTGAGGAAACCAGACTATGCCCAATAAGGCCTAGTTTACCCTCTAGGTTGAAAGGTCAGATGGCAGTCGGTTTCGTAGAAACTAGTGCCCATGCCAATTCTTGGGATTAGTTGCAAAGCGGACCCCACACTCCCATGAGCCATGGCAAAATGCTGGAACAACAAAAAATGCGAGGAAGGGAAGGGATATGAGTAAGTTGGATATGATTGAATTCCTTCACAATGACCTGAGTTTGATATTTCCATAGGCACCAGAATTATTTTACACCCTCTCAACATAAGTGAAAATGATACACATAATAATTATTTGCAGCAACCCGCTACTTAGTTTACACTTCATAGTATACACAATGTGACATGAGGAAACAGAAAGATTTTAACTGTGCACTTCTGAGGCCAACAGAAAGAAAAAATGTTATTTGAGTTTAAGTAAATTTATCAAAATTTTTAATGTATTTGTACATGTACATACATGAAAAGCTAATGGTTAAGTAGTGTTTTTTTTTGTAAAACCTAGTTTTTGCAAAGGTTATTTGTCTCTTTTAGACATCTATCAATAAAGATATTTAGACTACACCCCATAATGCCATCATCACCAAAAGTTGTTTTGCACTAAGTTACAATAAAATATTGTTGTTTTTAAATTGCTATTAACTCTGAAACTAGGCAAAATCCAGAAAAGTTTATATGACATTTTAGTCTCTAAATGTGATCAGGAATACACTGTTAAAATCTTTTGGTTTCCTCATGTTACACCATGTATATCCTAACTCTTTAACAATCTTCCACCCTCCATTGAATGTGTGCCAAATTTCCATACAAATCTTGTTGTTTTAAATAATACTTTGTATGGAAGTCTCTAAAAACTTGTTGTACCTTTCTGATCAGCATAATAGCTATATCTTTCTAGAATTTATTTAAAAAATAAGGCTACCTAACAAACACTGTAAATTAAATTAAATCTAATTAATCAGTCAATTGGTACCTTTACACATGTTGCGTATAACTAAATAATCTAATTCAATGGATAGTTCATCATAATACAGTGAGTAGGTAACTAAAAAAATGTCAACTATATCCATAAAAGCAATATGTCATAGTAGCATTTTTCTAGTATTGCCATACTTTGAGAAGTTCATATAAGGTACATTGGGATAATTACGAAAGTGGTCTAAACTAAACCTAAACATTCATAAACTACTGCAACACTTACCAAGGCATCTTGGTTACTTTTGCTATAGTAGAAAGTTTTTTAGTTTAGTAGATATTTGCGATTTTCAAAATTACCCCACATTGGAAATTATCCCAATGCACCTTAAGCATAATATTATAAAGGCAAAAGTGTATATCTGTCTATCAATCTGTTATCTCTTCACTCTTAGGCCACTAGACCAATTTAGATAAAATTGTTGTACCTATGGAGATAAAGAGTCCCTGGGAAGGACATAGGATAGTATTTGTCACGGTATTCATTATTCTATGGAGACGAAATCGCGGGTAGAAGCTAGTATGTATGTAAGTTATAATTTAGGTTACAGGTAAAAGTTACAATCCCTGCACATTTATATACTTTATTTTCTAAGTATTTCCACAAAGTATTCAAGAAAATTTTTGAGTACTTTTGATGTATATTTTTTTGTATTATATTATTCTTTTTTATAACTACATCTATTCCATTATAAAAGAACTACAATGGGCTTACGTAAAAAACCACTAGACAGTCCACATGCAACGTATTTCTCAACTCTGCTCAAAGATGGCAGCACAAGTTACATGTATTGATTTTTTTGCCTCCTATGTTTGGAGGTAGTCATGCTGTGGAAAATCAATATTTTATGTTCCCAATTCGGTGGAAAAGTTATTCGGAATCGTGAAAAGTAAGACGCAATTTGCAGATTTAGCAAATAGCGTGGTTCTGGCAGTTCATCCAGTTTACAGTAACTTGTGGAAATTAAGCGCTTTACCCGGTGAAATGTATTCGACAGAGTGATTCAAGATTCACCTTCGCGTGTTCGTTGTTTCGCTTGAAAGTTTATTTGCCGCTTTATTATGCGTTCGTTGACCGCGGTCCACGGGCACCCCCTGCCTGAGTTAGGCGTTCCCTCCAACATCAACCAGGGCGACGGGAACGGAGACGACATGGCCGGCGCACAAGACACCATCTATCTCTGCAACTTCCGTGTCTCGGTCGACGGAGAGTGGCTCTGTCTAAAGGAATTGCAAGACATGGAAATGCAGGATTCCTATATAAAGCCTGCCGAGCCGGGCGTTATCACCTCGCCCGACGATCCTATGCATTCTTTAATGGGTAACAAACGAGACGCATTTTGTTTACGTCAGGTTACGTTTGAGTTATCCAATTGTTACATACAATGTTTTCCTTGTAGCACGTGACCCCGTGGTCATAGAGCGCAGCAACCTGGTGAATATCTCCAAGTTGATCGTTAAGGAGCTAATCGAACAATCGCTGCGATATGGACGGATGTTGGACAGCGACCATTTGCCGCTGCACCACTTCTTCATCGTCCTCGAACATGTCATGCGTCATGGACTTAAACCGAAAAAGGTATTTTATTCGAAGGGTCTTTATAAAAAAAAAAAGATATTCAAAGAAAAGTTACTAACGGTGATACTGATACTTGTTAAAAAACAAATGGATTGTTTTTAATTTGAACAGCATTTGCAGGGTCTTCTTGGTCCTAAAAAGGAGCTATGGGATATTCTACAGATGGTTGAAAAATACTCGCCAGAAGCAGCCGATATTACCGCCAGTGTCCGAGATCTTCCAACCGTCAAGTATGTTACACGCCAACGTAAACGCAGTTTACAGTGACTTCTGAAAGAATAACAAAAATGCATACTGTATGCATAACATTATTTTAAATTTTTATACAAATGTCCGAACAACGTAATTCAAAATATTATTATACTTTCTTTCGAATGACTTCCTGTAATCACACGATAGTCGCGTTTATCGGTTGCACCCTTTTGGCAACCTCTCTTCATCAAAGCGTTTTTATGAGTAGCATGTCTCGCAAACTGATTTGTCTGTCAAGTTTGTCTCTAATTTATAGCATTACTAGCAAATGTGTTATTTATTATTAGAACCGCAATGGGCCGTGCGCGCGCCTGGCTCCGACTTGCGCTGATGCAGAAGCGCCTTGCGGACTACATGCGACTCCTGCTGGAGCATCGAGAGGACACGCTCGAGGAATACTTTGAGCCGCATGCCCTTATGCTGAACGACGAGGCCGTGATCATCACGGGGCTGCTCGTCGGTCTCAACGTCGTCGACTGCAATTTGTGTGTCAAGGTACTAACGCAATTACGTTTACGGTTTGCTCAACGCTGGCTGACTAAATTATATTACTGGAATACTTCGAGCCGCATGCTCCCTCGCTGAAAGACTAGGCCGTTATCATCACCACCCCGCTCGTGGGCTTCAACTTCGTCAATTGTAATTTGGGTATCAAGATACTAAAGTACGTATGTATACTGTTTACTCACGGCTAGTCGATTAAATAAGGTTATTGGAATTCTTCGAGCCGCATGCTTTCATGCTGAACGACGAGGCCGTTATCGTCACCGGCCTGCTCGTCGGCCTGAATGTCGTCGACCACAATCTGTGTGTCAAGGTAGCAAGCAATTAGGTTTACGGTTTACTCGCGGCCGGTCGACTAAACCGAAATGGTTCTTAGTTAAAGAATCGTACCTTGTTTTAGGAGGAAGATTTGGACAGCCAGCAAGGAGTGATTGATTTCTCGCTGTACCTCCGAGGCAGCAACTCCTCTAGCGACCTTACCACCACCACCAACAACGCCAACACGGAGCCGAAGCAGCGCCATATCAACACCATGTTAGATCAAAAGAACTACATCGAGGAACTCAATCGACATCTCAAGTGAGTTATTTTCCTCAGATGTTACACTAATTAAATAGTGCAAGTGGTTCACAACGCCTGTATCTATGAATTTATAGCATTGTTTAAAATTGTTGCGTAGCTAAATTGGTGAATATATGAAGTTGATTTGACTCGCCTGTATCGGCGGTTTGAAATTCATAAAAACCGCCGTTACACGGGCATTTAAACTTGATTTATTCCTTTATTAATGGTTCTGCTATACCTATATATTAGAGGTACATATATATGGTGAATAAATATCTGTTGTTAAATCGAACCATTTGCGAGTCGTTGATGCCTAATAGGGTGTTTTATGATTATAGATATGTCATATAATTTCATAATTATGTAGACTTAGCGAATCATCAGAAACCATTTTTTTTGTATACATTCTGGCTCATTTTTGTCACGAATATCTGTCAAAATTCACATTTTATTGGTCATCAAAAAGTTAAACAGCCCAGAAACTAATACATCATTTACAATAGCCAATAACAATCTACTTTTATACATTTTAGCGCAACGGTAGCTAATCTGCAAGCCAAAGTTGAAAGTCTGACTACAACGAACGCCTTAATGAAGGAAGACCTAGCGATTGCCAAAAACACAATGATCACTTTGGTCGAAGAGAATAATCAACTAAAACATGCATTGGGTAAGTCCGTTAATAAATGTTTGTATTATACTAAGTGCTGTGTTGTCTAATGCTGATAATTATGCAAATTACAAGTGTCCTTCAAATACTGCTGTCGTACGCACTTTGTAGTCGTAATAAAACGTAGGTAGAGTGCATGCGAATAATGCGCATTTGTACGAGTATTAAATAGACATTTTATTCGTGTTGTGACAAAATCCGCTGACAGAATCACGACACATGTACCTAAGGTCAAGGAAATTTATACTTACGGCACTTTCAGCCGTGTCAATTGTTAGAATGATCATTGTGCCAAAGTACAGGCAGCAAAACTATTATATTCATGCAGGGATGCTAATGCCAAGCTAATAGTTTTGCGGAGTTTAGGTAGAAATTGGCCCAAGTTTGTCTACATTCTTTACTTTAGTTATGTACTTAAGTAACTACAAATCCAAGTTTTAAAATAGAATAGTTTTGTTTTTGTCAATTAAGCGTTACTTTTCATCACAACATAATATAAATATAATCGACAGTTCACTAACGACGACATTCATCAACTAGCCGGAAAAACTCGCTTGATTTGTGCACAAGCCTAATATAATAAAATAAAAAGATTAATAAGATTGAAGAAGAAAAGATTAAAAAAGACTTCATCAATCATATTCGTTAGCCACACAAGACGTTATAATTGCTAGTAATGCTGGTATGTCTTATAACAGTTATAACAGTAACAGTCTTCCAAATACTGGTTGTCCCTTTCACGTGTGTTTTGGCGATATTTTAATTATTCCTCGAATTCGCGTGTCTGTCGGGCGCAAACTCATCAAACTAATGAGCCAGCGCATATCAAAATCGCGATGCGAATAACAATACACGGATAGAGGACAGTAGATAAGACACCTTGCAGTCTAACACTTCCCATGACTCACGCGGTTTAGTAGGCATTAGTATGCTGGAGTTGTCGCACGTATTTTGATGTCCGTCAATTCTGCGCTCGGCCCGTTATGCTCTATCGCTTACGTTAAATGGGCAATACCACGGCAAAAAATCAAACGCGTCCGACCTTTTGGACGAGGTCTTGTGAGTTAGCTAATAATAGATTAGTGTTATTTTGTGCCCGGTTTTAGACTTTTTGTGACTTATTGGAAGTGTGTTTATTTATGTGCCGCGCTATAACACGTGTTCTTTTTGTCCAGGTCAAGACATCAACAAAGATAGTAGGATGAAAGTAACTGAGCTTCAGTCGGATGAAGAGGTGAGGATAGTGAAATATTGCGAAATATGTATTAATGCTTAAAATGCAACTTAAACAAATGTAAACAAGTAGATTGGTGATGTCATTACAACGTCACTAAGCGTCGTCTTTCGTTATTATTATTGCTGTTTATCATATACAACACGTACTCATATAAACAAGAACTAGCTACTATACTTATTATTTATTACATAAACCTGTAAAAAAATAATAGAAGAATAAAATAGGCTGTGTTGTAGACACAACATAAAATATAAATAATGAATCATATTAATGTTTTCAGGAGAAACGCAGTGTCAAGAGTGTCACGTCTGATAAGACTAAGAACGAAAAAGATAGCGAATTAGGTCGAGTACTGGAGGAAGAAAGAAAGAAAAATGTGGAGCTGCAAAGAGAACTGGATTTACAGGTATATAAATAAATATTTTTATTTTATTTTATAAAAAGGAATTTCCACCGCCAATCACTTATTATAACTTATTTATTTTACAGATTTCATTAAAAGCTGAGATGGAGGTAGCTATGAAATTATTGGAAAAAGACATACATGATAAACAAGACACAATAATATCTCTACGACGACAACTTGATGATATCAAATTAATTAATTTGGAAATGTACAAAAAATTACAGGTAAGCCACCTTAACTCGCTTAAAATTATAAATTCGAATGCATGAGCTTAATTAGGGTAATTACTTAGTGTAACAAACTATAAAAAGCCAGGACTTAACATAACCCATTTCTGATTATTATTTCTTGATCATTAAGCAATAGTTTAGCATTAGTACCTTATACATAGAGAAGCCATTCTCGGAAGAAATCACCATAACATTAACATTGACCTCTAAATTGGCGTGTATTAGCTCTCTCCTCATTATGTTCGGAGTGTCGAGTCGAGTGTTGCCCAGAGTTCGCACAGTTGTAACAATGGCAGATAAGAACGGCGCTCACGAAGGCCGCTCATTGAGCGTGGGCGCAGAGATGCATGTCTCCCGCCCATGCGTTCTCATTAGCTTATTGACTAATACTTACTCAATTAAATTAAACGTTTGATATCATCTTCATTTTAATAATATAAAAACTTATCTATTTGTTTCATTCTGTAACTACTTGTATATTTACTTTTTATATTAATGTATATATTTGACTTATTTATTAGATTTTTATTGTTTATATATGTAGAATTCGTACCGTTTATCATATATATATATATTAACTCGCCTTATACTAATAAAATGGTGTATTTATCTATGCCGCGCTTGTCGTACGGAAGGAGTGCGAGATGGAATTGACGCAGAAGGGCGAAATCGTGGCCAGGCTGCAAGACAAGGCCGAGCAAATCGGCAAAATACTCAGCAACATTGAGAAATATAACCACTTCCTAGGACCCGACCACGACCTGGTCAAAGCGCTCAGATCTCCCACTACTAACGAGAATAATTTTGGCGAAAAGTTAGAGAAACTCAAAACTGATAACTTAGGTCAAAAGAGCTCGAAGGCCAAGGACGAAGGCCCGCCTAATAAAAAACTGAACCTCCAGGAAATACCACCGTTTCGACGAGCCACTAGCAAAGATAAACCTATTGCCCAAATGAGAGAACAGCTTTAATAATTCCAATAAACTATTTATCTTCTTAAATGATATTGTACAAATTATCGTTCTGGTTATACTGAGCTCGTCGTAGATTGTTACTGTTACATTGAGGTGGTATTTCCTAATTAAACCGCAATATCAATGTACTTTAACAATATTTCTTAAAATGATATATATATTTACTAACGATTATAAATAACAGTACCCATGTTCAACGTTTAGAGAGCATATACTCTCATCTTAAAATAATCATGATATGTCATGCTTAGACTGTATATTTTCGCTTGTTACTAACAATTTTGAACGCACTATGAACTAAATGTTATTTTAATGCAGCTAAATTTTAATGGCCTTGTTTTAGGAATGTGAAAGTTCCTTGAAACATAAAACAGAGCTAATAGCCAAATTGGAAGCAAAGACTGAATCAATGGGCAGCACGATACATCAGCTTGATGAGAAGTAGGTTCCAAACATTTTACTATAACAGCATCAGGCTGCGGGAGGCCGCGATCTGCGGCGGACTAGAGACCTCAACACCGCAAGGTCACATTGCCGTGGAAATGCTTTCATTGTTTCTCGTCCGCGGCCGGCCAGCCTTCCGTCAATAAGAGTGCCTAGACTTACGCTATCCATTGTACTATTCATGTATGTAACGCTTGACATATCAATATTGGAAGCACTTAGGTGTGCCGCAATGCACAGCTTGCGTGAGGTTGACTAGCGTCGTAGGTAACTCTTTCGACCTTCGGTATTGGCAAACCCCCACAATTTGTGTACAATGTTTTGATAGTATATTTTTGGACTATGTAACTGGATTGGACTGTAAGGGTTTTTACACGGAGGCCATGCTACTATTGCTTTAGCTTCTCGTTGCTGTGATTATACGATCTTCTGGTTGTTATATTTCAATGAGACATATTACGTTATTTGTATTAAGTTTGATTAACTTAAATAATTATAAGATCTGTTTAGCAGATTCTACTAAATTCGTTAAAATATATTTTACTTATCTATTGAGCTATAAGATGCATTATTATTTAATACTAAATTAACAAAAATGTTTGATGATTGTTAGGCGTACAATAAAATAATAGGGGCATTATTAAACATGATGTAGAAAACTAAAATTATTTTGTAAAATTAACTATAGATATAGTTGTATTTACAGTATTATTATTGTACCTTGCTAAATCGACGAGCTATTAATTGTAGGGATGGTTTGATCTCATTCGGTTGAATTATAAAAACTCAATTATACTTAGCACTTACTGATTATATCTAATGTGATCAAAATGCTTGATATTCTTAAGCAAATGTGAAGGAATCCAGTGATAGTTGAGATTCCTATTCATAGTTTTGTAATTCCGAGATACTAGCTATGTAAAATTATATTTATAATAAAGCATATTCAGTCGCATACTGTATTTTATTGAATACCACAATACTTGCTTGTTTTTTTTATGTTAATTGTGTAGGTTTGCCACTACCTTCTTTGTGTTTGCATGCGTTTATGAGTGATGGTCCCTACTCTTCGGGTTAAGAATTAGAATTGCAAATTAACTTTCTAACCATATATTTTCAAGTACCTAAGTATTATTTTTAGAAAAAATGTTGATTATGTTGCATTTTTGAATTATGTGCAGTGGTCATGAATATGTTCGATACATAGACACACCCAACAGTCATTACACTTATGATTATTAATCAAAATCATACGCATGTTTATTTCATACGCCTATAAAATAGAATATTATTCTAACTTGAAATGGATTTTGATCGAACAATTCATATGAGGAATAGGTTTTTGATAATACCTACCACTCAATAATTAATAACTAGTAATTACCCATTGTTTTAATAACAGTTGATCATCAGTTTGGGTACCTATATTTAATTGGTGAAACTAATTAATTATAGGTAATGATAATAGGGCTGAATCAGCTAGACCACTTACCCAGAGCTACATAGGCAACAAGTACTTGTTATTATTATATAATTTGCAAAGCTGCCATAAAATAAAATTAGCTAGAAAATAATTGCAATACACGTTGTTTTGTTAATACAATCTCTCATTATTTCAATGATACTGTTGTGGTTCATTTTGGTAATCATGCCTATGCTAATTTAGGTAGCTATAAATACTTATATGAGGAAGAAAAAGAAATTCCTAATATATTACCCACATATGATGATCAGTATGTCTTAATTTAACATAAATGTTTGTATGGAATACACACAATGCATTTGGTACCACGAAAACAAAATCAGGAAAGAACTCACTGGCAATTAGACCTTCAGCTATGTGAGCTGTAAAGGTAATTGATGACTACAAAGAAAAGTAGAAATTGTTTCCATAGTTACCACACGTGCGAATATTTAACAAGGCAGAAAAATTCGACTATGAGTAGTCAATCAAATCAGTTCCACAAAGCACAGTCGACGTCAAAGGATGTTTACATTTTTCGCCTTATTACAAATGAGTAACGTGCAAAAGTGTAAACATTTCTTTAATGTCGACTGTCCCTATGTAGGTATAATACATACCTACTCCTCCATCTATTATATCGAGATGCTGCATCAAGCTCATTGTAAGTGCAAGTAGTTTCCGCAAATTCTTCTGGCGCTGCAGATCATAATAGACCGATTATACTTAACTATATGGCTCAGTTGTTAGCTTATTTTATGAACCAAACTCTTCAATCCTTCACGAAATTCAAATCACAAAGCGTGCTAGATAGCTTCCTAAAATTATCGCTAGCTTACTCTGATGATTAAATGAATCGCAGTGCCAGCAGGAACTACGGTACCTACCTATATGGGGGCATGGCGCAAAAGCGGGGAAATGGGGATTTAAACTGTGTTAAACAGAGAGCATATCGCGAACCACATCGTTATTTCGCCTATTTACCTCTCTAACGCTCGAATTTGCAAAAGCGATAGAGGGGCAGGTAATGAAAGTTTGATTTTCGCTGTAGACTTCAGGTCCCTAAATATAATAAGATACACGTACAGGTTAAAGGAAGATAAGGCTGCTAGAAAAAGTTTGGAAGAGAGCGCCCGGTCACTGGGGCAGAAGGCTGCGGCCGCGGAGACGAGAGCAGTGACCGCCGAGGGGGATCTGAGGATAGAACGCGAGTGGAGGACTTCGCTACAGGTATACTTACGTAATGAATACGCCCTGTTAGAGAAGTATTTTTGCCGATTTCCTCAGTCGATAACTGGCTGTTACTAGGTGTCAGTTCTGTTATTTATTCTGTGTGGAACATAAATCTCAAGAGCCTCTATGCTATGGGTTTTAAACTTTTAATCTCTTGATGAAGCACGTATAATAAATATTATCATAGCTGGGCACCATTAATCCCTGAACGCATAACTAAAATTGCATTGTTGCGATGCTTACGATAGTGATCTACTTATAATTGAAAATGACCTGACATTCTACAGTCAATAAAAAAAAATGGCGCACTACAAATGCCTTTTGTAACATGTCAGAATTTTTTGGATATTTGAATGATTATTTTTATATTGTTTTATTTTAATGGATTGAATTTTAATTCGACGTAATTATATGAATTACCCTTTTGTCATGTAAAAAATGTAAATTAATGAATAAAGGAATTTGAATATATGAATTGTTAGTTTGGGTTCTAGAAGTTAACAGGTTAGATACAAAAACCCGGCCAAGAGCGTGTTGAGCCACTCTCAGTGTAGGGTTCCGTATTTGCCCGTCTGTCACAATACGGGGGAGATTAATGAAAGAATGTTGGGGTTCACATGTTCTAATGCTAAAATGCAAAATATTGAATAAATGCAATTTGTAATAGTACCTATATATAGAAAAATAAGTTATTTTTGTATTACAGGAGTCGATGATACGTGACCGAGACAAAATATCAATGTTGACACAAGAAGTAGAATCTCTCAAATCTATTGGACAGGTGAGCTTGTAATAGTGTAAAGCCCTAACCCAAATATGACACTACACTTTGTTTTCAATTTTAGTTATATTAAGTGCAAAATTGATTAAATATATTTTCATAATTATAGCTCTAGCAGCAAGCATTTTTTAAATTTTTGCTCGATTGATTTCGAGAAACAGTGACAGTCATTGGCACCCAAAAAAAATTACGTGTCTATGCTAACAAGGTCATGTAATTTAAACAGTTAAAACCGACCATCCGACATGAATTACGTACCATTAATAACGCCGATAATATGCGAAAATATGCTGAATATTGCGATAATAAGGGCTCACATTTGCCTGCTGTTAGTGGTGGACATATATCAGACAGTATGTTCTGCATGTATTTACCAACCCTGAATAATATATTTTTAAACAATACTTAATAATCTTTGAACTTAATATAGTTAAAATTTAAAAACAAAATGTCTTCTTATTTGCCAATCCTGTACTTACATAATACGGCACCAGTCAACTTGCAGCTGTACCAAAGTTACGGACTTAAACTCTCACCACTGGCGTAATGCCATATGAACCTATGTATTAACTCTTTATTTCACAGAACACACAAAGCCATAAATATAGCACAGGCACAAATTTTTCATGAATACTTAATTTTCTCTTCCAGAAATATCTATCCCTACAAGAAGAACAACACATACTCAAGAC
This sequence comes from Cydia pomonella, assembly GCF_033807575.1. Classification (NCBI taxonomy): domain Eukaryota; kingdom Metazoa; phylum Arthropoda; class Insecta; order Lepidoptera; family Tortricidae; genus Cydia; species Cydia pomonella. Next base: position 9,570,975 of record NC_084705.1, on the reverse strand, counting down.
CCAATATAGCGAAGCTCAGAAAACCTTAGAAGAAGTTGGTGCGACGTTAAGCGAGAACAAGCTACAGTTAGCCGAATTGTTAGAGAAGGAAGCCTTGACGGCATCCGCCGATGACACGCCGAACTGGACCTGCGACAAGGACGCGACGGTCTGCACGGCCTGTGCCAAAGAGTTTACGATAGCGAGGCGGAAAGTAAGCATTTCCTTTTATGAAATAACTAAGGAACTCATATTTATCGAAGAAGAATCGGCTTGGGCCTATCTCATGATTCCATTACAGCATCTCCGCATCTCGGATGTTTTCGGTTACAATCGTTGACAGACTTTTTTCCCGAATGGAGTAGTTTGAGTGCGTTCGTTTATCGTCTTCACCCTGTCGGGGAAAGAACGAAACCAGTTAAAGAAGTTTTTGCTCGGTTTGCCTTGACATACATTTTTATTTTAGTGGCATAATGGGATTCTGCTCTGATAGGTAGCGAACCTAATTCAATTGTCATTACGCCCTTGTTGTTATCAGAATATTTTTTCTTGTTCAAATATGCGTGCAAGCATACTCGTTGCTTGGTCCGTTTATAACTTAATACATACCTATACCTAATTAGACTATCTAGTCAATGAGACAATGATATAATTTTAACTAACAACAAAAGATCGGTTTAATAGCCGGGGCCATCCTCGAGAATGAAATTATGAATTCAAACTTGAATTTAATATCTAATTATGTCATATCAAGTTTTTATAGGGTCCGTGCGCGCTGGAGGTTCTGAGGGCATACCGCCAACATCGAAAAATCGAAATCCTCTTTTTATTTGTTATCTACCTACCTCTTTACCGGTCTTGCATATTCCAGCGATAGAAAGCGTTTTTCGTAGATTCGTTTTTCGCGGGTGGGCCTCTGCTACCTTGTGACTTCATTTGAAAACTTTAACTTGACGTTGTAAATTCACGCCAATATACACATGCTGCCAACTACAGTTCACGTGCGCTCCCCTGTGCATCGTAGGGTCTCCCATCTTGTAGCCTAAATCGAAAACATAAACTTGACATTTACGCTTCGAGCCAACAAACAGGGAGGCTTCTCTGATACTCGTTAGAGTTCATGTGTGATCCATATTAGTCTAAAAAGCACTAAGACTAATTAGCTAGTATTGTTTGTTTCCAGCACCACTGCAGACGCTGCGGCCACATATTCTGCAGCGCGTGCAGCGACAAGGCCGTGGCGTTGGCCGGCAACACCAGGCCCGTGCGCGTGTGCGACGCCTGCTACGCCGAGGTCAGGTTAACGTAGCCGTAGCTTTAGCTTATCTAGGTTACTATTCAATTCGTAGGACTGACCAAATAACCGTTGGACTTATATGGAAAAACGATTTTTTAAGCCGTAATTATTTACACGTCTTGGAGTGACAGAATAAACTCAGAGGTTTACTTAATGGAAGCGTCTATCAACACTCAACTGGCAGCGATGCATAATATCGAGAGTATGCCCTAATGTATTGTATTAGGGCATACGAGTGTTATGTATTGTAAAAAGGGGGTTTGCGAGTTCTTTGGTCAGTGAAGAAAACAAGTCCATACTCAAGTGTTCATTGAGAATATACCAACGATTTTAAAAAATGCAGCTAGATTAACCATATTTTGATCTAGTACTAAAGTAAAATACTGCCCTGCCAAGCCAATCAACGGTATCTTAAATCAAAATTGAATGCAAACGTATATATACTTTTTATTTCTTAATTCTTAAAATTCATAATTCAAGCTCATTTTCAACCTCTTTAGTCTTTGAGATACTGCCATTGGGCTTATAAGGGCAGTATAGGTACGTATTAATAAGATTTTATATAGTCTAGCCATAAATTCTGTTACAAATATAATCGTCTACTATGGCTATTAATAGACCCCGCTATCGGAGGTGCAAAATGGTAGCTGTCTAGTTCTTAGGGATAGGTAAAAATATTTATGATGTCGATATCGATACTTGATTTTTCTGTACAATTATTTTATTTGTGTATAATTACCATTTATGTGACTACAATTTAACATGTTTTTGGGATCCATGATAATCGTAAACATTAGAAATATAAACCGTTATTAGTACAACAAAAAAGCTATTGTTGCTATTTTACTTTTCTTATACTTTGTGTTGCAGGGCAGTGCATGAACGCTCTTGAGATCAACCTTTTCAATAGAGGTTAATACTGGCCGCTTATACTGATAATAAGTTACTTACGTCAATAGATAATCAATGTCATCTTACAACAATATCTTCGATTATTTAGCTGTGTTTACAAGCATATTTCATTCGAATACAATATTTTATATAATAGAAAATGGAGTCACTTCTTGCAGAACACCCTGATCTCCAGCAATAAACCTAAGAAAAAATTTACTGTACCATTTGCAGTGTACACATTATTTCCAGATATTGGAATATTAAGAAGCAAATGGAGTCGAAATCCCATCAAGAGAAAATCCACAACGTATGTCCTACTCATATTGATCATTTAATAACACGTTAATTAAAGTCTTAGACTATCATTATGGTAAAGAAAAATTATCGACATATAGCTATAATCATCGACATGTAGCAAGTATTTAAAAATATTTTTTACCCATCCCTAAGAATGGCTCCAAAATTGGCAGCTACCATTTTGCACCTCCGATAGCGGGGTCTAGCTATTAATTAAAAGAAGTTAGTTTTTTAAATTATTTTATGTAGGTAGTCTGGCTAGCCAAATATTGTTGACAGATTTTTCCTTGATGTATCACCAATTGTCTATGATTAAAAAAAACCTAAAGGCTGTTGTCAATTTATGTCATTCATTCAAATTGTTCGAGGTTTATAAGGGGTTTATTTTAAATAATATTAAAAATGACTATGCCGAGTGGGGTCGGGAAACTATTATTTAAGCTTGTAAATAATTACGACAATGTGTGAAGTTGACGTGAAGCGTTACAACGCTATACATAGCGAAAAACTGTTATATTTACAAGTCGTAAACGATTTAGTAGGTTGGTGCTCTATTACTATTTTGATACTTTAAGTACCTACTGGAAAATATCAATGAAATCCAAACATTGGAACGTAACGAGTTACTGAAAACCAATATTTAGAAGACATCTGTGGAGTAAAGTGACTGGTCAGTAGTAATTTGATTTAACAATATACAATATATAAAAATATCTTGGCAAAACATGTCTATATATGTCTTTATATTTTACGTAGTGGTAGAAATTATAAATAAATAAAATAAAAAATAAAAATCATTTATTTCGGACGACACAATCCATATTTTGTAAGCTGACTTTGAGTGCACGTCAACGTATTGGGAGCGTGCACGACTGTCACGCAACCTAGCGTCCGCAATTATAGGGGAAAACGTCAATTCACTACATCTTATAAAACTACTCCAAAACTAAAAACTACTGAACGGATTTTCATACGACTTTCATCTATCAATAGAGTGATTCTTGAGGAAGGCTTAAGTATATAACTTGTTAAGGTTTTGTGTAAATTGTTTGAAATATAACGATGTTGTCGGAAAAAATCACGTTGGCTAGGAGCTTTAATCGAAAACGCTGCCTAATCCGTTTGAGCTATAACAACACAATGTATGGTGGGGTTGTTTCTCATTCATAGGTCTACGAAAAAGTCCGCGATGTGAAATGTCTATCTTTTAAGGATAACTTACTATATCCATTCTTAACTTCTAGAAAAAGATCACGTAATATGTGGCATTTGCAAAGCTATTTACATGGATACATTATTAACAATTATCAAAATAAATACGTTAGTTATATTAAGCATTTCATACAGATTGCAATGGTCCCTTACACCATACAATTTAAATGAATATTTCAGGAGTAATCGTAAATCGAAGTTTCATTTCGAGCCATATAATTGTACGAAATGTTAAAGACGCTATCCGCAGTTAGTTCAAATTTTTACCACCTTATGCGCTGGGATCGCTTTACTTACCCCCACCACGCACTTCGCACGGTCCCAATATTTAACTGATTTCCTTAGGTACCTTAAGTGTGCACAGAAAATCAAAAATATGTTCTAGTATCAACACTAACTCCTACTACACAAAGTGTAACCAGATTTTTTTAATTTCGCGCCTAAAATTTGTGTAAGATTTCGGTAGCCAGACTCTAAGATATAAGGAACCTACTAAATAAATAATACAATAAATAAACTTTGTATTAAGCGTGCCAGTCTCACTAAAATACGTACCATATCTTACGTATATAAAGTTTGTTTAATAAGCCTTTATTATATCATTGTTGTTCTATACAGTTTACATTGTAACAGAACGTATGGCTAGACCAAATAGTTCGATTATGGGAGCCTACTGTATAGGGAATTTAATTATGAGAGCATATTTTCTTTACCATAGTTAAATTTTTAAGAGCTGACGCGAGATTTGTACTGAATTGTCAATATTTTCAATAAAAAATCCGCACCAGCTTTAGTGAATCGACCTATACAACAGAAATATCGACTAAGTAGGAAATAATCATTATCCTAGGGGTGATTATATAATTTCAATTAAACAATTTATAAACTAATATAATATTTCAAATAAGAACAAATAGAGCAACTTAATCCTAATTTGTCTCGATTTTTTTCAACAAGCTTATTGAATTTTTGCATTTATTTTATTGTATTTTGATACAATTTTGTTTTGATTTTAGTCAATGAATTTAATATAAATGATCTAGAACAAATTCTGTTAAGTATATAATTATGAAGATTATGTAAAAATATAATCACATATTAATATGGTGCTTGTATGAAACCATGTTTGTCAAACATTATTGTTGTTTAATATTGTAAATATCTATATTCTGTATCAATAGATATAGATCTGTTTATCAAAACAGATCGACATTATAAGATGGAATTACAAAATTAATGAATCATCGAAATATGTTTGATTTTTACGTAAGTTAATTTCTATATAACAACTATAAGGATAGTTGGGACTTTACATACGGTTGTATTCTATACAATTCCCTACCTTCACTTCTTTATATTTTAAGGTGGCGTTTTGTAAATACAGTCTCCGTCAGTGTTTAAATAAAAATATACATGTATTATACCTAGGTAGGTATTTGTTCAGACAAAACGTATTTTACCATTAACCATCTTCGATCTAATTAGATACGTCCAGCATATGTTCCAATATATGCTCCATCGCCATTGGGTTGTCTTCAGGAATCTTGAACAAAGAAACTTATTATAAGTATACTTAGTTATATTATTAGTTCGTGTCATCCACGATGACGCACAGATTTGTCAAATCTAACCTTTAAAAAACATGACAATACGAGTCATGGCACTTATAACACAATCTATAAACGAAATTACATTTTAATATAGGAATTAGGAACAGCTGAATCGCTTAATAAGTTAATTACCTATCTACAAATATTCATCATTTACTCGTATCTTAAAATTACTTAGAAATTAATCAAACCATTGACTACATCATACAAAACGAAACTTTTAATACTTGGCATGACCTCGCGCGCCTCTGGCGCCAACTGGTGACTTGGTGACCAAGAAGTTGTAAGCCTCCCTTCCAACCGCCGAAATAGCAATCTCATTTAATAGCGCTATATAAAAAGTATACTTTTTGTGAAACTTAACATCGATTTATAAATGGCATTTTTTTAACTCTGGCAGCTATCACCCAATAAAGTAGACTATAAAAATTGAGACAATTTTTTACCCAATGGCCAGCTCCGAAGACAGACCAGAAGCTCAACTGTCGGGATTGTTTATAGAAGCCGTTCCTGAACCCTCGGATCGGTTGTCTCTTCGCTTCCTTCAGCTCTTGGGCGCCGGGCCACTCTAACTTGTGAACCCAGTTCGATGCACCTGCAAATACATTTTTTTATACTTTTCATAATTATATCATAGTTCTATAATATATCGTCACTGAAACATATCAAGCACGTGAGTGGCTATTATACACTCATCTTCCTCGCGTTTTTCCGGCATTTTGCCACGACTCATGGGAACCTGGGTTCCGCTTGGCAACTAATCCCAAGAATTTGCGTAGGCACTAGTTTTTACGAAAGCGCCTTCCATCTGACCTTCCAACCCGTAAACTGGGCCTTATTGGGTTAGTCCGGTTTCCTGTAGGTACACGATGTTTTCCTTCACCGCAAAGCAACTGGCAAATATCGAATTATATTTCTTACATACGTTCCGAATAACTCATTGGTACGATCCGGGGATTGAACCCGCGACCTCCGGATTGCAAGTCACACGCTCTTACCGCTAAGCTTCCACTTGGCTGGCTTGCCACCAGCGCTTCTTCGTCTAATATACACTGCCAGAATTATTACATACATACTCTTAAACATATTACTAGTGACATTATATAATTATATGTAAGTCCCAATGAAAATAAAAGGCTGCCAGAAAATTGGGATTGGGATAGGTTATAGGTTGAACTGTGACCCCACACAAACGAATATGTAGGTAGCAAAAAGTAGGTTAGGTTAAGTTAAAACTGCGTCCCCATATAAAGAATAAAGTTTTAGATTGTATAAAGTATTACGTTACATTAAAATAACATATAACCAAAGACATTATACAATGTCTTTATACTAGTAAAAAATAAAAAAGTAGTCATTATATCAATTACGGTTTTGATAAAATCACAATATAACAAAATCAACGTATAATAATAAATACATTATAACAAGTAATAATATATGAAATAGCGTTATGTCAAGTGAATGATAGTTTTATTATTATTATATTAAACATTACACACCCACATTAGACACTAGTTTTATGGCCTCACTTTTATCCTTCTCGCCTTTACCTAACGATTTTTGGAATTCTAAAATGGAATCGGCCTTTCCTTTAAAAAGTATCATTTCGTAAAAATCGATCGTTTTTTAGAAAACAAATAACATTGATGCCTGTGTCTGAGCAACAGACCAGCTAAGCTTACCAGCTAACGGTGTTACTACGTCCAAGTTTCCATTGTAAACGGCTATCTTTAACTTCGTGTTATTCAAAAGCATTTCTACTGAAATAAAAAGTCTATCATTATTTTGGGTAAATCACACGAGTATATAACTGAAATATTTCCTCAAAATTTTTCTTACAGAATTTTGTAGACGGTACGAAAAAGTTCTTATAAAGCGTTGTAAAAACTTTTTCCGAGTGGTAATTCCACTGAAAACTTTGATTCACGACGTGAGACAGCATTGGCTTCACATATTTATTCACTTTCACTGCCAACTTGTCTAACGCAGGGTATGGACTGACTTGATTAATATTGTTCATATTTATGTCCATTGCACCTTCTCTGTGGAACATGACGAACAATATCGAATCCAGTCTCAACGCTTTCATGAATTCACTTTTGTCTATAAACACGCTCATGTCCTTCACAATCTCTTTGGCGTTGAAATAAGTGTTCTGGTCGATGACACCCTGTAAAGGAAAGGAACATTATTGTCACAAATAAGGGGGCGTCCACAAATTACGTAACGCAAAATTCCTAATTTTTTGACCCCCCCTCCCCTCATGTAACAGGACCGTCACGCTTATCTGGGACCCCCGCCCCCCCTTCAATTCCGTTACGTAGGTAACAAGTAAAGTAAAGTAAGCTTTGTAAAAATCTTTAGGTTAATATTCAGAAAAGAAAGACAGGTGGTAGTATAGATACTTTTTAATCAAAAATCTGTCTGTTTTAATAAATCATTAAACTGTGGTTTCAAGGAATTTCGGCGGCGATCCCATCTTCTGTGGCTAATATTTTATAATAAAACATGAAAAACAAAAAAAATATTTTTTTTATGTATTATTATAAAATCGTGCGTGACGTAACGCAAACCTTGACCCCCCCCCCCTCCTCCCCAACGTAACAGGACCGTAACGCTTGGCCTGACCCCCCCCCCCCCCCCACCTCCCTCCAATTTGCGCTACGTAATTTTTGGAGGCCCCCTTACCAACATAAAAAAAGTTTAGGTATTGGTTTGGAACATAAACAGCGCATGCTAAGGGGTCGTCCAGAAATCATGTGATCGTTTAGGAGGGGGTTGGGGGTAAGAAAAATATCACGAATGATCACGATGGAGGAGGGGGGGGGGGGTCAGAGAAGATATCACGTGTAATTAAAAATAGGCCAAATATGATCACATGATTTCTGGTCGACCCCTAAGATTCTTTCAAACATTTTTTCCACTTCTATATTTTTCATTCTCCATGATTTTTTAGTATATTATTGACACAATGAAAAATTAGGCTACAATTTGCAATATATATATTTATTTCTTTGCTAAACGAAACCTTTAAACCTACAATATGCAAACGAGGGTGTTAATTCACGACAGCCGCGGGCTGGAATGAATTAAAGGCTCGAGTTTGCTATATGCTGTAGCGCTCGACATCAAAATCAAAGTGATTTATTAATAAGAGTTAGTTGGTGTAAAATGGAATTTCATAGTAAAAGTACCGTTATTTCGCTAGGATCGCAAAGCTATCCCCCCTCCCTCTTAAATCGTTTTATACGTTTATACGCGATATTATTCATTAAAAAAAACTACTTGACTTTCTAAAGTAATTACTTACCATAAGGTACAAGAAATCCGGTTGGACCAAGGTACTTTCCCTTGGAGATACCCATCCGCTTCCGATACCTATGCCTTTGAAGTTCATTTTGAGACGTTTCTTTTCTATTGCCTGGAATTAGTTAATTATTATATTTTATGAAACTTGAGTAGTGTTTTGCTATAGAAGATTTATTTTATACAGAGAAAGTTGTGCTAAAGTGTTATATCAGGCGGAAATCATTCTAGGATCTATAATACAAATCCCATTAAAAAATTACGTTATAATTACGTATTGAAAATTATAAAAATACTATAGTGAACAGAGCAATTTGACCAAACCCAATCTACTAAGCCAGGTCATAAGTTCTGTCAAAAAGGTTTTGACTGATTAAAAAGCTATAGGTACAGATCCCTTATTATTGATATATATGGGTTGAAAGCTTATTTAATGCTGAATTACTTACGATTATTATAATTTAATGTAATTTGCTGTCTCAGTTTTGCATAATTCTGTGTAATATTCGGAAAAATGTTATAAAAAAAATATGCAAAAAATACGCGACCTTTTCAAGGTGATTTTGATCCTTATTTTTTTTTTACATGGTTGAGTACATAAACCAAGAGCTGGGTCTTTTATCTTTCTTCAAATATATAATTCCTGTGTTCTGTTACTGCCAAAATTGCAACTCTACGTTTTTCAACAAACCTACTCGTTTGATGGCAGTCAAAAATTAGCGTGTCATTGAAAAGTACCCTAAGTTTGAAGGGTATTACCTGAAGTACAGACTTCTCGGAGAACTAAATGCTGGTGATAAAATAACGTTCTAATAAAGTAGGTTCATACAAATATACAATTATATTAATATGACACTGATTTTCACTCCCTTTTGTAATATATAATTTTTCACAATCCAGCCGCGTATTCGCGTCTAACGACAATCCCAAAGTAAACAAGTAGTAAATGAAGACGATCTAAATATTAAGTTTTGATCAGTATGAAACCAGCTTTCAAATCAAAGCAAACTTTTTTGATTAAAAGCGTTGTATTAAATTTTATCAGTCAAACCTTTGTGACAGAATTTATGACCTAACTAAGTAGATTCATCGAGAAAAATCTTGACACTAAAAACAAGTAAGTGTAAGAAAACTTGTTGCTTTCCTTTTATTTTACGTCATTAACTGACCACTCATACATAGCTTAGGATGTTCCACACCACGTCTACACGTAGACATTTTTAGTAATCCTCTAAAATGGCTTCTGCTCCTGTAGTGTACTGAGAAAACAATAAGAAAGCTATTCATACCGTGTGAAGATAATATCCCAATCTTGGACTTAACTTGCCTCCGTAACTCTGTCCAAATAGATACGCTGGAGTTTTGCGGAAAGCTTTATGCTTCTTGAAAAACACCTTTATTACTTTTGATAAGTCCATTGCTGAAAAGAATAATGAGGCAAGTTCTTTTATTTTATTTCCAAAAATATCAAATAGAGAATAGGTATTGCATATGCATGGTATCGTGTACCTTATTTCGTTTTCTTCACTAAACTACCTGTATAGTAGATACACCTATAAGTCCTATAACTAAGTATATCTACAATTCATCCAAATAATTAGTCTGACGACCGGTCTGGCCTAGTGGGTAAGTAACCCTGCCTATGAAGCCGATGGTCCTGGGTTCGAATCCCGCTAAGGGCATTTATTTGTGTGATGAGCACCGATATTTGTTCCTGAGTCATGGGTGTTTTCTATGTATTTAAGTATTTGTTTACTATATATATTGTTATCTGAGTGCGCACAAGCCACAACACAAGCCCTCTTGAGCTTACTGTGGGGCTTAGTCAATTTGTGTAAGAATGTCCTATAATATTTATTTATTAATAACCCTCGCTTGCACTAAAAATCTAAAAATGGGTAGATAAAATCCTAGCAACTTATCAATTTGTCACGGCATTAGGTTTTGCGTCAGAGAAGCGGAAGCACATTGTAGTCAAAACAGTAAATGTTATACATAATTACGAAAAATTACTTTTTGGCGTAAACACATTGGTTGGTACCTACATTAATGTTGTTTTCGCACGCAATTTATCAATGATTTTCTTACGCAAATCCGTCTATTCTCTTTTTTTTTATGGGATAGGAACGAGCAGACGAATCTCCTGATGGTAAGCGATTACCGTCGCCCACAGACACACACAACAGCAGAGGGGTTGTAAGCGCGTTGCCGGCCTTTAAGATGGGAGTACCCTCTTTTCTTGAAGGTTTGAAGGTCGTAACCCTCATAACCTCCAAATCTCACGACATTCAACTACCTAGGAAATATAATGTTCATTAACTTATGTAACTATACGAGAAATTAGATATAATGTGTACCCATTTCTCGATCAGTCTTCACCAGCAAGGAGTCATTGGTGGCGTAGCTGAACCCCGTTCCCACGGGATGGTCTATCAACAGCACATTTCTCCCATTAACCTGAAACATTGTTCGTTTTATTGCCATTAATTGCCCATCAACAAAATGGACCTTTAGTTGCCCATCAACAAAATCTTCCGAGCTTCGAAAATGAGACTTCATTTACCGTAATGTTTTCTCATTTTGGTTTTAGCGCCAAATAATAACCTTCACATCATCATATTGCGTTATTAGGTATTTATTGACCGAAGCGTTAGTGAAGGTCTCCGTTTGTTCTGTACGGGTCGCAATTCTCAACCGATTATCGTGCAATTTTGTGAGCAGTTTCAGTAGTTAAATAGAATTTTTCAGTCGTTTCGTTTTTTGGGAAATGTTCTACTTGGTAGAAATTGGTATAAAAGACTTACGTGCCTATGGCATTAACGTTTGTGGTACTTAAGGCTACTTATTGCGAATACGCTGTGATAATGACTCAAAGCTGTAAGTATTTTTTTGTTTTTACAATTTTAAGCTTATGAATCTTAACGCGAGGTCTACAGCTCACAGAACAACTAGTATATAGTTATTGGGACAGATTCGAGAAAATTTAAAGAGGCTACATCCTGTCTGATATTTGATTTCTTCCATTCCATTATTTCCATTTAGGGTAACCAGTAGGTTTACCCTCCGACATAAAAATGTTTGATTGACCGAAGCGTAGAAGGTCTTCGTTTCAGCTTGGCCAAAAATGCTTTCATAATATATCCGGACATTCTCGTCTACAGGTCGCATTTTACAACTGATACTCATGAAATTTGGTCACCAGCTTCGATAATTATATGGATTTTTTTGTCGGTTCAGTTTTGGAAAATGGCGGAGCTATTTTTTTATATTAAATGGGGGGTTCGCGAGGTCTACAGCTCACAGAGCCACTAGTTTATTCATGATAATAAAGTTAATATTTCTACAAGAGCCATAGTTCACGATTGGAAGGGTAGCTATATATCGATACAGAATAGGAGCTAGTAATTAATTTTCCTGCATGATTCTTACCCAGGTATGATTCCGTGGCTGCATTTCCATATCTAACGGACCAAACTCCGCGAAATTACCAATACCGGTGGCAGCCAGGCCCGGCCCGCCTTGCACCCATATTATAAGAGGCTTCCGATAAGCCCCGGCGATAGTTCCATCTGCGTAGTACAGCCAGTAAAACAGGAATGCCCCTGGACGCACTTGGACATAGCTTTGGAAACTCTTCCACGGTCTAATTTTCAACGATTCCAGATATGGATTGTATTCCGTATGAAACGCTGTAACGGGTAACTGTTGGGATAATGCGTCGCAAATAATGGCGGCAAGAGAGATTTTCATAAGGATATTTAGTGATTATTTAGGAACAATTGGGGTTCCTTTTTCCTCATACGTTTTCAACGGTTTTAGATTGTAATTCATCAACTAAAATTATCGGACTTGTACCTGCATTCTGAAATTGTGGAATATATGTTACCGTTATATCTAAACAGCGCATCATTAAAGTTATTTGAGAAAGAACGTGTTTTGAAAAACTGTCATTACAATTGATTGTTTTGCTGAAGCAATTAGGTCTATATTCAATCGGACATTTTTTTAGCAAAATTCATCTCTGATGATGACAACCATACATAAAAAAATATTTTTACCTCCTTCGAGAGCCAAGGTGAAAATAACAAGCGCCGGTAACCACAACATTATTTATTTTAATTATTTAATTAACTGAAACACAAATAGCACTAACACTCGGTGTAAAACACATGCGAACTTTTGAGCCGCTCAAAAGCGTTTACAGTCGTCAGCAGCCACCACTCGCGGTGACATCACATTCACACTTATAAACGAATTAATGAGGTAAATGAACATGAAAATTCACAAACACCATTGCTAGTTGTCCATAAAAAGGATGTATGTCACGCGGTCCCCATTAGAGACGTGTGGGATGATAATCGAGACGTTGGATTAGCTGAAACCCACGGCGAGCTCGGCTACATCGAGTGGATATACTCTGTTTACACCTTATCAAGATTAATATTGAAAATTATCGTCCTATAGGTCCGACACGTTTTGTTCCCGCTCGTCTCAACATCAAGCAAATGACGTACAATGTGAAAGGTTAAATGTTGGTATTTCTGCTAGACTCTACAACAATGAAAGGTCACCCATAAGCGTCTCGGCTCTACAACAATTACATTACTTAACTAAGTGAAATAAATAACAGTCGCAACTAAGTCATTTAAATAGTAGTAGATCAATGAATGAGCCGAGTATTCCGTCGTTGTTGAACATTCTGGGTCTGTCCGTGGCCGGCCTGCTGTATGTTGGCTCGGTGGGTCGCGGTGTGTATCGAGTGGGGTATTGGCGTCTCTTGGTGGTGGTGTGGTCTTCCGGCCTGGTAGTGGGCCGCGCGGGACGGTGCCCCACGACGTGCCCCAGCGGACCTCCTACGATGTCCGGACGATACGTCGAATGGTTCTCGTAAGCACCGTCGTGAACGGGTTTCACGTAGTCTGAAATCATGCAAGAGTTTTATAGAGACAAACTGTCAAAGCTTTTAAAGGGGAGCAGAAAGTTTAAATAAAGCGACTTTATACTATTCGTAAATTTCGTAATACTTTCGCCGTTTCGAGATTTATGTTTTGAAGATATCCATATAACAAGGAACAGAATAAACTATGTATATCTAGTACGAATATACCATCTCAAGATAATTTTTCTTGTCCACAGTACAAGGACAAAATAGTAAATAATCCTGTAAGACTTGTATAACTACTGACTGTTACAACGAATATGTTTAAGTACGAAGTGAATATATTATTTTACCGTACATGAACATTATTTTAAAGATTCAATACCTATTAAAAGCAACTACAAGACATTATTGTCGGATATGTACAGTCAGCGTCAAATACTTTGTAGCAGTCAAAGTGGCCAAATAGTTCGGTACACCATACTAAATATATGGTGTACCGAACTATTTGGCTACTTTGGATGCAACAAAGTATTTGACGCTGACTGTACATATATATAATAAACATGTTCCCTAATAAATAAGCAATTCTCGCCGTTCTATTTGCAAACCACTGCCGTAAGTAGAGTAACGAGTTTTGCCGTTCAAGGACTGCTTTGAGTGGGCCTGGGCCCTTCGAGGTATTCTAATCTTTGTTTATTAGCCTATTAGTAAACTTATAACTCATTGCCTTACTTTCAATTCTAGCCGAGATTGTAGATACTTAGGTGCTTCATTATTTCTTTATCTTGATATATAGTGATTGATATTTGTGTCGAGGGCGTCAAATATTTTTATTGAGGGGTTAAATAATTTCCAGTTCTTTAATAGAACAGAAAAGCTCCATTTTTTTTTTAATACTACGAGGGTGGCAATTAAGCATACGGCCCGCCTGATGGTACGCATTCACCGCAGCCTATGGACGCCTGCAACTCCAGAAGTGTTACATGAGCGTTACCGTCCCTTTAAATACTTGAAGTACTTGTACACTCCTTTTTTGAAGAACCCCACACTGTAGAACCTCGGGAAAACCTCGGAAGGGAGCTTATTCCACAACCGGAGCGTCCGTGGGAGGAAATTCCGCTTAAACCGCACAGAACGCGACTATTTAGGTTCTAGGGTGTGAGGATGAACACCCTGCCGACGGCGAGCGGTGCCTTTCGCCTTATTTCCTAAATATAAATATGTACTTAGGTATTCTATGTTTACTCATCCCTTCATTTTTTACAAGTAGTTAGGCTAGAGTAGATATGGAGGCGTGGTTAAGGGTATCTAATTCTTTGGATTGCCTTGTTCAAGTGTCCAATCCAAGTGGATCTATAAAGGTAAGCTATAAAAACCAAGCTTACGACGGTACTTACTTACATCAAGCGGCACACCCATCTTGATCTACCCAGATCTGTAGCACAGGCACCGGAATGAGCTGTTATTATTTCCGTGACTCGCCTAAAAAAACCTACCCGATGGTTCTTGTTGCACCGGCGGCCGGTAGTGATTGTTGCCGAAATATCCGCCCGACCAGTACGGCGACGTAGGCAAAGGTTTATATGTGGGACGCGTCGGTGGCACCGTCGGAACCTGCCCAGGTCTATTCAATAAACCCCCGAAGAAGAAGCGGTTGTTGTACCCTTGATGCGTGGACGGCTGATTGACTGCAAAGTATCAAATAAGAACTTTATTTCGCAGTTATATCATTTACATGTACTGGGTTCGCCTGCGACGCTTTATACATATTTATAGCCTTATAAACGTAGACTTGTTGCAAAATATTAGGTACTAACTGTAAACAATCTTAAGCACTAAGTATGCTAAAGGGGATTGTGTATCGTCGCCGATTTTCCAAACTAGATAATTATGTAATGTTGTTATGTCATGCACAAATTCAGATGTGCAATGCACGTAAAACAGGTCCTTATATAAGTGCTCCTGAAATACATTTTTCAGTAGGTAGGCTAAATCAACTAAGAAATACTTTTTTGGAATTCAAACCTGAGGGGTCGAATCTTCTTCCTCGCGTTGTCCCGGCATTTTGCCACGGCTCAAGGGAGCCTGGGGTCCGCTTGACAACTAATCCCAAGATTTGGCGTAGGCACTAGTTTTTACGAAAGCGACTGCCATCTGACCTCCCAACCCAGAGGGTAAACTAAGCCTTGTTGGGATTAGTCCGGTTTCCTCACGATGTTTTCCTTCACCGAAAAGCGACTGGTAAATATCAAATAATATTTCGTACATAAGTTCCGAAAAACTCATTGGTACGAGCCGGGTTTGAACCCGCGACCTCCGGATTGCAAGTCGCACGCTCTTACCGCTAGGCCACCAGCGCAGCACCACCTGAGGGGTCGAATATGGGGTTGAAAGTTTTTTAGCGACTGCTAGACTCTAGTAACTTTATAATTACCTAAGTATCTCCTTACTTATAAATTTAACATTCGAGAGACAGTATATTTTTAACATTACTCTCATAAAACAAAATAAGACTATAAAATTGTTCTCATGTTTGTGAACAATCCAGTTACTGAAAATTTAGTACTTTAGCTAATGAATTATCTAAGCAAAACTTTCCTTTTCCTTCCAGAAAAAACCAAAACAAACAGTACTCTACCTATAACTAATATTAATTAACTTTAAATTACAAATTTAAATAAAAACCAATAATTAAGAGCGTATTTTTTACCGTGATTTGTGTTTTGTTTGGTACTTACAAATATATAAATATTTGAAAAATATTTTACGAAAAAAACAGACTACTAGAAGTAGCAGAACATAGAGATATGTGCCTTTAGGATCCTTAACAGCCTAAATACCCTACTCACAATTCAAGTGATAGTGAAGTGTAGATGGCAAGTTGGCAAGCTGCAAGTGATCTCTTTTCCTAATGCGAGGCTAGTAAACGATCAACTACATACAGACGAAATCTGTGAATCATTTTCTGAGTAGGCTATAGGGAGTCTTCATTGCCTGTGCAGGTATTGTCGGTAAATAGGTACATACAATAAATGAGATAACACATTAAAACATCTTAAACACCACCTAAAAAGGCATGATACTTACGAGAACTCAAGTCCGTTTCGTCATAATCCTCGATGTCGCCACAATCGTCCGGATCGTCCTCCTGCGGCCGTTCTTGTAGCGCGCTCAACTGGCCGAGCTGCGCCCCGCCCGGGCTCACCAAATCGTAAAAGGCTCCACCGAAGGTTCGGGCTCCATACTGCCCGAAATATGGTGACCTTTTGTGAGGTGCTATTTTATTTGTTGGACATCGCACCGGTTTTACTGTAACCCCATGTAATGGCGCGAAGGAAATTAAAACCTGTGAATAAAGGCGTTTTTAATTGTACTCGGATTTATAGTTCCTTTTTAAATTAGGTTGCATATTCTTCCTAGAGTAGTCCCGGCTCGGCGCACTAAGGCCGTTCGTCAACTTAGTCCTAAGAAATAGCGCCGGCACTAGTTTTTATAAGAAGGACTGCCTTCAGACCTCTAACCCAAGGGGGAATCTATTGGGATACGTTTGTATTTCTCATGATGTTGTAAATCGAAAAGCGACCGGTAAATAAGTTTCAAGTTATATTTCGTACAATAAATTCCGTGAAACTCGATCCATCAGGCTCGAGGCAGGGTTGGAACGCACGACACTTGTTATGTTTATTAATTTGGTAAGTAAGTATTAATTTTTGATCACTCGTAAAACAGTTAATAGTTGCTAAGCAGTTAGGTAATATTGGTTTCACATTCTTATTTTTGTATAAAAACATTACACACAAAACACAGCTTTCAAAACACAAATCCCTTTCTTGCGTTAGTGATGATATGATAAATATGTAGATACCGAGGTACTATACTGACCAAAATCACTCGGAGGCTATATATTTTTGCTTCTAACGACATGTTTTATTTATTATAGAAAAATAACACTTCGCTTCGACGCCCGCCGGTAGTCTGAACGCCGAGCCGCAATCCGCATTACCATTCCTTGGGCTCCCACGCGCGTGGAGCGAATGTGTAAATCCTTGGGCAACGACCGCTCCTTTTATGTTAAATTATAAATTACTATCAATCTAAAATTGCGAATACGGGTCAAACGATGTCAACATGGTTTTGTTTCACAGGTGACTTTTTATGCGACTTTAATTACATCTCTAATTAGTAATTACCTACTCTAAATTTTAGCATCACACTTCATATACTATACCTTAACTATGTAGATACATACTTTACAGTCAGCAAAGCTATAATTTTCCTGACTGAACATAATGCCAACATATACATACTGATGTATTATCATATAACTATATATAGGATATACCTACTGATACATAAGGAGCACAAGAAATATTTAGGTACATGTTTATTTCATTACCTACGACTAAATCTGTTATGTTGATTAATTTTCGCAATCCGTTCGTTTTTGACTCATTGTTGAGAACAATGCTTCTTTCTTTCTGTGGGGGTGCACAGCTATAGCTTGCCTTGGCGTGACTAAAGAGCAAGTGTACAATTTGTACAAATAAGCGCTTGACATTGACTTGTATATGACTTCGTAGAGACGGGCCTTACGGCCACTACCAGTTCGCTGCAAAGAGCATATAATCACTACGTGTTCACTGGTGCACAAATCGCGTTTGCACATGTTCGTAAGTGCACACACATGTTAGCTCGGCATTATATGAACGGGCCTATCTTTACTTTTGAAATCTTTGGCGCTTTAATTTTGGAACGCCTATAACCTATCTGCAGGTATAATATGACTGCATATGTAGAATAATAGTGGATATATCCGACTATACTCAGAGAAGTGAATATATCTATAGGAACTACTTTTATTATGGGGACAACCCCCAGTACGCAATATTTAGTAAATGTAATTGTTAAGTAGGTACATTTTGAGATTAATTACTTTACTCAATTAAAAATTACTTTTATTGAATACAAGTTCGATCATCTTTATTTCGAAAATCATATTAAAATAATAAATGAGCTTTAAGCGTAACTAACCTTACAATGTTTGGCTTTTTACGAGCTTTTATTTAACTTGCCCTGTTAGTATGTATGGGACAAATTTTGCAAGTTAAATTTGACCCACTTCCCGGTTTCCGATGAAGTGAAAATTTGCATACATATGAAATCGGGTGACAATGCAATATTATGGTACCATCAAGCTGATATGATTCATATGATGATGGAGACAGGAGGTATACTTATATATTTTTTACAACGGGAAATCATAAATAAAAAACAGTTTGTGAAGTGAAGAGAAGAGAAGAGAGTGTGAAGTGCAATGTATGTGAAGTCCAAGTATTAAAATGTTAGATTTTTATACCATCGGGAATTTTAGTGTAATTCAATTACAAACAATTTAATTACATGTAATTCAATTACCAATTAAATTACAGAAGTAATTAATTATGCCCAACACTTAAATACGGTTGCACAAAATATGTATAGGCATGAGATTTAGCTTAACTAGTGACTGTGAGGTAAGTATATGGAGCTTGACAATCTTTATTATTTGCTTGTCTTCGCATCGATCTACATAATTATAGATCGCGCACGGCACTTCTTCTTTTCCCGAGCCTATTTCCTATGTCTCTTAGGGTCGGCCCTCCTAGTCCTAAGACGCCATTCTGGGCGTTTTTGTGCAATTTCGGGTTTTAAATCCGTCGTCTTAATGTCCTTGGAAATGGTTCCCATCCAGGTCATCGGGCGGCGACCTGGACCTTTTTTTGGTTCTTCGATTTCCATGACGACCCTTGTCATGTGCTCTTTGTTTCGCCTCATGACATGACCGTACCATCGTAGGCGATTTTCCTGGAGTTTGTCAGTCAGTTAAGTCAGTTTGGAGTTAACAAGTAACATATTGATTGCCAACATATTTCAACCCGCTTCTCATTAGTAGTCATAACTTGACACACTTGTATTTAAGTTTTTCTCTGTTAGGTAGAACTAGATTTATTCACAATCATGGCATTTCAGTTTCTACTTAAGGATCCTCAAGGCCTAAGATAGATGGACTGAGTCAACGTGCTGTTGATCGGTAAGTAGGTATTACAGATTGCCTAACTTAATGCTCAAATAGGTGGTCTGCGTTGTAAGGACGATAAAGTTTACAACAATTTTTGAAATCGGTTCACATGAATTATCCGTGAATTATCCTCGAAAAACCAACATACGTGCATTACATTACAATTAATTACCACAGAATAAATAATAGTACTACCATACAGAAATGACACTTCCTACAAAAGTTTGACAGCAAATGAGGGTCGAATTATGTTGTCCCTTTCTAACGTATGGCACTATCTCTTTCGGCCATTTAGGGTTGTCAAAATTCAAGTCATTATCTTATTTGTAGTCGTGCACGTATAGGGACGTCAAGTTATGCCAACCCAAAATCGAAGTTCGTCAATTGCGGGCATTTTTTATCTGTCACTCTAATTACGTCTTAGTGAGAGCAAAAGAGAGAGATCCCCGCAATTTACGAATTTCCGTTTTCGCGGTAGGCCCCCTGAGTCGAGAAAAGCCGACAGGAGTGTCGGCCCACACCCACAGTGACATTTCGTCGCGCAAATTAGTTAGACAATTCGCCGATAGATGGCGCTGTACGCAATTATACTTAGGTACTTCTGATAAAAAGTCTTTCGGCTTTATAGTTACACGAGATAATTCAAAGTTTATAACTTTTTACGGAACCCTCTGTGCGCGAATAAAACGAACTTACACTTTACCGGTTTTTTGTCATGGTACCACTGAATTAAGACGTCAACGTCAAAGTCGTCAAAATCAATCAATGCTGTCCTGTCCTACTTTTGTGTTCAATACATTGTGCTTTCCGAGCGATTGATTAAATGAAATAATCTTAATTTATGAACATACAATGGCAAAACAGCAGGGTAAAGTTTACTTAGGGTACGAAGAAGAGGCAGTGGGTGAAAAAAACCAAACTTTATTAAACTATACAGTAAATAAAATTGGTGGATTTCCCGTAAGTGGCAATATGTTTTTTTTTTTGAATGTTGGAATAGGTTAGCAAGGCGTTATAATAAGGTAATTGTTTCCTACAGGATTGGCCGCCTCTCGAGAACGTACAGTTTCCTTCCAAGTGTCAATTATGTGGATTGCACAGAATTTTAATCGTCCAATGCTATGCTCCTCTTGAAAATTCAGTTTACCATCGCACTTTATATCTTTTCGCCTGTATTAATCCTAATTGCTGGATTCAATCAGAAAGGTAAACAATATAATACTATTGATATTGAGAAACTAATTGAATTAAAATGAAGCTACTCTCAACTTGTTTATATTTGAAACTTGTTATAATTTAATTGTATGGTTAACTATTTTCAGTTGGATTTGTGTTCGAAGCCAATATCAAGATAACTCCATTAAACAGTCAAGTACAATAGTGAACTTGCCGTCAGTTGAGACTAATCTCAGTTGGTGCACCGGCGCTGATGAATGGGATGAGAATGACAATGGTGACAGTGCTAATGGGAACTTTATGAACGTGGATAATGCTCCCAGCCCTAATAATGGAATGCACAGGTAAAATTATAAAGAGATCAATCTCTATATAACTAAGAAGAATAATAAATTAATGTCTTTTGTGTTTTATTAATAGGTAAATATTCTTATCAATCAAACAATGAGAACATATATATTAATTCAATCAGCAAAGCTTTAAATTAGCACCCGTCAACTAACTTTAACAGGCTTGAGTAAATTATTGTTTGTATTGGTATAGGTATACTATAGACCATCAATTTTACTTTTCTAAAACTAATATCTATACCAGGAATTCTGATGAGGATGAAGAAAGCAACTCCTTAGAAGTGGAAACTGTAGAGCAAGCGCTTGGTAATCTACACATGTTTGATGCACATAATGCCAACATGTCTCCAGTGCAAGGTGAGTTTTAATCACAAACAAATTAATTTATAGTTAAATTTGTTGCATACCAACACAAATCATCAAATAATGTAATCTCAATCGCAAATTACAGCACCATTTACTAAAGTCTTTACTTCATTTACTATAACCAGACCTCATTAACAGTGAAATTTAATGAAAATGCTAGGGCTGGCACTACACATTCATATTTTTATCATCAATAAATAATTTGATGTATTCTATTTATAGGTATTTTTAAGAGGATGGGTTTGAAAGATGTTTTATTTGGTTTGAAACTCCATAATAGTTACTTGATTGATTGATTTCATTTATTAAGTAAAAGTTTGAATGTCCTGCATAATCTTGCTGAGTTTTCTCATTTTAAAATGGTTTCCATATTGTTTTATTTACAATTTTAGTATATACATCTCAGATGATTAATCCTTGTTGGAAATAGGCCACAAACATAAGCGCCTGCAGTTTTACCACATGCAACACGGCCCAGTTAGTGAGAGTAAATCTCCACTTTTAGGTACACCGTCTTGCTCTATATACGTGGCTAGCAATGTTTCATGTTAATCTTTTTTAAAAGTCTTATAATATATTCTTTTTCCTCAAAACTGGTATTATTTCATCAGTTTATGAGCCCAGCATGCTTCCACTGCGCAAACAATTAACCAAAGAGTTATGTTTTATTTACTAGAAACTAAGAGTCAACTGAGTGAACTATATAAAATTGTGAATCATACATTTTGAAACTCATTTTCTTCCTAATTTCTTTCTGGCCCACTTCCTGTGGTCACATTAATTTAAAATGTAATAACATATACACCTATGTGCAGATTTAGTGACAATACCATAATAAACCAAAAATATGGTAAGATTGAAGGCAATATTGTAAATACTATTAGAAGTATTAGAACAAATTAAATTATTTTCAGATAATATTTTACTGGAGACCTTGATCACTTTTTCTTAGTATATGACATTTATTTTCAGTTTTTATATTTATATTATATTATAGCCTTTTTGTCATGACACCCAAATACTGTTTATTTGTTTCTTCACTGATGTGTTGTTAAATGTATTGGGTGCCCGCTTGCCAGTCGGCATAGGCCTCCTCCAGCCTTCTCCATTTATTCCTGTCTCTGGCAACCCTGCTCCATGTGGCACCAGCAACAGGCCTGATGTCGTCATCCCATCGTTTGAACTGCCTTCCTCTTTTCCTTTTACAGCCTCTTAGGTACCACTGGATCACCTTTTTACTCCATTTGTCCATGCCTCTACTGGTATGACCTGACCACTTCCATTTCTGCCTTCTAATTTTTGTTACAATGTCGTGCATCTTGGTTCTGTTTCTTATCACCTGGTTCCTTATCTGATCAGCTTTTCTTATTCCTAGCATGCTTCGTTCCATAGAAACTTGGCAGATACGTAACTTGTTCAGTTGCCGTTTGGTGAGGGCCCAGGTTTGGCTTCCGTACATAAGTATTGGTAAAACACACGTATTGAATACCTTGCTCTTTGCACTAATGTGAAGATTTTGGTCTTCATTACTTCTTTCATGGCCCAGTACCTGTTTCATCCATTCCCAATCCTTCGTTCGATTTCTTTGTTAGTGACATCTTTGGCTGAAATTACTTGTCCTAGATATATATATTATATATATTCGTCAACATATTCAAGCTCGTTTTGTCCTATGCAGATTTTTTCCTGTGGGCCATTTGTGAAAACTTTGGTCTTATCTAGATTCATCTGGAGACCCATTTTCTTGCTTTCCCTTGCTAGTTCATTAATCACAGTGTTCAGGTCTTGGTGATTTCCAGCAAAAAGCACAATATCATCTGCAAACCTTAAGTTTGTCAGACTGCAGCCATCTATGTTAATGCCGTATTTCTCCCAATTCAGTGATCTAAATACTTGCTCAAGTACAGCTGAGAAGATCTTTGGCGAGAGGGGGTTCCCCTGTCGGACACCCTTTTCTATTGGAAACGGTTGGCCTCTTCTTTCTAGTTGGATGCATGCTGTGCTGTGCTTGTATAAATTTCTAATTATTCTTATATACTTTTCCTCTATTCCTTGATTCTTTAGTGTTTCCCATATCTTGCTGTGAAGTAGACTGTCGAACGCTTTACTGTAGTCAATGAATGCAAAATAGTATGTCAGGTTATATTCATTATATTTCTGGATGATTTGCCTCAGGACAATTATATGGTCAAGCACAGAGTAACCGCTTCGGAATCCTGCCTGTTCGATAGGTTGTTGTTCATCGAGTTTCTTCTCAAGGCGTTTAAGTAAAACTTTAGCAAATACTTTGTAGATATTTGACATTAGACTAATGTCACATATTTTCAGTTTATAATATTGTAAATAGTTTTGTAATAAAATCTTTTTATACTAATATGTCACATGTGCAGAAATAAATATTGAGTGACAACCCTGTGATTCGATTTCATTAAATTTGCACCACTGATAACACACACTGACACACTGGTCTGACTATAACACTACAACAAGTTTGCCCCATCCATTTGTTTTTTTTTTAAATATTGAAATACATTGACAATATTCTGCATTGCATATGATTGCAATAAGTTTGTACATAGTTAACAATTTTTATTACTTATACATAGTCTCAATTTTAATTCACTGTTATGAAGATTTGACAGTTTATATTCAAGATATATGCATGCAAGTGTGTTGGTGTAAGCTGTAAACTTATGTATGCATTAACATATCTAAGAACGGGCCTTACGGGCAATAAGAATGGGGCCAGTACAGCGGTGTGACGCACACGAATTCGAGAAGATAATCGTGCAGTCTAATGCCATAACGCGATTGGTTGATGAGTTCGCATCACGCGCGCGATTGGTCGCAACTAGTTGCGTAGACTGCGCGATTGGCTCGAATCCGTGAGTGACACCACTGAACTAGCACCATTCTTAGTGCCCGTGCCCGCGTCCTTAGATTTATGTCAATGTATGTATGTATGAAAATACTACAGTGCAGTTATATCAAGAAAAAATTTAGGCAGCCCAATATGTTGAGCCTGCTTTCTAAGGAATTTGTGGGGCATTTTACCATTCTATGAAACGATGTATATAATCATAAATATACTCATATACAGAGAAGATAAGATAAAGAGTGATTTTATGTTTACAGGAGCTGTAGGGGCTATAGGAGTACCAGTGGCCGCAGCAGAGCTGGAGGGCGGCGACGAGCCCGGGCTCGTCACTGTCGACACGCCCACTGCAGCTTCCAATGACATAGAAGCACTCCTGCACCAGGTATGTTAGAGGGGGGAACCGTCATCTAGCATTTGAATGTTGGTTTATGTGCCCCTATGCTCAGAAATGCAACTTTAGTGACAATGTGAGATGGCCACTAGCTAATACGTCATCGGCTGGACTTATGAAAAAGGTCACATCCACTAAAATTAAAAGAGCATAACACACTGTGGAATTTCGCCTCATTTGCGGACACCTGTATGTTATGCCTTCAACCTATAGATCCAGCGAAAAACTAAAACTATGATTTTTTTGTTTGGTTTTGAAGTTAATTGAAGTTATGCTGACGTCACAAAAAACGTTTTTTATTTGTAAATTTCAAATTAATTACATGATTTGTAGAAATAAATATATTTTTTAAATAATAATACAATATCTAACTTTATACAAAGTTTAAACATTGTATCTACGATATTCACCGAGAAATCGTTTATTTTAATATTTTCACAAAATTGCTGTTATCTCCGTATTCTTGTTGATTCCGCATTTTGAATTTAATTCCGAGCATGCTTATTGTAGTTACTAATAACAAAAAAAAAAAGCAAACAGTGGGACTTAAAAACTATTGCATTTCTAAAGTTTCCATAGAATTATCAAGATAAATTATCATTCCATAGAAAGTATCAAGTGGAATTTTCCCTCGGAAAGTAAAAAAATGACCTTCATACAAAATTATAAGCTGACCGAGGCAATTTATATGGAGAAATCAAAATTGTTTTTGCGTTCCGACGGTAAATTCGACTGGATACTGACTCAGAGATCATGCAGGGTGATCAAGAATATCAAGATATAAAAATTTCTTCAGATGTTAAAATAATATTTTCATCATCTTTGATTTCTGCTAAGCCCCCGTGATATAAAACATTTTCAGTTGATGGTTTCAAAAGCCAGACAACTTTTTCAGGAATAACTAAACGCTGGTTTTGTTTTTGGCGATTGCTGAGTGTCATCATAGGTCTGACGATTCTAAGGCGCTGTGAAGTAGGTCAAGCACAGTTGTTTTGCGGTTTAATTTTCGCGTATGGTGTTCTGTATTATGATACGCCAGAATTTGCTACGAGATTCTGAAGTTTGCTTCATACCAAGTGGCGACGGACTAGATTTTGTTATTTGACTACCGTGAGCTAGTGGCTAGTAGTAGTGAGTAGTATTTTGTGAAGCGAAATGAAATGAAAGTTTATTCACAAGACCATTATGGTACATTATATAGATATCATTACGTACACATAATTGACCACTGATATGCTCGATATTGATATTGACACAGTTCATGCATGTCAAAGTAAAATACGTTACATAAATGTCGTTTACTAATTTTTTTTATCAAATTTAAACATTAAATATTAAATTAATTAATACAAACGTCAAGTTTTAAGTCTCAATCTACAGTAAGCGTAACGGACATGTAACACCACGCGTACTTTTCTACATATTTTTCAGCTAAATTCGCACAAAATTCGTAAAATTTTTCAGGATCGATCTCGAAACTACTTGGCAACGCTACTAATATAAGATATAAATCATCTACAAGCCATTCTTCCACGCCGAGAATGTTCGCAAATGTTTTTGATGTAAGTCCAATAGTGCAGTGCGGGCTGTGTTGCCGTCGTTGGATGTTCCAGAACTTGAATGTACAACAGCTACTGCTAAAGACATTTTGGCATACATTTCAGCATAGTAATTTGGCAGTCAAAGTTATCCAAGAATTTCTATAGTAAAGTAGGTGACAGCACTAACCTCAAAAATAAAAATTCTATATTTCAGAAGTCCCGCATCATGCACACCTGATTTTTTTTAAATAATATAGCTGATTATAGTAAATCTATTCTTGTTTAAAAAATGCGGATTCAAGTGGAGTTACCACAATTTTTTTTTTTGTAAAAAAACGTAACTTTCCCTTCTATTTATGATTATTTTTATTTTTTTATCGACTTGATTAGTAGATTTGACAATCCTCTTATGATCCCATTTTATAACAATTGCAAAACCATAAATTAGAAATAAATAATAAAATAAAATAAAATAAAATAAAAATTGTTTATTTCAGACATGTGTCCATATAAGTATTAGTAAAACTTAAAAAATAAAAAAAAACTTAAAAAGACTAGGTTAGTTAATTTACATAAGTACTAAGTATAATGAGAACAAAAATTCGTGAAATAATTCCATTGGCAGAAGCAAGCAGTGAAAATAATTTATTCACTACTTGGTTCTACCAATGACCACATCAACCCAGTACTTTGTTAGCGGGCAGTCCAGGCGCTCCGCCAACACCCTCAGCATACAGTTGCTGCTGCCACGCACTCGCTTGAGCATCGAGGCAATTCTTTTCCGCCTTATGGCGAAAAAGTCATCCGCCCGTGCCTCGGCAAACATGCCTGATGCACTGCAGTGCTTTGGCAGCCTCAGCAGCATCCTGAGGATGTTGTTGTACTGCACCCTTAATGTGTTATAGGACCTCTGAGTAAAGCTTACCCACAGGCTGCACGTGTAAAAAGTTTGACAATATGCTTTAAAAAGTGTCAACTTGACTTGATTGTTACAACGTGCAAACCTGCGGGCAAGCATATTGCCCCTCACTGCCAACGCCCTTCTTTCCCTCTCCAGATCGCAATCGTCATTCAGTTCCTTGTCATTCAGTTAGCATGTGGCCCAAATACTTAAACTGTTTTGCTATTTTAAGAGGCTCGCCCCCCAGCATGATCTTTGGCAGGGTGTTTGGGTTATATTTTTTCGCCTTAAATATAAGTACCTCACTTTTACTCGCATTATATTTAAGACCATGCTGTAGAGCGTAGCCTTCACATACTCTGAGTAATATTCGGATGGAGTCGACCGACGGTCCCAACAGGACCATGTCGTCATAATGCATTTCTATGTTTCTATAGAGTTTTCTCGAGTTTTAAAATAACTCTAAAACTAGACATACAAAAAATATGGTTTCTTCTTAGAAGTCTTCGCTGGATCTATAGGATGAAGGCATAAAGTACAGGTGTCCGCAAATGAATCGAAATTCCACAGTGTGCATGGACAGCTACCTAAATTAAATGTATAAAGCTCAAAAATATATATATGCTGTTTCTGTATTGAGGTGTGCAATAAAGAGTATTGTATTGTATTGTATGATGTATGCTAATTTGTTAGCTGAGTTATAAAACATTACCAGGCCACATATTCCTTTCTCAGCATTTTATGAAGTACACTCGTTAGATTTGAAGCTGGCCCCGAGGGGCTAATCCTTTGTCTATTGTTAAGTACTACAAGTTTCTGTTTGATCCAATGGTTGACTGTCGTTGGTCGCCTCTGTACCGCATCTCGAGGACAGATTTTAGACTGGATCTGTCGGCCGGCACTCAGTAATCGCAGAGGGACCACACAATAAATCCCAAATTGTTCTTCCATTTGTTCATTTTGAATATTATTTCAATTGCCATAGGAGTTGTAATCCAATAACCGGTTGAAGTGACCGACGTGCTGCGGCTCGTGCGGTTTTACTTAACAATAGACAAAGGATTAACCGCTCGGGCCAGCTACAAATGTAACGACTATACCTACTTATTAGAAGAATCGCATTTCGTAAGCGACATTCTCGTGGAATAGAATGCCCCTTCATTAATTTAAAATATTTGTGCTAAATTATTTTTGATGAATAAATTAAAATAATTGTTTTGTTTTACAGACGGCGGAGTTACCGCAGGACATACGAAGCCGATTGATGTGCGCTCCAATGCAGTTTGTGCCCAAATACATTTACGTTGAAGAGGAATGGCACAAGGCGTCCAGCCAAGATGATAGGGTGACGGAATTGCTCAATAAATACAAGAAAGAAAATGGTAATTCGAGTCTGAGATAATACTCATATTGATAATAATTATATTTTTGTGTTCACTATGGGTTGGATGCATCAAACCGTTTGCTATCTTTTTAGATGGGAAGGTAGTGTCATACATAGGTCACTGGTCTGTGATAGTGGATGTTTTTATTTTTCAATTTAGGCATGTTGCAATTAGTGTTGGTGGGAACTCGAGTTTTTTGAGTCTGAATTTGGAAAAATGGACTCGTTTTTACGAGAACTTCTGAGTCTTCTAAGTCCCGAGGCCAGTCCTTTATAGAGTATTTTTTAAGAGCAACTCAAAAGGACTCGAGCCTTTGAATAAAGACACAAAGGAAATGAGAGTTCTCTGAAAAGAACTTGTATCTACAAAAGACTCGGGTCTCTAACAAAAAAACTCGAGTTTAGACTAAATATGTGAGTCTGAAAATCTGAGTCGAGTTCCAAAGCAGAGGACTCAATGGACTCGAGTCTTAACCAATACTAGTTGCAATGCACTTATGACTTGTGAATGTTAGAAACAACCACCAGTAGTAGCACTACTAGGGCCCATTTATCGAATGGTATTAGACTAATATTATTAGTCCACGACCTGTCAAGTCGTATGGGTTACCATGGCAACACACTAATAATATTAGACTAATACCCATGGAGTGTGGAATTAAGAGGAGTGACATCTCTTATGGTAGAACTGTTGCAAAATTATCCAGCTGTCAGCTGTAAATAATAGTTCCAAATCTCTCCAGAGTAGCGCTAGAGTAGCTAAGAATCTAGGCGCTATTGACGGAGTTAAGGGTGCTGTCTATGATTTGATTTTTTTGTTCAAGTATTCTAGGTATTGTAGCGCTACCTATTTAAGGTTTTTTGAGGACACTTTTTGGTACATGGAGATTTATTTCCTTACCTCCACCTTCCGTACTAATACCGTTCGAGAAATAGGCCCCAGGTGATGTCGAACAGTCCGTCAAATGTGGTTGGTGTAACTGGACCACTAATAGCCACATCTGTAATATACAATTAAATACTTACTATTAATTAGAACTGGAGGTGTGTGCCGGCGGCGGCGGCGGCGGCGCGCCGGACGAAGAGCAGTACGAGGAGACGGCGCCACTGCACGGAGACCGGCTCTTCCACGCCTTCCTGTCCCGCCTCAGGAAGAACCCGGGGCAGATCTTAAGGTAATTTACACCACCTAGTTGTATGCTGTTCACAATTGCGTTTGATTTTCATACAAAACATGGAACGCTCTCGAGAACGTCTCGCACTGATTAGCACATGCCTTGGGTTGCAGGTACTCCCGCGACTCGGCGCCGCTGCTGGGCGCGCCGCTGGCGCGGCCGGGCGGCGCCGAGTCGCCCGCCGCGCCCGCCGCCTGCGCGCGCTGCGGCTCCCGCCTCATCTGCGAACTCCAACTCGTGCCAGAATTCGCTGAAACCCTCTCGCTCCCACCCGTCTCCCACGCGTCGCCACCTCCCGCTCTCTCGCACCTGCACTTCCTGTCGGTGTTCGTGTTTACGTGCGCGCAGAGCTGCTGGCAGCCCGGCGACGCGCTCGTGCCGGAGACCGTCGTCTTCCAGCCTGAAGTTGTTTAAGCGGAGCCGAGCGGCCGGCCGGGAAAATGTGACAGTAGAATAATATCACTGAAGGCTTTCAATTCGTTCTTTAGATGTAGAGAATCGCCAATCTAAAAACACAACACTTGAAAGTTTTATTATGATTACTGTTAAACGACGGACAATTTGCAACACTGTAGCTATGATAAAAGTATGATGCCTATTGTTGGCAATTTGATAGCCTATTCCAGACATTTAACAAATGAAATTACTACTGTCACGTTTTGTTGGCCACGCGTACATTCGCTGGCTTATTCAAAGTAAGGATGCCAAACATGCCTTTAAGGAAGTAAAAGAGAAAATATGGAATGTTGTACCGTTAAAGTCAGACAATCAAACCTTATAACTGACTGATGTTAAATAGAAACGACCACGCGTGTCCATTATTAAATAAATAATGATAAAATTAAAGCAGTGATAACAATACTAGTCTTCAATTACGATTTCTAGGAAGCATTTTCTATGTCATAGAAATTTAAAATAATAAAGTTGTCATTTCTATAATGTCCTCAGTGATAGGAATACCATAAAATAGTTGAACAAATAGTCAATAACATTTTTTCGTCCACACAACAGTTGCATAAGCATTTTCTTAAAGTACATTTAGTGTCAAGTGTTACTTCATTTCTATACTCCAGTAGAATTAAAAGTGGTCTTTTATTCTCTAGATAATTAGCGATATTAATTTCGTTTAAATATTTACTTCTAAAGTGTGATAAAAATGTTATTTATGTGTGAAGTGAATGTATACATTCATCTGTGATATATTTTTCGATAATCAACTGTATAATTTGTAAGTGTAAAGTGTTTTTTTTTTACCATATTTGAAGCTTTTTAATTGTGTAATTGTGAAAGTAAAAAACCTATCCAAATATTGTTATAGTGGTGTTCTTATTAACCTATAGGTTAAATGTGTAGTTGTACATCTTCATAGCAAACGCTAGGGTAGATGGTAAGCTATTGTTATTTTATATCTTACTTATGTTCTATATTTTACATACTTACCTATTTGTCGCTATATAGTAAGAGATATGATATGATATGACATATGTGTCTTCGTTAATAGTGCTGAACTTCTATCTAACTCCACACTGTCTTATTTATTCAGTATATAACTTCCTTCTTTAACTAGATTGTACAGTATAAAGTGCAATAAAAATACTTGTATGTTTAATAAATAATGTTTATGGAGTCTAACATTTTTTTCATTGTAGTTTTAGAAAACTTTATTAAACTTTTTACTGGTAGTTTTGAAACCTGCGCTGCGCCTGCGATATTTCCAGTCCGATACGACCTTCTGACCTTCAAAAGAACGGCGTACTGCCATCTTAAACGCCGATATCGCACTTACAACCCCTCTTTGTGTTGCGGGTGTGTTCATGTCCCGTAATCGCTTACATCAGGCGATCGTTTGTTCAATTGCCAAATATTATTAAAAAAAAGAAATGTTAGGCACATCTCACACAAGCTGATTATTTCTGAAATCCAGAGTTTGAATCTATTAGGGACGAAGGTTCTGTATTTCTGAAAAAATTCGCTCTTGCGTAATGTAATGTCACATCACATTCACATTAAAATAATACGATGTGATTCGACTCAACACGTGTCGCGTTGTTTCCGTGAATGTCAGAGACATGTCAGTCGATTGAATGTTGTGGAATTATACTCTGGCAAGCCAGTTTTGTCAGTACAAAAAGGCGGCGGCAGATCTTCCATACAAATTTTGAATTTCGCGCTTTTTTCTACAGATAAAGTTGGCTTGCCCGAGTATGCATATCTTGATAGACGTTCGATTACGCAAGGAGTGTGACGGCTCCTTGCGTAGGGGGCCTACCGTGAAAACCGAAATTCACAAATTGCGGGGATCTTTCTCTTTTACTTTCACAAAGACGTGGTTAAGAGTGACAGAGAAAAATGCCCGTAAATGACGAACTTCGATTTTCGCGGTTATAGCCCTGCAAATCTCGAATATTCCAGGGCTTAATAATCGAAGCCCATGAAATGAATCATGTTTTTGATGAAATGAGGAATTAAGTTTATTCAGTAACTGTATTTGGTATTATAAATACGAAAAACGGATGGTTACGTACGAATATTAAAATGATATCCGAACGCTCCTTCAAGATTTTTCGAGAACAAATTTAGAATATTGCTTGTTTTGAATATTTGATACTGAAAATCGAAATCAGTATTTTTATTAAAAATTATATGATAATTATTTAAAAACTATTTATAATAAACATATGTTTTGGATTATTTATGCTCTTTTAAGTACATTTGAAATGTATAGTCTCAAATTTAATACTTGGAAATGGTAACACTATCAATTCTTTTTTCTTTTATGAATCGGCGAGGCGGTGATTCGGTGAACGTGCTAAATCGAGTCGTGAAATCGGAAAAATTGTGTCCATAGAAACTGAAGTATAATCAATTACTTTACAAATTGATTTACTTGTAAAGTGTAACTTGTGAATATTCATCATGAGCGAAACTGCAACCCCACCTGCAGTTTTATGGGCCCAGCGGAAAGAAGATGTATTCCTCACGTTTAGCGTCGAATCAAAAGACCCCACTATTAAAATAGAAAAAGATTCGGTATATTTCAAAGGCTTAAATGCACAAGACAATAAAACACACGAGGTAACTATACCTTTATACGATGCCGTGGTTCCTGATACTAGCGCTTTCGTAAATAAAGGCAGGTGCATAGAAATGGTATTGCGCAAAGAAAAGAAGGATGCGCCTTACTGGCCGTCGTTAACGAAGGACAAGAAGAAGCCGCACTATCTGAAGATCGACTTTAATAAGTGGAGAGATGAAGACGACGAGGAGGAGGAAGGTGGAGGCGCTATGAACTACGATATAGAAGAAATGCTGCGATCAATGGGCGGCGGTGGTGGCGGGCTCGGTGGAGCCGGTGATAAGGCCGAAAAACCATCGTTCGACGACCTGGAGAGCGATTCTGATGACGAAAACCTACCCGATCTGGAATAAACCCGTTCGAACAGATATTTAACATCAGCGTTTAACATTTACAGTACAGTACATTATGTATATTAAGGTTTTTACGGTTATAATAAAATTTTGCCAAAAATGTTGTTAATTTACATTTAAAGGAATTGCTCATTTGGACTATCTTTTTCTACTGATAATTCTGAATACTAATTTTATAACCTCTATCTGCCCTAAGACCTGTTGAAAGTCTTTACATTCTTGTATTTAGATGTTATTTCAGACAAATCAATCAATAGTGCATTTGTCTTGCCTGTTTGTAGTTAGCGGGCGGCTAGAGTATTTTCTCAACTAGTGACTATCTTTAGGGTTTTTTAAGACATTCGCTGACAGTATAGTGACAAACAGGATATTTGTTGGCTTAACCGTTTTTAACATGTTAGCTGTGGCAATTCAATTCCTAACTTGAATGTGAAGGTTGAATTGACCCATATTTCAGTGGACTAAAGACTGGCTCATATCACTAAATGCTAACAAGTGCACAGTCCTACATATAGGAAAATAAACCCAAAACTAAATTACCACATTGACTCTTGTTCCCCTACAAGCAGTAACTAGTCAAAGAGACCTGGGCATCACTATTTCACATAACTTAAAATGGGACACGCATATCATCAAAATGACCAAGAGAGCAAATTCTATGCTGTATATGATCCGGAAAGCATTCCATGTAATTAATAAGGATCTATTTATTAGAATATACAAGTCATATCTCCATCCTTTACTTGAGTATGCTTTTTAGATATGGTCCCCCTACTTTAAAAAGGACATCACTTTGCTGGAAAAAGTACAGCAAAGGGCAACTAAAATGGTTGCTTCACTGAAAGACAAGCCATATGAAGAACGGCTTCAGGAATTAGGTCTTACAACATTGGAGGACAGAAGGAATCTTATTGAGACATACAAAGTCTTGTCTGGACACTACAATGTTCCAAATATTAAAGACCTATACATATCAAGCCAGAATGTAAGGTTGAGAGGACACTCTTAAAAAACTAGTCAAACCATGTGCTAGCAACCCTAGGAAACACTTCTTGCCAAATCGTGTAGTAAATGTGTGGAACTCTCTACCAGAGACTGTTGTTAGTGCACCATCAGTGAACTCTTTCAAAATAGACTAGATACACATTTTAGAACATTAAAAAGTGCTAAATAAACACAAGTGCTGCGATATACAGCAAATAATAATAATATGGCAGTAAGAGTAATACTGACAGCGAGTGTTAATTTACGAATCTCCCTCATCATCACAATCACTTTGGCATTTGGTTGATTTGAGCTGGTCTAAATATGCTGGACAGCAACTGGCCAGATCTAGTATACCTTTTGAGTAACTTCAACGGAAGTTTCGTTCCCTAAAACTTTCACTTTTAACACATTCAGTGAAAACAACCCACTAGGCGTCTTCTCCTGTATGCAGGTGCTTTTTGCTACAAAGCGGGAAAAAGCGCGCAGCTAGTGCTAGCACTGGCAGTGAATGTGTTAAAGCACTTTTTTATATGCATAAGCAGTAACATGATTCAGAAGAGATGAGAGATTTGAAAGGGAAGCCTCATGAATAGTTTCCTTTTCAACTTTTATGCAATTTTCTATTTCTTTCCTTCCTCCTCCTTCCTTTTACTAATAGGCGGATCCACACAGAGCGAGCATACGCGCGAGGCAATTTCTTCGCGCACAAAACGGCCAGTGTAGCCGTGTCTCGACCGAGGCGGCGGCGCGTTCGAGTGGACTCTCCTAATGACATACATAAGATCCAATATTGAATATTCATATTAACTTAACCTCCTAAGACCCAGCCATGCAAATAAAAAATCCAAAATTTGTTACTGAAATTACAATGTGAAAGTAATTGTCAGATTTAAGTATCAGCACAATTGTATCATCAACGTGGACCAAACTCCGAATCCACAATCTACCAAGTATTATTTTTAGTGGCCACCAACATACGAGTGTGAATCAAAAACTCCTTAGTAATAGGGTCAACACAAATTTTTTTATATTCTAAAAAATCCTTTTCGTTCTATATATTTTATGTGCCGTTATAATTATTATTATTGTCAAATGAAGTATATTTTTGTCATATAAGATTTTTCTCTAGGATCATTAATTATGGAGATAGACGAGGTAACCTATAAACCTACAATAATACTATACATATAGTCGGTTCCGGCACCGTTTGATCGCGGTCAACCCTATCGATCCCCTATCTTGCCCCTGTCACTTAATTCTTTTAAGTCCCAAACGACTTTTCAAATTGTCTATTACTACCCCGTCTATCTCCATAATAGTTGATGTTAGAGAAAAATGATACATGACATGATTTATTTTTACATTTCTTACATGATAAAGTAATAAAAAGTTGGTGATATGTTGGCAAAAAAATAACACATGAAAAGTCCTAAGAACGGCACCCCTTTCCTATCATAATTATTTAATTTTATTCCGTCAAAAAAAATTTTTTTTCCCTATCTCGAAAAACTCTACAGCAGTCATCACCAGGGGTCGGACAAAAAGTGCGAATGACGTCAAACCACTTATAGGATGATTTCAAATAGTATTTTTGATTTTCATAAACAATTATCACGTATCATTTATCAATCTCTTTATTGACCTCTTTATTAAACGATATCGCCACTTGAAATGAGTAAGTACGTTTTTGACTGACACATTGTCAATCAGATGAACAGTCAGCGTCAAATACTTCGTAGCAGTCAAAGTGGCCAAATAGTTCGGTACACCATACTAAATATATGGTGTACCGAACTATTTGGCTACTTTGACTGCTACGAAGTATTTGACGCTGACTGAACAATAAATTGACTTCGTTATTGTTTAGCTATTGTATCCTCACGATTATATTTAGCTAAAATTTATATTTACTAATATATAAGAAAACGCTCTAAAATGTCATCTTTACTCGAATATTGTGGCAATTTTCCGTTTTTGGAGGTACGTGACAAACACGTATACTGCTAATCTTACCTACTGTTCCCACTTTTGACTATTAAACCTATTTATCTGAGGATCCCACAGACTTGTTCTAACTAATTTCAAATAATTATACCTTATGGTAACAAGTTTCGTGAAATTTATTTTATTCACTACATCACCCTACCACCTGTATTATTAATTCCATGGATTTATTTACGATTATTTTGTTACTTCATTAATACTACTTTGTTACTACATGTCACACGGAAGTTTAAATACAAACTCAAACATCATCCTGTGTGCAAGATTAAGTACGTCATTTTTACGTCATCCGCACTTTTTGTCCGACCCCTGCTTATTAATATATCTTATTCTTGACAAAGACGATTAAAGTTTTATACTTAGCAAAATCGCTTACTAACAATGTCTTTACAAAATCGCTCTCCTGTAAGTTTAGGCAACTGCTATAGTAGATACCACCATTTAACAGTTGCTTCAACCTCTTGTCTAACTGTCTGATAATTAAAGTAGTTCCTAATAGACGGCTTTGTGCAATTATGGATATCCCGATCAAACTTTTCATTTCAGAGGAACGCGATTCTGTGTTGATAATGTTAGTCTATACTTTATTTGTCCATGCTCTTGAAACCATTAGCCAACCAATTAGCTTATGGCGGGCATTGAAGGGTCGTTCTTTGAAATCAGATTATTAAATATAATATCACTATAAGCCCATCAATCTAAAAGCGACGAGGGAATGAAAAAAACCGATAAGGGAATGACAAGGAATGACATAATGACAATGAATTTCGGAACAATTAGTTCCAAAATAATACACTGAATCATAGAACGCTCTTAGCAACTTAATGTCATTTTTAAGATCTATAGAACGAAGTGCCAAGCGTTGATTTTAGTTGAAACCCCAGTCCAAAGGGATGGAATGAGAACCAGGGGAAAAGAAATAAGTATGTCTTTGATCAACTGTTATGATTACGATAATTTTACTTAATCCATGAAAGTAAATAATCATTTACTTGACATATGATTTAACATTGTACATGCCCATGAAGAATACATTTTATATCAAAACACACGGGAATGAAAATCACAGTGAACCAAAGCCAGGGGAACGATATTATGTAATCGTTTATTTCAGGTGAAAGACCCATAATTACATCACAAACAAACGAAAATACAATACAAATTAACTTAAATTAAAAACAGTCAAAATAATAAACAAAATAAAAAAAAAAACAGTAAGAATAGCATATATTTGTAAGAAAATAAGTTAACTGAATATCAATATACTTAGTAATTTACCTCTAGTTTTATGTCAACCTAATATCCTAAGAGCATTTATTAGAAACATATTAAGGAGTTCGAAATGTCACGAAACGTGTAGTGTGACTTCCTCGGATTTTATGATATCTTATTTTTCTTTGAAAGTGATTTTGGAAGAATTTTATATGAAATGTTAACACTTACACCTATTCCACAATACGGTTTAAAAATTGTATGGATATATAACGACTTTATAAAAATTTTAATAACATACGAGATCAGTTTTCGTGTCACCGCCGCGCGTGGTAACATAAACATGCAGTACTCGGTAGAAAGTTACCTTTACGTCTGGCAGCCTTTTTAACGCTATTTTTTTAGAACAGCAATACTGTGTTGGTGTCATATTTGCAAATGGCTGAAGGGAGAAGTGTTGTCGAAAATTATTTATTTGTGTTAATTAAAGAAAAAACAAAGGT
The DNA here is from genome assembly GCF_033807575.1 of Cydia pomonella. NCBI lineage: Eukaryota > Metazoa > Arthropoda > Insecta > Lepidoptera > Tortricidae > Cydia > Cydia pomonella. Next base: position 9,533,140 of record NC_084705.1, on the reverse strand, counting down.
CAACCTTAACGCATCACCGCCGTGTTTGAGTTTTAAAAGTCAGTACTCATTTCACGTTATTGTTTGTAACATAAGATATACCTACTACATTCGAGATTGAGCTAATTATTTAATATTTGCAAAGTCAAAGGTAATTTTTAGGTAATACCGAACATGTTTCAAATTGTCACGACAGTGGCCTCAAAATTCTGTCCCCACCACGGACTTTTGAATCCATGTTCGTGACATATAGACACGTGGTCGTGACATTCTCAATTCGTTTGATTAATTTCGAGGCATATTCACTCTTTAGAAATGGATTTTTTTAGCTACGTTCATTTGTTATTATTGCCGAACTGCCAAAGCAGAAAAATGGTTTCCGCGTGTATGTGGATGTATGATGTGTATCCGATTCTTTGTCACGCTCTACAGCGCAGTTTGACGAATTTCAACGTATGTCATTCGATGTGTCGTAGTTATACTTAGGCTATATTAAAAATATTGTATAATTCAAAATAGTGGAGTTGGCCGCCAAAATGCTGAAACGTCATGACTGAGGGACACTTTGTGACAACCGTGATTATGTACTCATTTTATTTACCTTTCCTGAGGGTATTAAGCTTGACCATATGCATCAAAAAATGCTTTTTATACGTAACAATATGTGAAAAATAAAAAGCTTTTATGAAAAAATATTTTTCTGGACACAATTTAAGAATCACCCTGATTGTTTGAGTAATTGTTTAAAAGTTATTAGTTGAATATTACATATTTCAGCGTAATAAAAATACTTACTTCACTTTTTTTTGGTAGTTTTCGTTGTTACCATATTACTTACTTTTTTCTTTTTTTATATGTAGGTAGTTCCCACTGACAACTGTGATTCACTATCATCCGAAAAATTGGTCGTCGGAAAACGGCACCCTGTATTTCCTGCCTCAACAATATATTACTAAATAAAATATGATAACTAACAATGTAAGATACCGAATTTAAAAAGATAATAATAAATTCCCGACGTTTAATGTAAGTAGACAACGACTAGGAGATCAGCGAAGGGCTATAGTAGGAAATAAACTCTTGTCCGAGTCAGATATTGCAGAAATTAGAAAACTAGCAGAAAATGACTTGAATGAGAGACCTTCTCCCTCCCATTTGTCACAAATTGTACCACAAAACAATAATCAACGTATGAGCTGGACGAACGAAATCAACGAATCAATAATAAAAGAGTATTACAGAATAACACGTTTAGAGACCATCATAACTGCATATCGAAAACCATTACATCAAACAGTCATTGCTAAACACCCCCAACTGTCTCATATATCGGAACAGAGAATAGCAGATCAGCGTCGAGCAATAATTTATAATAAGTACGTGACTGAACATCGACTTCAGGAAATTAAAGACGATGTTTCGTGTGAACTAAACTTAGATGATAACATACTCCACACCAGAGATATGACAGAATCCCAACAGACTGACTCATACGACGAAGCACCTGCTACTGATAACAACACTTTTGTTAATAGTCCTGATGCCCATGCTGATACTGTAAATACATGTGAAAATGAAACACTAACAAATTATCTCCCTTCAACAATACAAAAGGAGATTGAAACAAATTTCTTAGCCGCTAAGGAACGGTTTGACAGTTCTGAACCCACCAATAGACCTAGCATACCTAAACAGAAACCGTCTAAAAAACTTGTAGCTATTGTCCATTTTATAAACAATATCATACTCCCAAAATATTTAACCCAAGACTCGAACTTTGAAGACACCCAAACAACTCTTTATTGCGCTGCCGTTGCAGCAGCCACCCAAAACGGCTATAAGGTTAGGGACTCAACATACTCCCCCCAACATAATAACCAACCCCCAAACTGGCAGAAAAGACTACAAGACAGAATTACAGGTTTAAGATCTAAAATAGGTAGACTTACAGAATTCATTAATGGTAACAACAGCCCGAGACTCACGAGACATATAAATTTGATCAAAAGACAGTATAAGATTCACTCCCGACACGAAGATGAAAATACACACCTTACCCATTTTCTTGACACCCTTAAACAAAAACTTAGCGCACTCACTAGCAGACTACGAAGATATAAACTTACTACGCTCCGAAAAACACAGAACAAACAGTTTGCGAATAATGAAAAGGTGTTTTACAGAACTTTACAGAATTCTCACAATCGTATTAACGAACCGGGACAAAACTCCACCGAAGACTCTGAACTCCCAACAGCGGAACATCTGCACCAGTTTTGGTCTGAGATATGGTCCAAACCAGTAGAGCACCAAAGCGCCGAATGGATTGAGGCTGACAAAGAACAGCTGAATCCCGTGCCTGACATGGCATTTGAACACATCAGCCTCGATCTCCTACAATCAGTCATAAATAAAACTCATAACTGGAAAGCCACTGGCTCCGATAATATCCACAATTACTGGCTAAAAAAGTTTACATATTTCCACCCGATTTTACTCAAACATATTAACGAATTCATTCACTCTCCTGAAACTTTACCGCACTATATTACTCAAGGTACAACACACATGCTGTCTAAAGATATCACCGACAGAAAAAACCCTGCTAAGTATAGACCCATAACCTGTTTGCAGAATATCTATAAAATCATGACGTCTTGTCTTAGTAAGCTAATATACAGGCACATAAACACACACAATCTATTAGCAGAGCAGCAGAAAGGGTGTCGACCAAATAGTCAGGGCTGCAAAGAACAACTTACTATAGACGCTGTTATTTCTAAACATGCTCTTAAGAAGAAAAAAGACATTTATACCATGTACATCGATTATAAAAAGGCATTCGACTCAGTACCGCATACCTGGCTTATCTATATCCTTAAACATTATAAAATACATCACACAATCATCAATTTCCTAAAAACTATAATGTTGCACTGGTCAACCGTTCTCAAAATCTCCAACACTACCAACCATATTGCAACGGAACCAATTAACATACGCAGAGGCATTTTCCAGGGAGACGCTCTTAGCCCACTATGGTTTTGCCTCGCACTTAATCCGCTCTCAAATTTACTTAATAACAGTATGGCTGGATTTCAACTAAAACATGGTAATATCTCCCACAAATTATCTCATTTAATGTACATGGACGACATCAAACTCTACAGTAATAATTTAACAGACATTCACAAACTTGCAGACATAACACAAACTTTTTCATCTAGTATACGCATGGAATTTGGCATTGACAAATGCAAAATCCAGTCGATTAGAGCCGGTAAAATAGAGCACAACAGTTACACGCTTAACAGTGGAGAAAGAATAGATCCCGTACACGAAGAAGCTGGTTACAAGTATCTTGGTTATCAACAGTCAAAGCAAATCCATCATAAAGTAATTAAATCAACTCTCAGACAGAAATTTTCAGATAGACTTCACAAAATTCTTAATACCCATCTCAACTCGCGAAACACCATCAAGGCAATAAATGCATATGCAATTCCAATACTCACCTATTCGTTTGGTATAATACAGTGGTCACAGACAGATCTCAGCAATCTTCAAAGAACTCTTAATACATTAATGACAAAATACCGTAAACATCATCCAAGAAGCTGTATTCAGAGATTGATTCTACCAAAAGCGGAAGGCGGAAGGGGTTTAATAGATGTTAAGAACCTTCACAATAAGCAGATAAGTTCCCTTAGAAATTTTTTCCACGACCAGTCCCCACGTTCTCAACTTCACCAGTCCATTGTTAAAATAGATCACAAATTTACTCCACTGAACCTGAATGACTATACAAAACAAAAAAATGAAGAAATAGCCGAGCCGCAGCAATACCTTCAGGCATGGGTACAAAAATCACTACACGGTAGGCACCGACTTGACCTTATAAACCCTAACCACGACAAGCTGGCATCTAACATGTGGCTTAAAAAAGGTGAGCTATTTCCCGAGACTGAAGGGTTTATGATAGCCATTCAGGACCAAATCATAGACACTAGGAACTATAGAAAACACATTATCCGCGACCAAAACCTATCTACAGATTCATGCCGACGCTGCCACGCCGCCTCAGAGACCATCCAGCACATAACCGGAGCATGTCGTTCTATTACACAAACCGACTACAAACACCGACACGACCAAGTAGCAGCCATCATCCATCAATACCTCGCAGTTAAGTACCAACTCATAAATAACAGGACACCTTATTACAAATATACTCCGGAAACAGTATTAGAAACGACTAAACACAAACTGTATTGGGACAGAACTATTATAACCGACAAAACAGTTCATTACAACAGACCGGACATTACACTACACGATAAAGCTGCAAAAATTGTATATCTTATTGACATAGCGGTCCCCAATACGCATAATCTTGTGTCCACTCATACCGAGAAAATCAGCAAATACACCGATTTGACCATAGAAATCAAAAACCAATGGAAAGTAAGCACAGTTAAAACTGTTCCGATTGTAATTTCGTCCACAGGCGTAATTCCCCGCACTCTGCACACTAGTCTAAAAACTCTTGAAGTACACCCACTTACATACATACTTCTACAAAAAGCAGTGATCATGAACACTTGTAGATTAGTACGTAAATTCCTATCTTTAGAACAGTAGGATCTTAAATTCCATCATCATTTGGCCAAAAGCCCGCGATTATGGAAGTAAAATCACCTCCATTTAGGAGAGAAAAACAAATTAAAAAAAAAAAAAAATAATAATAATAATAAAATGCTTTATTGCACACTACAAAAAAAAAAAAAATGGTACAAAGTATGTAAAGGTATAAATATGTAGGTAACAACAGGCGGACTTATCGCTAAACAGCGATCTCTTCCAGACAACCTTCAGATAGAGAAATGGCGAACATAATCAAGGTAACGGGTGGTGCAAAAATAAAATAAAATACATATACTACAAATATTTAATATATATAGGTATACTACATTTATTACTATATATAAACAATATATAAATAACAAATAAATATATAAATAAATGACAAAGGAAAAGCCATACAAATAACGAAGAATTTCAAGAATAACAACTACATTTATGAAAGAGACAAGTAATGTTCTTTTAATCGGTTTTTAAAAATAGAGAGCGATTTAGCACGTTTGATGTCAACGGGCAGAGCATTCCACAGCCGGACAGCGCGAAAACTGAAAGAGTTAATGTAAAATTTCGAAGAGGAAGGAGGGGGAACTAGTAACAGATTTTGAGAGCATCTGATAGAGGAAAGAAATTTAAACCGAGTTTTAAGATAACAAGGAGTATTGGGGTGAAACAGAGTGGCATACAGGAGGGAGAGAATATGTGCGTTGCGACGGAAACGAATAGGTAGCCACTTAAGCTTTGAACGAAAGCTTGAAATATGATCAAATTTGCGCAATCCAAAAATAAATCTAATGCAAACATTTTGAAGTCGATCAAGTTTGTTCAATTGCTCTTCAGTAAGGTCTAAATAGCAGATATCTGCATAATCTAAAATAGGCAGAAGGAGAGACTGAGCAAGCGCAATTTTAGTGGCGAGAGGCAAGAAGTTACGAAGGCGACGTAGGGAACCAACTGTAGCAAAGATCTTCCTGCTCACCTCGCTGATCTGCGGAGACCAAGAAAGAGTTCGATCTATTATCACGCCAAGATTTTTAACCTGGTTAGAAAAGGGAATGAGTACCCCATCGAATAAAACACCAGGTAAACTTTCGAAATCGACTCTTGCTATGCTTCTCGGGCTGCCAATGATAATAACTTGAGTTTTGGACGGATTAACATTTAAACCATAGCAAGAGCTCCATTCAGAAATGCGTTCTAAGTCGGTGTTAATGGAATGAACAACAAGGGGTAAATCGTCAAGCAGGCCTTGGGAGTAGATTTGGAGGTCGTCGGCATAGAGATGATAAGAAGAAAGGAGATTAGAAGTAATAGAATTTATGAAAATTGAAAAGAGTAAAGGGGACAGCACGCCACCCTGCGGAACGCCAGCCACCGTACTGCACCAAGATGAAAATAAAGAGTTATCAGCTTTAACCCGTTGCCGGCGACCATCCAAGTAGCTGTGAAACCACTTAACTGCTGCAGGAGAAACATTGAGAGAACGCAATACCCCCAACAAGATGTCAAAGTCAACGGTATTGAATGCGTTGCTAAAATCTAACAACGTCAATACCGTTAGCTTCCGGTTATCCATGCCAGAACGGATATCATCGGAAATCTTTACTAGTGCGGTGACCGTGCTGTGACCGGAACGAAACCCTGACTGGAAAGGATTAAACAAGGAGTTTTTATTTAGAAAAGAAGTTAATTGCGACTGTACAAGCCGCTCTAAAACCTTTGAGAGGAATGGAAGAATGGATATAGGTCTAAAATCAGAGAAGGAAGAAGGGTTGGACTTTTTTGGAAGGGGAATAATGTCAGCGTCTTTCCAGGAGTTCGGAAAGCTACATAGAGAAATTGAATTATTAAAGATATTGGTGATAATGGGAAGAAGAAGGTCTAAGATAGGTAGTGTTATACTTACAATTAACTATACTATTAACATCTTCCAAAAATCAACAATAAAAATTGGCTATATTGTAGTCTCAGATTTATTACAATTTACAACAATATATTTTTTTATTTTCTAGTAGCAAGTAATAACGCCATCTTTTTTATTTTCTAAGAATTAAGTTTCTGGCTGACCACGTATAATCGTAGTTAACTTTTGTAACGCTAGATGGAGCTTTCACCTACACGTGCGCGGAGTCCGCGGAGCGCTTCCATGTGTGCGTGCTAGCGGGGACTGAGGAAGCTAGCGGGCGTGGCTTACGAACCGGTATTCGCGGCTTTAGTAGGCCCTTAAGAAGTGGAGCCCCAAGATTTTAATGGGGAGGGAGGGGGCTCTCAGCTTTATCTTGATATCTATATCATTTAAGCTACTAGGCCAAGTTTGGTATCGTTTTCGTATAAATCGAGGATGCCGAATTCATTTATGATACATATCCACACCATTCCGAACTAAAAATATACAAAATATGAAAAAATAACTTTTTTTTTAATTCCTCCTAAAATCGCGTGCTTAAACAGCTGAACCAATTTTGTTATAATTTTGTATACAGACAGTTTGAGTCTCGAGGAAGAATATAAGATAGTTTTAATCTCAAAAATCATCCCTTAAGGGTGTGACAAGGGAGGTAGAGATTTGTATGAGAAATCAATAATAGCTGAACCGATTTAGATAAAACTTGGTATAGAGATAGTTACGGTCCCGAGAAAGAATATATAATAGTTTATATCCCACAAATTTTCCCTTAAAAGTGAAAAGTCAGGTGTAGATTTGTATGGGGAATCAATAACCGCTGAACCGATTTAGATGAAATGTACGTCTATAATTCTATATCTTTGATTTAGTAGAGAATGATCCTAACTTTAGTTAGAACCTAAACTTAAACAATTATTAACCCTAGACGTCGTCAACGCCAAAACTCACCTTACCCCACCTAAATCAAAAATCTGTGTCTCCACTTCTTAAATACATCTTAGGAATACAAAGATTAATTCTGGCAAAGGAAATATTTTAATCAGTGAACGCCTTGTGCAATACAACTATGGTACTTTTAGAATATACTGTTTTTAGGGTTCCGTAGCCAAATGGCAAAAAACGGAACCCTTATAGATTCGTCATGTCCGTCTGTCTGTCCGATTATGTCACAGCCACTTTTTTCCGAAACTATAATTTTTGTTAGGTATTGGTAATTAAAATAGTTTTAATGACTTGATTAAAATGCAGACGGAGAATGACTAAAATAAACTACTTATACTGGCCACAACAATTACCAGTAAGTAAAATATAATACCTTAAACGATAATACCTTAACAGGTTAGTACCCTGACACGTGTGTGTAGTATGCAAAACCTGAGATTGCTAGTTTCGAAATAAATCCAGATCATTAAACGCGCTTAAAATTAAACAAAAATGTTTTGCGCATGCATTGAAATCAGTGAAGTAGACTGCATTTTGACATTTTAAAGCAAATATATATATATATATATAGTGGTCGAAATAATTGAGACATTGCTTTTTGTTAATTAAGGGGCCTACGAACCTGAAGCATTGAAACTATCTATTACTGAAGGTGAAGCTGACTGTATTACGTAGGTTTATTATAAGGTAAGGTTGGGACCGTGCGAAGTGCATGGTGGGGGTAAGTAAAGCGATCCCAGCGCATAAGGTGGTAAAAATTAGAACTAACTGCGGATAGCGTCTTTAACATTTCACACAAGTTATATGGCTCGCAATGAAACTTTAATTTACGATTTCTCCTAAAATATTTATTTAAATTGAATGGTATAAGGGACCATTGTAATCTCTATGAAATGCTTAATATAACTAACGTATTTAATTTGATAATTGTAAATAATGTATCCGTGTAAATAGCTTTGCAAATGCCACATATTACGTGATCTTGTTCTAGCAGTTAAGAATGGGTATAGTAAGTTATCCTTAAAAGATAGACATTTAACATGGCGGACTTTCTTGTAGACCTATGAATGAGAAACAACCCCACCATACATTGTGTTGTTATAGCTCAAACGGATTAGGCAGCGTTTTCGATTAAAGCTCCTAGCTTGTTTGCCACCGTCGTGGTATAAAAAAAAAAGAAAAAAGCCAGCGTGATTTTTTTCCGAGAACATCATTATATTTCAACCAATTTACACAAAACGCTAACAAGTTATATACCTAAGCCTTCCTCATGAATCACTCTATTGATAGATGAAAGTCCTATGAAATTCCGTTCAGTAGTTTTTAGTTATGGAGTAGTTTTATAAGATGGAGTGAATTGACGTTTTCCCCTAGACTTGCGGACGCTAGATTACGTGACAGTCGGGCACATAGCGAATAATGGTAGGTATAGCTCTCACTGGGCGTAAGCGCGAGCAAGATGGATCTGCGTGATATTTTTGAATTTTAATTTGTTATAAGATTAAAAAAAGAAAAAAGTAATCGCTGAGTTCTCTCGAAAATAAAATTGCGCATTTCTAGAAGCAATTTTCATAATGATTCATGTTTAGCTTTTGTGCATAAATTGTTGCGAATATTTAAAGTCCATTTTAGGTAATCCGTGATTTTTTTATATCGAGCGAAAGGTGGCGAAAGTCAAAAAATCAGGATTTGAATCGCTGAAGTCTCTAGAGAAAAACCTCAAGATTGCTAATTACAGTTTTGTCAACCGTATTGTGATCCAAAAAAGCAGTACGAGTTTTCAAAAACTCCGCTCCTAGAACCATGGCATCTTAAGAATTGTTTATATTCGAATTACGATATGAACATTATTGAACTTCGCTCAGCGCCACACGCATCTACTATTACTTCTATTACATGCTTTCAGTTTTCTTCTGACTTGAGAAAGGAAGGGCCTACCGCGAATCACGTTCGATGTGTTGCCTCCATGTCACACTTACATACGAATTTACAAGTTCGACCAGAGAGGCAACACGTCGAACGTGGTTCGCGGTCCTTAGGTATCCTATGTGGGTCCTACTCGTAATTGTATTTACGTAGCTTCGCAGTGGACTTTAATATTGTAAGTGATGACACTGATGACCAGGGGTCGGACAAAAAGTGCGAATGACGTCAAACCACTTATAGGATGATTTCAAATAGTATTTTTGATTTTCATAAACAATTATCACGTATCATTTATCAATCTCTTTATTGACCACTTTATTAAACGATATCGCCACTTGAAATGAGTAAGTACGTTTTTGACTGACACATTGTCAATCAGATGAACAGTCAGCGTCAAATACTTCGTAGCAGTCAAAGTGGCCAAATAGTTCGGTACACCATACTAAATATATGGTGTACCGAACTATTTGGCTACTTTGACTGCTACGAAGTATTTGACGCTGACTGAACAATAAATTGACTTCGTTATTGTTTAGCTATTGTATCCTCACGATTATATTTAGCTAAAATTTATATTTACTAATATATAAGAAAACGCTCTAAAATGTCATCTTTACTCGAATATTGTGGCAATTTTCCGTTTTTGGAGGTACGTGACAAACACGTATACTGCTAATCTTACCTACTGTTCCCACTTTTGACTATTAAACCTATTTATCTGAGGATCCCACAGACTTGTTCTAACTAATTTCAAATAATTATACCTTATGGTAACAAGTTTCGTGAAATTTATTTTATTCACTACATCACCCTACCACCTGTATTATTAATTCCATGGATTTATTTACGATTATTTTGTTACTTCATTAATACTACTTTGTTACTACATGTCACACGGAAGTTTAAATACAAACTCAAACATCATCCTGTGTGCAAGATTAAGTACGTCATTTTTACGTCATCCGCACTTTTTGTCCGACCCCTGGTCATCACCGTGTTATCCTCATTAGTTCCACGGATGTCTGTCTTCCAATAATTTTGGAAAAAAATAGAAATTACTCGGGAGTTAATTCTGGCGAGTAGGGGTAGCCGATAAAAAGTGCCCAGATTGATAATTTTGAGATTCCGCCCCACCGTTGATCCAATTCCCTCACCCTGATTACCGAAACCCTCGATCCTGAACTTCCAACACCTCAACCGCCAATACCGACCCGTCAACCCCTAACTCCTAACTCTCAACCGTCGACCCCTCAACTCCTAACCCCCGACCCTCAGTCCCCAACCCATCAGCTCACCGTCCCCTCGACCCCCCCCAACCCAGACCCGTCAAGCCCCAATCCCTGAACCCCGAATCTCAGACCCCTCAAACACTAAACTAAACCTTAAACTCTGTGACTTCACCTCCCACGCCTACACCCACCACCGAATACACAACCTCGAAGGTCTCCCCCTTCTGGGAACCGAAGTCGGTTAAGACTCCACGGTTAGCAACTCTAGCAAGATATTACACATACTCGTATCTTATCCCATATTCTGCGCAAATCACTTAATATATTATAGTTTTGCCTTTACGAAGCATTCTAAAAGCAAAAAAAGCTAAAAGCTTCGTAAAGGCAAAACTATATTAATTAATTATAAAAATTTCGTAATCAAGTAGCGGAATTTATCAGTACTGCTAGTTGACAATAGATGTCGCGATTGCTCAACAATTTTCAGCTAATAATTAATCCGTTCGGCTTAGCATTGCTCCGTATCGCTCCAGATACCTCTTTTCGAACCACACGCTACTCGCTACGCTCGTGGTTCTGACCTCTAATCTTAATTCCAAAGCAAGATTTGAAAGTGCACCATAGGCGTGGCGCTCATTATTAAGATCTATATGGAATACTCTACAATTAAATTTCTTATCTGTGGGTAAAATAGACACATGAGGTAGGTATATTAACAATATTTAATCAAACGGAAGTCAATGCGGTCAATACATTACACTAACAATTATAATTTATCACGATTGCAAACATTATTTAGATTTTTCCGTAAGAGAAATGTTCACGCTAAATAAGTGGAATTGTATTCCATGTCTTCTTATGTTTAGTGTCAATGTCATACAATAGACAAGTCTATTCAAGCTTTCACATTTAAGCATGTACGATGCCCCTTGTCCTGGGCAAAAGACAGGTGCGCCATAGCTTTGGCAATCAAACATGAAATAAGATCTGCCAGTTCGACCAAATGCCAAGTTCTTGGTAGGGCTGACTAACAGACCCAATTCATGACTTTCGAAGAAGTAATCTAACGCTTTGCTGAGGTTAAATCTATCTGGCAACATATTGTACACGAAGCCGAATATTATGTTATCGAATTTAGCGCTAAACGAATACGGAAACATGTCATCGAATTTCGTATCCAAATCTGCAACTGTTAGTTCATGATTTTCCGCTGCTCCGATCTTTTGTACACATTTTTTGTGATACCTGTCTCCGGCGTTCACAATGCCGTCCAGGAAGCTGCCGGTCCACGCGCTGAGGTGGCAAGCTTGCGACATGACTATGGCGACCACACTAGTGGCCAAGTATTGTTTACCACGACTACTCTCATCAAATTTGTTATCGAGCGGGTGTACGGAGCCCCATAGTGAATATAAATCACCAGGGAATTCAATGTCCCATTCTTTCCATAAAGTACGAGGCGTTTTACGTGGGAATCCTAAGTCGTTTGTTGGATTCATTCGGGACCAGGGTATGGACTCTATATTGAGCCAGTACATTTTTTCGTCTACCAAAGGACGTACCCTTCTGTGTTTCAAATATGGCGAGTTAGGGTTCTCGTCAGGCTTAAACAGAGGACTGAGTCTGTAGTTGAGGGCTGAATGTCGCGGAGCAGTTTTTATTGATGTCAATTCGAAAGTGTAAAACGTGGGTGTTTCAACGGTTTTGCCGGCAATTGTTTTTCTCAATCTGTTTATTAATGCTTCTTGAGAACGGTATAGCGTCCACGAAGCATAGGGCCCGCATGGCTTCGGGTCGACTCCGGTTCTCTCGCGAGGTTCCTCCTTGGGCGACTCGTACGGATCGAACAAATGGTAGTACCCGTCGGAATGGCACACCACCAAACTGCACTGCGGGAAATGTATCAGGAAGTAACGAAGTCGTCGTGCTACGGCGCTTATATATTGTTCTATTTTCTTATCTGTATTGTTGTTTATGACTATTATTTTCTTTATATTTACATTGATGAATTTGCCATCCACAATAACGTTTTTAATAACTCTTTTTTCGCATGGTGCTAAATTTGATGCTTTTTGATATATTTCTAGACCTTTCTCTATGCAGGTGTCCACCATCGTGTGATCCCAAGTCCTGATAGGATGCATAGTGGCCATTAACATGGCCATTAGACTCACAAAATGACAGGACTTCATGTTCGAACTTCCTGACCTATCTTTGAGGCAGGTGGTTCCTTCTATTTTGTAGAGACCGTCGCATAGGTAGTACCCAACTTTAATTTTGCTCTTTGGTTCTTCGATGGCTATGGAGGTTCTTTTTGATGATTTCGGCTCAGGGACAAGAGTGGATTTGGATTTGTGCGATTTGGGCGCCATTTTTCCGTAGTCGTAGTCCTCCGGCAGCTTGTAGCGCGGCTGCGCCAACAGCCGGCGCACCAGTATGGCGCTCGCTATGAACTGTTGGTCTTCAGTCGTCCCATCCTTGTTGTACATTATCCTGAAACCGGAATACCTATTAATTTTCTCAAATGGAATACGATAATAGATTTTTTTACTAGTAGATACTACAAAGGTAATAAATATGGATAAGTACATAGTGCCAAAAATATGTAACTATCTAACACACTACCAGACAACAAGGACAATATGGACAATAAGGTCATATACAATAAGGTATATAGCCGATGGTCCCGGGTTCAAATCCTGGTTAGGGCATTTATTCGTGTGATGAGCATGGATATTTGTTCCTGAGTCATGGGTGTTTTATATGTATTTAAGTATTTATAATTATTTATATATTATATATATCGTTGTCTAAGTACCCTCAACACAAGCCTTATTGAGCTTACTGTGGGACTTAGTCAATTTGTGTAATAATGTCCTATAATATTTATTTATTTATACACATATTTTTGGCACTTTGTGGGGTAAATTTCAAAATCCATGAAGCTTAATGGACCAGAGTTCTAATATGGTGGTAACTATGCCGAAAATTTAAATGGCCATATGTACTGTAAAATTTTGTACGATACATGTGCGAATTTCCTATTTTTCGCACTTGTATCGTAATGTACTATTAACTAGCTAAGTATACAAGCTTAGTCTTGTTTTACATTTACCAGCGTAATTTACTTTTCAACACAAAGCCAGAAAAAACGATGCTGTATGTCACCGTCTAGGCACTAAGGGCAAAATCACCTGGCAACAAGATCATGAAGACTTCTAAACCGCAACAAACAAGCGGCGCCTTTGCCCTTGTCGTCTCTGAGTCCCATTGCATTGCAGGGGCTGCCGTCGTACAGGTAATACAAGCCGTTTCTCGCGAAGAAGGCGCAGCTGTACGTGGATGTCGTGATGATGCCGCGATCGTACTTCGGGAAGAACTTCCGAGTCAGAATGTCCTCCATTTCCCACGTAGCCCCCTCGCCTACTACGTCGATGTTAGCGTGGTATGCCTACAAAACGAAAAAGCAAGAGGATTTTAAATCTATTAGATAGATATTTAACATTCAAGAGCAGATTTACGTTGGCCTCTTGATTATTTTTATGCTTCACTTCGTGCGGGTAGCGGGTGTTATAACACTAAGATCAACACACGCAACTTAGCCTATAGCATCTACAATCTGTCTCACTACAATAATAAGAATATCAATAAAAAACCGGCCAAGAGCATGTCGGGCCATGCTCAGAGTAGGGTTCCGTAGTTGCTCTTCTGTCTCAATGAGCTAAACTGGAGCTTAAAGTATGGTAGATTGTTAACCAAGGGATGAACTGTGGGTGTACGTCTTTTTACTATGAAGGGGAAACTTTTTGCGATAACTCAAAAACAGCTAAACTGATCATATCCGCTATAGTTTTCATTTAATGTCTTTCTTAAGCTCTACTTCCAAGATTTTTTCATATTTTTTGGACCTATGGTTGAAAAGTTAGAGGGGGGGGGACACATTTTTTTTTCTTTTGGAGCAATTATCTCCGAATATATTCACTTTATCAAGAAATGTTTGTTGAAGACCCCTATTAGTTTTGAAAGACCTTTCCAACGATATCCCACACTGTAGGGTTGAAGCAAAAAAAAATGTTCACCCCCACTTTACGTGTAGGGGAGGTACCCTAAAAAAATTAATTTTTTAGATATTATTGTACGACTGTCTGTCGACTTTATTGATTTATATATCCATGCCAAATTTCAGCTTTCTAGCAGTAACGACCACGAGGCAAAGCCTCGGACAGACAGACAGACGGACATGGCGAAACTATAAGGATTCCTAGTTGACTACGGAACCCTAAAAAGTTTAGTTACCTGTTTCCCAATACCAATCTTCGGAATAACATGCACGGGGGCAGTTTGGAATCGTTCCTTTTTGCTCGAATGCAACTGTTTGCCAGACGTGACACCGAAGTCCACAATGCCTTTCGTCCAGGAGTTGACTAGATATTTGTAAGAGGTGACAATAGCCATGATGGACGCGAAGGGAAGGGCGTCGTTCTCGGAGATGGATGAGGAGCCACGGATGATGTCGGTGTTGTCGGGGAGCGATTTGAAGTTGGTGGGTTGTTGGAGCTCCTGCGAGGGTGTGAGGGGCAGGGCGGCGTCGGTGAGGGGCGTGGTCATCTTCCTGCGCAGCGCGCGCAGCTTGCAGCGGCGGAGCGCGTCCTCGGTCAGCAGCACGCGCCGCTCCACGCCCGGCGGCGGCGCGGCGGCCTCCACCTCGGCCGGCTCGTTCAGCGGGATCTCCAGGGGATGCAGCTGTGTGATGCATCGTTGGTTAATTACAAATTATCATTATAACTCAGAAATTGTAAGTAGTTTCGTATGGTCTATTTTAGAAGAATAACCATCTATGTAAAGTTGGGTAATATTTTAATTTAAAGTGTTATATATACTCTGACCACGTTAACTTTGCAGAAACTTGCAGAAGATCCATACTTGACGTAGCAAGTGTAGCAACTTAACTATGAACACTTAGCGTGGTCTGACTGAAAATTTCTAATAAATGAAAAGCAATGCATACTATTTAATAATAGTACATTAAGATACAAGTTCGAAAAGTAGGAAATACTAAACGAGTGGCGATAAATTAAAACACGACCGAAGCAAGGGTTTTATTTAGATTGAAACGAGTTGCGAATTACCTATTCGCACATGTATCTTAAAACGTTTTAGTTTATTTGACCCTTTAGATTTTTAGACATTACATATGGGGCTACTTTATAGCACTAGTGCGAGAAGTAACATATCATGTTACTGTGTCGAACATTTAAAGGGCCATATGTACTGTAAAACGTTGTACGATACATGTGCGAATAGGTAATTCGCAACTCGTGTCGATTTAAAACACTCCCTTCGGTCGTGTTTTAATTTATCGCCACTCGTTTCGAATTTCCTATTTTTCGCACTTGTATCGTAATGTACTATTTCATCACACTTGCTCGAAAAAGATCTTATTTCTTGCAGGTGTACTTAAGGACAAAGGCCTATATTGTTCCCTCAGGAGTTATGGATTGTGAAAAAAAACCTATAACTCCCTAGGGAGTTACAGCTTTTTTTTTTTTTTTTTAATTTTTATTATGACACTTATTCATAAAAACCAAGTAGCATAAATGAGTTTTACTTTTAAAATACTGACTTTTATAATTTAATAGTTTTGTTTATATTTAAAATTATTTACTTTGATTATTTTAACAGCCGTTTAATATATTTTTACATAATTTTCAATCGTGGCTGAATGCCCAATAGGTCTCTGCCTTCGATGCCTAATCTGTCATGAAATTACAAAATGGCGGACGAATGTTTCAAATGTCACCGTATTTAAGAATTATTTCGCTTATAATAGTTTTTTCTTCGCAAGTGTAATGAAAAACATTGTGTGTAACTCCGGGGGTAAGCATATTGCAAACTCGGGTCTTTAATTTCCTCGCTTCCAGAGTTACACTTACCCCCCTCGTTACACAAAGTACTATTCCCTTCTTGGACAGTTTTCTCATCCTTTTTCCGCGCCTATCTGTCCTCCGCTTTATATCTCGATAAATATCAAAGTGACATCTCGGCCGTATTCCGTGCTATTCTACCGTCTGCCTCCCTCTACCTCCTCAGCCAATATTATCAGTCAGTAAAAAGTAACGTACCTCTTCTGCGCGCTCGGGCTGCGGGGACGGCGGCGGGGGCAGCGGCGGCGGGAGCTCCTCGGCCTTCCTGCGGGCCTCTTCCTCTTCCGCCTTCTTCCTCGCTAGGCGCTCCTTCTTCGCCTCCTCGTCTTCTTCCTCTTCCACCGGTGGTTCCTCCTGCACAAGCAAAGTAACAAATTACGATAATGCTAACATATCTACATATACTTTGCCCCTTATATAAATACAAGCGACTGCGCACGACGTCCACCAAGACCAAAGTCTCCAACCCCCCCACGCTCTCTACTAAACTCGAATCAGTTTCTACTGTAGCAAAACAGTAAGCAAGATGTTATAGTAAGCGTTGTAGTAGCGTTATTGTTGCTAAAATATTAAATGATACTGGTTTTCTAAATATTTGCCCTTTTCAAAATTATCCCAATTCACCTTACCTTTGCTAATTGCTAATGGTTACCCCCTATAAAATAAAATATCAAACTCACCTCTTCTACGCCACCTTCCGGGATCTGAAAATTATTTCGATGGTATCAATGTTTAGTTTTTGAGGTGAAATTTGCTGTAGGCTGCGTCTCGCGTCTGTCGTGCGTTAACGTGTATGCAAGACTATTAGTAGCAGTGATATTTAAGTACATATATGAAATTTACAGCAATGAGTAAGTTCGAATGGCCTCTATGCAAATAAATAATTCGCAGGTTCGTAGCAGCCTCACGATACACCTTTGGGTACGTTTGGCACATGTAGCCTTAGTCCATAGCAGTATTTTCAGCCATCCAGTAATTCACAGACTTGTGATAATCGGATAATACAAATACGCCTAAAGAGGAATAATGTTTTCATACAAAATTTTAATTGTCGAACCATTAATTGACCAAGTAAAGCGAAGTGCCTCCAATTCGACGTGGGCTTTTCTGTTCTCATTTACAGGTTGTATTTTTCAACCTATTCTCGTAGAGTTTTGCAAGCAGGATCGATACTTGTAAAGTTTTTTTTGTCAGTTCAGCTTTTGGATTTTTTTTCAAAATGGCGGAGCTTTTACGTCTTCGCGATGTCTACAGCTCACAGAGCCCCTAGTTTAACTAGTTTGGTTAGGTTACCGGGGGCGGCGGCGGCGTGGGCGGCGGCGTGGGCTCGGGGCTGGGGTCGGGCTCCGGCGCCTCGTGGCTCTTGTCGCGCGGCGCCGGCCACGGCGGCACCACCTGCGTCACCGACACCGTCGGCGAGTCCAGGTTCACTGGCCGCAAACAAACAGTTTTGATGATGGAACAACTTTATAAAAACACTGGAGGCTGATCCTAGACAATGTAAATTACGTGAGTTTGGCATCCGAATCACTGTTTGATTTATTTTTTCAACCTATAAGTCGGACTGAATGCAGCCTGCGATAAATTCAGGGAAAAACTATGCAATTTGAAGGTACTAAAAAGATTTCGATTTTGCACTCCACAGGAACCAGAAATATCGGCGACAAAGGTCGCCATTTGTGGGTCAGCGGTCACAGTTCTACAATGAAAGTAATGAAACAGGCTTCTGTTCTTTTAAATTTTAAACCTTAAAATGAAAAAAAAAAAACTAAATCTTAAAAACCTGGCGCCTTCTAACGAGGAGGGCCGACCCCAGATAACGGGACAAGGCAAAGAAGAAGAAGAAGATTTTAAACCTTAAAAATCTTGAAATAAACTTGAATAATTATTTATGTAACATTAGTTTTCACATCAATAATTACCGACTCTGTCTTCGAACGCCTCCGGCGGCATATTCTTGTACTTCAACGGTATCGAGGGCACATAGTCATCTTGTATGCTATCGACCAAGGACACGATGTCTCCCATTTGCTCTTCATCCATTTTAGGCTGAATACAACAAGTTTATTTTATTTTATCAAAGCGATTACTTGAAGGAAATGCCTTTAAAAGAAAATCTGGTCGTTAATTTCTACAAAAAATGGGGTCTAGGCATGCAAAGATGATAAAATTCATTAATAATGCGTCGTAGTAGAGTCAGCATGAACAGTAGCGGATTACAGAATGCTCTAAAGTATCTGCCATCCTGGAAATCTTTTCCAAATATACCAAAATATGCCTACGGTTCGCGTTCTAATGTATATGTAACAATACTACATAAATACATTTTTAGCTGAAATAAGTGTCATATATGTGAAGAAAAAACTGACCAAGGCCGCCAGTGCCCAGGGCTGGAGCCGAACCAGCGTCCTCTGCATTCGCGGCAGATGCCTAGTCTACCCGGTCACAGCTCTGGGCACTGGAAGCCTTGGTCACTTTTTCCTTCGTATATGACCTATATTTTAGTTTATAATTTATATAGTAGTGTTTCTACTTGAAAATATTTTCTTTTCCATAGAAAATAATTTAAGTTGTTCAAGGAGTCTCTTTAACTGTCTAAAGGTTACTTTCCTCAAACCGTTTGTCACTGTCAAAACATTCGCCAAATTTTGTACGGAAAATTTCATAGTTCTCTACTGAGTGAAGTTGATCAGCCCGCCAATTTTAATTGGTGCAACTGGCTCTTATTGTTCTACATAAAGAGACATATATTTTTGTTAGGGTTTGGTAACTCTAATACTTTGACGCCTAGTCTGGTCCATTACTTTTAATGCTGACGGTATCTACACATGTGGATCGTCACATGACTACGATGGCATGACTTAAATACAACTCGAATCGGACTTAAAAGTACGGGTAAGTCTACCTCGTTTCACGCAAAATAGGCACAATAGTTGTCGATTCGCGGAAAATGCCCAGAAGCACTAACTAACTAACGGGTAAGTCTAAATGCCAATTTCGTCTAGCTTGACTAAATATTAATGTTAACTATAGTTACCTCGGCAGCCTTCGATCTGTTCTTCATGACGGAGACAGAGCTGACAGCAGGCATGACGTCGTGGATTACCTCCCTGCTGTCTCCTCTGGACTTCGCAGCGTGTAGAACCGTTCGTTTAATTTTCTTTCTACCGGGGATATTTTCGTCACTCAAAGTACACACCAGCGCCGTCTAAAATAAGAAAAATCGATTGGATCTGGCTACCAATAATTTCTAGCGCCTATGGGCCTGTGAACAGAACAGAATATTGGTATGGTATGGTAAGTGGTATGAATCTTGTAAAGTTACCTTGGGTTGTTTCTTCTTCAGTTTCAACACTTTAAATGCATGAATATAAAACTGAGTTGTGGCCGGCATGTAGTCCCAGTTTTTAATTAATACTTGCGCCATACTCTCAGGGTTGAGCAGCATCCAGCAGCACGCTCTCCCCGATTTGAAAGACCTCGATCCGTCGATAGTGCGCGGGTAAGGGTCAAATAAGTAAAACATTTCTTTCTGTCGCCAAACTGCCATGAAATAATTATTAAACTCCAGTATACCACTGTTGTATTCATGACTAAAGAAATCCACCAAACCAGATCTGATATTAAATATGCACTCTTTAGGCGTAAACAGTTGCCCTTTAACCCGCTCACGGTAAATGATGATCTCGCAAGAATATGGCCCGAGCGTAATCACATTCGGAATATTATCTATAGTCAAGTCAATCAAGACTTTGGGGTGTACACATTCATGATACAGCTTATTCCCCAAACGCAATATTTTGTCTAACGTCTTCGAAAACCAAGTGTTGGGAGGAGATATCTTGGCGTAGGTCATAGCTACGACGGCTATCGGCACGGCCTGGCGATACTTCGCTTCTTCGAAGCACCGCTCGCCAAGATGCATATTTGCATTGACTATAGCGCAATTTTCATTCATGATTCTATAACCCAGCATTGCTTTTTCAGCCTGAGTAAGTTCTTGGTCCGATTCGAAATCTTCATCTGCTGTTTCTTTAACCATTCTCAATACTTTGAGGGATGCCAGTACGTATTTTTGATCGTCTAAGATGGAGCGGGATAACAGCACTTCGGCTACAGACTTTACGTCCACGACGTTTATGAGAGCAGCGGCCCCGTTCGCGTAGTTGGAATATGCTCGCGAGTCTCTACCAGCAGGGTCAAATATGTAATAGCATACTTTATCCTTCCAGATCACTACTTTTAAGACCCTGAAACAAAAAATAATTAAGGGCACTTGGATCTGCTAAAGAATGTCATAAATAATTCACATAATTTTCACTTTTTTTTACCGTGTCAATAAAATTCCGGCTCTGTGATCCTTAAAGAACGCTATTAACCCTCTACATAGGTTATAAACGGTTGGGTCTTTAGACATGGTGTAACCGATTATGTCGGGTTCACCCAACAAAACTTGCATTTTCTTGCCATTCAGGACCAATGTTTGTTTCTTCCCATAAGGCAACACTTCGCAAATGCCTTGTACTGCTGAATGATCATGAACTTTTTCCAAACATTGTAAATACCTAAAGAAAATAACAATTAACTAATTTTGCTCATTATTTTTCTTTTACGGCCTCAGCGACCAAATGCTTCCAAAGCCTTCTAATATAAGAAGACGAGCCTAAGCCCTATTCAAATAAGGATTTTCAAATGAGTGTGAGTGGGCATTATCAACGTGAATATTCTTCTCAAGTTCATCAAACCGCTCGAAGAATTATTTTGGCTTCACGGTTAAGAGGAAATGTCTACCAGAGCACTCAAACGCTCAATCATCCAAAATAATATGATATGAACAACTGCTTAAATTGAATGCCTAGCCGTATATTGCTGGCTGGTCAAACAGGTGAATATTGACGCTGGTTACAGATGTATTAGTGAATAATCCCTTCCCATCGTATTTACTCGGAAACGTTGGTATTTGTCATGCTACTTCAGTCGATCTCAGTGTGTACTTTTTAGGGTTGTTCGTCCGCTGTCCGTCCGTCCGTCTGTCACCAGGCTGTATCTCATGAACTATAGCATCACATCATCATCATCATCATCATCTGTAACATGATAGTTATCCAGTTGAAATTTCTACAGATTATGTATTTCTGTTGCCGCTATAACAACAAATACTAAAAACAGAATAAAATAAATATTTAAGGGGGCTCCCATACAAAAAAGTGTTTTAGATAATGGTACGAAACCCTTCGTGCGCGAGTCCGACTCGCACTTGTCCAATTTCTTTTATTGGTAATTTAACTAAAATACAATGGGAACGAATTATTACTATCGTTACCTACTCATCGCCCCCGAAATATTTAGATAGGAAAATGTTAGTATCAGGTGTCAATTTTAGACATGCCAAGAGGCTTCTGAAGTGCCTCTGTACAGTAAGAGGAGAAAATATTGTTAATATATCATTATCATTCAATGACCAAGGCGCTATTGGACAGTCAATTGTGTGTACACACTACACACCATTCGTCTCCAGAGTCCACGAGGCTGTCAACCAACTTGGAAGTCCATTGCTTCGGGTGGTAGTGGAACGCCAGGCAATACGCCATCACACTCATTGTTAGTGCTTGTCGTCCTCTAGACTTTGCCCCTAAAAACGAAATCGACTGCATCAGAATGGGTAGGTTAGGGTCGTGGGCCATATTTAGGGTATTATATTTTACCTTGATTGCTGACGTGAACAGTTGTATTTGTTACACGCAAGACACACAAGATCAACACTTCTTTAGAGTACTTAGCTACGCTCAAGATTTAAAATTACAATCACGAGCGTAGCGAGGATTATAGCATCTTTCGCTTGCTCGGGACTCAAAATTAGCACTCGCAGCAAAAACTTTGCTTTCTTATTGCACAAATAAAATCCCTTGGCAACAATGTACTACATATTATAATTATCTGACTTACCAAATTTGGTGTCATACATATTAAAGTTTCCTTTCAATATGCCATAATGTATATTGGTTTTCTCCTTAGTGCACGGCAAAACCGTCAATGAATGGGTTTCCAACATCCCCTTTTTTAAATTAGGTGGTATAAACGCCTGTGAAAAAAGTACATAAGATTTCAGACCGATTCCATATGATTGTATAGCGCTCAAACTAGACTTATCTAATAGTGATCCCACATTGCCTGTTATAAAATAGTACATTACGATACAAGTGCGAAAAATAGGAAATTCGAAACGAGTGGCGATAAATTAAAACACGTCCGAAGGGAGTGTTTTAAATCGACACGAGTTGCGAATTACCTATTCGCACATGTATCGTACAACGTTTTACAGTACATATGGCCCTTTAAATGTTCGACACAGTAACATAATATGTTACTTCTCGCACTAGTGCTATAAAGTAGCCCCATATGTACTGTAAAACATTATGTGACAGAGTTAACATAATGAAAACATTATCAACTTCATGATATCCATATGTCACACAATGTTATATAACGTTATGTAACAGCCAGTATGGGAGTACCGTTACCTGAAGCATCTCAAAATAGTATATTTCAGGGCCCTATCACATCAAAATTTCGCCAAATTATATTGAAATGACATTAATAAATAAATCATTTATTGGCGTTAATAAATTATTTACCAATAATGGGTACGGTGGCATACCGTCACCGTACCCATGCTGTTTGAAACACTATTTATAAGTATTATTTGTAAACTTAACCTTTGAATAGCTGCCATTTCGGCTCCGGCGACGAACAGCAAGCAACAGAAGACGCTAAGTGGCGGTGAGGTGTTCCAAATGACCTGGACAGCAGGGGCGCCGTATCTGCCGTATCAATTATACGGGACCCCCAACGTGCGTTTTTGGGAGAAATCTTTGCCCTTCCTAAGGGCCCCCAAACTAATTTTACACCACTGCTGGAAAGTCTCTTATTTCTTTTATAATACTTAAATTTGAACACCTCGGCCACCTACCAACTTCTGCTGCGGACTTGACAATTTGAATCGGCTCTCAAGAATTTATTACTTACGTGTTCTGGTCTAGGTATCTCATCAAGACCGCAATTTGAATCGTCGTCTTTAACATGTCTTGACATCCCTTTCGCTCTGGGCTTACCATCGGTCGCCCCAGATGTTAGTGACCTGGACCGGGACCGAGACTGAACCCCGCTGCTAAAACACCAGGTCATACTTAAGGGTCCCCAGCAAGCTTCTCCATACAAACGTAGTTATGCTCTCATTTTAAAACGACTAGCTAGATTGTTCTGAAACTTTGTACTTACAATAAGATAAGGTATATCTTTGCCTGTCATTAGTTTATTTAGTCTGAGATACCATAGTTAAAAATATAAAGCGAATTTATAATTTTCATACAATACAAGTTTTTTGCTCTATTTCGTTTGTTTTGGTGAACCAATATAAACTAATTTCAGCCCTAGATATAACTCCTATATGTCATTGTATGTGCAAAGGTTCATTACAATCCATCACGTAAGTAGTTTTAAAATGAGAACGAAACTCCGTTTGTATGGGAAGGTGAAATTCGGCCGAGCTTGCCGGGGGCTCTTTACCTATTTACACATTCTAAAGGTCTTAATAGACTAAGACCTCGCCCCGAAAAATGGCATATTATAATGAGAATAACGAAGCTACTCTAACTAATTTGCTAAACTATCCTTCCTGACATTGTCAGTGGCGTAGCTAGGCGTAGGCGAAGCAGCCCTTTGCCCAAGACCTTGCACTTCAGGGGGCTTCGCGAGTGCCAAGCCTTATTTTTCCTTGAGTATACACATTGAAAGAAAAGGGTCTTGCATATGCGACTTCGCCCACGGCTAGATTAGTTAAGAGCTGTCTCCCACTGACGCCCAGTTTTCTGTAGTATGCGTGAAGTATCCATACTAAAAACCAGTAGCAAAATACTCGTGTGAACGTTACTATATTAGTACTTACGTACCTACTACTAAAACGGGATGCTGCAGAAAACCGTACCCGCAAAAAACTAGACGTCAGTGGGAAAGAGCTCCAACGCTACTCCGATAATAATAGTAAATGTTCAGTACCAAACAATAATAGTGAAAAAAATAACAATCAATGTTATATTTTTACCTTTTCAACATGCTCAGAGCTCCTCGCCGTTTCATGGCATGATACTTGCTAAAATAAAATAGAAATGTAAATGACAAGTGCGTCCATTTTTTTATTTGAGTTACAGTTATGCGTCTTTCTTACCGGCATTTCTTTCTGGGGCATGTTTTGCTCTTGCACACCCTGCGAAACAAAGGCAGCATCAAAATAAAAATGAATTCGTAATTGAATATAATTACAATGAATAAGAAAGAAATATATAATTATTATCTTACCCTTTCTTATGACAAGGCCTCAGTTTCAGTGGTGTTTGACTGAAAACACAAAAATAGTAAATCAAGGAAAACGCCGAATAGTGTATACTGTTATTAGAAGTACTTATATTTACATTGGCAGTTTTCCCGGCATGTGCACAACATCGGGGACATACGATTTGTCTTGATTGATAACGATTCCGCTATGAGGTTTAAACAGTCTGAAAAAATAAAAATCAATTGTATACATAGTACAGTCAGAATCAAGAGTAGTATATCAGACTATATAGCAGTCTCTGATAGATTAACAAAAAGACACATGTCTTTACATATTTAACAACCGTTGCAGATTTGTTGAAATAGCTATCTCGACAAATCGCGTTCAAAAGAATCTGCAAGATATCTTTACCTAAGTATTCGAGGGTGGCGGGTACTTTGCATAGCGCGTTGTTTCATACGCTATTACTGATGCTGACTGGACGTAACATAAGAAAAACAAAATAAATAACACCTGCGACTGTTGACATATAAGTACATGGCTTACTCATGTCCTGATTTAGCCG
Organism: Cydia pomonella; assembly: GCF_033807575.1. Lineage (NCBI taxonomy): Eukaryota > Metazoa > Arthropoda > Insecta > Lepidoptera > Tortricidae > Cydia > Cydia pomonella. Next base: position 9,507,699 of record NC_084705.1, on the reverse strand, counting down.
GTATAGGGGGCTTCCATTCTCCTGGTTTCACTTTAGCCTCTTGAGCTCGAATTACATCTCCACTGGTTTTAGGGCTTCCCATCTACATGGAACCAGAGAAGAATATAATATTAGACTTTGCCCGTGCTAACTTTGCTATAAGCTCCATAGCACATGGCATAAAAATTTAGGGTGGTCCGACTCTAGATAGATAGATAGATAAAAACTTTATTCGTTTCCACAACATACATGGTAGGTAGGTATAGACAATAAGAAGAATATGCAGCTTAGAATTATTCTTAAAACTAGTTTACAATTCTTGAATGCAAAACCATGTGTCGTGGCAGAGAATAGGCGCTGGCTCAGCATGATGACGCGGCAAGCCACATCGCTGATATTCTGCCAGGACCTTACAAAAACAAAAAAGACTGTACAACGCTTAATTCTTATTAATATAACCTAATTATGCTCATGTTGTGTTGTGTGTGTAATGGCGTGTGCTTTTGTGTATTCGATATAGTAGGTAGCTACATTATTGAGATTTAATTTATATGTTACAATTTGACCCTAAGATTTTGTAAAATTTGAATTTAAATAAATAAATGAGACTACTTCATCTACGAGGGAGTTTCAACCTTGAAGTTTTTGATGGTTTAAAAGGTGTAACCGATATTTAATTTTAAAATTGAATTTATTTTTTAAATTACGAATTGGGGGAGGAATGTTGTTCCAACATTTTGTTGCACGGTAGCGGAAACTCCCTCTAAAAGCAGCGGACTTGTGTTTAGGGACTTGTAGCACGGCTGCTCGTGACGTTCTAGGTTGATGGTGGTTGTTAGTGAGCCATACAAGTTTTTTAAATAGATAGGTGGGCAGTTTTGTCTGTATGGTATCAAAGAGTAAGCACGCGAACATAAGATCCAGACGAGCGGTCATTTTTAGAAGACCCGAGTTATTTAAGTATGGTGTAACGTGTGCCCGGGGAGGGATTTTAAAGCAATACCTAGCGCACGCATTTTGCACTCTTTGAATGAGACGCTGTGAACGAGCAAGAAGACATGGGCCATAAGCAGTGAGGCAATAATGAAGTTTAGATAAAACGAGTCTCTCTCTAGTCACTTTGAAGCAACACAATAAGTATATGCGAATCTGCCTATTTCCTAAACGTTGTACACCCAGTTACAAAGTGCATGGCCACGTTTATGATATGAATTCCATTCATAAAATGGTCATGCACTTTGACCATAGAAAATAAAATGTCTGTTTTGAGTTAGGTACCATTTGTAACCTATCGACTTTTTACTTTTCTCACCAGGCATTTCAGACTCAGGCAACAAAAACAAAAAAAAACTTCTCGAACTTACATCAAGAATAAAATCATCCGAATCAGTGTGTTTCACGATGGGAGCCGGAGTCGGGAGGTGGATGTCGCCCGGCATGAGGTCGTAATACCGGACTTTCTTCTTGTACTTCTTCTGCCCCGACGCCAGGACATCCTCCTCTGACGAGGAGCCGAAATCGCGACTCATGAAAATATTTCTGTTCAATACAAACCTTATGTGATTATACTTATTGCAAATCCAATGAAATACATGTATCTGTTTAATGGTACTTTATTATAGGGCTTTAAAACAACGATAACATAACAATAGTCAATAATCTTGTACACCTTGGTACAGTAGATACACCTACCTACAAAAGGTAGGTACAAATCACAAATTTAAAAGTGTACCTTTGTAACACAATCGGCGGTATCATCTCTATGAGTGATCTCTTCCAGACAACCTTTTTAATAGCGGATTTACGGCGGCTAAGATTGAGAATGGAGTAAATGATGAAGGAACCAAATACGTACCCTAAACAAACCTACCTTGCCTTGCCGTCATAATCTTCTACGGGACAGTGGGTTATGTAGCGCAATCTGGAATAATAAAATAAATTGTTTGCATTTGCATGCTTGATATCTTTCTCGTAAAGTGGCATTCATAGAACTCGATGTCTACCGGTTTTCCGATGAGATGACCACATTAGACAAGACGAGACAAAGCATTTATTGTAATCACTAATCATATTAGGTAAGTACACAAAATTACATAATATGTACCCTGCAAGGGCGCAGCAGTCTTATAATATAACTAAATAACAAACTAGTACATTATCTTACAGATTGAACACCGGGAGCATATTATTGAAGAAAACCGGCCAAGAGCATGTCGGGCCACGCTCAGTGTAGGGTTCCGTAGTTACTCTTCCGTCACAATAAGCTAAACTGGAGCTTAACGTATAGTAAATTGTTAACCAAGGGATGAAACGCGAGTTAAACAAATAGGCAAATTTGCATAATCAGCACCTAATTAAAGTCTTTTTACTATGAAGGGGAAACTTTTTGCGATAACTCAAAAACAGCTAGTGATCATGTCCGCTATAGTTTTCATTTAAAGTCTTTCTTAAGCTTCCACGATTTTTTTCATATTTTTTGGACCTATGGTTCATGGGGGTCTATGGGGGGGGACACATTTTTTTTTTCTTTCGGAGCGATTATCTCCGAATATATTCACATAATCAAAAAATGTTTGTTGAAGACCCCTATTAGTTTTGAAAGCCCTTTCCAACGATACCCCACACTGTAGGGTTGAAGCAGAAAAAAAAATCACCCCCACTTTACGTGTAGGGGAGGTACCCTCAAAAAAATTAATTTTTTAGATTTTATTGTACGACTTTGTCGGTTTTATTGATTTATATATCCATGCCGAATTTCAGCTTTCTAGCACTAACGACCACGGAGCAAAGCCTCGGACAGACAGACAGACAGACAGACGGACATGGCGAAACTATAAGGGTTCCTAGTTGACTACGGAACCCTAAAAAGTAGGCGAAACTGGGCAAAACTGACTTGGGCATGGTCAACTAGGGTTATTAACACGCCGCCGCTAGTAGGTAATAACACACAACGTAATATTTTACAGTCAAAATTTTATAAAAAATATTAACATGTCATAAATATTAAGGTATCAACAATTTTGCCCATTTCGACTATTTCGAGCGTACAACAAAAGTTATTCGTTAGGTAAATTCAAACCTTGTTTAAACATTTGTGTATTTTACAAGCTTTTATTTAACTTGCCCTGTTAGTATGTATGTACGAGTAGTTATTAGTGTGGGTCAAATCTTGGAAGCTAAATTTGAGCTACTTCCCGGTTTCCGATTGAGCTGAAATTTTGCATACATATGTAAGTCGGATGACAATGCAATATTATGGTACCATCGAGGTGATCTAATGGTGGAGACAGGTGGCCATGGGAACTCTGATAAAACAACGCAACCTGTTTAGGGTTTTTAGAATTGTCTAGATGAGTATTAGTTGCCTGTTGAAAGAAAAGTACAGTCAACGTTAAAAGCTTGTACCAAAAATTAAATTATTGGCAAAAACTCATTTGATCTTTAATTGCCTTACCTAATATTTCAGAACAATAACAATAATTACCTGTTCTAAGGTAGGTAAGTCCCCTTAGGTAGTTCAAACTAAACGATTATTTCATTGTGAAAAAACAGCATTTGCTTTTACCTTGTGTGCATTGAAGGTTTCATTGGTACGCAGGTATCCTTGAAGTGTCGCGGTTTAAATGGCTTAGTTTTAAATTTCGTCGGGACACTAACTGTTTTCGGCTTGTTGACCTTTGCTGTAAAAATAAAAAAAGGAAATTAGTGGTTTGGGGGTTTATTGAAATAAATAGATAACCTAAGGCCTTCGACTGCGTTTGTCATGAAACATTAATCAGGAAACTACACTATTATGGAGTTAGAGGAGCGGCACTGGATTTACTTAAGTCCTACTTAAATGGTAGAATACAAAGGGTCGATGTGAATGGACAGCGATCACCGGGGTCATTGGTCTCTATGGGTGTACCACAGGGGTCAATATTGGGACCTTTCCTGTTCCTTATCTACATAAATGACTTGCCATTCCTTGTAAAGACCCACCATGATATAGTATTGTTTGCAGACGACACTTCACTTATTTTCAAAGTCAAACGACAGCAACAAGCTTACAATGATGTAAACGATGCTATTTCTAAAGTAGTAAATTGGTTCAATGTTAATAATTTATTGTTAAATGAGAATAAGACTAAATGTATTAAGTTTGTCACTAGTAATGTAAGGCATGTACAAACAAGTGTCATTGTGAAGGATGAGGAATTGGAATTAGTTGATAGTACAGTTTTTCTTGGTATAACTTTAGATTCTAAACTCCAGTGGGGTCCCCATATTGCTACTCTTTCGAATAGACTGAGTTCTGCAGCTTTTGCAGTAAGCAAAATCCGTCAGTTAACTGATGTCAAAACAGCTCGATTAGTATATTTTAGTTACTTCCATAGCATTATGTCATATGGTATTTTACTGTGGGGTGGTGCTTCAGAGATAAATACCATTTTTGTTCTGCAGAAGAGGGCTATTCGAGCAATATATAAAATGAACCATAGAGACTCACTGAGAGATAAATTTAAGGAAATTGACATCATGACAGTGCACTGTCAATACATTTATGAGAATATTCTGTATGTGCATAAAAATATTGCCGATTTTAAGAAAAATTGTGACATTCATAATATTAATACTAGAAATAAACATAAGCTCGCCGTGCCCTTCACTCGGCTCCATAAAATAAAAAAATCATTCATGGGTAATTGTGTGAGATTTTATAATAAACTTCCAAACCATATTACTGAGTTACCAATTAATAAATTTAAGAATCATGTAAAGCGTAAACTTATTTCTAAAGCTTATTATACCACACAAGACTACATGAATGATAAAACAACGTGGGATTAATTGTGATTCGAAATGATTAATTATTTATTATATTTGAATAATGATGATGAAATGGATATTCCAATGCATGTATTTCCTTTGTTATTTTTATTATATTTGTTTGACATTTAGAATTTATTCTAGAAACAATCTAGACTAGTATTTTTTATACATTTTTTTTTTGTATGACTGTATTTTGTGAAAGTTTTAGTATTAAATTTGATCTATGAATTATATTCATTAGTATTATATATGGAATAATATTTACAACATCAATAAATTGCTCTGATAATTAGATTAAGATAATTATATGTAATACTGTCTTACTATTCATAAGTGCTTGTTGCTAGGCCTACATGAATAAAGTATATTTGAATTGAATTGAACCATATGGCAATTATATATTCTGTGCGCAATAAACTGCAGCGTAAAAGCGGCCAAGCGATATTAGATACATTGAAATACGTAACCCACATTGAATTTCATCGTAGGCAAGTGCTTGGATGACATCGTTTACGTCAATGGGCTCGACGCGCTTGTGCTGTTGATGTTTGCAGAATTTCTGGAGATGAGGAGGACATTTGCAAGTACTGAAACAGTCCATTAAGGTAGTAGTAGATATCATATGAAAAGACAATAAACGAAATTAAGGCAGGTTTTAGTGTCATGCAGACCGTCAGTACGGCTCGCTCCACACCGGACCAATATGTATTGAGTTCAGGGAGCGTTTTAGAGAAAAGCTGACGGCCGTCCGCGCGGACATGAACTTCATACAAATAGTCAGTGCGGATCGCTCCGTACTGACGGTCCGCATGACACTAAAATCAGCCTAACCGTCCAGAGCGAAGTTAAAGTGGTTAAAGATTTGATTTCTGCTTAATCTCTTACGTCTTGCTATGGATCTCTGACTTGACTTTTACCAGGAAACTCACAGTCCCAACATAATGTCTAGTGCGTCTGAAGAAAAAATGTATGATAAGAAGAAATTTCAATAACACTAATGTCGCAATGAACAGTTTGAACTGGTTTGAACCCAATATTGATACAAATAGTTACATTAGTTTTTACTAAATGAATGAACCACAAACTTACCCTTTCTTTTTACTCATTTTTTTGCAGTTTTCTATATTATTTTATAAAAATATTTACAAGTAATTTCAATGACATTTAGTCATGTCATGAATGACAACCACATATTTCACAAATTTATATTTTTTAATTCCGATTTTAAAAGTTTTACTATGAAATCAAGTAGGTGTGTTTATGCAAACCTCATACATACCTAAAAACATCATAACTGAGTATGGTTATTGTTGATAAAAATATTCTACATCTAACCAAATTAGCAAAAACACAGGTTTCAATTCTGTGATGATAGAAAGATCAAATAGAGCAGTCGAAAATAACGTCAGAATAACCTCCGTTCAGATTGTCGATATTGGCCTATCCTGGCATAAATATTTGCTAGAAAAGTTGTAACCAAAAAAAATTTTAGAGGTGAGTTACAATTCAATAAGATTTTTGTTTTTCAGCATAAGTACAGTCGCCATCAGATATATCGAGGCGGCCGGGGTGCTAAAATATCTGCATTGACAATAGAGATGTGTTCAGATATTTGAGAGTGCCTTGGCCGCTCCGATGTATATGACGGTGACTGTATCTCCCCAACACGAATGTAATTAATTATACACACTTTTTGTAGGTATTTATTTTCATTATGTTGTATGTACTTTCACATAGTAAGGCTAAAAAGTGTTTAACCACAATTACTTAAAACTGGTTAATCCTATTTTAAGCCAAATTGTTGGGTAAATTTTGTATACAGGGTCAAGTGAGCTGATTATCTTTACATAAAATTTAGAATAAAACATGCATTTAAACATAAACTCTTTTATTAAATAAAAAAAATATTATACAAATTATTGTACACTTTTTGAAGCTAATGTAATTAGAATTTTCAATAGACTAATATGACTGAAATTTATTCCCATCTCAACTGTAATTATACTAATTATTATTCTTAGTTATCCATAACCTTTAAAATATCAATTTTATCTAACCAAGACATCACTACTTCCATATCCCAATATGTACTCGTATAATTATTTATAACTTTTACTTCTTTCTTTAAATGTAAAAACCAGATTGACACAGTAGGCAATGCCTAATAGAAATATAAAACAAATTTTCGTTTGCGATTTGCATGCTATCCAAGTTACCTGCTTATTATTTTATGATGAAATCAACTAAACATTGAATTATGAAGAGTGTCAAGATCTTCTTTACGCTGCTCTGCTCTCTTTTTTTCCTTTTTGAATGCTTCATATCCAGTGTGGTCTGTAGGTAGCTCAAATCGGCAAAATGGGCATGAATTTGTCTGAAAATATAAGTATACATAATTTATATATAATTATATTTGCTGCTGCTGTCAATAATTAGAATGAAACTTTCAATATGAAGATTCATATTGAAAGTTAAGTTTGAATTGCTAGTCGAAAAGGAATTGTTCCCAATTCTACAGATTTCTTTTACAGATTCCCATGTCTACAGATTCCGTGAACGCGCGAGGCAATTTCCTCGCGCACACACCGGCCAGTGTAGACTTGCCTCGGCCGAGGCAATGCGCTCGGGCAAGGAATACGCAAGGAAGGGCCTATAATGCCCGTTTGTGCGTGAGGAAATTGCCTCACACATACGTGCTCGCTCGCTCGCTCTGTGTGGACCCGGCTAATGACATATCTCTTAAGAATATAAAAGTTTAAAAATAATTATTAGAGATGGGCCGATAATTTGGTACTTATTCAGTATTCGGCATGTTCAGCAAGTTTTCCAATATTCATATTCGGCCAGCTGGTTAAGTCACCTTTTATTCTACCTTAATTCATACCTATATAATAAAAGTAAATAAAGTAAAGTGAAGTAAAATTTTATTTATAAAATCAGTCAGATACATTTACATGTATATTGTGGGTCACACTAGGCTAAGCCTGTCCCGTGACTCCACATTTGCGCATTCTATTAGCAGTGATTTTTAAATATATTTTTACCTAAAGGACAACTTTATATATATAGTAGTACATTATTTAGTACAATTAATTAACAAATTTGCTTATTAAATATGAAAATAAGATATCAGACTTTCGTAAGTTCAAAATTAAATAGGTTTCAAAAAAATATAAATTTACTTACTTTAGCTAGCCAGGTAAGAATGCAAGTGCTGTGGAAAATATGTTTACATGGCATTTGTTTTGCCTTATCTCCTGGATTAAACTTTTTCAAGCATATTGGACAATCTTTGGTAGAATCATCAATTGTAATTTCTGGCAGGTTGTCTACGGCTTCCTTTGCAGCTGGAGGAGGTAGTCTGTAATTATTACACATATAAAAAAATAAGAGAGCAAAATATGCTTTATATGATTATTGCTTGAAAAAATTACCCCAAATCAAGAGAGGTATGAAAAGCAAAAGGAACATGATGTTATACAATAAGTTAGCCACTCTAGGCACTTTTTAGCAAGAAATATGTTCCTCTTTTTTGTTTCTAGAAACAAATAAGAAGCTTAAATGCATACATCAGGGTTTTGGTGCATGAATGATTTTGTGTATTTATAACTTTGTCTATTGTAAATTACCAAACTATGAATTTGATAGTAGTAAGCTCGGTTGGGGTATAGGAAAGGGAAAGTCTTGGGACTTAGAAGTCCCAAGGACAGAGGTGGACTGGTCTATCATTAAACTAGGGCCATTGGTAAAAAAATATTATGGTCTGCAGTTACAGACTAATTGAAGGCTTGAATGCATGAAGCTGTTAATTTTATGAAGTAAAAAGTTAGTATTTAAACTACTTTTGGGCCCAAAATTCAACAACCCCCACGCGACTTCCCGGAATAGACTGGTCTCGAGATAAACGGTACATCTAGGTATAGTAAATAAATTAATATTATACATACCTCGGCCACTCTCCAGTGAAATTGTCCTCATATAGCCCAAAGTCTACGAGGAATCTTGCCATATGCAGTAGGTGATTTGGTTCCTCTCCTTCTCCTAATTCTCTCCATCCCATTTCTTCGAAGTAACCTGCCATATCTACTTCTACAGTTTGTTTGAAGGGCCACTATTTATGAAGAAAAAAAATGAGATGGAATTAATCAACTAACTCTACCTTCCATATAATCAACTATAATGTAAATTTAAATCGTGCCTAACTTTTTGCTTCACGAATTTTATGATTCGCTGTTTTGATTGACCGGAACGTCCGGAACTCAAATGAAAATGTCATTGTCATAAGAGTGCGTTCAAATACTTTGCGAATGTTTACCGACTTTTGTTCTATGAGAGTTGGCTTAAAGGCATAGTATCCATAAAATAAACACCGGACAGGTGCGAGTTCGTTTTACTCGCGCACCGAGGGTTTCGTACAAACTTTGAATTATCTCGTGTAACTATAAAGGCGAAAAACTTTTGATCAGAAGTACCTACCTATACCACACCTATACTAAGTATAATTGTGTACGGCGCCATCTATCGGCAAATTGTCTAACCAATTTGCGCGATGTAATGCACGTGTTGGTTTTTAGGGTTCCGTACCCAAAGGGTCAAACGGGCCTATAACATAACTAAGACCTGAGAGAGAGATTATATTTTTCCTGTAAAATTTATAGTAATGTTAATATAATTTTAGTAAGGTAAAATTTCATATTTTTTCTTCGGAAACTTCGGCGATAAGAAGGGGGGGGGGGGGGGGGGAAATGGTATTTTTTTCACATTTACCTCCATAAATCATTTTTTTTTCCACTACCGAAAATACTAAAAAGTTGTTTTCGAATGGTCAATTTGAGCTCATTCATATCCCACTTGATCTAGTCACTAGAGTTTGAAATGTTGCCCCCTCTTCATATTGGGTATTTCCCATAGTTATTAAAAATAAAATAACAAAATAATACTTTCAATGTCTCGGGGTTAGCGTTGTTCATAACAACTCCAAATTTTAAATCAATATATCCTATCTTAAGTGGTTCTCGAGATATTTAGCGTTGTGACAGACGGACGGACAGAGCCGCACCATAAGGATTTCTCCTTTTGGTACGGAACCCTAAAAATGAAGAATTTGACACTATTCGTGGTAGGTCCGTGGGTGAAACCTGTAGCGCCAACCGGCCAGCTCCAAGGTGAAATAAATTAGTAACTCACTGACTCTGAGCGTCCACTACATGGCAATGACGGTACTGTCAAGAGGAATGCACGATAATGTATCGTTAACCATTTGTTAGACGGGTATGAAGACTATGAAGCCTATTTTCATCAAGTCAGAAATGTAAACTAATGTAATGTAATTTAGTGTGGTTTAACCCATTGGTTGACTGGTAGAGAATGCCTTAAGGCATTAAGTCCGCCATTTGTACCTTCATGTATTGTGCAATAAAGATTAAATAAATAATAAATAAATAAACTCGATCTGGGGTTCCTATATACTTCTCTTTGATGGGGTACTTACCTATTGCCTCGCTGAGTGGCGCCATCTATCTACAACAGTAGATTGACAGTTTATATTATTCACTTGTCTCTGGTGATGGTTTGATTTTAGACAAATTACATTACAACTGCAAAGGCATTATATTATTTGATATTTTCAAACTATTCTGTAACTTAGCCCATATAGACACTAGAACAAACGTATCTACTACTTATAGTCCGCAAGTCACACATTATTATTTATACCATTACTAATCAACGAACATATTAATAACTGTAAGTAATAGTTGCACTCATTTCTGTCGAGGTAGTTTGGCGCTCGAACGCAGTGAGAAGTATATAAATGAATAAATAATTGTGCAATGGGGAGTTTATTAACAGAATGGAATTTGTACAACAAATCCATTTAAAACCAAAATTTTACTTGCTTATCGTAAAAAAAAAGTACTTTGAAAGTACGTACAGTGCTCTAGAGCAGAAACGTATCGATTTCTGTACACTTTAGAACAACCGGTCTTTGTTGTTTTTTTTTTGCTTTCAGAGCATGAGAAATGAAAAAGAAAACACATTTAACATTATATTGAATTTACTTTGTATCAACATTTTAATTATAAACCTTTATTCAAAGTTGTTTTGTACAGTGAATCATATTAGTTAACGAACTGATATACCGAATCGCATAAGTGTTGGTTGTATTGTATTCCAGATACCTACCTAAACGTAACTACAACCGTAGCGTAGTAAACAGTTACACGGAGCAGTAACGTACCGTCACCAGATAAGGGTATGGTATTTATGAAAGAAACAAGAAGTGTTATTATTATTACGTCGTCGGCAGTCTTACTGCGGCCCGTGGCTTGACCGGTTGTACGCTACGTTCTGTGACACTATTAGCACCTTCTACACCGGTGAGTCGTTGCAGTCTAATTTACGTGTACCCAATCAAAACTTGTGAGAAAATGTCTATAGGAATAGCATTCAGATATTTGCCTGCCCACGTCACGTGTATATTATGTGTATTATCATATTTATCATGAACATACTTTGTGAACTTCATCCTATTTAAAAAAAATGAGTTAATATTAAGGTGACACTGGTAGAACTTAAGTGTAATACTGTTTTTTATTTGTTTCATTATGTATTCCTCTGTGATAGAAAATATTTGCAAACATTGTGTGATCAATTATAAATATTTACTAATGATTTTAGACTTGATTCGTCATTGTTAAGGTTCTATATGCATAGATATTTATGTTGTCGGACAAAGTTGGCCGAATTGATAATAATCAGTGTTTAAAAATATTTTTATCGGTCGTTAAACGTGACCTTACCAAGTGCATGGCACCACAGTAATTTTAATTACGACTCTTTGCCTGATCTGTCGCGGTATGAGTCTAACGATGACTTCATCTGTTCTACATTCACTATGAAGCCTACACATAATTATTACCTAGTAGAAAAGGAAGTCGCACACCAAAACTACTCAAATCAACAATGTAGTTGTAGTAAAATACAAACTTCCTACTTATAGAATAGATGTAGGTTTATCTCCCACGCTCTTCTAAATAGTAACAACCGTTATACGACGCGCGCTGCATTTCCGATGCACTACTCCGCACCAGCATGGTGGAGCAACCATGAATCTATTCAATGACCCCTAGTTTTTACCGCTATTTATATAGATAGATAGAGATAGCCGAAGCGGATGCATGGTGCATCAATGCGCGTGGGCTCATTCATGGTTACGAAGCGGTGTTCTATTTGGTTCCCGCGCGTTGACTCAGTAGCAGTACGTAGGTCCTTGCTATCTATTAGTTGGAAGATTTTGTTTGCACTATCTTATCACAGTCATGATACCTACTCTGAATACTCTGATTCATCGCCATATAGAGTTTATAGAGGTGATATTAGAACACGTCAAATTTGCCTCTGCAGTTCTCTAGAAGTCTCACATATAAATCGATATTTTACTAGTCAGATCGGTGATTTTTGTACTTTAATTTGTTAATTACAATCGAGGTGAATAACTTGTTACCGGCTGGATTTAAAATAGCGTTCCTAAAATAAACAACCTGTATAACACTTGGATAGGTAGATCACGCTCGACCATGGGGCATATTAACATCGCGCATTGCCAACGTATATACTACCTAGCATTCCATTAAAGGCTCTTTGTTTTTGTGTTTTCATCACACTTGCTCATAAACGGTGTATACGGTGTATACATTTTTTATAAGCAGGTGTATAAAAAAACATTAATTTCACATGACAATTTGAAATGACACTTCCTATAAAACCGAAGTTTGACAGCGATTCAAGGACGCATCATGTTGTCCCTTTCTAATGTATGGTTAAGTACTATCCCTTTCGGCTATTTAGGGTTGTCAAATCTGTGACGCAAAGGAACGTCAAGCCATCCCTAATCATTTCTCGTAACAATGTTGAGCCGAGAGCGCCCGAAAGGTTCAGTGTCACCCCACTGGTACTATTACTAATTGCTAGATTGTAATTTGCAAGGAAATCGTTTACTACCTATGTATATTGCATTGCAACTTCTAGATCTAAAACTACTACCTTAACAACTAGAAGCTATTTAGAATCTATTGCAAGATTGCAACACTGCATGTCAGGCATGGCAAGCAAAGATCTACTTGATTCTTATGCGCTTATACGTGCCGCTTACAAACCAGTTACATACAATTATAAGTACTAATAACAACTTGAATCATTAGTATGACTGCTTTTTCGTGTAACGCGCAACACATACAGGGTTTGTTGGGAATGTGGATTCTATTAATACCTATTATTTGTTATAGCTAATTGGATCATCATTTTACCTTCAAATAAATTGTGTTATACGAGGGTGAATCAAAAAGTTCATAGAAATAGGGTCAAAAACATAAGACTGAAACCCATTATTCTTTTTCTTTGATTTGTTGACCCCTAGGAAACTATTGATAGTATCAATAGTTTCCTTTTATCAATTTGATACTGGATAGGAATGGAATCAATTTGCATAAAATATAGCATGTGAAAAATGTAAGATTTCATTTTCATACAAATTGTATGGGAAAAGTTTTTCTCGATTTGTGGCTTTTCTAGCCAGATTTTTTGATCCCATACAAACTTTTAATCCTCGATATGAATGGGATCGATTCGCATAAAAAAAAGTTTGTCTAAAATTACCTTTTTCTCGTAAACGCCAATTTTCATTAATCTGAAATCGAGGGAAGGTCTTCCAAGACCGTTTTTGCGTAGCAGCACGGAATCTGACAGCTGCCCTTACTAAAGTTACGATGCCGCTAATAATCGTTTGTCCCTTTCCATCATACCAATACGTCGGAAAAGGACAAACGATTATTAGCGGCATCGTAACTTTAGTAGACGTTTATGAATAAGGGGGTAAATACACTAAATACCTACATCGGGCTCAGTCCATGATTTTTGATCAACGTGTAAGTATTCACATTTTGTGTATTTGGTAGTAAGTATACCTAACACATAGCGCTGCTTATTAATCTATCGTTGCCTGGCGTATAATCGGAGGTTAGTAAAAATGTAAATATGACCCGATAAGATAATGCGGAATCTCTTTATCAGGAAAGTGTTCGTTACCAGCCCACTTTGTTATTTTCAGCGAACATGTTAAACATGATTTTATGCAAGTAGGACAATCATGGAAAGATCATTTTTTCTAGTCGTCGACTGTTGGTTGAATTAAGATTTCATATAAGGACCAAGCTATAATTAAACTAAACTATAAGATTCATTTCGATACGCTGTAGTCAACCATAAAAAATACCAATCACGTGTTGTGGCGCTGCCATAGAAAAGACTAAACGGGCCCGGGACGGGAGGGAGTCACGCGTTTATGTGTTTTGTACTACATGTTTGTTTATTTACTAATTATTCAGGTTTTATAGTCAAAAAAATATTATTTTAGATGACTCGTAGAAAAAGTATTGTATACAATAGTGATATAATCAAGCTTTTCAATCTCATACCTTACTTAGCCAACTCAGCAAGCTTCGTTGCCTAAACCGGTAATCGACTGAAAAGCTCTCTATTATATCACGATTGCATAAAATACTATTTTCATCTGACTTAAAAGTAAATAATAAAGACTGTTTAACCCCGTACAAAATCGCATACTTACATCAGCATTATTGATGTGGTCTTACTGGCGCAACCCGCAATTTTAACACCAATTGAGCTCTTATAAAATTATTCCTTAGTTTTAGGAGGACCTCTCCAAAAAGGCAACACCTACAACAATTAGAATAGAATAGAATCATTTATTCACAAACCAGTTGTAAAGGTGGTATATATTATGTTATGTGGTTAGCTGGTGGTTAGTTCAAGTGACGCCCTGTAAGGACACAGCAACATTAATACTACAGATAACTTAAAACTAAACAACTTAACAATTATATGTTTTTTATCTTTTGTATAAATAGCGTAAGGGCCCGTTTCACAATGTCCAAGTAAAGTCCTGAATAAGCTATTTGCCACTTATCTGACGAATACAGTCATCGTTGGCGATTCACAATCTTCAAATAAGCTTAACTGGTTGATAAATATCTTGGCCATCCAATACTTGGACATAGTGAAACAGGCCCTAAGTGTATTAAAGTATTTCATATTCATAACAAATATACAGGGTGTTTATTTAGTCTCCTGCAATAATTTATTGGATAAATATATCAGTCATACTGAGCAACTTTAACTATGGGTCCTTGGGACCAACCCCGAATCCGCAAAAAAATTGGCTGTTTCATACATTTTGGCTCTCTGAACTTAACATTTTCTATCGGAGAGTTTTTTTTGCGATTTCGGGGTTGGTCCCATAGTAAATGTTGCTGACCTATATATTCAGCCCGTAAATTATTACAATTTGCAGGTGACTAAATAGCCCGTATAGTTTCATACCTACCTACAATGTACATGTCTATACCTAGGTACTTTTTGTGTCCAAAACATTCACTATTTAACATTTTCAGCCTACCATACCTAGTTCCTAGGCTCAGAATTTAAAATAGGTACCTAATTACTGGATAGGCATAGGTGTTTTAAGAGATAGTTAATGTACTCGTTTGTGTTGTGATATAAGCAGAGTCTGTAGAATTGCCTATATTTTATTGAATAATTCAAGCATGTAATATTTGGTATGTATATCCGGTCCCTGATAACCTATTTGAATATCTAATTTTATCAGTGTCTACGCCCGTAACTGAATCCTCTAATCTTTTAACACGGACAAGTACCAGTCACAATTCTCCGTATAAACCGATTGAAAGGCCACTAAAAATGTGATTGTGATTAAATGTATGACTTGGCAAGTACAATCATGTAAATTCAAGGGAACATGCTAGCTAAGTATGCAGGGGGACTATTCGACTTGTCAGTGTTAGGTCATTACGTGAGGTGTCGACTAATTCATACCCAGTACTTGAAGTAATACAAAAGGATGGTACTTACCTGGTACCATTCTATAGGCGACTGAAATGGCCCATAGAAATAGGGATGTGCCGGATGTGCCTCGATATATCATTAAGTATTTATTTGATGTTGTTTTTTCTCTATTATAAACTAACTGGCGATTTACTCTAGACACACCTGCTAGAAAGTGAAGATGTTACCTAGGTTGTAATTTATGAACATAACATAAAGTAGTATATTTTTCGGTTCAGTCTTCTCTTCTTCAGTCGGTCCCTCAATGATGAGGATCGTGACATTATGTCCTTCTGTTGAAGACCAGATTCCTCCATAGGCTCCTATTCCTCGCCAAGCGCATGGGCTCGTGCAGTTTAAATTGCATCGGTTCCGTACCAAAAAGGCAAAAATAAACACTTATGGTTCGACTATCCGTCCGTCTGTCTGTCACATTGCTAAATATATCGAGATTTCGAGAACTAAAATACATACGCTATAGACTTTAAATTTGGAATAGTTATGAACAAAGCTAACCCATTGAAAATGTTCTTTTATTTGTATAAATGTGAGCGACTAAAATTTGTGAGTGCAGCCGTAAAATTAATTTAATCATTGTTTATTTTCAGATCATGGGAAACGTGTTATTCTCCATCATATGGCTGTTGATCCTCATCTTCATAGGATTCTGGATCGCGGGTATCGCCGCCGGATTTTACATCCTCCTGATCCCCTTCACAGTTTGCATAGAACCTTTATCGGTACGTATATATGTATTAGTTAGACTCAAAATCATAGAAAGTGCGCCTATTCATGGTGACGAGCAGATTTGTTAAACCTAAACTTTAATAACATGACAATACGAACTAAAGCACGCGCCTTCGTGAATTAACCGAATCTATAAAAATATACTCAGAAGCAGAAATTACTTCAATATTGTTGTTGGGTGACTTCGTTTAATATAATTCTTGTTTTTTATTTAACATCAGTAAATAATAGCCTGATATCCAATAAAAATCCGTTCGACATCGTTGTTTTACATGATCCAATTGGTGCAATCCAATATTTTATACGGCTCTTTTGGCCTCTGCTTAACGCTCTGTAGAATAATCCAGCTACTGATCGTACTTAATCAACAATATAACATTAATGCAGCGTCTGTGTGTATAAAATACATATACATAATAGATACATCAACGCAGTTTTTTTGCCAATTCGTGAACCTTATTGGAACGGGATAAGGTCTACCTATGGCCTATGGTCACTAGAGTGTGTTTATGCTTATAAAGGTATTGTTTGTTTCAGGGATTGACGGACTTCTTACTCAAAGTGTTACAATTTCCGAAATACTGCGCCCAATCTATGGTCGATGGAAAGGGATTTAATTAAGTACTTACATTAAGCTAGTCGTAATGTTATTTATAGCACTCCTTGGTGCCATTTTATTATAACTAATTTAATTACTTATAAAAGTTATAATGTTGTTATAAGAGTTGTCAATATTTTTAAATATACATTTATTTAATGCCGCTTATTTTAATTATCATCAATATCTTGGGGCTAACTAACGTGGAGGCTAAAATCTACGAGAAAAACCGGGAAAAAGTATGTCGGGCCATGCTCAGTTCCCTACACTGACTCCGCACTTACCGTCCGTCAAAATGACTTTGCAAAAACTAAAAAACGGCTTAACCGATCAGGCCGCGTAGCCAACGTTACAATCGTTCACGCTCCGTAGCGGCTCGTAGCTATCTCTCTCTATCACTCTTCCATATTAGTGCGACTGTGACAGTTGCGTTTCGTTCGCCACAGAGCGTGAACGATATGCACGTTGGCTACGCGGCCAGGTTCGCTATAGTTTTCCTTGAAAGTATTTACTAAGCTTTACTTCCACCATTTTTTTCATATTTTTGAAGCCATGGTTCAAAAGTTAGAGGGGGGGGGACACACACACACAATCGGATAGACAGACAGACGGACGTGGAGAAACTATAAGGAGTCATGGTTGCCTACGGAACCCTAAAACCGTATTTCCCACCTGAGCTTATTGTGACTTCACAGACATATATTAGTTTAATTAAAATGTTAATGGTTTCTTCGCAAATCGCAATGGATTGGTAAGTTATTCTCACCAATACCCCAAAGATACATAAATTATTCGATTCACCGAATCAATTTTATAATAAAAATTATGCTCCCAATTCGTAAGGTATCTTTGGCGGTAAATTAAAACATTTTTATAAAATATACATGTAATGAAAGTAAGAATACGTTTTAAATTTAGGCACAGGCGTACTTCAGCAATCAAAACATCTTAAACATACCTCAGTAAGTACAATGGGCCAAAATATAACGTTCAATAAGTTTACTTTTATGTCCTGCAGCCTTACCACGACTGACTTAGCAGTGTCGAACTGACACATTTGCTAACGTCTGCGTAACTTACTTTCTATACATCTCGCTCGCACTAATATGCGAGTACGAGCGAGAGGTATAGAAAGTAAGTTACGCCCACGCGAGCGAATATGTCAGTGTCAAACTAGTGGTAGCTGTACTGTTTAAAACATTTTACAATACACATTTCAAGCATTTTGGCCCTCATAATTTGAGTTAATGTCTGGATATAATAAATTATCCATACATAAAGAATTAATATATCGCATAACATTCAGGCACTGGAAAAAATTGTTAAGAAAAATATAATGACTAATGGCTCAGGGTGAATCAACTTTTAGAACACTGATTTCGTGTCCCTAGACTCCCCAGCAAAGAAAAATCGATTTTTCAAAAACCATGTTGAGTTACTTTTTTTGTTTACACGGGCATTATTAGATACATAAGTATTTAATTAATACATTAAAATTAACAAAAGCTACATTTTGTACCGTAACGCAGCAGAAAAAAGTTTGCTCTCATACAAAAATAAGGGACACACCATTTTTGCAAGGGAGCAAAGTTTTTTCTGCTGCGTTCAGGACACGAAATCAGTGTTCTAAAAGTTGATTCATCCGTAAAGGTCTGCATTATAAGTACATACAAATTTAAATTGGAGCACCATTATAAAACATTATTTCCGTACTTGTGCACTTGTAAAGTCACCACATATATATACATATATCGCAGAAAATAAGATGCTTTTTTATTTACCTGTACGGCGACTATGAGTTGACACTTGCCGTTTACGCTAGCGACCAGTGTTGGCTGAACCGTTAATTAGGATTGAAAAATATTGAAAATTGATCATTACAAATTGAACCATAAACTGTAATCGGCCAACATTTTTTTTTATACTACGTCGGTGGCAAACAAGCATACGGCCTGCCTGATGGTAAGCAGTCTCCGTAGCCTATGTACACCTGCAACTCCAGAGGAGTTACATGCGCGTTGCCGACCCTAACCCCACCCCCCCTCGTTGAGCTCTGGCAACCTTACTCACCGACAGGAACACAACACACTGCTACTACTGCTAGCGACTGCGTGAATCGATTGTCAAGTGTTAACTCATGGTAACCGTGCTGAACGCGGCTCTATTAACTAGAGCTCCGGCAATAAATAACGTTTTCAGGGTGCGTAGTCAACATGCCGATTGATTACGCTCCGTAACGAACGAAAGCAACTGTCACTGTCGCACTAATATGAAAGAGTGACACAGAGATAGAGACACAAAGCGTTTCGTTGTCGTAGCGCAAGCGATTGTCACCTTTGGTATGCACTCAGGTATGTTATCGCATCATACACTTTTAACGAAGAATACACATATTGTATTCAATTTGCATTTTACGACATATAAGCTACAGTTGAAATTTCATAAACTGACATTTTAACATTAAGCTCTCAATTTGTGAAAAATTATCTCTTTTGTTTACGGCTACCGCTAATAATAAATAATAGCAAGTAATAATAAATGCATACAAATAATCTCCAAGTCACAACTGTCACAAAGTTGGAATTGCAATAGCTTAAGGGGCCACGCCAGTGACCTTCGATCTGAATCCCTTAGTTTTCTAATGTTTTTGTAGCTTATATTAACAGCAACTGTTTTAAGCAATATACTATCCCATATTTACTTCAAAGTTCATTGTCTTCGAGATATTTGGCATCAAAGTTGAACAATTTTAGGCCAAAAACCTGGTTTTTAGGCCACAACTTTTGTGTTAATACTTAGTTTAAAATCAAAATCTCTGACCAGTTTTTAGAGACGTAGACCCAAATATGTAGATTTCGTATATGTTTTTCACAGCAATCGAGTAACGAAAAAAGTTTTTTTAGACAATGTTTAAAAAAATCATAAAAACTAAGTATGAATTTCTTTCAAAATCCGGCAGACCGGAATAGAGATAAAAGATTGAAGAACCGATAAACGTTTGTCTTATAATTCTATCTGTAGTGCAAATGTAGGAGTAACGACTCAAAACTTGTCAAAACCGCTTCTCCTACAAACGTAATCCTCATTTTTCTCTCTGGATATTAACATTATGGAAAATGTTTTTACATATTTTGATGTACAGTCAGCGTCAAATACTTTGTAGCAACCAAAGTAGCCAAATAGTTCGGTACACCATGTATTTAGTATGGTGTACCGAACTATTTGGCCACTTTGACTGCTACAAAGTATTTGACGCTGACTGTACCGTGAAACTAGCCAACATTGCCCGCTTTACGAATTTCTACAAAAATATATGACATCTTATCACTTTTTTTTGCTCAGCATGTCCATTGTGATCAACGCATCAGTTTATTTTAAGATTTTTTTAATTCGCGTTTTACCCACTGATTTGGCGTCTTAGGGGCCAGCAAAGATATCCGGAGTTTTCGCCAACTCAGTGCTTAAATAGAGCTCGTATGTATGTCCAAGGATCACAACAAGTTTTTGGGCAAACCTAACATTCTCTGTTAATAACTTAGCGACAAGTGTATAAAATCCGTTTTTGCCCATTTCCATACAAGACTCGCCTAAGCATTTTACAAATGGTTTTCACTTTTGAGAAAATCAGTTATAATAGTTTAATGGCCGAAAATATGACTAGCTGTATTTTTCGTACGTTAAAGAGATAAAACATCTAAACAAAGGATTAACGAGACAACTTAGATAGAGTATAATAATATATATTTATAAACTTAATTTGGTGTACAAACATAACCTTCTTTTACTTGCGAAGTTGGGTTGGGGAATATTTGTCAATGTGTTCTCAGTTGAATTCATTTTTCAATAAACTTTTGCCCGCAGGAATACACCTTATATTTGACAACTCGCTCAAAATACCTAAGTCGAGTACATGCAGATGTGTGTTACATAGTTTTATCACAAATAAAACCTATTTCCTAGAAAATAGTACTGTTACTAGAGTCTGGCTACCGAAATATTACACAATTTTTTGGCGGGAAATAAAAAAAACATGGGCTGGTCACACTTTCTGTAGTAGGAATTATAGTTTTGATACTAGAACATATTTTTGATTTTCTGTGCACACGTAAGGTACCTAAGGAAATCAGTTAAATATACGTTGGCGTGCACTCAAAGTCAGCTCACATAATTTTTACCACTATGTAAAAGACATGTTTCGCCAAGATATTTTTTATATATTTTATATTGTTAAATCAAATTACTACTGACCAGTCACTTCACAGATTTCTTTTAAATATTGTTTTTCAGTAACTCGTTACGTTTCAATGTTTGGATTTTATTATATTTCCCAGAACTTCTAGTTTATCGGTTTCTTTACAAACTTTTCCTGTTCATGAGATTCAGGTATTAATAAATTCACGTACTTAATTAAAGTTATAGGCAAATGTTAGAACTAGTACTTAAAGTATCAAAATAGTAATAGAGCACCAACCTACTGAATTTTTAACGACTGAATTTTTAACGACTTGTAAACATAGCAGTTTTTCGTTATACAACGCTTCACGTCAACTTCGCACATTGTCGTAATTATTTACGAGCTTAAATAATAGTTTGCGGACCCCACTCGGTATAGTCATTATTAATATTATTTAATATAAACCCCTTATAAAACGCGAACAATTTGAATATATAAATAAATAAATATTATAGGACATTATTACACAAATTGACTGAGTCCCACAGTAAGCTCTATAAGGCTTGTGTTGAGGGTACTTAGACAACGATATAAATATTTATAAATACTTAAATACATAGAAAACACCGATGACTCAGGAACAAATATCCATGCTCATCACACGAATAAATGCCTTCCTTCGTAGGCAGGGTCACTACTCACTAGGCCAAACTGGTCGTCAAAAATGAATGAATGACATAAATTCACAACAACCTTTAGGTTTTTTTAAATCATAGACGATTGGTGATTCAACACGGAAAATCTGTCGACAATATTTGGCTAGCCAGACTCTATAACTGTTCATCACTGTTATTTATCTACATTAAATAATTTGCTGAAAAATGTGTTTTTGGGCAAAGATACCCCTGGAGGCAAAATTGCCTAGTTTCACCTGTTTGACTTAGAACGCACTGCTATTAATTTCTTGCGATTTCAGCCTTGCAAGTGCGTGCGCTTATGAAACATGATACAGAGAAGATGGTAGCTTTTTATACGCAGTTTTTGTTACTTGCTATTATTTATTATTAGCGGTAGCGGTAGGTTCATAAGATAAGCTCTCAAGTGTTAAAAAAACGCAGTGATGTTTATTAAATGTCAACTATACCTACAATTACATATTATTATAAAGAGCCTAACTTGACCTTCTTACAATTAAATATAATACAAAAACACAATATAAAAATGACTCACCAAGTCAACATTTATAATTTTATATAACTAAGTTTTAAAAAATAACGATAAAACATGCTCAAGTAAAGCCCTTCTTGTATGTAGGTACACGTGTAAATACAAAAACGCATGTAATTGATATAATACATACTATTTAATAAATTAATAAATACATTTCTAATATTGCCATGACATTTTAATTATTAGTGGTACAGGAGTAAACAAACTGAATATTTGCAATGTAATAATCATAGATATAAGATATGATCTGAGGTAATAATAATATAATATAATAACAGTGAAACTTCTTTGAACGACGTAGAAATAACACTTGCACTGCGTATGCTATCAATATCGTTGCAGACTTGTCTCGGTCTGGCTACAAATTTCTAGTATGGATATGAACTGCAAGAGGGGCTTTACGTTAGTTTATTACCTAGTATAACATATTTGGAAATAAAAATCGGCCTAGAGTAAAACGGGCCATGCTCATTATAGGGTTCCGTAGTTACCATTCTGCTAGAATGGGCTAAACGGCGGCTATTAGTATCATGTACATTACAAGCATAAGGGAGTTCGAAAAATATTCACTTTATTTTAAAAAATGTTGTTGGAGACCCTTATTCGTTTTGAAAGACCTATCCAATGATGGCAACGATACGCCACAGCAGGGCCCGTACTTTTCATGCCGTTGACAGAAAAATGACGTCACGCTACATAGAGTATGATTCCAATTAATATTTTCGTAATAATTAATCATTTATCAACCTCTTTAGGTAAGTTATCATATACTTGACAATCAGTACAGAAACGTCTAACTGACTTTCATCTTATTGTCACTCAAATAAATAATAGATTATTAATTTATTAAATAATACATATTTTTGATTTTTAACAGTGTAACAAGCTTTTATTCTCGTAACAAGTATTTATTTTGATACCCGTCAATAAGTAAGTTATCTAAATTTGTAGTATTGTAAAACAACTCCCTGTATGTTAAATTACGTCATTTTTGCGTCAATGGCATGAAAAGTAAGGGCCCTGCGCCACACCATTGGGTTAAAGCGAAAAAATGGTTTTAAAAAGTTTTGAAAGGTCCCAAAAAAGTTTTTTTTTGTAGTTTTTATTTTACCGTTCTGACGCCATGCATGATTTTTGTATCATTCTAGCACTAACGATCACAGAGCAAACCCGCGGACGGACAGACAGACGGACTTGGCGAAACTATAAGTTTCCTAGTTGACTAACGGAACGGAAAAAGAAGAGGGACGTTTTACATTTTGGCATAAAAATTAAGAAGAGGTGGTAAGGTACGACGGACAATGGAAATTACTCCAATCTTGGCAACCTTTGTCAATGATGTCGTTACGGCGACTGTAATGACTGTAACTGATGGTACGGTAACTGATGCTGACATTATATATTTTTATCATTGTTTTTTTTGTGTAATTTGACATTTAGAGGCAGTATACATCTCTAATAAAGTATTTATTATTTCATAGATTCGATATTTGTAATTGTTTTTTTTTTTAATTTATTGTTTGTAAAAATGGACATGTAAAAGTGCCCCTGTGGCCTATTTGCTGAATAAATGTTTGATATTTGATATTTGACATACTTTTTCCGTCAAAGCGCGCAATCATAAAGAAAGGACGCTTAGCAGAAGGAATATCGTAAATGGACGCGCCTAATGTTCTCTATCGAACGCGAATAATTACATTCCTGTCCCGCTCGCACAGTGTTATTGACCGCAAGCATCATGGGCGTGCCATCGTTATAATTACGCGCGTTAGAAAGAGATAAAAACATGGCAGGCCAATGTACGAAATTGCTCGTGGCGTCCTTTCTTCGTGAAACGGCCGAATATGCAGAAATAAGCCCCCCAGCCCAAGTCCTACCCTCGGATGGTTCTTGATTACATCAATGAAATTTAAAAGCCTTTTATGGCCTTCATTGTATCAGCTTTGCATTCATGTTAAGTCAACAGCAAAACTAGTAGAAGCAAAGCGGGCGAGGTGATCAAAATGATCTGAATATACTGACGTGATAACGTCTTATAAATTGATGAACACCGGTAGCATGCACGAAAAAGTTGTGGACAGATTTCCATGGTAACGTTACGGCCACGTTGTGGACAGATCTCTATGGTAACTCCTTCTTTCAATGATACAAAATAATGATAATTCAGTGATAATAATTAAATTCAATTCATACATAAAAGTATGCAATTTTTCATGAATGTTTTCTTATGACGTTATCACGCAAAATTCTCTTCCGTAAACCGACTTTCCAGACAACCATTTTTTTATTGTTGGAAGAATAAGACTGCGTGAAGACCATTTTGAACACCTCGCTAGTTTAGCTGTATTCTATATTCAGTACAATAATTAGTACTCTTACAATATTATGGGACCTGTAATATTTCATACACATATTGTCCCATTATAATTACACTTAACATCACATTATAGTTTTATACATTTAAAATTTTTAACAAAAATAAAATGTGTGGGATAAAATATTACATAACTTTAGAGACGGCTATAAAATACATCCACTTTAGCACGCCACGCATAAGTAAATATAAAGATTCCACATCAAGTACACACAACTGCATACCCACTTTGTGAATTGAATTCATTCATAAAGTGGGAAATACACTTTTCCAGCTCGCTTTATATTAATTAAGTGGCACACATTACTTTCCAAACAATGCACATGCAAGTGACTAGGTCCTTAGACTGGGGTGACAACACTGGCCCTCAAGTCGCAAATCGCACTAGGCAGAACTAGGGTGTGCTCCCGATACTGGTTTTCTGTACAAAATCGGGGATTCCAGGTTTTCGCCCTACGAATTCCGTATAGCACATCTCTGGCACACAATTATTTAAAAGGATGTGGGCTAGTGTCGTCGCCCACGAGCAATTTCGATTCATGGTCAGAGCTCGACCCATACAGTAGTAAACATGGCATGACCACAAATATGACCCATGTAGTAAACAATGAAAATTCCATCATTTCGCCTTGACAGCTTCGACAAGTCGGGACACGCATGTTAATAGTCGTTCCGCTAGCTCCAAATACTTCGCAATCTCTTCTCTGGAACCGAAAACAGGGCAAAATTATGGTACACATAGGTCACATAGATGTACTAAACTCTTCAATGATTGGACTGTAAAGTTTGGCCTGGCCAGCCATATAAGAGCTCATAAGAGGAAAAACCCTTGATTGCTGAGGTCGCCGTCATCGAAATCGATGTGGAGGACTATCTACCGTTGCTATTGTGTATTGTTCTTCGAGCAACGCCGGGAAGGGAGACGGCATTCGTACTATTTCCCCTCTACCGAAGCATAGGTACAACTGTACCTATAGCGGTGCATGTTGTGACTCGTCCATACACAAAAAGAGATCGAGGTGTGCAAGATTTGTCTTTGACGTGTGTCATTTGTGTCGTCATAACAGATTGGATTTTGTATGTAGTGAGTGAGAAGTGCTGTGTGCACGTTTCCCTCCGCAAAAAATGGCAGAACGATTTGTACGGTGAGTTATCGCTTGGGCTCCACCCTTCCGACGTGGCGGAAGCCGGTGTTGCTCGAAGGTATTGTTGCCTTAAAATAAAGTTAATTACTGGAGGTGGGGTTAAGTCTAAGAAATATTTGTGATAGCTGAATTGTCAAACTACAACTTTTGAAAACAAGGCGTATAATGTCGTGATCTCCATTCGCCGTATAATTCGAAACACATATTTGTCTTAAGCTTAATGCACACACACGGCGGAATCGGGCGTGAGCGTGGCCAAGCGGTCCCGAGTCCGCCCGGGTAAAATGGACCTTAATACAGACTACATAGGACCCGCCGCCGTGCATTGGTCAATCATTTACTGCATCCGGCAACGCCGCATCTCCCAACGACACCTACAGCGCCACAAAAAGTTATTGACTATAGGAGAGGTGCAAAATCTAAGAAAAAAACCCCACTAGTTTGTTTAGTAATGGAGCAAGCGTTTCTATTTAGCGATTTCGAGGTTGTTCTGGACGTTTTGGTGTTTCAATATCACTTACATATTGACCCATATGCCTATGAGTTCTACGAACGCATTTGCACTATTCACACGTTTATTTTACTTACCGATAATCAGTCACCTGTGTGTCGCTCATATTAAAATCAATGAATCCGTAACTCTTCAACATATCGCGGAATTTGTTACTCGTTACACTGGGATCGCGTTTCAATATACTGCAGACAAAATATATAAAAAGTTGTATATGAATGCCAAAGCGCATTTTCAATAGTTCAGATAGCAAGACAAAATATATATATGTCAATACATTCACTGCCAAAAAAGGGTGCATGGCACTGAAAATGTTAAGTTAATAACTTATTACACCCATTAAACAGAAATAATTTACCCCCAATGAAAAAAGAGGGGCGGTTTAAGTTTAAAGTGGTACAATGCCATCGATGGACACAGATACATAGTCTGTGTCTAAGTTGAAATTTCTACAGATTATGTATTTCTGTTGCCGCTATAACAAAAAATACTAAAAACAGAATGAAATAAATATTTCTTTCCAATCTCGAGGTTCTCATCCCATCACCGAAGTTAGGCAACGTCGGGCGGGGTCAGTACTTGAATGGGTGACCGTTTTTATAGATAATGGTACCGAACCCTTCCTGTGCGAGTCCGACTCGCACTTGGCCGGTTTTATTTTAATAAAGAGATGATGAGATGGGTTTGTGGAGAGATGGTTCTTAGTATTCTTACAGTTTTCAACGCGCTACTAGATGACACAGTTTTGATTAGTCCAGCGTTTAGAAATGTTATTCATCTTATCAACCTTTAACAAATAAATTTCGGAGGTATTATTTAATCTGACACTGTTGAGTCGAGACCACTTCGTGGCTTATATGAGTTATATGTTCTGTTATATTATGAATTGCTTGCTTATTTTCATCTTTTATTTTGCCACGAATAAACTTTTCTATTTAAGATTGTACTATCAAAATTGCGGTGGTATTAAAAGTAAAATACTAGATATTCGTTTAAACTTATTACAGTGTAATTATGATGTTATAGTGTTGACGGAGACGTGGCTAAGAGACGATACTCGGGACGCGGAATTGTTTGATAGCAATGCATATAACGTGTTTCGGCGCGACAGGGACCTGCGGGGCACGGCGAAGAAGGGCGGCGGCGGAGTTCTGATAGCGGTAAGATCTAGTATTTTAGCCTCGCGCCGATCCGAGTGGGAATCTAACTTAATCGAAGAAATTTACCCTGAGGTGTGTATCCCCGGCTATAAAATGGTAATCAATGGTATCTATATCCCCCCCTGCGCTGCGGCACTCATTAACATGACTGAAATGTTAGGACTACATCAGTATAATATGAGTAAGAATATTAACAATCGAACATTAGATTTAATATTATGTAATAAAAAATGTTTAACTTCGATTCCGGAAATCGAATTATCAAATATCGACAGACATTACCCTGCCCTTGAACTGAATATAGATCTCGTCCCAACTAATTGTATTCCAAAAAAACCCGTAGTTATATATAACTTTCGCAAGGCTAACTATAGTGAAATCTCAGAAATAATTAATAAAATCGACTGGCAGGTCGAACTTCAGGATCTACAACCCGAAGCAGCATTAGATAAATTTTATACAATCATTTACAATATTATAGATAAGTATGTGCCATTAAAAAAAATAATTAGTAAAAATACACCGAAGTGGTTTTCTCCGGCTTTAAAAAATACCCTAAATAGGAAAAAAAAACTATGGCGGCGTTGGAAAATATATAATTCTGCGGTAGACTATGCTGAGTTCTCTTTGCTTAGAAAAAGAAGTAAAATATTATTAATTGAATGTTTTAACACATACATTAAAAATACCGAACAAAGTATTAAATAGTACATTACGATACAAGTGCGAAAAATAGGAAATTCGAAACGAGTGGCGATAAATTAAAACACGACCGAAGGGAGTGTTTTAAATCGACACGAGTTGCGAATTACCTATTCGCACATGTATCGTACAACGTTTTACAGTACATATGGCCCTTTAAATGTTCGACACAGTAACATAATATGCAACTTCTCGCACTAGTGCTATAAAGTAGCCCCATATGTACTGTAAAGTAATATTAAAGCTTTTTGGTCATATATTACAACACTAAAAAAGAACCCTTCAAGTTATCCTGCCACGATGTATTACAACGAGAAGGTTTCTAACACCCCAGAAGGGGTAGTCGCAATGTTCGCAGGTTTCTTTCAGTCGGTGTTTGAGCCACGCGGTAATATTGATTATAGTGAATTAGACTGTATACCTTCGTTAGAAGAAGCAAAAAACATAACAAATATTGAACTAAGAAGTGGTCACATACTTTAAAAACTTAAAAGTTTAGATATTAATAAAGGTGCGGAGCCAGATAAAATTAGTCCTTTCTTTATAAAAAAAACACCGCTACAGCATTAGTTACTCCGCTTTACATAATTTTTAATAAATGCCTTAACTACGGAACCTTTCCTGAACGCTGGAAAATAGCATATGTGACGCCTATACATAAATCGGGTCCAAAATGCCAGGTAGCCAATTATAGACCTGTCTCAGTACAATCTATTATACCTAAAGTATTTGAAGGGTTGATTCATGACGTCATCTATCCTATAATCTAGCCTAGTATACTACCTGAACAACATGGTTTTATGAAAAATAGATCTACTATTACGAATTTATTACACTATACTGACTTTCTATTCAAGTCTATGGATGAAAGAGAACAAGTAGATGTTATCTTTACCGACTTTTGCAAGACTTTCGATAAAGTAGACCACGTATATCTTCTTAAAAAACTAGCATTTAACGGAATCCGTGGTAATCTATTGCGTTGGTTTGCCTCTTATTTGACAAATAGAACTCAAGTCGTAGTTATTAATGGATTTAGGTCTAACCTTGCCAATGTGACGTCCGGAGTAATTCAAGGCTCAATTTTAGGGCCTTTGCTATACAGTATGTTTATTAATGATATAAAAGACTGCTTTAAGAATAGTAGTTTCCTATTGTTTGCAGATGACCTAAAAATTTATAAAGTAATAAAAAATGAAAGTGATACCAAATTGGTCCAGAAAGACTTAGACACATTTTATAAATACTGCGAACTCAATAAGTTGCAATTGGCGGCTAATAAATGTATGCAAATTACTTTTACAAAAATAAGAAAAGACTCATAAACTTTAACTATAAATTAGGTCAAACACGAATAATGAAAGTACAAACAGCTAGGGATCTTGGTGTAATATTTGATGAAAACCTACATTTTAGCGGGCATATAGATAAAATAGTACGTAAAGCTTATCAGATGTTAGGTTTTGTCATCAGGTCGGCTAAGGTATTTAAAAAGGCGGATACAAACCTACTGCTTTATAAAGCGTTAGTAAGACCACATTTAGAGTATGCGTCAGTTGTATGGAATCCTCTTTATGCCAAATACTCTAATGCAATTGAAATGGTACAAAAGAAATTTCTGAGAATCATGCATAAGAGACTTACAGGAAAGAGCATGCCGTACAAACACTTGCTAAGTCACTACAAAGTATAATCATTGTCAACGCGACTAATAATGTCAGATGCTATGGTACTTTACAATATATGTAGGAGTGAGTACAACAGCAGCGAGCTGCTACAACTCATGCGGTTCCGGGTGCCGCGGAGCGGGGCGCGCTCTATGGCCCTGTTCGCCGTGCCCACGTTCCCCACCAACGCTGGGGTGCGAGCGCCACTGCGTCGCATTTGCGACACATACAATAAAAGCCTCGTCTCAGTCGAATCTTTAACACTACCAAAATTCAATTTAAAAAGCAAATCCTTGGAATAATCCCAGAAGACTGATAGTTAATAAGTCACATCATATGTTAATTAGATTACCTTTTCTTTTCCTTGCAAAAATATAAATCCAATAATTGTTATTTGTAAATATAGCCTTTACACATAAGATGCTATAATTTGTTTGTTTTTGTTTACCAACATGCAATAGTTTGTGCCAATAGAAAATAGATATTCATATCATAATTAGAATAAGTAAACTGAACTGGACTGTGTATCTCGGTGAGGACGGTCGTGGAGGAAAATGCATGTTTTACGTGTAAGTTAGTTTTTAATAGAACCTTATGTACATTTTACTCTGTTTGTTCTCCTAATAAATAAAATAAAATAATTATGTAATTAGAAATGGTACGTACCATTTCAATCGGTGACACACACTGTTCGCGTGTTCACCAACTTGCGTGATCTTTTCTATCATGTTAGCTTTGTAATCCTGTTGCTGATAATCTGGACTTTTTAAGGTAGCATTTGTAGCCTCACTGAAATAAACACACATATAAATTTACGTCATTTAAATTTAAAATTTGATTAATTGAAATTAAATCAAAATTCCAACAACTCAAAAATGACTTATGCTACTTGAAGAGCTAAGTTGTTATAATACCAGTTTATACCAATGGTATAAACTGAGAATTTTTTGATCACCTGTTTTTTTTTTGTTTCCACCAAAATCTTGTGAGTGTACGATAACTTCTAATAAAAATACCTAACTTTTTATTTCCAATAGTTATCAACTTACCACCAAAGCGAGTTGGTGGTAGCTACTAGGATTTTTTCAATAAATGTTTTATAGTAATGTAAAGGTATTGTAATTTTATTACAAGGGTTAAAGAAGTACTTACCAGAATGTTTGCAGATCTATTAACCATCTGCGGTATTTGTACGTTATTCTCCTAAGAACCTGTTTCAATTTGCAATCAGCATTGGGCGGTTGTATATATGTATAGTTCAGGTCAACATTCATTTTCGTCGTCTCAGACATGGCACCTTCATAGTAAAAAAAATTATCGTTGGTGAAACTGTCCTTTGAAAAATCAACGTCTTCTGCAAAACCCACATTTTCTGGCATAAAATTCTCAGCTACACATTCAACTTCGAGGGAATCATTATCAACATTATTGTCAGTAGCATTACTACAGATTTTGTCCTTTAATTTTATCTCAAATTCGGGACATACATTAAAATTTCTAACAATCTTTGGTTTTGGGCCTTGGGATATCTCGGAAACTTCAAGTGTTGGCGTTAAAGGTGAAAGTGATTTAGGTTGTTGGTCTTTAGGATAATTAGAAATAGTCTTAGTAATTTTACTATCCACTTTGATCTCCCTTTTTTGCAGTCCAAGACTAGAAAACAAAGTATATTTTTTGTTTTCATGACATACAGCATTAGTCTGTGTCTGTTCTTCCTCCTGTTTCTTCTTCTGAAAAAAAAACATATAAAAGTTGGAATAAGAGAAAAAATGTTAACATTGAATGGACATTGGACATTCAGCAAAGCAACTTAGCCGTCCGATGCGAAGACATTGGTCAATAATCAACTTCCGATGTATCGACATACACAATAATAAAAATACTTGTTAACCCTTTTCCAGGCCACAGCAATCTACAAGGTTTTCCCAAAAAATCCAAATATATTCCATTTAATCCAGCTTTGATGATTCATTTGAAGACAAGTAACATTTCCTGAAAGTGTAATCTAATTTGAACCTTAAACCGGAATGCTAAAGTTGAAATTCTAATGGCGCGTATGTGGTCGATAAATCGTACTATGCCTGGAAAAGGGTTACGTTGATTAAGCAAAAAGGTATTGCATCCACGAACCTGCTCAGAACGACCGGACCTTAGACTATATCTTGCTGGAGAGTTGCTGCATGACTGGCTTTTCTCTTTGTTTCTAGATTTGTTGTTGACTGACATAGGTGGGAAGCCTGAGATTATTGTCGACATATCTGTATAAAAATGAGATTTAAATCAAACTGTTATTGTATGGAATATAACATATAATAATATTAATAATACAATATTTTGACGACCGGTCTGGCCTAGTAGATAGTGACCTTGCCTATGAAGTCGATGATCCTGGTTTAAAATCCATTTATTTGTGTGATGAGCACAGATATTTGTTCCTGAGTCATGGGTGTTTTCTATGTATTTAAATATTTATATATTATATTTATCTTTGTCTGAGTACCCACAACACAAGCCTTCTTGAGCGTACTGTGGAGCTTAATCAATATGTGTAAGAATGTCCAATATTTATTTATATGTAAATACTTTGAACGCGCCAATCGTGCGCGGCGCGTCAAATGAACCTTGTCAGAATGCACAAAGGTTGATTTTCATTATTAAAATCCAGCAACAGTAGATTGTACACGTACTCGTAAAACGATTACAAGAAGCATTTAAGGTTACAAGCCGAGGGATTTATTAATATTTATTCTAAATGAATCCATGAATCCTATTCTAAGTCCCAGAAGTTTCGTTTTATTACTGAATTTGTCTTATTTAATTAAGGTTAAAATAACATCTTGGAATAAGGGCTTTTGGGACTCAGGAGGCTGTTCAAGTAGTTGGGGTTACTGGTCATCCAGATGTCTGTGTTTAAAGTCTCGGTTTGTTAAATTTTTCTTTGTAAAATTATCTAATAATGGTTACCTGTTACTGCTTCGCTGAAATTAGGCGAGTGGTTTGGCTCGTCGTAATTGAATGTTTCCATATCACAGGACTCGTCTAAATTGGGCTCCCGAATGTCGTTTAGCAAATGAGATAATGTTTGACATGCTATGTGCACATCTTCACAATCGTTCAACACAGACTGGAAAAAAATACCAATATAAATTAAGAGCGAAAAATAGCTTTGCGATCCTAGCGAAATAAAGGTATTTTTTCTATGAAAGTCTATTTCAGGAGAAAACGTTTTCAACTAACTAAATCTTAACAAAACACTTTGATTTAGATGTCGATCGCTGCCATGCCATCTATGTAGTATAAAAAAATCTTATAATTGTAAATTGAGCTAATTGTGACGTTATCTATGAAACCTGGATCGTTTGTCAAGGGCGCTTACGCCACACTGCGTAGCGCAGCGTTGTATTTGTATAGGAGCATCGTTGATAATGGCGTAAGCGCCATCGATAATAAAGTCCTTTTCAATAAATAACGTCACAATTACACGAACGAACAAACAAATCAGTCAAAGACCGATTTTTTTATCACTTTTAAGGCAATTTACTGAAACAGTATTCGACTTATAATGAAACGAATAACTAATTAACTTATAATTAATTCGACGTTTAATTAATTATTGATAAAGGACCTTCATATTTATACTGTTTTTATTAGTATTGAATGTTAAACAAATTTTGGTGGTAACTACTGGGAAAAAAAATCCCACCTTTTACCAGTGGTAACTACTCCGGTCCGATCTACGATGCCACAGACAGACAGACACTGGCGTCAAGCATATAACACCTCTATATTGCGTCGGGAGTTAAAAAATACGGACTACACAAACTACTTCAAAGACAAATTTATGTTATTAAAAATATTTGGTTAGAATCTCAAAAGCCAATCAGTGCTTTTCAAATTTATGTAAGATGCATTGGGATAACTTCGATTGCGGGATAATTTTGAAATTGCTAATTTTTACTAAACTAGAAGCTCTTTCTATTGTTGCAACAGTAAGAAAAATGCTTGATAAGCGTTGCCGTTGCAGTAGTGTAAGTGTTGCCAAAGTATGAAGTGGTTTAATAGGGAGACTTACTGCAATGTTCTGCCGCCAGAGAGCAGCACTATCACATATTCTAAACCATAGAGTAACTTAAACATCCTATGCCTTAAACAGATTTTTCAGAAGTTTTCACTATGACATTGATGCATCAAGGCGGTTTGTTTACAGAGGCCTACCGCGAAACGCAAAAATCGAAATTTCGTTATCCGCCTCTTTATAATGCAAGAGTGATAGAGAGGCAGATAACGAAACTTCGATTTTCGTGTTTCGCGTTAGGTCCTCAGTATGTGCTAGAGACGCCCCCTACGCAGAGTTTTGCGTAATATCCCCAATTAAATCTACTTCAGTAGATATTAACATTATTAACCAGATTTCGAAGTTACTCCAATGTACCTCTGTATTAATAGTTAAACGATACAATTCCTTTACACTTGAGAAAAGTTTCACGTACCTGCAGTTTGTTGACTAAATTTACGCCAAAGGTGTACATTTCCATGAAATCCGTAGGGCTTAATTTTGTCACTATGTTCCCTGAAGCATACAGACATAAACATTACTTATTTTATTTATAAAACGTGCGGCTTCAATTAACATAATTAGAACAAATTAAATATATGCATTTTTCCTGACTTACCTCTATCATCGTTGTTTTTCAAAAGGAACATAGCCAATTTCTCTGCGGCATAGACGATTTTTCGTTCTTTTGCAAATTTCCGTCTAACGCATACCGTAGCCTCGTAAAAAGTCCACGGCGGAGGCAAAGTCGCATCATTAAAAGACGGGTCCAATAGAAGCACTTGAGAAAGAACTTCTTCCATTACTTGCACGAACCGTGACATCCACTCATCGCTCCTCAAGATAAGTCGATCTGCCATAGAATCACTTGTGACCTCATAAACTACAATGCTTTGGTCCGTGTTCAATTCATTTTGGATTGATTGCTTTTCGGAATCAATGGAATTAGAAATCACACCCGAGGTAAACGATTCATCGACCTTCTCCTCAGCACTTACGTCGCTAAACTTGCAGTTATCCAAGGAGTCATTATTTTCTTGGGTTAAGTGGCTGGTGGAAGAAGATGTATTGATGTTGCTATTTAGAGAGCCCTGTTCGTGTTCGACCACCGTTGCTTGCTGGGTGTTCTTTCTCTTGCGCCATTTGAATGGCTTTTTCTCCTCTGTGTTAGCGCTAGTATTTGAATTTTGTAGCCTCTTAAGTCTGATTTTTCGTGGCGCTGCTGTGGTTGCTTTATCATTATTAGGAGCCGCATCCGTATCTTCTATAGCACTGGCTTTAATTTCCTTGTGCCCTATTTCTGACAATGTGAAATTTAAATTTGTCTGCTTATCACTTAACTCTTCATTGGTATTAACCGCTTCGCTGGTTTTATTTTTATTTGGGTTTATCTCAAACGTCGGTGTTGTAAAAACTAAATCTGTCTGTACACACGCGTTTGCAGTTCGCTTTCCTGGCGGTGATGGTAGATTAGTTTGGATTTCTATCTCTTTTTGCCCAGTTTTTTCAGTGTCGGGTCTTGGAGATTCTACAGTGGTTGAGTTCGTAGTTGAATTACATATACTAGAGCTCTCTAAGCTCTCTTCTACTTGGATTCGGGGTTCTACTACTCGTGTTGAACTCTCAGGTTTGTCCTTGGCATTTGGTACTGTTATTTTAATTTTTTCGCAGATAGTCTGCATTTTGGGGACAGGTGCTGATTTCGGGGTTGAATTTCGAGTTAAATACTGCTTCAGTTCAGAAACTGTAATTGTACCATCATTGATACCTTCTTGATTTATCATATCTTTTTCGTCGACAAGACGGACCTAAAATCAAAATCATTACATAGGTTATGTTCGTAGATAATGAATATTGAATATATCAAAGCCTCAATTACCTAATAATTGTCTGATGTCTTGATTCAACATTTTTACTTATGTATTTGTAAGAAAGGGATACAACTAAATAAACTAATCAGGTCTTGTAAAGTTTATTCAATAAGGGGGTTGGTTAATATATCACGGTTATATTTGTGTACTTACCACGTGTATATTCGGGGCAATCAATTCCAAACAAGCTTTAACATTGGGTGCGTCCTTTACATTGTCAGGAAATTTCCCTGCAAATGTGCAAATCATACATTTTCAAGATTTTTACATGAAGCACAGGTTATAAAATTGGCAAGTGTATTATTCTTCTATCTTATCCCTTAGTCTGGAAAACGCCATTTTGCTCATGGCTCATGGACATATGGCGTACTCCCGCTCCTGCCAGGAAAAAACATTACGACATCTGCAAGCCTCCCGCTGCGGGACAATATTTAGGCGCTCTGTGTTAATGGATATTGATTGCCGAAAATTGGTTCTGAACTGCTCTAACATATAACAATGCGAGATAATTAGAAAAGGACAGGTGTAGCCTGGACAAGGACAGGCTACAAGTGATCAGTATCGTCAACAAAGTTTTAGGTGTGGCAAAATGTGCAAATTGGAGGCCGCCAGATGTGGAAATTTTTTTGTAAGAGTCAGAATGGCGGGTGTACCTAAATAAAATTAAATGAAAACCATACCATATTTTTGTACCTAACCATACCACTTTTGCAGGCGTTATAATTTTTCAAGTTATCGATCTCATTTTTAAGAAAAACGCAAAGGTACAATTATTTTTATTAAGCCAGGATTTAGTACCTTTAATGTTTGATCTGTTAATTTCAAATAACTCAGAAAATCATGTCTTAAAAAAGGCTAGGCGCCAGTTCAAAGAAATCTTCCTAAGTAAAATCATTTTTAAGACATGATTTTCCGAGTTATTTGAACTTAACAGATTAAACATTAAAGGTACTAATTTCTGGCGTAATAAAAATAATTGTACCTTAGCGTTTTTTCCTAAAAATGAGATCGATAACTTGAAAAATGATGACACCTGCGAAATTGTAATAGCAAGCAAAATAAAAAATGAGTAAAACTTGGAAACCACAAATAAAATGGCTTATATTATAATTGAATATGAAGGAACAAAAAAGGTACAAAAATTTGGCTTTTATAGAATTTATTATCAATAACCACGGGAACATAGCGTAATAAAGTACACCCGCTATTCTGACTGTCAGGATGGCAGGTGTACTGTTTTTTGATGATAACTTTATGTACCGTGAGGTACAATTTTTTTTAACGGAGGTAAAATAGTACAAATTAGGTACAAAAATATGGTATGCTTTTCATTTATTTTTATTTAGGTACACCCGCCATTCTGACTCTCACATTTTTTCCCCCTCCGCGGGATTTCACAGCACGAAGGTATATAAATATCTTGTTTACTAAAAAGTTATGAAAACTTACCTAATGGTTAAAGTTTGAGTAATCATGCACAAAAAATACCAAAAAAATTGTGAATTGGGTAAAAACTTGTGCGAAGGCGACAGCGTGCAATCACAGACATATTTACTAATCAGGCGAATGGCCAACGTCCTCGCGCGACTCGCGTAGTCCGTCAAGCGGCCGTTGCTGGAGAAGGCCGCGCTGCAGAGCGTCCGCCGAGCGCACCACGTCACGCGGCGTCAACAGCCGGAGACGAAGGTCTACAGGCTCAGACATATTACTTACTCATCTGGCGAATGGCGAACGTCCTCGCGCGGCTCGCGTAGTCCGCCAAGCGACCGTTGCTAGAGAATGCAGCGCAACGCAGCGTACGCACCACGTCGCGCGGCGTCAACAGCCGGAGACGATTGTCTGCAGTCACATGGTATCCATTTAAAAATGTGTGGCTTTTTCTTTTGTATTATTCGCCAGATAGGTCGGCATTTTGGCATTCTCAAGCGCCACGATCGTATGATACCGACCGACCGAACTGCCTATATATCCGTATACGACGGGAGAAGTTGATAACTCAAGATATACAATTGAAGACACTTGATCTTACATTAGAATTGCATAGAGGTTCAAATTTCTTTATATTTTTCAGAGGCAGAATACGAAATTTAAATTTTGATGCGCGTGGTAATTTATCTGCATGTGCACCAGTTTTGTTCCGCGTGTCAATCAAAACGGACAAAAATAAATAAAAACCAGTTTTGGAAATTAATATCACTTCACTATGCTAAGAGCTAGTTCAGACTAATCGTTTCATACGAGCGTACGCATACGCCCGTGTAATCTCGTTTAGACCAAATTTTGGGAAAAGTAACGCGCGTGTAAGCTCTTACCGCCGAAGCGACAGTATACGCGCAGAAAAATGCGCTAGTCTGACACCGCCCTATTATCTGGCTATGGCATAAATACCTATATGGTTAAATATTAGTGACTAGACGGTTATTAACGCCTTACTCAGCATCTGGTCGGAAAAAGCATACTAATGGAAATCGTGGAGATCAACGGGAGAAGCCTTTGTCCAGCAGTGGGACACTTTAATAGGCTAAGTAATTTTTTTTTTTTTAATAATCATTTCTGGTACGAGCTTTCATCTCTGACTGTACTTTTCTTTCCACAGGCAACTAATACTCATCGAAACAATTCTAACAACCCCAAACACAAGTAGTTTGCGATGATTTATCACAAAATTCCATGTAATCATAACATTGCATTGTCATCCGATTTACATATGTATGCAAAATTTCAACTCAATCAGAAATCGGGAAGTGGGTTAAATTTTGCATCCAAGATTTGACCCACACTAACATACTAACAGAAGTTAAATAAAAAGCTTGTAAAAAGAAGATGGCCATGCCATCAACATGCAAACCATTGATCCTAAAAACTTTGTACTCTAATAATTATAAGTAGCTTACTAACCTGATATCACAAGACTGGTCAAAAATCTCATGTTGTTCAGCAGCACTCTTGTGGTGGGTATAATATAACAGCAGTCGCGACTTGTGCAAATGTCAGCCAACTCCCAAAAGCTCTCGATGTCCATGTTCAACTCTCTTCCTTCACCATCAGTATGTGCCTTATAAAATGAATTGTTATTATAATACTTGTACAGTCAGATGTAGGGACTGGTCCGGTATCCCCATCGAGCGCTTAAAATACGGGTAACGACTGCGTTCAATCGACTGTCTAATACCCGTTGCTGAGCGCTTAAAAATCCCTTGAAGGGGTATCACTTACAACGCTTATGCCATTTCCATCCTTCTATTCGTGAAAATAGGATCAATATTGCAATGTACGCGAAGTACTGAGTATTTAGCGCGATGTCAGCACAGGTGTAATAAATCTTTGATGATTTAAGAGCCGCCTGTGACCGGGCGGAAATACCTTTTTAACGGACTTCTAGATTTCAAGTTCTCATTTCAGTTGTATTTTTTTTTGCTTGTATCTCCGTCATTTCTGAACCGATTTTGAAAATTCTTTTTGTGATTGTAAGTACATGGTAGGAATTTCATGATCTGCCTGATTTTATGATCGGCCGCCCACATACATACTGGCAGTATAATTGTCGGCAGCGATGGGCAGTAATCGATTCGAGACAGGGGGTATTTTTTGTACGTAAAAAAAAGATCGCTTGCGTGCCAGGTGGCAGCCAAACACTTTGTCATAAAAGTCGTCAAGAATAACGTTTTATAGGTTTTTGGGAGTAAGGATTTTGAAAACGACATCCATGACGAGTTTTATGACACAGTGCATGGCTACCATATTGGATTTAAAAATGGTCAACATTTTCAAAATCCTCACTCCCAAAAACCTATAAAACATCTTGGTTTCCAAAATGGTCATCATTTCCGAATTGTATTACTTAATAAAAAAAATCAAAATCGATTGGGTAATCACTCAGGAAGTAACAAATAAATATATTTAGATCTATCTCGACGTGCGCGGGGAAAAACTTACGACTTTTATATACCTACACCTTCAAAGGCTTATGCAAAGGTGGTGAAAAAGGGGTTAAAAGTTAGTTAGTACCGGGAACAAAAGTTTTTGTGAACGAGGGACTTGAAACTTTGTAGGAAGACACTGACTATTACAAATTTACAACACAAGATTCAGCGAATTTAAAAAAATCCCCCTAAGGGGAAATTTTCCCTAAACCCTATTTTTCCATTTGTCCCTAAGGGGGTTGAAAGTTAGTAATGTATAATAAACGCAAACAAAGTCTTGGGCAACAGCTAGTTGTCATATAAGCTTAGCTTGTTTTCATACTTTTGGCCTGGGGTTCTATTTAGATTTTGAATTAGCAAAAGCAAGCTCCGGCTGGACAAAGTTAGGCCTTGAGTCTTGGGGTCAACATATAGGAATAGGACTCTATGTTTAGCCTAAAATAATGTTCTTAAAAATAATATTTTAGAAAAGCAGTTTTTACCAACTGCACTTAATATCAGAAAATTGTACCTTCAACCATTCATCATCATCATCTGGATTTAGTTCATCTTCTGTGACAATAACTGATGCATCTTCCTTTTTGATTTCAGGTTGAACTGCAACTGTAATTACGAAGACCATATTCATTTTCATTATTAACCAACCAAATAATGCCATTACACAATTACATACAAAAGCTCTGACAGAGTTAAACAAAAGATGAGTACCTAATAGTAAGATATCTACTATACTTCTAGTAATAAAAAAAGCTTTCCCAGAAAAGTGATAAAATAAAAACATTTGAGATGAAAGTTTAACAACCCTGTAAACAAAAATTGGAATTTTTTGGAAGTTATCTTACCATTAGCATCATGAGCTTTAAGGTCCTGCCTTTTTCTACTACTCAGTTTACTTCTTAGATCAGCATGCATATGTAAATTCTTATTTGCAGGTCTTTGATGCCTTTGATGCCAGGGCTTATGATTTTGATGCGGCTGTTGGTGGCTATAACTTTCGTGGTTACTAGTACCTTCACCTCGCAAGTTCATACCAATAGGGCATTCAGTATTTAACTGGTTTAAAACTTGAAATCTATTACTCAAAGTCAGCGATGAGTTTTGAAACTGTACGTTTTCTATGGCACCATAAGTAAATAACGGATTCAAAGGTGAGGGACCAAGTATGACTTGGGGTGTTGTTGGTCCTACCCACACAGGTGCGGCATTCATAGTATTCACATTGTTGGGGTCTATCAGGCTATATGAGGCACAAACTGAATTGCCAAAAGGAGCTAGCGCAAATGGTTTAGCTGGAAACTGATTATTTATAATCTGTTTGTTGTAAATGTTTGGGGCAGGGCTGCCCTGTTTTGACTGTTTACGAATTTTTGGCTCCATTGGTGGCTCAGTTGGTTCATGACATTCAAATGGAACCTTATTTTTATCCACGATGGCTGTATGGTGAGCACTTTTCTGTAATTAAAAAAAAAAAAACAATATATAAAAAAAACTATGTTTCAATGCATTCACTGCCAAGAACCTGCTAGGGGGGTACATTTTGTATTGGAAATAGGGCGCTTGGCACCAGGGGTTGTAATGGGTATTTACAGTTTCCTTTTAAAATGGCTGTTAATTGCATAAAGAAAATACCGGTATACGACCCCTGCTTGGCACTAAAAGTGACAATGACTGAATATTATAAGAGTTTAAGACAAATATACAGACTGTATATTTGTATTAAACACTTATAATATTCAGTAAAATATCTTTATAATACAGTGTAAACAACGGCATATAACGTCACTCGATATAACGATTCACTCCCTATAATGTTGACATTTCTTGGCTATAATCGTTGTTTACTTTAGTATTCATTTCTCTATATAACGATAACTGTCTATAGTGTCAAAAAACGTCCGGTCCCTTGAACGTCACTATATAGAGTTTACACTGTAGTGTAGTCCTTTGCAATTTCTCTTAATCATTGGAGCCCTAGCTTAGAGGCCCTAGGTGTTTACAGAGCACACTTTGATAATAATACTTTGAAATATTTGACTGAATGTTTTTTGACCAGAAATATATAATTATAATAGTCTAAGATCTTAAATGAATAAAGAGAACAATAATATTTTTTTTTTTTTTTTTTTTTTCGTGAATTATTCCAAAAATAAGTAATTAATTGTTAGCAAAACCCTTGTAAAGTGATTGAACAGTGAATTCCTCAAAAAAGTGCGAAATAACACATCAGTGTATCAAGTGTGTGTGTGTGTGTGTTAGTATCAACTAACGGACAAAATTTCATAGTCAAATCTAACCTCAAATAATTTAAAATTTGTGTCAAAAAACTCTTGTAATTCATAATGTTCGGCCAAATACTGATTGAAAACGGATAATATGTGTAACGTTTATACGAATTCAAATAGATGATGACAAAAGAAAACAGTGAAACCATTGAAACAACAAAAAACATGCAACAAAATAAACCACTTGTTCAACAAGTCTTCCATAAAGGACTATTCCATGCGAACCCCAGAGAAAGATGTAATACAGTAGGCGCCAGCGCAAACCACCCAAACAATGACACATCAGACTTAAAACCAAGTTCGGAAGGGTCAAACAGAATTCCTCCAAAAATAAACGAAACACCTCCGACACCCTGATGAAAAGAGATGCGAGCCGAGCCAATCCGAGCTCTCCGTAGTTGAACCAGTAGACTTCACTACAGTTCCCTGGCAAAGAGCCCCAGGTCAAAAAAGAATCCGCTCTCCTGAGCAAAATATGCCTACCCACAAGATACAAAAAACAAAAAGTAATATCCAGACTCAAATTAACCACACAGTGGCAAATCAAATACCCACTGAGAACCGTTTCCAGTTACTAGACCTTGATAAGTCTCAAGATGGAGAAAAAGACAAGGAAATAGTTGATAAAACATTAAACATCACCAAGCCACCTTCAACTTATTTATACGGAATAGACAATGTGGAGGAGCTTACAAAGTGCCTGCTTGAAGTAATGAAAAAAGAGGACTATACATATAAAATAGTGTCAAGGGATGAGATGATAATTTCTACTAAAACTGTGCCAATTTACAAAAAACTAATAGATCACATCCGTGCCAAAGGACTCATTGGTCATACCTTTAAGCCCAAAGGGGAGAGGTGGACAAAAATTGTCACCACAAACAATAATATGAATAGGTTTTTTATAATGTGATTTATTGTTTTTTTATTTTTTTATTTTATAATCATATCCTAGAAAACCAACCTAAAGAAAGATGAATAAAGGGATAATAATATAATTTATTGCAAACCATGGCACAATATTTTGACGACCAGTCTGGCCTAGTGGGTTGGGTAGTGACCGTGCCTATGCAGCCGATGGTCCTGGGTTCGAATCCCAGTAAGGGCATTTATTTGTGTGATGAGCACAGATATTTGTTCCTGGGTCATGGATGTTTTCTATGTATTTAAGTATTTGTATATTATATATATCGTTGTCTGAGTACCCACAACACAAGCTACTTGGCGTGGGGCTTAGTCAATTTAATTTGTGTAAGAATGTCCCTATAATATTTATTTATTTAATATAGATGTTACAACGATCACCATACACCACACCCGAGGAGCCATTTTGCGGACACGTTTGTTAGTAATGTTTGCAAATAAATCAATAAATTTTCGAGTTATTAGTATAAGGTATTATTATTACCTAAAAGTTATATACCAAGTAATTTAATTTGCTAAAAATGAACAAAAATTTACGTGACAGCTCCTCCATATAAAAATTAACTGTCAAAGGTACAATCAATCGAGAAGGGAGAGACATAACAAATAAAAATAATGCGTCAATAGGCGGGTAAACACAGAGCGAGCGAGCGAGCACGTACGTGCGAGGCAATTTCCTCACGCTCAAACCGGCCGACGCACGCCTACACTGGCCGGTTTGTGCGTAAGGAAATTGCCTCGCGCGTATGCCTGCTCGATACGCGCGTACGCACAACATAAGATAGTTGGTGAGTAACCATTTTTTCAAGTATTTTGCCTAGAGTACATAATTTGGAAATTGGTCTGTATTGGGTTATTGACTCTTTTTGAGCATTCTTAGGTATAGGTGTGATTAGAGCCTTTTTCCAATCACTAGGGAAGACACCCGTCCTAATAGATAGGTTAAATATACTGGATATGGGTTTTAGCAGCTCGTCGGCACATCGCGAAATCAACACCGGGTGAATCCCATCGGGGCCAGCTCCCTTGTTAATATTGACATTCCGTAGTTCTTTAAGTATCATATCATCGGTGAATGTGATGGTGTTTATGTCGATTTTAAAATCTGAGAACGAATCACTGGATTTATAATTATTACAATTAGGGGTAGGTGTCACAAAAACTGATTGAAAATGTTTATTAAAAGTATCACATATTTCAAATCCATCAGTGAAAGTTTGATCCTTATAAGTCATGTTTTGGGGATATCCACCAGTGTTCTTTTTTGATTTGACAAATGACCACAAATATTTTGGATGTTCGGCTATTCTTAATTCTGCTTTCGTGTTAAAAGATAAATAACAGTCATGTTCCATTTTTTTAAAGTCTAGACCTAAGTTTTGAAAAAATATGATAGTCTTTAAGGTTACCGTTCATGATACTTACGTTTTTCGTTACTCAGCTTTATGAGAGGACGATTATACCACGGTGGATACTTATGGACATCTGTGAGGTTTCGCGTAGGCACGTACTTATCAATTAAGTCATTAAGGGTTTCGTAAAAAAATAATACTCTAGTCTCCACGTCATGCATGGAAGAAAAAGTAGTATCCCAGTCTACAGACTTAAGACCTACTCGAATACTATCGAAATCGGCATTAAAAAACATTT
Source organism: Cydia pomonella (assembly GCF_033807575.1). Lineage (NCBI taxonomy): Eukaryota > Metazoa > Arthropoda > Insecta > Lepidoptera > Tortricidae > Cydia > Cydia pomonella. Next base: position 9,462,976 of record NC_084705.1, on the reverse strand, counting down.
TTTTAGAAGTCGTATTGATTTTTAAAGGTGCAGGTAAACAAAGAGGCAGATCGATGCAAAGTGCCTTGTGAAGATCATCTTGTGGCACGAGTGGGTGCGTACAATCCATAACATGACAGTTCTCGCTACAAAATACGAGGTCTAATATTCGATCATTAGCATTAAATTCAGAATTGAACTGTGATAATAAAGATAAACTCATAAAATCGCTAGTTAACGAGACTAAGACATCATTACATGCTTAATCAAATATAGACTAAATTACAAATATTTATGTAGGCATATGCTTTTATAAGTCTTAACACATGCGCACCATATCTACGGACTCAAATTACATGCACCCCGTGCAAACACTTATAAAATCATAATATTTAACATTAGATGAAATCAATTGTTAAAAGACATTAGAGATATCTGATTTTGAACAAAAATATAATATACATAACAAAGGTAAACCTATCAAATATTAGTCATAAAAGTGTCTTTAATCTCATTATTTTCGGGAATCTCATTATTTTGAAATTCGCAATCAATAATTTATCTATTTATATAAATAATCTTTTATAAGTACATAACGGGTGATTACAGATCACTCAAGGCAGAGGCAGGCCAAAAACGAGATGGCGAGACGACCTGGACTCATTTTTTGGCGACTGGCGTGAGCATGCACAAAGCCATGACGCCCGTGACGAGTGGCGGAAGACAAGGGAGGCCTTTGCCCAGCAGTGGGACACAATGTAGGCTAATAAAATAAAGTTCTGTTCCGCAGAAATTGAAATATCGAGATTTTACGTACGATAACATGATAATTGATGAACTTACCTATGAAAAGTTATCCCATCTCTTGTTTCGTCCGATCTGTATAATTCTTACAACACTTGATCACGCATGTTGGCATATTTTATATTTTTTTTCCACCAATGTACTCAAATAACATGTCGATCCGACTGACGGCAAATTGGTGGATGAGGGCATAGAGATAACTGTCAATGTCTGTGTGTCACGCGTAAATACTAGGAAATTGGTGGATGATGGAATCCTAGTTGTGTTTTACCGATACTACGTCCGCAGAATTATTAGAACAAGGTGAAAACTTATTATTGTGTTTAAATAGGAGGGAGATATCGTCGCTAAGTACTACGCATTTATGGTTAGTAATTTTATATGTATTAGAAATGTATTTTAGCTTCTTATAATCGTGTTAAATGCAAAAAAAGTTTCTAAACAACTTACGTCGGGGTCTCGCCATTGCGCTTCACCTGTCAAGGTGTTGAAGTCATACAATAATCCCGGGCGCTTTTGTGAGCGACAGACAATCCATCCATTCTCAAACGTTTTTGGTTTTGATTGGTTTGGTTCGGATTCCGCCGCCATAGCCTTAGTTACTATATCACACTGTCAACATGCTGTCAACAAAAGCCACTAAAACAAAACGAATGTTAACGCTAGTTTTATTAACATTATTTTCACATTTTAGATAGATATTTGTTCAACCTAAAGATGTTTCTGTATGTATTTAATAAGATTTTTAACGCTACCTATAATTATTACTTGCACAAAACAGAAAACAAGTTAAATAAGTATAGAAAACGGCAAAACATGTTAGTTTTGTCAAAGAGCATATAATCACTACGTTTGAGTTTTGTCTGACACTCTGACAGTATAGCAGAACCAAACAGAAATAGTGCCATAGACACTATTACAACCAAAGATTACAACTAGTTTCGACAGACGGGCGAACCGGACTGCAGCTTTAGTCCGGTCCGACTGGTCCGAGGCCTATTAGTAAGTTGGCAGCGATTTTGACAGCCCAGACGGTGCACGGGTTATTTAAAAACGTCAAACTTTACTTAACACTTGGCTTACTGTGGTAGGCGATGTCACAGACATCTCAAACGCTTCGCTTCTGGGCGGCTACCGGGAAAATCGAAGTTCGTCAATTGCGGGCATTTTTCTCTGTCACTATAATTACGTGTTAGTGAGAGTAAAAGAGAAAGATCCCCGCAAATTGCGAAATTCGATTTTCGCGGTAGGCCCCCAGGGCTATAACCGCGGTAATCGATTTTTGTCTATCAGGAAGGCGGCTGAAAGCTAATTGTAGATGGCGCCACTAGAGTTTGAGACAACTCGACCAACTCGTATGAAATTTATGACTTAAATTTTTTTTTGTATTTTATAAACCAATGTTTAATAAAACTTCATAATTAATCTCTCTGTATACGAATAAACTTTGTATCTGAGGCCGAGAAACTGCTATAAAGTTTGAAAGCCATTCAAATAAAAAGTTTTTATTTTGACAGGAGCATGTAGGATATTTTCATGTACGTAATAATCGTTTGTTTAACGCAATAAAATGGATCCTCATGGAAAATATGGACGTCTGAGTTAAAAGCACTTATACGGGAAGGGAACGCAAAGCATCCGTAAAAAGGAAAAAAAAAACCTCATGGAAAGGTTAAGTATATTAGGCTATGTACTGTTTTTACTCAAAAATATTATGCTTAAAATATCAAGGAAAATGTACAATATCAAGTTAATATTTTACGACCAAAATAATAATTTTCAATTGAATCCAGCATTAAATAAATGTCGATTATGAGGCACCAACAGAATTCGCCTGTGATGTAAATTCTTACAGAGATATCAATGCAGATTCAAAGCTCCCACCTCTGATCATGTCTAATATTAAAAATTATTTAGACCGGTACATAAATATCTCATTAAATTAATACAAAACTTATTTGATCGTGGTAACTCACATTTCCATTAACTACTAGATAATTAAATTTATTTATTCAAAGAAAAAAGGCTAATGACATGTCACAAACTCTAGTGGCGCCATCTAGTAGCAAAGTTTGGCAGCCGCCTTCCCCATTACATCTTAATGTGAGTAAAAGAGAAAGATCCGTTCCGATACAGAGAGCGTTACCGCGAACCTCGTTGCCTCTCTGTCGCACTTGTAAATTCGTACGTAAGCGTGACAGGGAGACACGTCGTAGGTTCCGAAAAACTAAATTTCGTTACCTGCCTCTCTATCACTCGAATAAGGGCGATAGAGCCAGCCGATAACGAAATTGCTATTTTCATGGTAAGCCCTCTGATAACGATTTTCTCCTTAGATTCACGTCCAATATTAAAATTCTGTTAATTACAACCTATTTATAGTGTTCTTTTTCCTTGCGTTGGTAATATGAAAATTTTCATTCCACTTGATTAGCAAAGTGTGTTTTACCCTTGTGCCTTGAAACCCTCGCAACGCTCATGATTCCACTACTCGAATCACTATGCTGTTGGTTCCATTTTGGAATCTTTCACTTGCTTGGGAGTCAATATTTGCATGAAAGGTAAAACAACAACTTTGCCCACTTGTAAAACAAATAATCTTTGATACAAGCTTTTATCTCCACTTTACTTATTCAGATAGGTAATTAAGTCATATAGAGTGAGTGGCAGTGTGGTTAAATAAAACACTTATAACATAAATATGTTATAATTATATGAAAACAAACTCAAGGCAACAAGGCAGAAACTTTATTAAATTTGTACATTTGAGGTAATTAATTATTAAATAGTAAACACAACACAGTAAAATATTAAATCACTAAATCCCTAGAAAAATCTTTTTTATAAATAGACCTGTCAAAAAGTATAAAACAATAAAGCCTCACAATAATAAATTAAATGCAATTTTTTTAAGGAAGGCAATCTACTAATAATTCCAATAATGATATCCTGCAAGGGCGGATCCAGCTTTATAGTCAGGAGGGGTAGGGGGGGGGGGAGGGTCACCTGAGTAAAAAGTCAGCCACTGATTTCCTAGACCCAGCCAGGGCTCAGGGGGGGGCATGTCCCCCATGACCACCCCTGGATCCGCCCCTGATATCCTGCTATAGGTAAAGACACATTCTATTAATTTATGTAGATTAAGAAGTTTGACTGTATTATTCATTTGAACTAGAAAAATATTTGAGCTATTGGAAATGCATATTGATACTTATCTATGTATAATCAAATTTATTGTCATAAACTGAATGCACTTAAACTAATAATTATACTTACATCTAATAAATCATTTCTTTGTAATTTTAAAGAGTAAAATATCTGGGCTTCTGTAATTTTTATGTTGTTCTTCTTCAGGGATCTGTTCCACATTAAAGATGTCATTAAGTTTTTCAAAAAACTTTTTCCACAACCTCTTTTGTATTTCAGAATCTCTGAGTTCTTGAGTCAAATACATTGTGGGTTTCTTCATTAAGGTGTTGGTGAAGCATTGTAATGTCTGTATCAGAGGTTCTATTGCCTACAACAAAAGACAAACTTTTTATGACAGACACATGATTTTAATTTGTCGTACAGTAGTTACAAGTCTTTTTTGGTTAGGTTTAATTAAAAATAATATTTAGGAAATATGTTTTTCCCATATTTTTCCTTCTATAAGTTTCATGCCAAGTAAATGAATGTGCTAAACTTCTAAAAAATACATACATTTATGTGACAGCTACTCGATATAAAATTAACTGTCATAGGGACCATTATTCCCTGCCAGAGATATAACAAATTAAACTCATGTGTCATTATGATTAAATATCAGGTTACAAATACCTTACTCTGACAGCTCGAAAATTAATTAATTAATTTGCAAACACTACTAACTGATGTCCTCACAAAATGCCTCCTCGAGTGTGGTGTGTGGCTAAATGGCTATAAATGTTACCTGATGCAAGCAAATTATGTATATAGATGAGACAAACAGCTGTTTGTGTCACCATTCACTTTGTAACTAACACACTCACCCACATGCCCGAATGTACATACTAAAGCAATAAGATTAATTCTAACCATGTTTACCTCTTCATAATAAACACAGTCTGCTAGCACAATCATATCAAATTCTTCTTTAAGTATTTGGGATGTACTGTCCCCCCACACCAAAGACTCTGCTATAGCATAACCTCCCATACTAGAAATTTTCGATTTGTTTTCATTTATGTTCAATCGCAACAACGGCAGTGCTTCAGGTAAATCTGTAAGTGTGACTTGAGCGCTGAAAACGAAGAAATTAATTGAATTAACCAAGTAAAAGTCTAATTGGCTTCTGGCTAATTGAATTCGATTTGGTAATTACCCTAGAGTTGCAGCTGTAAGACCAACAACCCCTAAACCTGACCCAAGTTCTAATACTCTAATGCCACTTAAGAACTCAGGTTTATTCTGGCACATTGTTTCGAGATACTTTGCTAACACTAATGATGCATCCCATACAACACAATTCACATCTCCTTCAATTTTTTGATAAATTTTTAGCGTTTTTAAGCACACCTCAATATCAATTTCACGGGGAAAAAGGTCATTTGATTGAAAACTTGATCTTCTGTGAGACATTTCTAGAGAAATATGCCCAATACGACTTCAGAATTTTGTAAATAATTTGAAAACTATATTTATTATCAAAACAAACAATGACGCAAAGCGCACAAAATCAAACTCTCCAATAAAATTTGATTAGATGTAAAGATGACATGACACTGATGACTTTTGACATTACGACTACGACAGCTACGACGACTATTTGAGTCAATAATACTTAAAACCTAAATCTAAAAATAAATAATACTAAACTTAAAATAAAATACTAAAAAATATCCCCCTGCGGCATGGTGCCGTAGATACTGGCAGCATTTCCTCGCTGTATTGCAAGACTAATTCTTTGAGCGAGGAAGCTGCCAGCTCTGCGGTCGCCGGTGACCTCTGCTAACCTTTTTTCAATAATTAATTAAAAAGCAAAGCTGTTCCAGATAAGAGGACTTACCTGTTGCACCAACATAATAATAAGAAGCATGTGCTATTGAATTATTGAATAGAGTAACACATAATTTGTATGGCAAGACTTAAATCATATGACAGTCTGTCTGCCCATTGTACTTGTAGAGATTTTTCAGTCGATAAAAATGGCTGTGAAAATGGTAGTTTTCTGGTGTTCCCTTGTCCTCTTTATAGTCGGTGAGTTAAGAAATCTAGGTTTCCCTTGAAAGTATGTGATATTATATTACGTTTGTTTATAATTCTTTTGATTTTAGGCTCAAATGCCGCTGGAGAATTCGACGTGATTCACAGCCCAAAATCCCTAAGTTTTTTTGGATCCAGTAAAATACCTGAAAGTCTCTTGAAAGAAGTGTTTTCCGCAGCTTTGGGACTGTCGGTTGAAGAGGTAAGATACCTTTACAAAACATATGGCTACCCCACACACCTAAAGCCGAACCCAAACCTTAAGGCTGTCTGGAAGATATCGCTTTTTTAGCGATGAGACCGCCTGTTGTTACCTAATTATATTTACCTATCTTTTTATTATATCGATTACTTATTTAGATTTTACTTATTGATGCAATCAAATGTATTTACTTGATTTACTTAATAAACGTTTTCTCTGTGCTCTGTTTCAGGGTACTGAATGGGATGGCATGACCATCCTCGATCCATTCGCTTTACCTGAAGCTGTAGTAGAAGTGTACGTAGATGGAGTCCCCAGCCTTGGTGAGACTGTAAGTGTGTTTTGTTATAATCTGACAATGCTACACCTTGACCCTTAAATACATACTGCAGGATGACCCTACATAACTAAAAACTGTCAATCTACTATAATGAAAGATTACTTTTTCAGTTTACCTAATAAGTGATTTTCCAAGTAAACTATTTTAATTTCATAATTATTTTTACCAAAATTCATTTCATCATCAGTTGGCCCATTAATGACTTAAAAAAAATCAACTGCTCTTCTATTAAAAAGACTTAAGTGCCGCGATGGGACGCCCTTTGTTTGTATGACTTAATTATAATCATATCTTCTTAGTAATATTACATTTACAAGAAAACGCAATATGTTAAAGTATAATTATTCATTAAACAACAAAATTACAAGGGTTGTGTCTGAAGTGAAGGATCTGGGGTTAAATCTTGATAGCGAGCTACAATTTATTTGACAAATGGACAAAATTTCAGCAAAAGCATACAGAATGTTGGGATTCATTTTCAGACAAAGCAGGGATTTTACAAACCCTAAGACTCTGCAACTTCTCTTTAACGCATTTGTTAGGTCCAACTTAGAATACGCTACTACAGTCTGGAATCCTCATTTCAATGTTCACATTAACACAATTGAAAAAATTAAGAACAAATTTATCAGAACAATGAAATATAAATTTAAATCTTTTCGCCTTGACAATTTGGAGTCTCTTCAAACCCGTAGAGAAGTTCGAGATCAGATGTTTTTGTTCAAAATCATACATGGCCTTATTGATTCTCCCAACTCTCTCTTTTGTCTAAAATTTCAATTCGATGTCCTGATCGGCGAACTCGCTCCACAAACCTTTTTGCAATTAACTTTAGTCATACTACATATGCAAGAAATAGGTTCTTAGCTAGAGCATGTAGAACTTATAATGAAAATTTTTCTGATATTGATATATTCCATTTATCATTACAACAGTTTGTTTCTGCAATAAAAAGTACAGCTAATAATAATATTGATTAGTTAGTATATTTCAGCATACTTGCCAATTTTTTTATATTGTTTTCAACATAATGTTTGTTGTTTGTTTGTTTGTTTTGTATAATAATGTTTTGCATGTTAATGTTAATATATTAATGTTAATTTCTGAGCAAAAAACTAACATAATTGTTATTATTCATTAGTGGAAACTGTTTGGCTTGTGAATGTGTAATCTGATTTACTATGAGTGTTGTTTTTGCCTGTTTGTTTCCCAAAGGTTTAAATAAATATCTTTATCGCAATTACATTGGTGATCATAGTGGTGAAAGAAAAGCAAAAATATGTATTGGAGTAAATCGACTTTTACTTATCACTCATTGCTCTAATGATGGTCACCTGGGTCACTCTTAAAACCCTGGTTTTCTGTTATTTGAACATGCATACATTTTTTTTAATGGCAGTGCCCTTTCCATAATGGGTTATCTTATCACTAGAAGAATGTCATATAACATTTCTTGTAACAAACTATTGTACTCTTCTTGCCTGGCTGACAGGACTAATAATAAAAAAAAGTTAATCCACCAATAGACACACACTTATAGTGATATTTATATGAGAGGTTATCCTGCAATTCAAGACAGACAATATGGAACTCTAATGAATCCATGTGATATGGTCCAGTTAAATTCCGTAGTTTACATTTGTTGACCTAGTTTGTTTGTTGTTAAGTATTATTTCTATAATTCTAGATTGGGCTTAAATCTAATGCCTTCCCGTTGACTGTGGATGAATATGAGCCTGATACTTTTGAAGCTGTTCAGCACAGGATTCAGCAACGCTTCAGCAATGGACGCAGTAGGCTCCTCAAGATCAAGCTTGCTGATGTGAATCAGGTTTGTATTTAAACATTAACCTCATGCCGCAACCAAAAAGAATTTTTAGTAAGTTTAAATCTTGTTAAGTGGGTTTCATTTCATTTGTTAGAAAATTCTGTATAGGGATAAAACAAATGCTAAGTACTTTGTATTATTTAAGTAAGGTGATCACAATACAATACCTACCCTAATTTGTATAATATGGCTGCTATGATCAATAATTTAAAATACTCTAGCAATATTATTTTAAATTGATGGCTAGGATGTTAAAGAGTTGCAGCAATTTATTGTTGATTGTACATTTATTGTAAACTCGACAAACATTTTATAAATGGACAAAACACAAGTGCAGGACATTGATGTGCACATATCAGCTATAAGCTGCCTGTGCATTCATAAATAATAATAATAATAACTTGGCAATTTGGATTGAAGGAGCGGATGTTTTTTTTTTAATAGCGGCTTAGAACATTACTATAGCATGTCCATCATTCAGTGTGAGTTTCTGACTGGGATATGATTAATTATTATACAGTGTGTATATTTAGTGTGTGTAGTGTTTGTAATTGGCTGTTTCATACATTTTGACTGTCTGACCTTGACATTTTCTATGGGAGATTTTTTTTCGCAATTTTAGGATTGGCCCCATAGTAAAAGTTGCTCAATATAATCTATATATTCATTCCGTAAATTATTGCAGGTAACTAAACAAACACCTGTATGGGCAACAGATGTATACATCAGATTCAGTAATACCAAGAAGTCAGAATGTTGAAGGTAATTTATTTTTTAATTATATAATCACATCATTTTTATTTTTGCAGTTATCATCAGGGGTGTTTGCAGACATCAAAGTACCCAAGGTTCTTAAGCTGCCCCTGAGTCATTTAAAATACTCAGTGGAAGAGGATAGTGCATTCCTAAACGAGCTTGCAGCATTGAAGGCTATCACTGAAAAGGTACTTTGGTTTTAGACTTTGGTGGACCTTGGCGTAATTGATAAACTCCTGTCAACTCTAACAAGCCCTTGATAATTGCTTTTCCTTATCTGTCATTTTGAAATTTGTGTTTGTTAGAATGGGACAAAATTGAACAAGAATTTGCTAAGTTTTATGAATTAGGGAGGGACCATTAAGTATATGAATGGTAATTGCCAGTTAACAGTGTGGATCATGTCAGTTTTTATATAGGTATAAGGTTTAATATTTTTCTGGCCTATTTAACGCTTTCACTACCAGTGCGTCATAAGGAGCACGGTTTTCTCGCTTTGTAGCAAGAATCAACTACGAACAGAGAACCCGCCTAGCAGGTTACTGGTAGTCAATGTGTTCAACAGTTTACTTTATACCAACCTATCTTTCAAAGCAGCTATTTTAGTATGATACCATTATTTTATTATTTAAGATCCATAGATACAGTTAACAACAGGTGTTATAAGTTATAATTTGTCACTTTTGTTATAACTAGTGGTTCTATAAGCTGTGGACTTCTTGAACCCCCATGGCTATAAATTTTGAGAAATAAAAAAAAACTGTATAATTTTCGTACCTGCTCACCAAATTTCATGAGAATCGGTTAAGAAAATCGGCTTGTAGAGGAGAACAGCCAGATATACATACAAAAGCATTTATGCCCAAGCTGAATTGGAGACCTTCACTATCTTCTTCTTCTTCTCTTCTTTGTCCGTCCCTGCTCCCGTTATCTGGGGTCGGGTCTCCTCACACTTCTGCGCCAGGCCTGTCGGTCCCGGATTGTCGGTTTTGGCAATTGGGCTTTCTTAAGGTCTCTCTCAATGTTGGACCACCAGGTTAATGGCGGGCGGCCGCTACCCCGCTTGTGTTCTGGTAAGTTTAGGGCGATTCTTACCACATGGTCTTCACTGCGCCTCATTACATGGCCATACCATCTAAGGCGAAACTCTGACATTTTGTCAGTGATAGGCGCAACCTTAAAACTGCCCCGTATGAACTCGTTACGCACCCTGTCCATCCTGGTCACCCCTCCCGCCCACCGCAGCATCTTCATTTCGTTTACGTGGACTTTTTGCTCGTGTGTCTTCTTTACTGTCCAACATTCCGATCCGTACAGTAATGCCGGGCGAACAGCTGTCTTATAGACTTTGCCCTTCGTTTTTATAGGCATGCGGGGGTCACACAAAACTCCAGTGAGAGTCCGCCATTTTTGCCACGCTACATTTATTCGGTGCGTAACATCGGCATCTATATTGGCATCCGCCGTAAGCATGGAGCCCAGATATTTGAATTTGTTGACTGTAGGGATGGGCGTTGATCCGATGCAGATTGTTTCAGGGGTTGTGTTCCCGCTGAAGGGGCATTTCAGATACTCTGTCTTGCTCCTGCTCACTCGGAGGCCATGCAGCTCGAGAGAATGTGTCCAGGTATTTAAAAGTATGTGGAGATCTTGTGCAGTATTAGCCGCCAGTACGATATCGTCGGCGTACAGCATCGTCCATGGTAATGGTGCCGGAATGTGGTTTGTGAGATAGTCCATCACGAGATTGAATAGGAACGGGCTCAATGCAGATCCTTGATGAACGCCCACCCTGACCTCGAACGCATTACTTAAGCCTGCTAAGGTTTTGACTCTTGTACTGATGTCGTTGTACATGTCTTGTATTAGTTCTATATAGTATTGCGGCACTTTCTGCGCCCTTAGAGCCTGCCACACCAGTTTACGGGGCACCCTATCAAAGGCCTTCTCAAGGTCAATGAATGCAAGATGGAGGTCTTTTTTGTTTATTCTATGTTTTTCCATCAGGATTCTGACCGCTTGTATAGCATCAGTGGTTGATTTGGATGCCGTGAAACCAAACTGATTTGGGGAGATACCCGTTAGAGACGAGAGACGGCTATTTAAAATTCTTTCCCATATCTTTAGCGTATGTGAAGTCAGTTTAATTCCTCTGTAATTTTCGCACTCAGCCACATCTCCCTTGTTTTTATAAAATGGTAGCAAATAGCTCTGGCGCCATGATTCTGGAATTCTCCTTGTGGTCAGGACGATGTTGAATAATCTGGTCAGCCAATTGACTGCTACTGGGCCAAGTCGTTTCCATAAATCAGCTGGTATCTCATCTGGGCCTAGAGCTTTTCTGCTTTTCATTTTGGCCACAGCCAGCTTTACTTCGTGCGGATCGATTGCAGGTATTGGTCCATGGACAGGTTCAAGAGGTGCGAGATCCTCGTGGGGAAATTCTTCGTTAAGCAGTTGTTCGTAGTATTCATACCATCTCTGCCTGATTTGTGTGCTATCAGTTAACAGAACTTGGTCCCTGCTTTTGATGTACTTGTTCATTTTGATGTCGGTGGTGGCTTTATGCCTGCACTTGGCAATTTTGAGTACTTCATTTTCTGTTTTAGCCGTTTCTAATCTGTCATAGAAAGCTTGGTTTGCATTTCTTCTGTGCTCAGCAATGCAAATCTTTGCTTGTATCTTTGCGTCTTTATATTTGGCCTTGTCTTCTTCTGCCTGCGAACTTTGCCAGGTCTTAAATTGAGTTTTCTTGTTAGCTAAAGCCTCTTTTATTTTATCGTTCCACCATTCTGGATCTTTGCCAGAGCATAGAGGTCCTTTAGAAACTCCCAAAATCTCCGCTGCTTTTGTTCTGCAATGCTCTTCAAACTTAGTCCAAATATCTTCAGCGTGCTCATACATTACGTCCACATCAGCTTCCAGGTAAGCTTTTAAAACAGTCAGTAGCAGTTCACCCTTAGAGTCATCCAATTTTTTCCACTTTATTCTTGGTGTTTTATCTACAACTGTTTTTATAGGTTTGGGAAGGTCGTATACAGCTACCAAAATGCGGTGTTGGGATGTCAGGGCCTCACCCGGGATGACCTTACAATCCTTAAACTTTTGCTTCACCGAGGCGTCCGAGATGATGTAGTCTATTTGTGATGTTTTTCCCGCACATTTGTAGGTGGTTAGGTGCTCAGATCTCTTTTTAAAGTTTGTGTTTACTAAGGTTAATGAATGTCTCGCCGCAAAATCCAAGATTACTTCCCCTTGCTTATTTAATTTACCCATCCCGAAACCTCCGTGCACGTTGATATAGGTTTCATTTGTTGCGCCCACGTGTCCATTAAGATCACCGCCAATTATCTTATATTCATTTGATGGTATGCCTTGTAGTAGTTCATCGAAATCCTCCCAGAACTCCACCTTTTCCATTTCTGTGCAGCCAATTTGTGGTGCGTATGCTGATATGATGTTGGTTACTTGCTGATGATCTAATGCCAGCTTTACTGCTATTAGGCGGTCGCTCTTTCGTGTGATATTTACTATTCGTGACTTAAAGTTGTGATCCAGAACCACTGCCACTCCGTTTCTTTTATTGTCCACTCCGTGATATATAACCTGGTAGTCATTTCCAATGTCTTTAGACTTTGAGCCTTTCCACTTTGTCTCCTGTAGGCAGCAGATGTTAATGCACCGTTTGTGTAGAATTTTGCTCAGCTCTTGACTCCTTCCCGTGAGAGACCCCAAGTTCCATGTTGCAAGTCTTATTCGAAGTACGTTCTTATGCGAATTTTTGTTCTTGTCGAGTAGACCGTCGCTTGGGGGGTACGCCCTAGTATTAATCGCATCCTTCGCATTTGCGTCGCTTACGGGGTACGCCCTAGTAATATTGCCCATTTCCTTTTGTTGTACTTTCATTTTTGTGAGGAGAAAATAGTTTTGGCTTTAAGTTTTACGGCCGGCTGCCGCCTGACGCCAAGGCAGTAACTCTCCTGGAGAGCTTGGGCGCCGCCGTTGGGCCGATGCCTCATCCGCCGCCATTCCTACTACATCACCCTGCCTGGCGATGTAGCTCCAGTGTAACCTGTATCCCACTAATGGCAGGTCAGCTTTCCACTGGGCTTATGCCTCTTCCGCCTGCTCCACCGTACCGATGTCCGCCATCTCCGCTTTTGCAGCCGTTGAGGTCTTCACCCGTAACCCTGGGTAGGGGACCACGCTATACCCCGTGGTGCTGGGTCCTCATCCGAACTCCGCCATCCTTACTCCCCGAACTACTGGGGTAAAGGATGCCCACCCCCGCGACTGGGACGCGCCGGACGAGAATTACCCAAGTGAGAAATAGAGAAGAGGCTCTATTTCCCCAGGGGCCGGGTTAATGATCGAGTACGGTGCCTCGACCAATGGAGACCTTCACTATCACTTGGTCAAGGTTAGGCAATTGGCTACTTGACAGTTTTTAGGGTTCCGTAGTCAACTAGGAACCCTTATAGTTTCGCCATGTCCGTCTGTATGTCTGTCTGTCCAAGGCTTTACTCCGGCAGTGCTAGAAAGCTGAAAATTGGCATGGATATATAAATCAAACAACAAAGTCGTACAATAAAATTTAAAAATTTTTTTTAGGGTACCTCCCCTACATGTAAAGCGGGGGTAATTTTTTTTTTACTTCAACCATACAGTGTGGGATATCGTTGGAAAGGTCTTTCAAAACTAACAACAAACATTTTTTGATTTTTTTTTTTTTTTTTTTTTTTTATTAAAAACTGATCGGCGATTGGCTCTAGTCACACCTGATGGAAAGTGAAGACAGGGCCTAAGATGGAGCTCACCGATTCAGTAGTAGCCTATTCACTCTTGCTTTAAAGAGACCGAGGTCATATTTATCAGGGAATACAGAGGGCGGGAGCGCATTCCATTCTTTAGCCGTCCGTAACAAAAAAGAGGAGGCAAACCGTTTAGTGCGAACAAATGGAATGTGTACCACGAACGGGTGCATTCGCTCCCCACGCCTGGACGTCCGATGATGGAAAGGGGAAGGTGGGATCAGATCGTGCAGTTCCTGTGCACACTCCCCGAAATGTATCCGATAGAACACCGATAGGCTAGCGACTCGACGGCGATGCTCAAGGCTCTGTAATTTTGACTTGATAGATGGGTCATCGCCAAAAAGTCTATGAGCCCGGCGCTCTATCGAGTCCAGGGCCGCCAGCTGATATTTGGCGGAACCGTCCCATAGGTGGCAGCAGTATTCCATGCTCGAGCGGACCTGTGCTTGGTATAGGGAGAGAAGCTGTTTCGGCGTGAAATACCGCCTCACCTTAAATAGGACACCAAGTTTTTTGGCAGCAGTTTTAGCCCTGGACTCAATAGTCAACCCGAAGTTTAAGTTCGATTTTAAACTTAGACCAAGAAGCTCTAAAGTGTTAGTCACGGGAAGGGACACATTTCGGAAAGTGGGAGCCAAGGTGAACTGGCTCCGTTTTGCGGTGAAAAGACACGCCTGTGTTTTGGTGGCGTTGAATCCGACCAAGTTGGCCTCGCCCCATTCGGCCACGGCGTTCAAGGACAGATTCAAACGTTCCACCATGGTCTCCCTGAGGATCTTGGTGTCACCTTCACTGGCCCTCGCGTCAGAGAGGTATCTCTCCGTAACTGTGCTGTCATCTGCGTACCCAAAGATGCCGGGCTTGAGCAGATCGTTGATGTGCAGCAGAAAAAGGGTTGCGGAGAGGACTGAGCCCTGAGGTACCCCGGCATTAATAGCCAAAAGTTCAGACGAGCATCCGTCTAGGACAACTCGAATAGATCGGTCCCTCAGGAAGTCAGTGATCCAGGAGCGCAGGCCAGACGAGATCCCATACGTGGAGAGCTTACTTATTAGGCTGTCGTGCCAGACTCTGTCAAAGGCCTTGGAAATATCAAGGGACACGGCGATAGCCTCACCCTGTCTCTCGATGGCCTCGCCCCATAGGTGGGTGGCATAAATCAGAAGGTCCCCAGTTGACCGGTTCCGGCGAAAACCGTATTGCCGATCACTGAGGAGATCGTTACCTTCGAGATATGCCAGGAGCTTGGTGTTCAGTACACGCTCCATAATCTTGCAGAGTATGGAGGTGATCGCGATAGGCCGATAATTAGACGGGTCAGCAATATATTCGTAGATAATCGCTCCGAAAGAAAAAAAATATGAAAAAAATCGTGGAAGTAGAGCTTAAGAAAGACATTAAATGAAAACTATAGCGGACATGATCAGTTTAGCTGTTTTTGAGTTATCGCAAAAACTTTCCCCTTTATAGTAAAAAGACGTACATCCACAGTTCATCCCTTGGTTAACAATCTACTATACTTTAAGCTCCAGTTTAGCTTATTGTGGCGGAAGAATAACTACGGAACCCTACTCTGAGCATGGCCCGACATGCTCTTGGCCGGTTTATTTGTAAATAATATCAATCGATCTTGTTTTTCCTGAGGATCAAATGTCTATATAGCACTCATGGCATTTAAGCAACACAAAGGTCAGCAATGAAAGTTAAAGTCTGACGCTCGCACTCGACGATTGAAACGCCTCTGACGTCACATTACATTAGTCTGTCCTAAACTAAATGTATGGAAGATCAAGAAAATTGCTATTCTGACCGTGAAATATTGCGTTTATGTATATAGTTGTGATACAATTTATTTTTCAATAACATTTAAGGAATCGAATGGTATAATTATCTTTTTTTATGTACCAAAGTAAAAAAAAAATTTTTTTTTGAGCCTTTGAAGCCTTGTATTTTTTTATAATCTCTGTATGTCTTTTTAAATTCCACTTTTTTATAATGAATGGCCAATTTGCTATCCATTTAGCTAAATTTTGGTATAATATTCAACATGTGTCAAGTACCCAATTCATACAACTTATTAATCTGGCGCGTCTTCAGTGTGCTGTACAGCGGATGTCAAAGATATGTTTACATTTTTCACCTTGCCTAAGGTGCAAAAGCGTTAACATATCCATAACGTCGACTGTGATCAGCGTATGTTATTAACAAAATCATACACTTGCAATACTTGCATACATTCGTATCTGTTGCTGCCGAAAATTTTTGGAGTCAGTGTATAATTTTAATTTGCCTAAAAGTCTTAGTGAAATATTTTTTCATTATTTTATTTACAGGTTAATTCTGGTATTGTCTCAGGGGACAACATCGTCGATTTTTACAACTTCCGCTTCCAATCGCTCCACGCCTTGTCCGACTTCCACGGCCCCAACTCTTTACAAGTCAAGGAAGCCAAAAAGCTTTTAGGTAAGGGTTACATTTACACTTTACATCTTTTCTTAGTAATATTTTTATTTATTTATTGGGGATTAGCAAAGTAATATTTCTTGCTTTAATTAGCATGGATTACCGCAAAGTAACGCCTGATTCTATTAATTATGCGAAGCATTATGTCAATTTTCCATTTTTAGGGTTCCGTACCCAAAGGGTCAATCGGGACCTTATTACTGAGACTCCGCTGTCCGTCCGTCCGTCCGTCCGTCCGTCCGTCCGTTTGTCACCAGGCTGTATCTCATGAACCGTGATAGTTAGCCAGTTGAAATTTCTACAGATAATATATAAATGAATGTAATGAATAAAATAAATGTTTCTTTCCAATCTCGAGGTTCTCATCCAATCACCGAAGTTAAGCAACGTCGGGCGGGGTCAGTACTTGGATGGGTGACCGTTTTTATAGATAATGGTACGGAACCCTTCCTGTGCAAGTTCGACTCGCACTTGGCCGATTTTTGGATCTAAGCCAGTAAGATGGCAGACCCTAATATGCGAAATAAGAGCCATCGTGAAGTGTAGGAGAGGAACTGCTTAGAAGCGTGAATTGTTTTTGCTTTCAATTCAGGTCTCAAGATGGCAGACCCTCCAACGCGCACGGTCTCTAATTGGGTGAATCAACTTTTTTTAGCGTCACTCGTTGCCATGGTTACGTACTCCTAGGTCACTGTTTAAAACCTAATTTTAAGGCATTTCATTTCACCGAACAAGCATTTTAGTTACAAGCTCTTATCATAAAGGGCCATCTACCGGGCGTGTTAGACAAATGTAGGTACTATTTTTCCCTGGCTGACGGTGTTCCGTTAACAAGGAAAAGTCGATTGAAAAGTTACTAAGAGCGAAAAAAATGGTGGGTTATTTTTCGGAAGGTCCTAACGTTCGGTGTTTTTGTTTAGGCTCGGCTATCTCGGAGCTGAGCTCGGGGTTCGCCGCGGCGTACGACGGCGCGGCGCTGGTGGCGGCCGTGGCCACCGACGTGGCGCACACGCGCCGCACCGCGCGCGCCGCGCCGCCGCCGCCCGCGCAGCAGCAGCGCAGCTTGGTACGTCCAACACTCCTCGTTTCATTACGGTATTTGACTCAAAGAGCGACAGACCTCCGAACGAAGCTATCTAGATCGTTTAATTAAACCTTTTTGACGCCAATGATCGATATATATAAGATTCAAAAGATGAAATAAAAGCGAGCTGTCACAGTAGTCGTAGTTGAATTTGTTTGAATAGGGTTTGACCATGATGAAGATCTTCCCAGTTTTTGCGTAAGGCAAATATATATAGCCGAGTATTTAGAAAAAAACACAATAGCAACTGAAAATATTTAGCACACATAAACGTTTCTACGGCAAATAACCTACGCGCCGCCGCGGCTTAATAATGATTACTCTTAGTAAAATCTATTTTCTATTTTGATATTAATGCGCAATAGAAACTTGCAAGAAAAAAGAGAGACATCCGAGATGGTGATGAAGATGCCCCTCCTGAACCTGAAGGCGGGGTCGCCGAGGCACAAGATGAAGGCGACGCGGCACCTCCGGAAGAGTCTAAAAAGCCGGATGCGGCAATAGTTAGTGTAACACCCTATAGGCCGCGGCCTTGATGCAAGTGGAACGACGCCATATTTGGGGTTAGATATGCGTGCTTTTGCATCGGAGGTTAAAGCAGAAAATTCTCATGTCCAGCCACAAACAAGTATGGCGTTCTTACACTGTGCAGCGGTCAGTTCTATAGTCGGAGTATCGCAAGAATTGATTTTTGAAAATTATGTATTAACCCGTACAGTTAGAGACCCTGTCTGCGAAGCAGGATACCCCGGGTTCGAATCCCAGAAAGGGCATTTATTGGTGATTATGGATGTTATCTGTGTATGTGTACCCAAAGTACAAGCTTTTCTTAGTTTGGCGCTAGGTTGATCTGTGGTAGATTGTCCCCAAATATTTATTTATTTATATAAGGATCAATTTATAACTATCAAAAATCCATTCATACGTTACTCCGACTATAGCCCGGTTTCGAGTCGCGAAAGTATTCAACCTGAGGAATTCATCATTGGAATTTACTTTTTCTGCTAAGAACAGACAGAAGGGTTAAACTACAATGATGATTTTGTTATGGGCCGGATTTTTCCCTAATTACATCTGGTAGTGATTAGGATAGTGTTATTAGTGATTCTCTTTATATATTGGTATTTAGAATTTCGTAGATTGCGGTATTTTTACAGTTGGTCTAATACTAAGGGGTGTCTTCTCGTAGTAGTTAGATAAATAGACACGTTACAATATTTTGCTTTACAATTAAAGTACTTAATGCAAAACACATCTTTGATGTAAATTTAGTAAATTTGTGAGATATGTAGACATTGTTGTCATGTAATATCGATGACGACCGATATTACATGACAACAATGTCTACATACGAGTTGTGTGACTGGTAACTTGCCTAGAATAGGTGGAATAGGTCCCAAGTACTAATCATTCGTTTGTTTACTCCATATTTTAAAATTCTAATTGCAATCAGGATCAGTTAGATTAGGTATTATGCGGATAATGGACAAATAAAGATAACCGGTAAATACGAAACCTTGATTAATCATTATCATGTCAAAAATCATCCTTGGATTCTAATCCCGTTAAGGGCATTTATTGGTGACAATTGTGTGTTTAATTCGGATATTTTTCCTGAATTATGGCCGTTATGGGTATTTTCGATGTATAAAAATATTAAAGTCACTAGTAATAACCACAACACAAACCTTATTCAGCTTACTATGGAACTAGGCTGATGTAAGATTGTCCAATATTGACCTATTAATTATTCCAGAGTTCTGAAGACAGCTACTCCGAAGACTACTCTGCCATCTTCAACATCATCTTGTGGTTCGGGCTTGTGTTCGCGTTCGCCCTGGTGGCCATCGTGTACGCCATCATGGACATGGACCCCGGCAGGGACTCCATCATCTACCGCATGACTAGCACCAGGATGAAGAAGGATAATTAGATCCTTGTTGTTACACATGTGTATCTTGTTGTTAGTTCGTGCAGTGTGAATTTACCGTTAATCTTTAACCGCCAATAAGAATTTTTAAGTCTGCTAAGGCTGGTAATTTAAAACGCCATCTCATATCTAATGTCAGGGTGGTTAAAAGATTATTGTATTTGCCGCGCACATCCTGTTACTCAACTTCTATAGGGTATGCAGTTCTATATATAGAATGGGTTAAGTTCCTACCAACGCACTTAATCCTTGTGGCTGAAAATGTTCTTGTTTCTTAACAAATAATTGTTATTTGTACAAAATAAGTATAACTTAGAGTTATAGTAGAGTTAAAAAAAAAACTTAAAAGGAATATTATTTATTTGCGAATATGTAGTTATAAATATAAATTCTAATCGTTTATTTGCTATATTTATTCGATATGATATGGTGTTTTTGTCGTATTATGTTTCGTTAAACCTGTCTTTATTTTATTTTTTCAAACAGTATTAAATTTACACATGATACTTGTTGCTGCGCTTGTCCTTGTTCGTAAAATAAATATATACATTCCTCCTAAAACGGTATTTTCTTGTCAAATGTGGTCAACCCTTTGAACGCCAAGGACCATTAAAGGCGTCGTATGAAGTCGTGCTCGTGGCGCCAAGAACGTTTATAAGTGCTACGTATCGCGTACGTTCTAATCTAATCTAATCTAAACCTTCAATGTTTCCAGCAAAGAGTAAAGTAAGTATATAGGTAGTTTCCAGTACGGTTTATTTGCTAGCTTATGCCAAAAATATTGGCGAGTGCTCCACGTTGTTGGGTTTCACAGATGGCAATCAAAAGGTTAATGTTTTGTCAGTCTACATAAGTAATATCCAGAATTAGAAAGAATATAAGTTTTTGTAAAAAAAAAAAAAACATTTTTGGTACAAGCTTTTGTTGCCGACTGTACTTTTTACCACGGGCAACTAATACTCATCGAGACAATTCTAAAAACCCCAACCACTACGTACCATAATATTGCATTATCACCCGACTTACATAATGTTTGCAAATTTTCCGCTTCATCTGAAACCAGGAAGTCGGTCAAATTTAACTTGCCAGATTTGACCCGTACAAATATACTTACATAGATACATACATTGCAAGCTAAATAAAATCTTCAATATGTAGAGGTATGCAAATTTTCAGCTCAATCGGTAGGTCCACTTTAGATTCCAAGATTTGACACATAAGAAAATAGCATACATACCAGAGAACTATATCGAGAATACATACTAACATTTTTTGATTTGTGTTTTTTTTAAGTTGTCATACTCCTATATGTATACATATAAATTGTTAAATCTGATTCAGTTGGTTCCAGTTTTGTTCTCACCTGTAACTTGATCGCATTTGCGAAAGTGAGTAGTTAGCGCCAATAGTAATTACATTATGGCGGTAAGGGGATGTCAATATCAAACCACCATACCATACTTACCATCACCGATTACTCTTTTATATATGAAAAAATAGTAATAATGCGCATTTAAGCAAATGTATCAAATTCTAGGTACTCCATCTTGCCTCACTCTCCCATACCACTTGGTTCCCTATTAACCCGAATAGTAAAATGTTCAAGGCGGTATTCAGGAACAGAGAAGGCCAAATAGAACCTAGCTTCAGGATCTTGCTTTATTTCACGCAGATTGGCGGGTGGACCTTAGTTTGAACATAGCTCGTTTTAGGGATAAACTGCTTTCTATTATTAAAGGTTTACAGAGGTACACTGAAGGTACAATATAACTACTTACATACTTGTAGTGCGGTATAATCCAAGACACTGGATTCTATTAAAGGTACACTGAGGTACATCGAAGGTAGGTACAATATGTTTATAAATATTTTGTTCTAATTTGCTGAGGTCAACCCGCCATCCTGACGCTCACAAATAAAAGCTTTAAAAAAATTAGGGGTCATCCATTAATTATATGACACGAATTTTTAGATTTTTTTACCTCTCCCCCCGTCCTTGTCACATTTGGCCAACCCCTCCCCCCCTGGTGTGACGACACATTTTTGGCAATTTTGTTTTCACCGAAATCGGCCAATAGGATTAGGTATCAAGGCACATATCATTCATATTTTATTAAAATATTTTTGATGAAAAAAATATTGGTAATTTTATAACCCAAAACTGATTAAGAAAGAAAATTAAACGAATAAAAACGATAATCGTCCCAAAAAGTTTTTATTTAACTGTACAGCGAATAAAACATTTAAATATATAAGGTATTTTCAGTTACTGATGAAGTTAAAGTGACGTCACAAAATTTATGACTCCTCCATGGGACAACGTGTCACATTTTCTTGACCCCCTCCCTCCCCCTAAACGTGTGATGACCCCTTACAGCTCACTTAGTTATGTCAAATAACCATTTGTTGATCCCCACTATCCTGGGTGACGTCATTACAAATTGGTAATATCTGAGTAATTTAAAATAATTAATTCTGGCTCAGTTTATGATTATTATTGTATTTGACATAATTAGCCTATAATTGGATTAGTTATACGGAGGTAATAAATAGTACAAATTAGGCACAAAAATGCTATGCTTTTTATTTAGGTACACCCGCCATTCTGACTCTCACCTAGAAATGGTTCGCGGTAGCACGTCTGACTAAGTTGCGTTGTGTTATTCATTTGGTTATTAGTTACAGACAAGAAGGAACTTATGGCCTACTTTAAAGAAATAAATAAAACAGCCTTAATTGTTAATATATATTTTTAATTCATTGAAAATACAATGATGATTAAATAGGTATTATAATAATATTTAAAAAAATATCTTAATTAAGCAATTCATACATGTCGGATTAAAGATTTGGTAGCACAAATCAATTATTTTTAATATGTATTAATAAAAACATTACATAAAGGCACTTTTGCGTTTATTACTCATTTCATAAGTATCTGCAGCAAATATTATTACAGTCAACTACTAAGGCACATAGTTTTATGAATTTTGGGGGTTAAAATGAATAAGGTAAACGTTTACTGTTCCACTTTATGCCATCTTTAAACTTTCGCCATTAGCTCATGAGATGACATCTATTATTGATTAGGTATTAGCATGTCAAACGCTATTGAGACGTTTACATCATAGAGTATCGTATAAAAACATTTTGGTGAAATTACCTGAAACTAACTTTTCATAAACTATTTACAACTCAGTCAAAAAATAATCTTTTCAATTCATGATTGCATTTACACATCTAGCATATCATTAAATACGTCGCGCTACAAGCCCTACTAGAGACAAGGGCTCTATTTTTTGCTTACATGATGGTCCAAACCATATTAACTTATATTAGATTTTACTTATCATTGATATTACAAAATTAATAATAAGTATTTAAGAAATACTAACCATTATTTGGTTAAACTTAAAATTATGTTGTTAATAAATAAAAAGATTCATTGGGGTTTACGAACATAAACATCGAATAAAAAACATGGCACGCTTAACAACCTTCCTCGAAATACAATATTTTCAGGTGGACCGCTTTGCTTCGTACGCAGGTTACTACTGTAGTTGGTGTAGTCAACAGACATAATAAATCATCTATTTAATACTATTTAACACAACCGAGAACGTGAATAAGTTAGTCTATGAATGTCATCAATAAAATACTACAATACACCATCACCCTCAGAAATAGCACACAACAGTATTACAGTAACAATTAAAAATGATTATCCAATTTACTATCGCGTCTTACATAAAATAGTCGTGGTGGTTGAAAGATTGAAG
Organism: Cydia pomonella; assembly: GCF_033807575.1. Lineage (NCBI taxonomy): Eukaryota > Metazoa > Arthropoda > Insecta > Lepidoptera > Tortricidae > Cydia > Cydia pomonella. The sequence goes on along the minus strand of NC_084705.1, from coordinate 9,439,774 downwards.
CGACCACCACTGTGTAAACAAGTTAATTTCCTGTTAGATATAGTTTTTTCCTTGAATAAGAATAAATTTATTGACAATAACAACAGCGCGTAATACAGTAACAAAATACACATATTATTCGATGAGTCTCAAATTATGCTAAGACATGGAATAAGTCAGAGTTATATTTTATATGTTTAACCCGCGTACCTCTTATAATTTTTCCAGGCAACTACGAACCACATGATGATAAAAAATAACACCACTTTGTATAAGAAAATCTGGTTATACTGTTGCGAATCCCTTTACGATCGCTTAAACTTTATTTTTCGCGGCGGCTAAGAGCGCGAAGGATTGTTATTATATCCGTCTCACTCTAGTGCGCGCTAAGCACTAAGAGCGCGATGCAGCGTATGTTTGTTTAGATTAGATAGCGGTGAGATGGCGCTGCGCGCTGACGGGTCGAGGTTAGCGGCGCGGCGTGTAGTGGTGCGCGCGGCGCAGGCGGCGGCGCAGCTCCTGCGGCAGCTTCTCGTAGCAGCGGCGGCACGCGGGCCGCTCGTCGTACTCGTAGAACTTGCTGCGCGTGCTCAGCGCCGCGTCGCACACGGCGCACGCGAAGTGGTGCACGCACCACGCCTTGTTCAGCGCCGTGAACACTGCGGACGGGACGGCGGGTGAGCCTATGCTGCGCTTGTACACTCGCCATCAGATATATCGCTCACAAATATCTTAACACGCCGTTAAGGCGTTAGAGTGCGTGTTCAGATATTTTTGAGCACCTCGAACACTCTGATATATCAGATGGCGACTGTACAGTGAGAATCAATTACATAAATAGGTGCCCACCAATGTGGCTATATCATGTTATATACCTATGTTAACACATACTATGTGTTACGCTTTACAAAGCTTTTATAGTTTCCAAGAATTTCTTGATTATAAAGAATAGTGTAATATAATTAATTAATTTAATTGAATCGTGTAACATTAAATTGATATAAACATAATAGTTATAAGATATGTAGAAATAAGTTTAGGATTGTGACCTGTCATAGCTTATTACCAATAAATTATGTCTATGTCGATATATTTAACCGATTTGAAAATTTCTATAAGGTTGACTGGTAGAGAATCCCTCAAGGCAATACGGTTGCTATTTGTATTTATTTTCATAGTGCATTAAATAATTAAAATTAAATAAATTATAGTTATAGTTTAGAAACCGGAGTTCTCGCCTAAACACCTTCGGTTTTGATATAGTTTCAGCCGAAATCGAATTTTCGGTCAAAAAATGATTTTTATGCCAAAACTTCCAGAAACTGAGACCCTACGAAAATACAGTTTCTGCACAGCAGTTTTTTGGCCGAAACCCAACCTTCGGCCGGGCACTGATAAATAAATAATAAATAGTTACCATCTCCGGCGATGACCTGGTTGCATACGTAGCACAGATTGCCGAACAACTGGTGGTAGTGCTGCTCGCAGTACGCGAGGCCCTTCTTCTCGTAGTGCCGGTGCCCGTGGAACGGCTTCTCGCATTTAGCGCACACGAAATGCTGAAATATTACGTCGGCGTCATATAAATAAAGGGGCGGATTAACTTTTTTCTGTTGTTATTCTGTCCTGTTGTCCAGGGGACAATAGTGGCACTATTTGTTAGAAGAAATGATGTCTTTTACCTTTATGCGATTGGTATTTCTTGAATTTAAATTCTGTTCTTGCAGAATATTTCCTTATAAAATTTATTTAGTATTAGTCTTAAACATTGTTGATTTATATCTACATAAAACTGTATTTTTTGTAAAAATGAGAGAATCTAAATAGAAGAGTGTATATTTTTGCATAAAACCTTGTAGCTTTAATTTTGACGCATTCTCGTTGTCTAATTGAATTTAAATTTAGCAAACCTCCACAATTCTGATGACAATGCAATAATACGTTAAAATAGAGCTGATTTGATGATGCATTCAGAAGGTAGCCAAAGGAACTTTTAGATGGGAAAACAAACATGTTGCGTTTATGCTTATTAGAAAGGTCTTGAAGATTACTTGATAGACATATAAAGGAGAGGGAGTACAGTCAGCAATAATAAAATATAATATAATTACATAATATTTTGGACAGTATTTTTTTGAGTAACATACCTCAACGTGCCAATGTTTCCCGAGGGCGGTGACGATTCTCTCCTCGATGGGACGGCGACAGGCGCCGCAGATCGGGATGCCCATCTTGTCGTGGCACCGAAGGCAAAACAGGTTGTTCTGGAACAAACAGGAAAAAATAATGCCACCAATTAATTTACGACAGGGTTATATATATTTATATATTCATATATGTTGTCTATATGAATGTTTCTTTATTTGGGCCGAATTAATCAACACAAATTGAACAATAATGCAGTCATTGTCAAATTAATAAAGTGCCCTGTGGATCGGTCCACTTTTGACACACATGAAGGTGGTAGTCATGTAACACTTCACCACTTTTAAACAAGTTTATACTATGACAGCTCGACCCCGCACGTGGCGCACGTGAAGTGGTACCCGTGCCACACCTCGCCGCGGTAACGGCTGACCGTCGATCACACTGTGGGGAGAACGCTAAGAAGTACTAACCACGTCGTTGGCCGCGTAGCCCGGGCGGTTCTTGACCTCGCGCGCCGTGTGGTCGAGCTCGACCCCGCACGTGGCGCACGTGAAGTGGTACCCGTGCCACACCTCGCCGCGGTAACGGCTGACCGTCGATCACACTGTGGGGAGAACGCTAAGAAGTACTAACCACGTCGTTGGCCGCGTAGCCCGGGCGGTTCTTGACCTCGCGCGCCGTGTGGTCGAGCTCGACCCCGCACGTGGCGCACGTGAAGTGGTACCCGTGCCACACCTCGCCGCGGTAACGGCTGACCGTCGATCACACTGTGGGGAGAACGCTAAGAAGTACTAACCACGTCGTTGGCCGCGTAGCCCGGGCGGTTCTTGACCTCGCGCGCCGTGTGGTCGAGCTCGACCCCGCACGTGGCGCACGTGAAGTGGTACCCGTGCCACACCTCGCCGCGGTAACGGCTGACCGTCGATCACACTGTGGGGAGAACGCTAAGAAGTACTAACCACGTCGTTGGCCGCGTAGCCCGGGCGGTTCTTGACCTCGCGCGCCGTGTGGTCGAGCTCGACCCCGCACGTGGCGCACGTGAAGTGGTACCCGTGCCACACCTCGCCGCGGTAACGGCTGACCGTCGATCACACTGTGGGGAGAACGCTAAGAAGTACTAACCACGTCGTTGGCCGCGTAGCCCGGGCGGTTCTTGACCTCGCGCGCCGTGTGGTCGAGCTCGACCCCGCACGTGGCGCACGTGAAGTGGTACCCGTGCCACACCTCGCCGCGGTAACGGCTGACCGTCGATCACACTGTGGGGAGAACGCTAAGAAGTACTAACCACGTCGTTGGCCGCGTAGCCCGGGCGGTTCTTGACCTCGCGCGCCGTGTGGTCGAGCTCGACCCCGCACGTGGCGCACGTGAAGTGGTACCCGTGCCACACCTCGCCGCGGTAACGGCTGACCGTCGATCACACTGTGGGGAGAACGCTAAGAAGTACTAACCACGTCGTTGGCCGCGTAGCCCGGGCGGTTCTTGACCTCGCGCGCCGTGTGGTCGAGCTCGACCCCGCACGTGGCGCACGTGAAGTGGTACCCGTGCCACACCTCGCCGCGGTAACGCAGCGGCTCGCCGTCGATCACACCACTGTTGGGAAAAAAGATTCTGTTATTTTTACTACTAATAAATGAAAGGAAGAAAAAGTATCAGCAAGACTGGGTACATTTATTATTAATTTATTTCATTTATCTTTTCGTGTTAATGATAAGTAATTTCCATGCTAATAGTATTACACTCTGTTTCATTTTGGTGCCTGGCCAGGATGTTTATAGTTACTTCTTACTGCTTCTGGCTCCACCATTGGCTCAGTTCAAGAAGACTTTATGGCAGTTGTAGTTTGATGCAAGTGTTCCAAACAGCACTAGTTATTATTTTATTTGTTAGCCGGTTTTTCCCACTGCTGAGCAAAGGCCTCTCTCTCTTTCTCCACGCGTTTCGGTCTATGGCAGTATTAGGCCAATTTTTCCGAAGACATCAAGATCGTGCCGCCACCTCTATCGGCACTAGTGGTTGTTAATATAATTTAACCTGTTTTTTTATTATATAGGAGTAGGTTACTATTTTAAAGTGTGACCCAGGCGACGTAATGTGTATGCGTGCGTGCGCGTGTACATGTGTGTTCGTGTGTGTTGGGCTTTGTTGGTTGTGGACTTACTGGCACTTGTGGCACATGTAGTTCTGCAAGCCGTCGGCCTTGATGCGTGCGTTGCAGGCGTGGCACAGCGCGCGGCCCGCGTGCTTGATGAAGCCGGCGTCCGCCAGCTCTGTGCTGCACTCCGCGCAGCGGAAGCAGGCTGGGTGCCAGTTGGCGTTCATCGCCTTGATCACTCGTCCGATGACGAACTCGCCTGTTCAATTATATTATTGATAAACGAAAAATATATGCCTAACTTCTTCAAAGAATTGCAAATAAAATTAAATATCAGACCGGATCTACAGAAAACAAATAAGTCATTGTTATACACTGAAAGAGATGCCAAGTTCTATCAAGGAAAGGTATTATAAGGCATGAAGCTATGTAAATAAAAGTAACTTTACATGAAAAAAAGTATAGGTATGATTTAGATGATAACGCAGTACGAAATTCAATAGCCGGGTCCACATAGAGCGAGCATACGCGCGAGGCAATTTCCCCACGCGCAAACCGGCACTGGCCGGTTTGTGCGTGAGGAAATTGCCTCGCACGTACGTGCTCGCTCGCTCGTTCTGTGTGGACCCGCCTAATCTCTACAAATTCACACCTGGAACTGTCAGTTTCTTCCTTTTAAGTCTGAATACAAGTGTAATAAGTAATAAGGTTAATTGTAATTAAAAGGTAGGAAATGCGTCATCATTATCACTTACCACATTTGCCGCAGCATGGAGCGAAAAGCACCTGAAAGTCTTGTTCACAGTATTTACGGCCCTCAAATTCGTAAAACACTCCATCAGGGAACATCCGGAAACATTGGGCACATCTAAAATAATATCAAAAAACATAATTATTATCTTCCATTACTCAACAAGCTTTCTGTAAGATGACGAGGCCTTCGCGTTTGATCTGAAGGTATGCTATTTATATTCAATAAAGTGTATATTCTTGTTTAATAAAAAAAAAACAGTGATAAGTTTATTCTAATTAGTTTCAAGTATGTTTTTAACTCATAACTTGCATGTTTGGTTTAACTCTCAAGGTTAGTTGGTTAATAAATAAAAATACTCAACAAGTCACCATTTTCCACAAAACAAACATTCCTTGGAACAGTTGCAAGTCCATTATGCTGTACATAAAACTTGAACATGTCATTTTGGCTGCATAGGCAATTTAAAGATGCATCAATTATAAAACAATGATAAATTAGCATTCTTCAACATAATGTCATAGTAAGAACTATGATACAGAAACCCTTGCTAAACATTATGTATTATAGCACCTTCATGCTCAGAATTTCTGATTGAATACATACACAAAACAGTTTGTATGCCAGAGTTCTCCGTTGGAGTTGACAATCTTCTCATTGGGCTCAAACCCATCGCCGCAGCGAGTGCAGTACATATTCTCCAATGACATAGTTGCAATTCTGTAAAAACAAATAAGTGTTACTAGTATAGTACTCAGGGATATCTGTGAATAAAAATTATAAGAGCAGACTGAACAAAATTCGGGACACCTAATGCAGTTAATTGAAAGTGAGGTATGATATAAAAATAGAGTAGATCTTAAGTTACTTGTTGCTTAGAATTAAATGAGTATAATATAATTTTATGGTTAAATTATGGCTTTACATGATCAGATATTTTTTATTTATTGGTAATTTTGCATTACTTACCAGCCTTTTTTTATATGATTTTATTTTACAGTATTGTAATGAAAATGTGTCACTTAAATATTAGCATAATAATAAGAAAACATGACAGATCATACACAATGAACAACCACATTTTATTATAGACACTTCAACATTTTTAATAGCAGCGTTTTACCTTACAATAAAACGCTTATTAAGCGAAATACCTTATTTGAAGCCTATTTAATATTTGAGAGTGCGATGCTGTTTGACAGATGACGTAGCGGTTCACTATAGGCTGACACCTACCCCCTTTGTACTTGTATTTCAAGTTTTAACCCCCTCCACCAGGCGCCCGTGGCCCGCGGCCGCGGAGCTCTTCATTGGGTCTCAAAATATAAATAAAACGAAGTTGCAATATACCACATTCGAAAAAGGATTGCATTTGATATTATTTCGTTTTCAATATGAAGAGACATACCAGTTGACTTGTATGTATAGACTATAGATGTTGCTTATTGCAACCTGCATGGTAGGAGAAAACGCAGTGAGTTAAAAATACCCTCGACGGGCATTATATAAGTGATTTGGTTTATTGCAACTGAGTGTTGTAGCCACAGGCGAATTTAAAAATATAGGCTTCAAATAAGGTATTTCGCTTAATAAGCGTTTTATTGTAAGGTAAAACGCTGCTATTAAGCTTCTGTACCGTTATTTGAAGCCTATTTAATATTTGAGACGTGTCTGTGATCGCCTGGTGGTCAGAAAACGCCAATGTGATTAATTTATACTGATATGTGAAAATGGTGGAGACAACAAGTACAAGTGTACTTAACAATCCGGGTACATGGATGAATGTGAAAAGGCTTAAAGTGTGCAGTGACATATTTTACTTTACAATGTTATTTATAGATAGGACCTATAAATATAGAAAACTGTATGTTTATTAAAATAAATTATGAAAACATAATTATACTTTTTATTTTATCCATCCAACAATAACATTGCGATCATTATATGTGTTTCAATACTTTCAATTGATTTCAAGGTCCACATTCTAACAAACTGACTCATATTTGACCTTATATTACCTTGCCAAAAAGAAAATAAACTTGATTATTGACACTTTAAAGTGTCTTTTACCCAGATATGGTTACCAAATATTGGTATTTACTTATGAGGCAGGATACAATTTAACTTATAGGCTCACAAAAACGATTTTTATATACATTTTTCAGAGCTTCGCTTGTTTGCTTTCCAAAAATCCTACAGTCTTAAGGGCAAAGTAAATCATATGAAAAGTGCACTTATCACAACATGCAATATTGTCTATTATATTGTAGAAGTAATCAAGCTCTCAGCCAATTAATTCATGGATTAACATAAGCTGTCCTTATTTTCCCGCTTTTGAACATTCTTAAATAACAATAAGACAGTAAGTGATATAGTAGGTTAATTTGGTAGCGCTATTAACAGCTTTATGTTACTCATCCAAAAGAGTTCAACCCGTTACCACTCTCACCGTTGTAGTTGTGTACAGTGCATAGCCATTCAGAATGTAAATAAGCTCGTAGAATATCCAATTTTCAATCATAATACACAACAAGTCCCCAATCCGCATTGGGCTAGCGTGGGGACTATAGCCCGAGCCCTCTCGCACATGAGAGGAGGCCTGTCCCCAGCACTGGGACGTATATAGGCTGAATTATATTATATTATATAATACACAACAAATCCTATTTGCTGTAACCATTTTAATTTTTCTTTGATATTCGCTACGATGGTAGTCTTACCCCAGAGAGTATTCTAAAATATTTTTGGGCCTAAGCCCATACTTTAACCAGCCTATAATGTGGTTTTATTTTATTACATGTACAATAATTAGGGCCAGTATGGTAAGAACATGACCTTTATCAATACAATGCCTGCAATACAGCAAAAAATAATACTAGGATTTTTCCTCTTGGAGGTATCATTATTACGAGTATCATGTTGAAATTATGTACCATCATGCAAGATGTATAGGTATATTTAAGGCTTTCACCTGAATATACTTACATGGCCTTTAGTTTCATACATATTAAAAACATAAAGTGACTGATTAAAATCTTAAACAAGATCTGTATTATTGGCACTAAAAGCTCGTCAATTTCAGTTAGTGAGCTACAATTTAATCTTGAAAACTCTGCCAGGAGAGTGCTCTCCCGCTTGGTTCTTTGTATCGTCTGGTATTTCACATATTACAATGTCTGCGTTCCTGATAAGCCAAGGTTAGGCCTGTGCGTAGATGATAGATTTACGTTCGCTAAAGTGTTTGAATAAATTACAATTCGCATAATTTAACACATATAAGTAATAGCCATTCTAACTGGTAGTCCCAGCTTTGTTCACAAATATACTCGTACCTTATTTCAGGATTACCTACTTGTACTACCTGGTGCAAGCTCAAGGAAGCGCGAGATGTATGGACATAACTATTTATCTTACCAAGGATATGTTATTGACTGACGGGTTAGATAGTAAGGTCAAAGACCTTCGTTAAAATAATCAGTATTTAATCATTTGGCATTAAGTAGCCTTCCTATTTTTATGTTTTTGAAGAAAAACTAATGTTACATTACTTTAAACGAGATCTGAGAACTATATATACTTAAGTAGGTAACTTAACCTGTGGCATGCCCATGCCCAATGGCGCAGACTTGTCTAGCATTTACATTGTATCAACGGTGATATAAAGCAATTCTAATGTTATCTCAGTGAGCTCACTGATTCTCACATATATGTTTTGTAACATACAGTATACAATACAGAAACTTTGTCTTGTACATTATTGTTGCCAAAAACTGAATACTTATGGGAATAATTTCATAGGACACCAATTAATGAACATTGGTATAGAAATAACCTTCGAGGTTGCTTGCCTTTCTTACTACGTCGGTGGCAAACAAGCATACGGCCCGCCTGATGGTAAGCAGTCTCCGTAGCCTATGTACGCCTGCTTAATTCCACCCGGGAAATTTGTAATGTTTTATATTGAATATCATAACCACACAGTCTTTTAAAGTAGATTCGAACCAATAGGTAAATGTATGTATCTCAACCCTTAAGGGTTTGTATCCGTTATCCAAAAAAGCACTTTTGGCTATTAACAAGAAGTCGTCCCGACATCTAGGACATATATTTTAACGCCTGATGTATTCATCTAGATTAATAACCGAAATGGCTTTCTTTCATTTGGACTGCGATGATTAGTTGCATTGAGCTATGATTATATACCAGTTGTGGGTCATAGACATTTTATTAAGTCCTTCACGTCTTTCCTGTAGACAACGCAACGTTAACGGAGTTCAAGCCACGCTATGCTGCTGCAATCTTGTTATGCTGCTACGGGCGGGATACATTTTTCCCAACCTTTGTTGTGTTTGACCCAAATGGGGTTAAATGATGAATAGCCAAGAACCTTGAACCAGTCCAGGGTAATATATTTATATCTTTAAACCATTAGAACTATGTAGCGGCGGGGCGGCCGGTTGATTAAGGCAATTCAAAACAAATTTAAAAATTTTAATTCAACGATCAGTATCATGAACTCTAGATTATCAAGATTATTAGCATGACTGAATGGGCCACGTATGAAGTATGAACCACTTATGGTGATTTTTAATATTACTCACCGGAAAGCCAGTTAACACATTCAGTGCCAGCGTGAGCTACGCGTTACGAGCGAAGTTGATAACGCGAGAAACCAGTATGTCTCACAAAGCGCCTACTAAAAGGGAATACGCCTAGCGGGTCGCTGGCAGTGAGTGTGTCAAGGCTTATTTTATCTTTTTAGGGTTTTACGGTCTTCCTGGGCCAGTCTCATGTTTAGTGGGGTGTGTTTTCGCAGCAAAACGATAGTAAAAAATTATTTCTCGAATGCCTTGCGTAGGATTTTTATGTGCAAATAAATGATTATGAATTATTATTGTGAATTAGTCGGAGATTTACATGGGAGTTGAAATCTTGGCTTATAGAAAAAGATACATGTTAAGTAGGTACTTATATCATAAATGCTTTGTAGTACCAATATTTGATTAATGATACCTTGAACCAATTGATACCCGCTTGCGCAGCAGGCAAATGGATGTTGCACGCCTTGCGCAGGCATGTTGTATGATCTTAATATACTTTTATCTGATAACAGAATCAAAACCATGTCTGACTTTTAGCCCCAGTGACTAATCATTTTCACACGCCTTGCGCAGGCGGGAAAGGTCTTGGCGTTTGGAACCATGTTCATTGTATTAAGTATACTGGTCTTATAGTAGCCATCTTGCTTCATCTGCTAGCGTAGCAGGATAATGAAAATCGCACACCTTGCGCAGGCGGCAGGTCTTCAGCTGGCTTAATAGTAATATTCACTCGCCTTACGCAGGCGGGAATTATTAGGTACGTTATGTATGTATGCTTAACAGCACATATTTATATTTTAATAAACCTTCTGCTAAGTAGCAGGATAGTTATTGTAGTAGGCCATGGCGGATATCCATAATAGTTACAGGTAGTATAGGTACAATAAGTTACGCAATGGTAGTAAATTTCTCCACACCTTGCGCAGGTGGGAAAGGTTACAGTATGCTAATTTAACATAATGCAATATTGTTTAACTCTGCTTACGCAGCAGGATATGTGTTATGCCTTGTGCAGGCAGCGGCGGTCTGTAACCACCCGACCTCCCAGTCTCAATTACGTTCTTAAGTCATGAAAAGATACTTCGAACCTCCTTTTCTCACAAGGGTTATAGTTATAGCAAAGGGGTAAATAGTGCCCCTCCTGTATGCAGTTATACATGTCAAAACTAAAATTTTATACGTATATAAATATAATAAAACTCCTTAAACGAAATTCACAATAACACAACTGAATGGGGATATGTCAGTTTTACATACAAGAGTTTCACTTTTAAATCCCTTGCTTTAACTAGAAGGCACTTTTAGCAGTTGCACTATTTATTATTACGTACAAATACCTTAATTGAAAATAAAATTTACAAAGATATTGACGGTACTGTGCATCCAAAGTTGGTATTATTAAGAAAAAACTTTCCAAAGGATATAAACAAAAAGATCGAAAAGGAGGTTTTCGATGTAGGTTAGTTACCTTTCGTCCCTCAGAGCGGAAATAGAAGCCCCGCTCGTCGACTTTAAGGCGGATAGGACCCTAATTTGGTAGCCAGCATGATACTAGAGTAACTTTACTGTTTAATGGTACCCATGGCAATACCAAACATGGTATTTCTTTAATGGCTTCTTATTCTAGCTTATTTTAAGCGTTTTAGCCCCAGCTCTCAAGCATTCTAAAATTGGGGGTACTTCCAAATCCAGCCTTTATTGTGATATTTCGATTTAAATGCAAAATAAAATAATTTGTATCACAGCAGCACAGTACCAGAAAGTCTGGAAATGCACGGAAAATATCAGGTCATATATATCTTACGATCATTATTATTGTAATTACCCTAAGGTTACTTAATGCAAAATCACAAGTTGATTAGCATAAACTACGACGTCGCAGAGCGCGTCTTTTTAGTTATTCCTAAGTTAGGCAGTTCTATACTGTAATAGGAACCGCTATAACTGCCATTCACATTTACACTTTTTCAAGGACCTGCTCCGTGCTTAAAATGATTCGATTCGCTGTAAACAAAATAAAATAAGAATCGCTTACTTACGCGACAGCTTCGCTGCGCTCGCGATGTGAATCGATGCGGTGTCAGCTTTGCTAAACACATTGACGAACACAAGCTGTCCATCAAATCATTGAAGTAATATTAACAATCGAACGGTAAAACCGTTTACAATACTTTCAATTAGTACTTACAAAAAATCCTAAGAATCTAAGGATTTCTAAGAATTTTTTGCAGTGAACCGAACGTTCCGACAAACAGAACGCCAATGAAGAGCTCCGCGGCCGCGGGCCACGGGCGCCTGGTGGAGGGGGTTAAAACTTGAAATACAAGTACAAAGGGGGTAGGTGTCAGCCTATAGTGAACCGCTACGTCATCTGTCAAACAGCATCGCACTCTCAAATATTAAATAGGCTTCAAATAACGGTACAGAAGCTTAATTTATCATTAGAACCAAGTTTAACCTTTTAACAGTCTTCATTCAAGCTTCATTGCTATTTAATAGTCCTAAAATTACACATAAGATAAACAGACACAGAACAGTTATATTGTGGAATTTATTCCATAATAATACAGTTTGCGCTCATAAAGGGTTAATGTATGGATTAGCAATAATAATAATTTAATGAAAATAGCATGAATATATTGGTATCTGCGATAAAAAAATATTAGAGGTGGTTAATAGAAATAGAAATATAGCATTACCAATAATATTGTATGTTTATAGGTAATAGGTAGTTAAATTAATTGCTTACAAGGTTAACAAACAACAAGTTACCATTTGCTTAAAAACTAGGTAATTTTAAGTTTGTATAATTCCAAAGCACTGAATGTAAATACATTCTGCAGGACCAGAGGTGACTTAAGTACAATGACTCACAGTTCCTCAAGAGGAAAAACATGCTACAAAATTCCGCTATGTATTAGGGAAAACCAACTAAAACTTTACTCTTAATAATGTATATATACATGTTTAGTAAGCTAAATTGGTGGATTTGTAAAGTTATTTTTGTAGTTAATTGTAACAAGTAATGAAAGTAAATAACATGACTCATGTTATTACCTAAATAATTCATTAAAAACAATTAAATGGATTTGTTTTATTAACTGATGATCATGTGTAGGTTGTATGGCCTTACACTATTAGCAGTGCTAATGAGATGTCAGTGCTAGTTAGCATCATAACCACTCCCACATAGCAGGTGGTTCTTACCCTGGCATTTTAAACCACTTATTGTTCACTAAAAACAAAATTAAAGACGTCGCTGGCTAATTTCTCTGTAGAAAAAAAGAACTGTTTTTATAAATAGGTCTCAATTAAGCATATATAATGGAAAACTCAACAAACTCCCTAAAATGATGTAATGCAAACAAAAATAGAACACTTGTACTCACTGAATGAAATAGTTACAGAGCGAGAAGATCGTGAACTAAGCAGTTAAACACCTGATATACGTGTTTTTAGATACACTAACTTTCGGTAAAGTAAATTTTATATAAACATAAATAAAGAGAACTTTAAAAATAAATTCCTAAGAGACTAGTCTAGCCATACGTGTGAAGGAAGGCCAAACGAAACGAGTGGTACGATGGATGACACAAACAGAATGACATACTTCAGTAATCTTGCCATATAGGAAAAAAAACTGAATAGAACGAATAGACGGCCATCCAACACCCGGCTAAACATAACGTGGAAGGATATCTCGCAATGCTAAACTCAAAAGAGGCATCATAACAACATTTCAACTATCGCGGTTATTTTTCATTTGATTATTAGTTCGCGTTCGATAATTAGTCAGACCGTGCATTCTATGGCCGTTCATTAAAAGAATATAATTTTTGACACTTCTGACAGGCGTCTGACGTTTAATGGCGACAACGAAGAAACGTAGAAATCGCGGTTTTTTAAGTGAAACATTGTGAAAATGGGCGATGAAAAATACTTATCACACTTAAATACATTAAAAGAAATAATTTTGGACGAAGAAAGGTTGGTTACCTATGTATCTATTAGCAAAGAATTCTGTATTCATGTTAATGAAAGCAAATCTCTGATGAATAATGCGGCAGCGGATATTAGAAAAAAACACCCGGAAACGATGCTTAATGTTACTTATATTATATCAGGATTAACAAACGATAATAACGCTCGAACAATCGTATGTCCTGAAGATGAAATAACCGACTATCGCAAGGGGCTGAAGTTAGTTTTCTTTGAGCACATATACAGTATTAATAAGGGAAAACCTTCGGTTGATAAAGTAGCTTTCATGGCGATCACTAAATTTGAAGATTACCAATTATGTTCGGGCTTGCTTAAAAACAATGTATGTTCCAAATTGACATTAGATGAAATAAATAGATTGAAGTCATCCAGCCAAGTGGCAGTACCTGAGCAAAAAGTGACTAAACCACCTCCAAAGAAAATTAAAGAGGAAAATGTGAAAGACAAAGTTATGAATGGTGATGCAAAGAAAGCAGAGATAAAATCAGAATCATTTGTAAAGCAAGAAAAACATTCACCACAAAAGAATGTGTCGCCACAAAAAAGTACTATAAATGGCAACAAGCAGAAGACAGATATCAAGAATAGTAATAAATCTCAAAAAGGAATAGCTGGGTTCTTCAGCCGGTCTGACAGTGCTCCAGCAAAGAAATCAACAAAAGAGACCAAGAAAAATGAACCTGATGTTAAAATAAAAACAGAGACAGATGCCAAGGAAAATGATGAACAAATGGATGTAAATATTGAACACAAAATACCAGAAACAAAGAAAAATTATGATAAAACTATCATCAGTAATGGTATAAAAACGAAGGAGACTGAGGATACTACTTTAAAAAATAAATCCAAGAACAGTAACAAGTCTATGACCCAAATAAAAAAGACTGCCAAGGTTGATAAAAAGCGCAAGAGGGTCTTGCATATTTCAGATAGTGAGAGTGATGACGAGAAAAATGATCCATTTGTTGACGATGAAGATGACCTTGATAAAAAAATGGATATAGAATCGGAAGATGAGATACCTCCCACACCAGCTGTTAATACCATCAAAGTGGCATCCAATATGTTAAATCCTAGGAAGAGAAGAAAGATAGTTAACAAAACTTATACTGATGAGGATGGGTACATATTGACTAAGAAAGAGGAAGTTTATGAGAGTCTGTCAGAAAATGAGGACATAGACATGAAGGAAAATGTAGAAAAAGAAAAAGTAAATAATGAAGCAGCTAGTGAAAAGAAAGCATTAGTTAAGTCTGAAGTCTCTCCAACTAATAAGAAAAGTGGCTCAAAAAATAGCAAAAAGAAGATATCTCCTCCTCAGAAAGGGAAACAAGCTACACTTATGAACTTCTTCAAAAAGGCTTGATTGACTGGTCCAATATGTAAATCATGGTTTTTTGAAAATAATGTGTTATGAAAAAATGTTTTGTTCTATACTTGTAACTGTTCCAATAAACTTTTTTATTAACTGTATTTTTTTATCATTCTAATAAAATAAATAAATAATAAAAATAGCCTTTATTATTGAAGTTTTTTTTTTTACATTTGTAAGTATATTTATTTATCATTTCCATCGGCAACTCCAACTCGTCCCTTGACGAAGGCCTCTTCCAAAGTCTTCCATTTTGGTCTATTTCTTGCAACACTCATCCAAGCTTTTCCTCCAGTCTTTCTTAGGTCGTTGGACCATCTGTACTGTTGTGGCCCGCTTTTTCTGGTGTTATATCTTGGGCACCACTCCACAAGTTCTCTAGTCCATTTATCTTTGTTTTCCCTCATTATATGGCCAGCCCATCTCCACTTTCATTCTCATAAGAACCCAATTGAACACTAACTGATTGGAGTCACTACAAATGCACTGTATAATTTATATAGCCAGAGAATTGAATGCTTTCAGTGCCAAGAACTCACTAGTCGGGTTTAATTTGTATCGGAATTGGGTGCTTAGCACTGAATGTGTTAACAAAAATGGTGCTGGCCATGCCCATATTTACTGAATATAACTTGTTGCAATAAATAAGTCAATATTTGTGGGGATTATCTAACATAGATCAGCCTAACCTAAACTAAGCCACAGAATAAATAATGTTACTAGCTTAGCTTGAGTAACTTGTACTATATTAGCCGGGTCCCCACAGAGCGAGCATACGCGCGAGGCAATTTCCTCACGCACAAACCGGCCAGTGAAGACGTGCCTCGGCGGAGGCGGCGCAAGAGTTTTCCTCGCCCGAGCGTGCCGCCTAGGCCGAAACACATCTACACTTGCCGGCTATTTAGTACTAGGCGAGAATTAAAGAAATACATACATACATAGAAAACATCCAAAACTCAGGAACAAAACAGGATTCAATCCAGGTCCTTTAGCTTCGTAGGCAGCAGTGTTGGCACCATTACAAATTGAACCGTCCGTTACAGTTTACGATTCAATTTGTAATGGTTAATGGTCAATTCTAATTCACGTTCGACCAACACTGGTAAGCAGGGTAACTATTGACTAGATATCTGTTGATATCAATTGGTCCGTTATTAGTATTGTGTTTAAATAGTGGGGCCACTTTTACGCTGATATTTTGTTTGACGTTAGTCTTCTATGTTTTTTTCGTTCGCTGGGAACAACGAAGAAGAAGAAGCTTATTCAGGACTTTACTTGGAGACTGTGAAACAGGCCCTTATTGTAATATAATAAAACAATTTATTTTGCTTTCATAAGTAGTGTATATTAACAGAGTATCAGAATACAAATAACTTTTTATCTTTTAGCTCCTATAGCTACTACCCATTCCGGGTGAACTTGCAAATCCACAAGATATGAACATTTGGTGTTGTATGTTGATGTCAGGATATCCTGGCTGGAGACTTGTCTGTAACAAAAAACAATACCTATATAACTGACAATATTGAGGATGCGGACTTTAGAGAACAAATAGAATATTGTGAACCAAGGGATAAAGGGCAATCATTTTAGTCGAAGTACTTTGGCCCTCAAATGCATCAGAGCATGAGGCATCAGAAATGAAATAGTTATTTACGATACAAGTGCGAAAAATAGGAAATTAAAACACGACCGAAGGGAGTGTTTAAATCGACAAGAGTTGCGAATTCCCTATTCGCACATGTATCGTACAACGTTTTACAGTACATATGGCCCTTTAAATGTTTGACACAGTAACGTAATATGCTAATTTTCGCACTAGTGCGGTAAAGTAGCACCATATGTACTGTAAAATATCTTTATTGACCTGAAACATGATTGATGATTATTTCGCAGTGAACTAACTGCAAAATAATCATCAATTTAAAATCTAAAAATCTTTGACAAAATTATACTACACCAACTAGTGAGATAAAACCAATCTATAAGAACCAATGATAGTGTACTATCACCAAAGAATTATTGATTGTATAAGAAATGTAAAGTCAGTTTTCTCAGTAAGTCTAACTATAAAAAGAATTTCAATTTTCCAAAAATTTCTAATGTATTGTATAGTCAGCGTCAAATACTTCGTAGCAGTCAAAGTAGCCAAATAGTTCGGTACACCATATATTTAGTATGGTGTACCGAACTATTTGGTCACTTTGATTGCTACGAAGTATTTGACGCTGACTGTACCTACAGTACTTATAAGACGGATCCACAACTCCAGTCAGGAAACGATTCGCTTCGAAATTGCCGCGTGAAACAGATCGCGGTCTGTGTAACATTCCGCCGTAGGCATTGTAGCCACGCGTGAGTTTGCCTAGGGCGAGGCTACACTGACAAAATAAGTGGAAATGAAGTTTTACATACTTATTTTTACTGTGATTATCCCAGACAATTTTGACAACGCCGTCCATTCCGGCAGAACACAACAGCGAATTTTCTGCGGACGGATCGTTAGGGTCTGCGCTCACCCGATGCGTCAGACTTGGCTTCCCGATCGCCGACCAATCCAAAGACGTGACCTTTCCATGATGACCTCGGTATTCGTGGATGCAGGTGCAAGCTGCTAAATCCCAAACTTTTATCTTTTTGTCATCTCCTGAAAAATAAACAACGTTTTAAGGTATTTAGTTATAAAGCATAGTTACGTTTATTATAAAACTAACCGGTCTCGCGGCTCCGCTCGCATGTTGACCGCATGAGGCGCGCATCATAAATGTTTAGAAGTTTAGAACCAGAAAGTTATTGATTATAGAAGGGACGTCCAATTTGAATATGATTTTATCTTATAGGCCCGGTACAGACAGTGAGACGGCCTGCAACGCAACTGCAATTTGTATGGGAATTGCACGTCGACGTTGCAGTTGACGTGCAGTTCCCATACAAATTGCAGTCGGGTTGCAGTCTATCTGTATCGGCCCATAGCAACTTTGCATGAATGAATAAATGAAAGTTTATTCACAAGAACATATGGTACAGTACAGTAGATGTTATAAATATTTACATTTTTGACCCCTAATATGTTCTGCCACATGGCATGTGAAAATGGTTTTCCCATGACATGACAAAGCCATGCATGTGGACACTAACTGCGTGCATGCAATATCTTAAGTACTTACTAAGTATATTCTGCTAATAGTATAACGTATAACATATTATTATTACATTAATTCCAAAATTACAATTGTTGAATGTCAAAGGGTCTAAGATATGGATATAAAATATTATGGGTAATTACTAAAATTTATAACTAAAATATTTGTCAACCTTGTAGAAGCATGCGTTAGATAATAGGGTTTTGAACTTATTCTTAAACTCTGCATCTGGAAGTGTCTTAATAGATGCGGGAATATTATTGAAAATTCTTATATACATATAGTAGGCACTTTTCTTTCTTAGTTTTAACTTGCAGGGAGGTAGTGTAGTGTCATTTGATATTATCTGAGTGATCTATTCGTCAAATTATTAAATGATGGGAAAAGTTCCAAATTTTGTTTTACAAATACAGCTGCCTCATATATATACATACATGGGAGTGTTAGCAGTTTTAACTCAGTAAAAATAGATCGGCATGGTTCACTTCGATTTTTGCCATATATCGTTCGTATGCAATTTTTTTTAGCTATAAACGCTCGATCTACTTCCACCGAGTTCCCCCATAGAAGGATACCGTATTTTAATACAGACTCGATATATGCATGGCATGTTATGAGGGCAGTTTTTTGTGAAACGGTTTTTTTAAGTCGCCATAGTACTATGGCGAAAAATAAATTTGTTAACTTTTTTGCATACATTATCCACAAGTTTTTTCCAATTACAGTGTGATTCCTAAGAAGACAGAGTCTTCAACTTCTTCTATTTCAACATTGTCGTGTAAAATTTTGATTTGCTGTGGCCGTGCCTTGTATGAACTAAACTGTAAAAATTTCGTTTTGTTGAGATTTATTGATAGGTTGTTTTCTTTAAGCCAGGTGTTTTCATCATTTAACGCCATATTTACATTGTTCTCGTATGTGTTTATATCGGTACCTTTGACGATTATTGTGGTATCATCAGCAAATAAAACAGAGGTATGCCGCGTTGATTCAGGTAGGTAAGTCATCGATGTAAATAACAAATAATAAGAGGCCTAAGATACTGCCTTGTGGCACTCCGTATGCATTTATTTTGTACTCGGACTTGTGTGATTTTAGTTTATTTTTTTGTATTCTATCGATTTTGAAAAAATCGTACTTCGAATTTGACGGCTGCTATATAGATTGGGCCAGTGAACGTATTACAATTCTATCATTTTATAAATTCTTCAGTTCCACTTCACCAAATGATACCGAGAGCAAAATGCTCGAGTTTCTATAAAAATCCGAAATCACTATAGTCAAATGTGCCTAATATTTGTAGATTTCCCTTGATTTCCTTAGGATCCCGTCATCAGATCCTGACTTGATGACAATATCGGACTAACCAGACCGCATCAAATGGTGTAAGCTGTAATTGGTTGCACGTTGAACCGGCAACCCAGCGTGTTGTGGGTTCGAATCCCACATAGACATAAGTACCGGCGCTGGCGAGGTGGCAGCCCTTGGGCGAGAAGGCGAGCGCGCGCACGACGCCGCGGTGGCCGCACAGCACGCGCACGAGGCGCGCGTCGCACACGTTCCAGAACCGCACGCTGCGGTCCGCGCCGCCCGTCGCTATGTACGCCTCGTTGGGGTGGAACTTCACGCACTGAAACATTACATTTATTCAATTCAAATACTTTAAAACAATCAATTATTGAATTACACCGTTTAAACTAGTGACTCTGTGATTTGATTAAAAAAATCATTAGCATATAATTATAGAATCATTATCATATATAATTATTATATAATTATAGAACTTTCTTACAAAATTTCCTATGACTCCGTTCAGAAAAGCGACCTGACGAGAACAGCCGGATAATCCGGACATACCTCAGTTTCTCACTTATTGTTTCTCCCTTTTTTCGTATTCTACTAAGGGACGCAACCCTCCATTATCCGTGATGTGCGCATTTTATTTAGTGATATGTACTTTTTGCAAAATGTAAGACGGACAATTAGATACGGCCGGTAAGTATAAGTACAATCCTGGTACCTCCGGTCATAGGACACTAGACAGTGCCGATGAGTTCTCTCACTGCGGATTTACAATCGCGGCTCGTCTCGTGTCTCGGCCACAGAACCTAAGCTCGTCGAGCTAACCGATTTTAAACACAAGCGGCACGGTATAAGGTTTGTAACGGAATAAAATGCCGAACGCGAATGTAAACAGAAAGCGCGCGTCCCCCGCGAGCCCCTGTATAGATAGTGTCATTTACGAAGACGCGTGCCTTGACTCGTAATGTCATGTTATTAAAGGTTAGGTTTGTAATCTGCGTGTCATCGTAGATGACACGAACTATGGCATAACTTACCGTAACATCCGACATATGTCCAACAAACACTCTGACAGGGAATGTCCTGTCCAGTGACCAGAGCTTAGCTGTCTTGTCTTGCGAACCAGTGACGATAAATAGACCATTCTTCGAGACGTCCATACACCAAATTGGATAATTGTGTCCTCTGAAACCAAAATTCATTATTAAATTTTTATTAGATTTTATTTCTTGAGTGCCGTGGAAAAGAGAGTCATAATTTTGGATGAATATTGAGCATGAGATTGAGCTCGATCGTAGTTTATGCAGATCTAACTCACAACACTACTGCCGGAGACCAGACTAATGGTGTTATTCATAAATGCGCGACGTGAACCTTATTGTAAGAGATATAAGGTCAACCGATGCCCTAAAGAAATAAACTATAGACACATCACGTGTTATACGCGTGTTGCCATGCCTTTTACATTCACATATAATGCGCCATCGTAATCCTTATTTGAACGCACAAAGGTTCATATTAAACTGTAACTGAGTGCGTAAGCGATTATTATATTATGTTTGGCAATGATAAAGTCCTAGATTGACAATCTGGTACCTCATATTTCTATAAGAAAGTGCCTACTGTATGTTATTTTACGATTTTTGTTTATTCCATATGAACTTAAATTTCGTATTTGCCCGAAAGTATGATGAAAACGTTAGTAGTTCATAGGAATTGATTTTTGATGATAGCATCAAAAATAAAACTGGTGATATATCCGATAAAACGAATTACAGGCCTATTTCTCTGGCAACCATTATAGCTAGAGTGTTTGACGGCCTGCTTAGTGTGCAATTGGACAAGTGTTTGCAGATACATGACGCTCAGTTCGGTTTTCGTGCAGGCCTTTCCACAGAGAGCGCAATCACATGTCTAAAGCAGGCTGTCGAGTATTATACAAGAAGAAAAACGCCTATATATGCGTGCTTTTTGGATCTTTCCAAAGCTTTTGATCTTGTCAATTACGACCTACTTTGGAAAAAGCTTGACAAGATCAAGTTTCCCAAGGAGCTAACACGTATATTTAGGTGTTGGTATGGTGGCCAGAGAAACAGTGTCCGGTGGGGCAACGCACTTTCGGACGAGTACGGATTGCAATGCGGTGTAAGGCAAGGGGGCCTAACCTCCCCGAAATTATTTAATTTATATATTAATGACCTAATCGAGGGACTCAGCAGCACGCATGTCGGATGCCATGTTGACAGAGTCTGTTTCAATAATATAAGTTATGCGGATGATATGGTGTTGCTGAGCCCGTCGATAGGGGGATTGAAAATAGTTATCGACATTTGCGAATCGTACGCCCGTGACCATAAGTTAAAAACAATGCGCTCAAAAGCGAATATATGGTTTTTAAAGCGGGAACCAAAAGCCCAACGTATGTCCCTCCCATTCTTCTTGATGGACAGGAACTAAATAGGGTGAGGTCTTTTAAATATCTTGGACATTTGGTTACCGAAGATCTGCGTGATGATGCAGACATTGAGAGGGAACGCAGAGCTTTAGCGATGAGAGCAAACATGATTGCGCGCAGGTTCAGCCGATGTACAGCCCAAGTAAAGATAACCTTATTTAAAGCGTACTGTACATCGCTGTACACATGTAGTCTATGGACAAGGTACACCCAGCGATCGCTAAATGCTCTGCGGGTCCAATACAACGATGCCTTCAGGGTGCTGTTGCGGCTGCCGCGATACTGTAGCGCGTCCGGGATGTTTGCGGATGCGAGCGTGGACGGTTTCCACGCCACGCTTCGCAAGCGTTGCGCCGCGATGCTTAGCAGGGTGCGTGACAGCCGCCACAGCCTCCTGGCCACAGTGGCAAATAGATGGGACAGTGGCCTTTTGAGGCACTGGTCCTCCCTGCATGTCAGTTTTAACAGGAAATTTAATTTAATGTAATGTTAGTTATTATTTACTAATATTTTTTTTTTTTAATTATTTTTTTTATTCAAGTCTAATAGTATTTAATTTATATAATTGTATGTTAATGTTATTTAATTTTAGTTCTAATTAATTAACTTTATAAATTATGGATTTTCAATTGTCTGAAATAAATGAATTTTAATTTTAATTTTTTAAATTGTATTTTTTATTTATTTAATGCATGCTACCGAATTTCTTGCCGATCCCATATTGCGATACCCACCTCCAATTGAGGGGGGATTTAAATATTCTCGGGTCAGAGGTGTAGGGTTAAAGCCGGCGTAGCTTTATTTGACGTTCATAAGCGCATGTTGTAATATGCTTACTTGAAAAATAAACTATCTTTATTAACCGTGCGCATCTGCAGCCGTCGTTGGTGGAGTTGCTAGTACTACATGGGATCATACAAAATCATAAAATACTGTTTACCTGTAAATAGATGCACATGAATAATCTTGTAATCTCCACGCGCGCATGGTACAGTCGTGGGAAGCGGACAGGACCAACTCTTCTCTAGAGAGAACACTCACTGCTTGAACGGGACCTGAATGTCCTCTTAATGGGACGCCTGTTCCAATTTGTCTGAAAACAAATAATGAACCTTACAACCAAACTTAAAGGATTTAAAAGAAGCTTTAACCCTAAGAACAGTTGAACCCTTTAAACCCTTTGAACTGGAGAACAGTACAGTTGACAATTCATTAAAATATTGCAACACTGCATTTACAACTGTAACACTGAACATTTAGGATTGCACTTAATAATAAAATAGTGCAATGCCGTGAGTAGGCGCAGCTGCCGGCCCGAAGATTATTGTATCTACCCTTTAGTTGCAAGCGGCCAACGGCTACGGTAGCTGCTTCCTCCCAAGCGGGCCGTACGTTTGTTAGCCACCGACGTAGTATAAAAAGTTAAAAACTTACAAAGTATCATCTACCATCGCTTCCGGCTCAGGAGGCACATTGCAAGCCAGCTCAAATTCTGAGATGTTCTTGTTAACGTTTCGCTTCACATTATTTTGGCCGAGATCCCATAATCTAATTTCTGAATTACTAAATCCTCCACAGAGAACATTGCAACCGGGGTCAGTCTTTGCACATACCAAACTGAAAAAGAAAAAGTGACCCATCAAAAACATTTTCATTTTCATTATATTTTTGACTAAGTCAAAATTATGTGGCTTGGCCGTTTGGTTACTACAAAAAATATTGCATAGTAAAAAATTATGATAAGTGAATAAATTTTTCACCTTACGGGGCAAAAAATGTCAAGTTTTTTATCCTACATACCAAATTTCAGCTTCCAATGACTTCAGGAAGTACCCTAAGGGTTTTGATGATCATGAGCGAGTGAGTCAGTGACGAAATCAGAGTTTTTTAGATATGAATAAAATCTAAAGTATGAACATATGCAATTGAATTTTTTTATGCTTAATAAGCTCTCCATGTCCCGAGAATTTTGTTCGTCTTGGCGTACAGTAAAATTAGTACTTAGTCTAATAAAGTAATTCAATTTGTATTTGGCAATGGCAAGTAAGTAAGGTACGTGCGCCTAAGATGGCCCAGTCCCAAACTTGCCTAGTTTCATAATTTCATACTTTTATAAGTGGGTATGGGTTCAAATTTTGGGGTTATTCCCACTAGTTACCACCAACTTGTTACCAGTGGTAACTAATGGGAATTTTTTTCCCACCTTTTACCACTGGTAACTACTGGGGAAAAAATCCCACTAGTTACCACCAACTCGATTTGGTGGTAACTACTGGGAATTTTCATTCCCAGTAGTTACCACTGGTAAAAGGTGGGATTTTTTTCCCAGTAGTTACCACCAAAATTTGGTTAGCGTTCAATACTAATAATAACAATCTAAATATAGAGTGCTTTAATCAATAATTAATTCAGTCGAATAAATTATAAGTTAATTAGTTTAATCACAAGTCGATTACTATTTCAGTAAACTGCCTTAAAAGTGATCAATCAAAAAATAATACTTACTAAGTATCAGGAGCAGCCACTTTGTACAGCTTGAGAGGTGCCATTGACTCTCTCACATTCTTTATTGCGTCTTGTAAGTCCCTCAATTCTTTATCCACACTTTGATATTCGGTATGTCCATTACATTTTGAAAATATGTCTAGAATTAATAGAGCAGTAATTAGAAAAGAATGAAATAGAACGACTTCTTGTATCAATACAGCCGCAGGAATTACCTATGTGCAAAATATGATTTGATATTATTCAACCATCAGCTTTTGTGTGAGTGAGAGTAAAGTGAAGGAACTAACAAGATCGTATACCTGTCCCTGATGATGGTCCCTATGATAGCCCCTTTAAGTCTCTTATGGGTGGGTTATTAAGTTATATAAGAAATAAATAAAAAAGTTTTTACCGTATTTTTATTACTTAAATGTTATATCTTAAATAGTCTGCTAAGCAGACTCTGCTTCCAAAAAATGTCTACACACCTTTTACGTGACAGCTATAAAAATAAACTGTCATAGGGACCAATGAGCGAGATATGAAAGAGCGAATACCTCCTAACACAAGTTTTTAAATTAAAGGAGGATTCGGCACCTATGAGTGTAAACATTTGTTAAAAATAATTTTGATAATTTTTGATTTTGGTTTAATGAGACCATCATTCAAGGCATGAGGTGTTAAATTGTTAATGCATAGTTTCCTCTCTAAGCATTAACTATTGTGGTTCTTGAAATGTAACTTACGTTAGTAGAAGGGCATGTTAAAACGCGTTGCTGTATCAAAGCTGTATAGATGCAATGACACTAATAACTCTTAAATGCAACGTCTAAATTAATAGATTAAGAATAATACTATACATACCATTAGTGTCAGTAACTTTCTCTTGTTTTATATGAATTCCATCATTAGTAAGGTCATCATCGTCATCCTCCTGAAAGTCATAAGGTGTTTGATTTTCCTAAAAATTTGTACTGATCCCATGTATGTCAAATTGAATCAGAATCATTTATTTGTGATAAACTATAACATACACAAGTATAAAACAACAGGGAAATTTAAAACATAAATACATAAGTTAATAGGCGAGTCCACTACACACCCGCCTCAGCATAAATAATGCTAACCCAAAGGTGAGCGCTGATGCCGCTGATCGAGCGGCGCGACCATATTTTGTTGGCCACGAACGCAGCTGTACGACACGGCCCTATCATAAAACTGAACGCGACTCGAATTGACTTTTTAGGTCTACATAGTAATATCTTTAGGACTACTTTCTCTAATAAGCTTTCATCAAAAAATTTCAACTGTCTCCCTTAGTAACATTATAGGCATGAAATGAAATACATATAAAAAAACTTACAGAATCCTTCTTGTTAGTATCATTGCTAATATCAATGTGAAACCAAGTCTGTAAAACCTGAACTAAAAGCACATGGCTATGTTTTGCTAAGTAAGCTTTCAGCATGTTTAATGCATCCTGTGACAGGAATATGTCATATTTACATGATCTGAAACAAAAGAAGAAAAAAAAAATAGAAAATAGGGGAACCTTTTGTTTACCAGTGAGTTTTACGTAACTTTACGAAATATCGTTTGATATTTACCAGTCTCTTTTCGGTGAACGAAAACATCATAAGGTATCCGGAATCCGGACTAATCTCAATAAGGCCTAGGTTACCCTCTGGGTTGGAAGGTCAGATGGCGTTAGTTTTCGTAAAAATTAGTGCCTACGCCAATTCTTGGGACTAGTTGCCAAGCTGACTCCAGGCTCCCATGAGCCAAGGCAAAATGCCGGGACATGGGCATGGGCATGCGAGGAAAGGGAATTACATTTCACTTATTGAGATAAGTTGATACATACAAAAAAATATAGGCTAATTTTCCTGGCCCAATCTCTAATGCTAGTAAAAATAAATATTTGTATCCCTGCATGTAGACATGCACATAAGCTCATGCAAGTTTCTGCTATCTCACAACATTGACTGTGTTAATTTTTTTTCTAGCTCTTTACCTGAATGCTGCAATGGATGGTTTTGTTTCCACATCCTGCAATGTATAAATGGATCCTATATCATCAAGCAACTGGTTCAAATAATCTTTCTCAGGTGCTTCATTGTCAATGGTGCCATTTTGTAATGAGTTGAATAATTGTTCCAGGCTGTTCGGCCGATATAGTGCTGATGGTAAGTTGCCATCAATTGGCTGATGAAAGGACAGATCCTTCTGTGGCAATGACACTGAATGCCTCTTCAAAAACATTTGGGCTGCTCCTCCATGGCCGCCTCGGAGCATTTCCAAATACATATGGCACAGTAAAGGAGTTAGTAATGCTAGGAGTTCATTTTTTACATTTTCCACCTTAATCTCTTTTATAAAGTTTAACAATCTGTAAAGTAACAAAAAAGGGGAATATAGCACTTAATAATAGTTTACTTTATTGAAAGGTATAACAAAGAAATAGTTATTATTAATTGCAAATCTAATGCCATAGCATTACGCATGTTTGTTCCATGCAATAATGTTTAATACATGTTCATTTTATAATTATATCTTCCTATTTTATAAAATAAACACGTTTAATTATAGTCTTAGACTATCATTATGGTAAGGAAAAATTATCGACATGTAGCAAGTATTTCAAAATAATTTTTACCCATCCCTAAGAATGGCTCGAAATTGACAGCTACAATTTTGCACCTCCGATAGCGGGATCTAGCGATGTCATTACCCCATCTCATTAGAGGTCTCTTGGCCCCTCTCTCTCCCTCTCTTGGATACCATTGGGTTACTCGTTTGCTCCATTTGTTTGTGCCTCGGATGATTTCAAATACATATATATTATATATGTATGTGTTTTATGTATGTTGTAATTTATGTATGTTTATTGATAATAGTAGTGTTTAGATAGTGACTTTTATCTCTCTGTACTGATTTTCTTTTCTGCACCAATTGTAAGTTTCTGTTTGACCCAATGGTTGACTGGTAGAGAATGCCTTAAGGCATTAAGTCCGCCATTTGTACATTTTGTATTGTGCAATAAAGGTTGAATAAAATAAATAAATAAAATAACAATTTTTACACGATTATATGTATTTTAATCATAGCTATGCCCAACCGATTGGTTTTTTAGCTTTTTCAATATTATAAGAGTTAGGAGCATTTAAAAATTTGTATGAAACCTGTTTTTGCTCCTAACTTTTATAATAATTAAAAAACAAATGGACTGTCGGGCATTTTTTATTTATTTATAGCCTCATATCAGAATAGTACATTATGATACAAGTGGTAAACATAAATTTGTGCCTAATTAAGTTTAATTTTAAGGCTTGTAATGTTTTGTAGCATTGCCTGTAAACATCTTTCAATGTGGTGTTAAATAAAAAAATTCTATGTCTATGTCAACAATTAACTTAATATATTATTATCTTAGCCCTATTTATTTTTACTTTTAGAAATATATGTCTCATAATATATTACTAAAACTTTTTCTAAGTTAATGGGCATTAGAATTATTCTTCTGTAGCTGAAAATCCATTATAAGAAGGAAAATGACTTATCTACTTCGACAGAAGTAATGGGCAAAAAATTTTATTTGGCGTAATTTTGTACTGTATTCTTATTTACATTATCTGTAATTTCGACACTTTTGATATCCAACAAACTTTGTAAAATTTGTACTTATCAGTGTAAGTGGCACACAGCACAGCACAGCACAACAGTTTATATTTTTAAAGCCAATGATTATCAAGGATCCAATAAAAAACATGTTAAATTGTAGTCAAGTAAATGGTACTTATACATAAAAAACTAATTGTACAGAAAAATAAAGTATCAATATCGACATCATCAATATTTTTACCTATCCCTAAGAACTTGACAGCTACCATTTTGCACCTCAGAGTGGCAATAGATCGGAGAGAATGGAGAAGCTTGGAGGAGGCTTTTGCCGAAGGGCAAGCAGGCAAAGAATACAAAAGATGGGAGATAATAGAGAGATAATGTGCAACTGTTCTTTGTTCTGTAAATAGAGGCTAATTTATTTATTTTATATTTTTTAAATACTGTACCCATTTAAAACCGTCATATTGTCCAACAATGATGGTGTACTCTGAAAAGTATTAATGTAATTGGTATTTTAAGGAAAATTTGCTCTGTGCTTGTCGTATTGGGAGAGCGAGATCGTTCTAGAAACAAATTGCTTGAAGGGCAAAAGTGTTGGACATGAAACCAGTGCGGTAAAGAGGAATAGAGAGTTTAAGACTCTGAGAGGTACGAAGGTCGCAACTGGGATGAGGTGTTACAAATTGAAATTTTGGTTTAAGATAATCTGGCGCAGCTGGATCAAAGAGGATGGTATAAAGTATTTAACATATTCTAGACGACAGATGCTCGCAGAATGTTAATATCCAGAGGGGAAAGTGGGAACTACGTTTGTATGGAAAGGTGGTTTCGGGGTGGTCGTCCCCTTTCGTCCTAAAGTTTTGGAACAAAACAAACATAATAAAAAATATTAACCAAATAATTCGGCCAAATACAAACATTGGAAAACTTGCCAAATACCGAATATTAAGCCCATATCTTTTTTAATGTTACATGACTTATAATAGTGTTTTCTGCATAAGTCAAGATAGTGTTTTTTGTGAGTATGTATAGTACTATATTTGGAATTTAAAAATGGTGAAAAAATATTACCTTGTGTACTGTACGTCATATTGTCCTGGATCGTTGTTTATGCAAGAAAAAAGAATTGAGTTGGCGCGACTCGCTTCACATTGTACAATAGTGGAGACAGCCATTTGCTCGACACTTTGGCTTATGGAATTGTTGTTGTTGAAAATGTCTACATCCTTAAAGTCCATAAAATAAAGATTATCAATTTGCAATACATTATAAAACTTGTGTTGAAAATTGGTTTAATAGTAAAACGTACTGGGTAATTCCTTCGTTCCAAATAAGATGTAACTGCAGCCTTAACCGCATCATTTCTTGTTTTTTTAATTAATGACATTGTTTTATGACTTTTATGTTGCAAAAGTACAACTCACATGTAACACAATACATAAACAAATCATAACAAAATAAATAATGCGAGTTTCACTGTGCGACATTAAAACCATGGCATTGGCATAAGCAAAGTATTTTGACACTTTGTTTTCTTCAATATAAGCCGACTATACACAACCCTAACAACATAGATGGTAGGATCAAGGTAGTATCAACCAAGTATCAACTCACATCAACTAGATGTGCTATACGATAAAATGTGTTTGTAAACGTATAGTGGAGCCTTTACCCACGTATATATATCACCTGCAGGTCACTAGGAGGCGTCTACACCTCTTAAATTGTTTGTTATTCTTATGTTGGCTATACTTATTTCCATTTTGATATTTCTCGTCTCTAAAAGTTATTCTTTTGTTTTTATACAATCTGTGTACCATAACTACAAAACCAAAGAGTATATAATCACTACATTTTAAGAGACGGGACTTCCATACAAGCCGGTGGAATCAGTTTGTTTCGCAAGTCATTACCAAAATATACGACAAAGAACTGTCAAAGAACCATAGTACCAACATAAGCGATTTAAATAGTGTAGTACGCTACACGCTTGTGATTCTTATCGATATCGATAAAATGGGGAGTGTTGAAACATAGGGACAGGAGTGTCTACAAATTTTGTACTCGAAATCAGGTTAGCATCGAGTCCACATTTAAGTTGTATGTTATATAGTGGATAGTTCTTTGAGTGGACTAATATCTGGTCAGGCTTAATGTGGACCCGAATTATTTTAAAAAAGTTTTTAAGTCGTGTTTTTTTTATTTTATTAAAAGGTTTATTTTCAAAATGATCTGCACATACGTTTCAATAAATGTAACTTTTCTGTGGGAAGATGTATCACGTCTTCGTTCCCAACAAATTTGACCCACTGCCTGCATCTGAAAATATACAGCCTTGGACAAACATGACTTTATCTACAGTTTATACCTGGCACTGGCAGTGACCCTGCCTATGAAGCCGATGGCCCCGGGTTCAAATCCTGGAACGGGCATTTATTAGTGTGATGAGTATGAATATTTGTTCCTGAGACATGGGTGTTTTCTATGTATTCATAAAAACTTATATATTAGGTATATATATATATATATATATATATATATATCGTTGTCTAAGTACCCACAACACATGCCATGCATACTTTAGTACTAAGTCAATTTGTGTAATAATGTCCTATAATATTTCTTTTTATTTATCATAAAAACAGAGATTAATTTTCTTACATTTTAGGTTAATATATTAAATAATGACTAGATTAAAAAAAATATGTTAACTAATGACCATTAATGCATAAATTATTGTAGACAATTTATGCATTATTAATCTTCGTCGAATTAATTATGATCATATTGCATGCAAGTTCTCAGGAAATTTCACATATTTTATTTAATTATTTACACTGATATACAAATAAAACTACAGTTATCGATAGTTATAGTACATCCCTAGTTCACAACGAAAAAGAACATAAAATATCTAATTTTCGATGTGTTTATAGCCTGCTGAACCAAAATAAGGTCAAAAGTATCTAAAGCAATACTTACCGGTCTTCATCCAAGGGAAATTTCCCCATAAAATCCCTTTTTTCGTGATTTTCTCGAGTGGCTCGCTTGCCACATATTTCACACTTAGTAAACCGTTTTCTCGCTGGCATTGTAACAAACTCGCTCTTTACTCTGATCACGGTTGACTATTTTCTCGAATTACTCGAAATACCCGAACAAAACATTGAAGCCTTCATAACAAACAAAACAATTAGGCTGACAGTTGACTTGATGTAAACTTGACAAAATAAATAGCATTGACGTTTTCTTATTCTTCGTTGGCAATGATTTGCGAAACAAATTCCATACAAAACTTTTTTTGTTCCTAGTTGCGTTACCAAACTACCATATTATATTTTCTTTTCTTTTCTCGTTGTAAACGGCGTGCGGTCCGACGAAAATTGGAATTCAGTAATTAAAGTTATATATGCACATATTCGGTTTATGATAGCGTTATTATCTAAGTAAACTTATTTCTTGATAATTTGTAATTATTAAATAGATAGTAGGATATTAAACATAAAAGTAAACTGATGCTATCGAAAATTTTACATCATGGACGTAAATATAAAAAAGTCTTGTCCAAACTGCAGTCAACTTTATAATGTAACATGTAAGTATTTTGTTTGTCTTTAGATCTTAACTTTTATATCAAATGCTGCGCTTGTTTCAATAGATCTATACTATATGGCGACCTTTCAAAATCAACATAGGTAGTAGAATAACGTTAGCCGGTACTTACCACACATTTATCTAGTTTTAGTTATAGTAAAGAATTAAAGTTTATTAAAATAATACCATGATCAATAACAATAACAATCTCACATATGAGGATGCCGAAGACCGGGCAAAGTGCAGAAGATTAAGTAGGAAAGCGGACCCTGACGCTAGGCCGGGAAAACGCTAGGTTGAAGGAGAAGACATGTCGATATTTGATTTAGTCAATCACTTTATTTTGCCACAAAAACTTCTGTCTGGTAATAAGATAACCTACCACTATCTTATAGTGATCATATCAATATTAAAAATCTATTGTTTTAAATAAATAGATTTTAATTGTTCATGTGACCAGCTGACGGTCTTTCCACCATGTTACAACCGCCTGACTATTTTTTAAATTCATGATAGCATCTAAACAATATGACTGACGATATATGCTCCTGGCCTGCGGACCGCGGTCGAATATATTAATTTATGAAATATACCAAATTTACCTGTTTGGAGATAATTAGATCTGGATAAAATTACGGATTTATCGTAAAACCTGGAAAGGGACAGGCAAGGGGAGAGACGTTTTGCATGTTTGAGGTGCAATTGTGACAAAACTTAGTTAATTAATGAAATGAAATTGACTGTATGTATTAAAGTAAATTCAATCTTTTAAGGGAATTACCATTATTTATTTCATTTTTTAAAGAAAAGTATGGATATGTTTCATGGATATTGTTAGTAACTAATAACTTAGAATGATCCATTTATTAAATGTATGGCAAAATAATAGATTCAATATATATAAATGCTGGATATTTCTCTGTAATTCTGTATTACTATGAACTAATCATTTACAGGTATTGGTTCTCATTTAAAAGGGAACATTCCCTTGTTCCTGACTTGCGGCCATACCATGTGTGAGACATGCATTCAAAGCATCATCAAATTTTCGGAGCCAATTGAGTGCAAGGTGTGCCACCAAAGCTCAGAGATGACAATAAGTGACCCGGCCAAGCTGGTGAAAAACAAAAGGGAATTTTACAAAATGTTTCCTGTCAACATGTCCATGTTTGGAGAAATCGCGATGGAACTCATATTGGTAAGAAATCATGTTAATTATTCTCTATTTATTTAAACATTTAGAGTAAGATTTGTATACCTAATATGGGAAAGTACCTACACACAAGTAGCTTTTATTGAAAAATTATTTACTTTGCAGGAAGCCGAATGTAAAAATGATCACAGTGAAAATTATTTTGTGGATCTCAAGTCTATTATACACAATACTGACTACACAACAGGTATTTTTGTTTGTATATTTTGAGTACAGTCTTGATCTGAGTTATAATTATGAAACAGTTTTCAACCAGATTTCCATATGTTTCAGGAAAATGCATTGAATGCCATCAATTTACCACTAAAATGTGCCAACAGTGCCAAACAATATTATGTGAAAACTGCTTCAACAAGACACACAAAAAATTTGTAGTCTTCAAAACACATGTTCTTCAAAATATAGGCAAGTATTAATTTTCTATCAGTGACAATTTCATATTTGTGCGCATATACTGAATAAACTGTTCTTAGAGGTAAAGCAAAATAAACCTTATATCAATGCAATTAAGTTTTTATCTTCTTGATTTTTTTAAAGATTAGTTAATGATTTTTAGGGTTCCGTAGCCAAATGGCAAAAAACGGAACCCTTATAGATTCGTCATGTCCGTCTGTCTGTCCAATTATGTCACCGCCACTTTTTTCCGAAACTATAAGAGCTATACTGTTCAAACTTGGTAAGTAGATGTATTCTATGAACGCATTAGGATTTTTACACAAAAATAGAAAAAAAAACAATTTTGGGGGTTCCCCATACTTAGAACTGAAACTCAAAAAATCTTTTTTCATCAAACCCATACGTGTGGGGTATCTATGGATTTGGATAGGTCTTTAAAAATGATATTGAGGTTTCTAATATCATTTTTTTCTAAACTGAATAGTTTGCGCGAGAGACACTTCCAAAGTGGTAAAATGTGTCCCCCCCCCCCGTAACTTCTAAAATAACAGAATGAAAAATCTAAAAAATATATATGATATACATTGCCATGCAAACTTCCACCGAAAATTGATTTGAACGAGATCTAGTAAGTAGTTTTTTTTTAGATTATTGTTGATTTGAGATTTCATACAATGAAATTAAAAAGACAGCGTCCTACGCCTAATTATGTAGAAAAGGAGGTAACATGTTTTTTTTTTGCCACTGCACCCACCTTGACACATTTCAGATTTGCCCCAGATTGGTAAAATACCTACCCGCAATAGAGTATTCGACTGTATTTAAGATAAATTATTTCAAACCATGCATGAAATAAAGCACCAGATAATTATTAAAAAAACTAAATAGGATAGAAATATAAAAATGTGCCTTGAAAACCTAACTGCTTGGCAAATAGAACAAATTGCCAAACGTGAACTATGCATCATTGAAGAGTGCCGTTCTGTTCATCATCAGCAATTCCACTTCA
This sequence comes from Cydia pomonella, assembly GCF_033807575.1. NCBI lineage: Eukaryota > Metazoa > Arthropoda > Insecta > Lepidoptera > Tortricidae > Cydia > Cydia pomonella. The sequence continues at coordinate 9,405,606 of NC_084705.1, read as the reverse complement.
TGAAATGTCATTTCTACAAATGTAAATACTCGATTTGTTAATGAAAATACTAATCACTATATATATGCCTTTAACATTTGAGGAGTTCCCTCGAGTCCTTATGGACCCCATCATCAGAACTCGAACTTGACAAAAATTTGTCTTGAAAATTTAATTTGCTTAACAAACACAGCGAAGAGGACAAATCGCCAAACGTGTACTATGCGTCGTTGAAGAGTACCATTCTGATCATCATCAGCAGTTCCACTTCATCAAATGTCACTTTTTAAAATTTAAATGCTTGACTTGTTAAAGAAAATACAAAAATCACTATATGTATGCCTTTCATATTTGAAGAGTTCCCTCGATTCCTCATGGACCCCATCGTCAGAACTAGAACCTGACAAATAATTGTTTTGAAAATTTAATTTACTTAACAAACACAGCGAAGAGGAGAAATCGCCAAACGTGTACTATGCGTCGTTGAAGAGTTCCATTCTGATCATCATCAGCAGTTCCACTTCATCAAATGTCACTTTTTTGAATGTAAATGCTTGATTTGTTACAGAAAATACAAAAATCACTATATGTATGCCTTTCACATTTGAAGAGTTCCCTCGATTCCTAATGGATCCCATCATCAGAACAGAGTTTTGACAAAAACGGGACCAATCTGTATATATATACATTCAAGCAACATTCAAAAATAATTTTCAAAATCGGTTCAGAAATGACGGAGTTATGGAGTAACAAACATAAAAAAAAAACATACAACCGAATTGATAACCTCCTCTTTTGAAATCTTGAAGTCGGTTAAAAACACGTGTACATTATTTTTTCCTGTTATCAAACAAGCCATTAACTAGCAAGTTGCTCGAGCATCACTTTCTATAGGAGTTAGAAGATTTAGTAACTTTTTAGTACTTTGGAGGACAATTTCTCCCAATAGGTTGAGTTTGGGCATTTAAAAATATACGTGTCTGTTATTTTAGACTACTCTATAACATATATAAATATAAATCAAATCGGAACCGGACAGTTGGGTACCTTTAGGCCGGTTGTAGATGTCCGGTGTTTTCGCCGGAAACCGGACCGTGTTACGCGACTACGTCCGGTTTTGTACATGGCTACCGACAGCTACACTCAAGAAAACCAGACATCGTCGCCTAACCCGGACAATTGTCCGGCGAAAACACCGGACATCTACAACCGGCCTTTCTTGTCAGTCAAAACATTAATCAATGCACAAATCCTTGCGGTAACGTCGTAATTACAATTACAACTATAGGAATTATAACAGATAAATTCGGGCGAAGTTCTCTTTTTTGGCCTTATTCCCTTAAATTCCTCACCGCACAGAAGAAATTTCGCGAGTAGTTGTGTGCCCGCGCACTTGTTACTTGTACGAACAATGTAGCTAATAAATCCCGCGGGATTCCGCTTAATTTACGAGCGGGATTAATCCTGCAAATTGCATGCGGGATCCCCGTATTTCAGGATCCTGGTATACCGGTATTGCATTCCCTATATGTAGAGATATGCAAGTTGTGGAAAGTTTCCAAAAAGTTAGAAAAAATCTCGGAAATTTCAGGAAAATTTCGATTCGTATACAAAAGTGAAGTTTCTGAATAATTTCTAAGTAGGAGTTTTGCTATTTTGGAAACTTTCTGACGGCACATCATACATTTGTATTGTACTCGTATGTTGTTGATTTCACTTATGTAATAACATTTTTTTTGTAGAACCGCTCGTCCACGCCAACAAGTGCAAAATTCACAGTGATAAGACACTTGACTATTACTGTAAGGACTGCCAGAAGTCTATTTGTATGGATTGTCTCATGGTGGGAGGTGAGAAGTCTTGTAAGAACCACAATGTAGCATCCATGCAAGAAGTGGTGAGTAGGGATTCCAAATTATCGGAACTTTCAGGTATTCGAATATTCGTTTTTTTTCTCACGAGATATTCCAATATTCGAATTAAAATTAGAATATAATAAAGAAATAAGAAAATGAACGAGATATCGGTTTATTCAAAAAATTACTTTCACATATTGCAAAAACTAATGATATTTTGCAGAAATCCACTTTTTTTGCTAGATTTAAATATTTCTAGATACAACTTTTAGTGCATCGTTGCGTGAATGAATATTATTATAACTAAACTAACCATCCAAACACGTAGGAGAAAAAAATATTTTTAGCAGGTAATTATTTTCCGATTTAAAGGGTGTAGCAGGATAGCCTAGGAAAAATTGCCCCCAGCGATTTTGGGCCGAAACTGTAATCAAACAATGCCTTTTGGGGAGGTTATACTCTGCACAAAGTTTCATCCCTCTGTTACCCCCTGGGGGTGAAAAACACCCGATTAACCCCAAAACTGTTTTAATTATTTTTTCCTAAACTATGAAAGTGACGAATTTCAAATTTTGTACAAATATTAATAAGACTAAAAGCTATGTGCAAAAAAAATATTAACACCCTAACCATTGAAATTCTTGTAAAAAAAAAAACAAAAATAAAAAAAGAATCACCCTGTATATCAAGTTTGGCTCATGGTACACACACCATTTTTTTTTTCAAATATGAAGCAATTTATATTCTAAATTATGCAAAAGTTTCATGGACCTACTCCAGAAGGAACATTGCGAAATTAAAATAAACGTACTATTTCGTAGCCACTAATCATTATACTCGTATCATGCTTAATACGCAACGTCTCGGTTCCGAAACCAAAATAATTAAAAAAAAACCGGCCAAGAGCATGTCGGGCCACGCTCAGTGTAGGGTTCCGTAGTTACTCTTCCGTCACAATAAGCTAAACTGGAGCTTAAAGTATAGTAAATTGTTAACCAAGGGATGAAACGGTACCTTTCACGCGAGTTAAATAAATAGGCAAATTTGCATATATAGTACCTAATTAAAGTAAGCTTTTTATATTTTATATTTTTTTATAGCCGAATATATTCACTTTATCAAACAATGTTTGTTGAAGACCCCTATTAGTTTTGAAATACCTTTCCAACGGGTATCCCACACTGTAGGATTGAAGCAAAAAAAAAATCACCCCCACTTTATCCTTTATCCCTGGTTACAATAATGTCATTTGGTATGTATGTTTTTTTACTTCCAGAATGAAGGTTTTCTGGAAGACCTAAACGGGATATTTCCAAAAGTAGATGAAACATTTAGGAGACTTACTAAAACAGCAGTGGTAAGTTCCTGTACTTAATGTCAATTAAATATTTTCATACTTGTAAGTTTTACTTAAGATGCAAGAAGAGACCACAGCATTTGCTGCAATGAGATAGCAACATTCACATTTTATTGTAATATTTTTATTATTCCGCTTTGAACAAGCGCTTTGCTATATTGAAATGATAGATCTAACCAGTGTTCTCAAATAGTGATGATGATATTGATGATGTCCTCCCAGACGTATCCGTCGACGGCAACATCCTGACAAGTTTTTTTTAAATTAATATTGTTATTAAATATTCGTTATTACTTACTATTACGCGCATGGGCGTGAGCGTGACTTACTTGCAAATCCAAATTTAGTTTTGAAAGTTCGGCTGCACGGAACACAGTAGAGCTGTTCAGATGAGTTGTATGTATAGTTGTAGGAGGGCTTGCTCCGAGTTTTTCGGAGCTGACGTTTGGCGTCAAGATCTTCAAGCCCTTCAATACCTATCTATTATTATATCATTTCAGGAGGTTGGGCACCTGTTATATAACATAGAGAACGAGACTGGATCAGCTTCAGAGCTGACGCAAATGATTTCCACCGTTGAGCAACACTTTTCAAAACTTAATTCAATTGTACAAAAACATAAAACTGAAATTACAGAAATTATTACTAAGTTAAAATGTGCTGAAAAACAATCTCTGTATAAGGTAAAGGAAGATATTACAAAAACAATAAAAAAGGCTAAAGAAGTGATAAACACCATGACTCTCTCTTTGGATAAAAAGAAAATGAAACAGGTAAAGACAAAGTACCTACATGCATTAATTTATATGTTATTCAATGATTTAACCTCCTTTGAACCGATGACGTCATCCTTTTCGGAGAAATTTTAACTTTAGCACTATATGTACAGAGTTAAAACTCTGTTTAATATATTTATGACATTGGGTCTCACGAGGATACGCACAAGAAACATGAAAATGAGTTCTACGTACGATCATTACAATCAGCACACCATACTTTATCATACTTTCTGACGACGCGCGACTGTAAGAGACACATTTCGCGCTCGACAAGCACGACCGTAATACGCTTGCACACTTAATTTATTATACAGTTTCCACTTTTTATGAAAATTATGAAACATAAGTCACATAACACTTATGAATTTCACTTTTTTAGTTGAATCTGTGCGTTCTACTGGAAGATGCCAAGCAGATAGCTGAATCGCCATGGTATTTGAACAAAAGCAAGCTTAAGAATGAAAATTTAAAGTAAGCAAGACATACTATAATTATGATATGTATTTTTCTTTAGTAGTGCAAATGGTGCTTATAGAAATTGAGTACCAAAATCGAAAGACGAATTAGTTAATAAAAGATAACATTTCCATACTTTTTTATATTCATTCAGAATATTTATAATGTTTTCTATAATAGTCTATCATCGCTGCAGCGATATTTTATTTTATTTTATAAATTACGCTAATCAATCTTTGGGGCAAAATGGTAACGCAGTGGTAATAATAACAGACCTGCCAACAGTAAAACAGTTGCATTAAGGAAAAATAAAGAATTTTGTTACATTTTACGAGTAATTCCCACAAGTTACCACCAAGTTGTTACCAGTGGTGTCTACTGGGATTTTTTTCCCACCTTTTACTACCAAACTAAGTTGGTGGTAACTAGTGGGATTTTTTTCCCAGTAGCTACCACTGGTAACGGGTGAGTTTTTTTCCCAGTAGTTACCACTGGTAACAACTTGGTGGTAACTAGTGGGAATAACCCAATGTTATGTATTAAATTTTAAGTTAATTGTATTATAATTGAAAATAAGTCTGATTTTCTCATAAGTTACCTGAAATAGAAATTGATTTCAATTTGAAAAGGTTCAAGATATTAGGCATTAAATGTATTTTCGCCCATTATTATTATTATAACTATGTTAAGTGTCAGTATGTGCTGTTAGTGAGTTGGATTCTTTTACATTGTAGGTTGGTTGTTCGGGTATTTGAACTTTGTCTGTTTTTTAGAGTGGCTGTTAACGACGACGTTTGTAACCTAATTAGCGATTACATACATTTGGAAGGGAACGCTAAATCGCGCTACAGCTTGATCTCAACGGGAGAATTGGAAGAGGGAACCGAGATACCTCCAGCACCGGTCGCTCCAGTATATCCGCCTGAACTCCCTAAAGGTTTGCTCCTTGAAATAATGTATCGAAAATGTTTGAGATGGGATTTTGCGACCGACTAAGTTCCTAACAGCTAACAGCGCACTCTGTAAGCAGCAGCACGCGTACCAAGTTGGTATTAGGTCCACAACCGGCGCCGTTCGCCTTTTGAAGCGAACCGTATTGGAACACTTCGAGGACAGGAAACGCGTTGCGTCTGTTTTCTTTTTTTTGATTTGGTCGATCACAACCTCATCGCAAACAAATTCGAACACTATGGCGTGCGTGGCATTGTACTCAAGTTGCTTCTTATGCGACAGAAAACAATCGACTGACGTGAATAATAAGAAGTCGAGTCTTATCCCCATAGGAAACAGGTCCGTACCGTACCGCAAGGGTCGAATATTGGAAATAACATTTTCCTAATTCTAATGAATGACCTTCCGTTTGACTCGCCAATAGTAGATTTTACAATGCATGCGGAGGATATCTGCGCCATTATTAATGCCGACAGCAGAGACCAACTGCTAGCAAATGTACGGTACGTTATAGGTAACCTCTTGTAATTATTGAGTGGTTTGTAATGAATGGGATGCTCCTAAATCTCGAAAAAACCAACCTAGTTGAGTTTAACTTAAGGCAAAGTCTAAAAACTGCTGACACTATTCAGTACTTGTGGAAAATATTGCAATCCCGATTGTTATGGTCTAAAATGGCAACAAGTATATCGACAGGATATGTACAAAACTCAATTCTGCCTACTTTATAATAACCCGTCTCATGCCTATCCTATCAAACGAAAACCTTTTTATAGCTTATAATGCGTCTTGCCACTCCGTATGGCATAGACTTGTGGGGCTTGGCTGCTGACAGGGATAGTTCTTTTCTTATTCAAAAGGAAATCATTAGAAAAATTGCACGCGTCGCTACAGACGCCGGCCCAGCAGCCATTCATAGACCTCAAAATCCTGACATTACCCTCTATTTTCATTCTGGAAGCTGGCAAGTACGTCCGGCAGAATCTGGAATCGTTCACTAAAAAAAATTGGAAAAGCGGTCGATTTTATGACAGCAGACAACACGACCTGGATGTGCCGAGGCACCGTCTTGCAAAAGCGGCAAACAGTTTGCACGTTTTGGGTCCGCAGATATATAATAAAATCCCTGCTACCATTTAAAGCAGTAAGACATGCTTAGGCTTTGCCCTAAAACTAAAATCACTCCTGTTACAAAAGGCCTACTATTCAGTCTCTGAATTTCTGTCAGAATGAAGTTAAAATAACTTTGATAATTATGTATAATTATTAATCATTGTATAATTGTGTGTTGTTTTCCATAGTGCCAATTTCATGAACTTTACATTGAGGCAAATTTCATGAACTTACAATTCCGAATCGGCATTTTACAAGAGACACCCGCACTGCAGAGGCATTTGGCAGCTTCTTGATTTTGGACGACATTGAATATTGCTAAGATACAATAATGATTTTACGTTGACAACATTTACAGTGCTCTACAGTGTCTTTTGATCATTTAAGACAGGTATAGTTCATGTTATCCACGATGACCCGCAGTTTTGACATATCTAACCTTTAATAACCTACGAGTCAAGGTACGCGTCGTCGTGAATGTCACGATCTATATCTCTAAACTTTCTACTTGAAGGCCACGTCTAGGTCTTCCTTTTCGCAGGGTGAATTGCGAAAGCAAAGTGAAACCGCTTTCTGCGGTCTAAATGTAGGGATTCGGGGGCCGGACCCGGATTTCTGAGTTCAGAACTCAAAGCTTAGAGCTCAATAAAACCATCAAGGTTTCTAGCCCTTTATTAACGAAAACGATCACTCCATTTAAGAATCTGAATCCACTGAAATTAACGCTGACTTGCTCACTATTCACATTTTTCAGACGTGCGTCAAAAGAATGCCCCTAAGCAGAAACCGGAAAAGGTCCAACCACCGCCAAAGTCGTTGCCGTTTTACGACTCATCCTCAATGTTCCGTAGCAAGGGCGGCTCGACGTCGTCGATCAACTCCGTCGGGACGGCCGGAAGCGACTCGTCACATGTCAGCGGCGCGACTAAATTCAGTAAGTGATCATTGCCGTTCTACCAACAAACCTCGATGTTCAAGTAGCAAGTGCGGGTCGACGTCATCGTCATCGATCAACTCCATCGGGACGGCCGGCTGGAGCGACTCGTCAAGCTGGTTTTCCTGCGGAGGGGCGAGACGAAACGACGCGTGGCGAGAATTGAAATATGTATGGCGGATTTTCAATCCTCTCTCAGCGCATCTTCGGTGGAAATAGTAAGGATTGACCCTTGTCAACAAATATTTCATTTCGCGTCTGCGAGACGAGAAATGAAATATTTGTTGGTGTAAATAATGAACCGTATTGCTGGCGATATAGAGTATAAAGTAACTGCAACAGAAACACTCTTCTTGACCGGAGAGGCGAGATGAGACGAGGCGAGGCGGGAATTGAAAGAGTATAGCCGGGTAAGCATGGCCAAACTGCCCTTAGCGAAAAAAATAATTTCCTTTTATTGGATTAATTTTAGTGCTTTCACCAAAAATTAAGCCTCAAATGCTTCAGGGTAAAAAAAATGCAAAAAAAGAAAAAACATTTTTATTTTATTACAGCCAAAGTACTAATCCGATTTCTATGTAATTTGGGTACGTTGTATATACAATTAAGGTCGTTTTCTGAAAAATAAATCTTCAATCAATTACAATTTTACAATCAAGGGCAAATCGACCGGTGTAAACGTCAAGGTGCAGCTAAGCTTTACAAGGATAGCATTCCCAGTGATTGAAATTTCTTCTTCGTTTTACATGACGAAACATACATACCGCTGGATCTGACCCAAGTAACGGGAGACAAATACTACATAACGGAAGATGAACTAGATACACCAATTGAAGACACTTTGCTCTCGACTGGGAATAAGCCAGCTAGCAGCATCCCAGCGATGAAGCGAATTTGGAAGTGGTTTTCTAAGGAAATCGCAATTAAATCTGGAAAATCACTTTTCAATCGATTCCGCTCCAAGATACTGAATAAATGTGCTAAACAAGGATGTTGGGTTGTCATTTTTTTTGCATATTGACTGTAAATAAAAGTAAAACTGAATACGTAATTCAATTGTGTCACTTTATTTTTGTTACGTAGTAATGTAAATATTTACAAACGGCCTCTATCTCTGGACCACCCTTTATTTCCCCCTATGAAAATAAGGAGTACGATTTTTTGTTAAACTCTACATCTCTTCCACTATCAATATTTCTGCTTCTTTTGTTACAGGTGAAGCTTTGAGTAGGCCTGTGGTACAACCAGTGTCCCCATTTACAGAAAGCAGAGTTCCAAAACAACTTCACGAAGGTTGTTTTCATTATTTTATCAACCGTATTATAAGATTGTAGTAAGCAAAATTCTGTAAAACTAGGAATCTGATTGTTTTGATAATGTTTGTTAAACAGATTTCCCTCATTCTTGCATTCAACACTACTAAGTCGTTTCGTAAGGTTATTTGTAACAGAATATTTGCTAGATTTTATGTAAGAGCTGTACCTGTGAATAATATATTTAATTTACAGGTTCTCAGGAGTTGATTTATATCACACATATTGTGGATCCTCATAATTTCTATGTCCAACGAGCGTGCAACCAAACCGTGGTCAAAGAAATGCTGCGAGAGTTCAAAAATTCTGTTTCGTCGCCTAAACCATCCATAGCACATATTACAGAAGGCAAGTACTATCTAATGTCTACGACTAAGTATCTAAAAATTACATAAAGTGGAATCACCATACCATCACATCTATGTAGGAGATAGCAATTGTATGTTCTTGAGAGGCATATAGCCAAAATGCGATATCAGTAAAATCCACAGAGTCCTCTTGTTCTTTTGCCATCTTTTCCGGATATCCTACCGCCTGACCTGAGGGGTATATATTGTTCTCTTTTGTTTTCTGGGATTTCGTTGTTGGTCTCAATTAAATCTTGCTCAGTATGACCTACAATATTCCGCGCAAAACATGTTTTAAGCTTTGAAAAAACATTCTGTATGTGCATGAGAAAAATAAGGAAAAAGATGCAATCATGGAACTTTTTTGTATTTTGTGTCTAAAATGCTAAAAAATGCTATAAAGAGAGATCACTGCGACATTAGTATCTTAATATTTTTTTTACAATTATTTCGGAATAAAATTACTTGAAACGGAACAATTTTTGAAACACCAAGTAGCGCTTCTGATAATGACATGACCAATATACAATTATATTAAATTAATGATGCATTGACATATTAAAAGAAATGGACGCCTAATGCCAAAGAAATATGTTAAAATATATGAAGCAAACTGACGTTGAATAATATGTCTAATAGTTGCTAATAACACTTCTTTATAATTTAATTAATGTATTTCATACAAAAGTAAACGTAATCAAACATTCAAAAGATTTAAAGCACATAGATAGCCAAAGAAACCTTGACACTTTCAAATAATAAGGTTTACATAAGATAGCTTGCGCCCGTGACCTTGGCGTGTAAAGTGACGTTTTTTTTCTCGTAGTTTTGCTATTATAAGCGAATTTTTTCTCAGATTATTTCATCATGTTTGACAGTTGTCGTTGTCGACGGCCGAAACAAGACTAAAAGAAAAAAAGTAATGCTCAAGCCGTTCTAACATTACTTTTCTAGGGCCATTTTTTTTCGACAGATTGTGAATCGACTTAATTATATTATATCAATGCAATGATGCATTCATCATCTTAGGCGCCGCTGTCTCATCTAACAGTATGTGCTAAACTAACTGAGACAAGGGAAAAAGATACCCGTTAGTCGCGTGACATGGTCCGTTGTTCGGCGAATACACCGGATGTCTACAAGCGGCCTTACTGAGATTATGTGAATTCTTTTGTTACTTCACTTTAACGTGGTTGATGTTCACTCTGAAATTAACATTGTCTTAAAAAATTGTTCAGGAAAGTTATACCTAGCGTTCAACAAAACCGACAACATGTGGCAGCGCTGCCGCATCGTCAGCATCGACCGTAAGAATCCGGACAAGCCGATCTGTACCGTGTTCTGTATCGACTTTGGAAGCACAGAAGTCGTTCCTGCCCATAAGTAAGCTCCTTACCTTAAATGAACGTAGTTCATTGTATATTCGCTTCAATTGTTGTTTAAACAATAATCTTAGAATTTAGTGAAATACAGCCGCCATCAAATATATTGTCACGGTCAAAGTGGCCAAATATATCGGATCAGAACACACGTTTTTAGGGTTCCGTAGCCAAATGGCAAAAAACGGAACCCTTATAGATTCGTCATGTCCGTCTGTCTGTCCGATTCTGTCACAGCCACTTTTTTCCGAAACTATAAGAGCTGTACTGTTCAAACTTAGTAAGTGGATGTATTCTATGAACCGCATTAAGATTTTCACACAAAAATAGAAAAAAAAAACAATAAATTTTGGGGGTTCCCCATACTTAGAACTGAAACTCAAAAATTCTTTTTTTCATCAAACCCATACGTGTGGGGTATCTATGGATAGGTCTTCAAAAATGATATTGAGGTTTCTAATATCATTTTTTTCTAAAATGAATAGTTTGCGCGAGAGACACTTCCAAAGTGGTAAAATGTGTCCCCCCCCCCCCCCCCGTAACTTCTAAAATAACAGAATGAAAAATCTAAAAAAAATATATGATATACATTGCCATGTAAACTTCCACCGAAAATTGGTTTGAACGAGATCTAGTAAGTAGTTTTTTTTTAATACGGGTTGAAATTTAAAAAAAAAAAATTTTTTCATCATACCCATACATGTGGGGTATCTATGGATAGGTCTTCAAAAATGATATTAAGGTTTCTAATATCATTTTTTTCTAAACTGAATAGTTTGCGCGAGAGAACTTTCCAAAGTGAAAAAGGGCCCTGTAACTTCTAAAATAACAGAATGAAAAATCTAAAAAAAAAATATTTTTTACATTACGATGCAAACTTCCACCGAAAATTGGTTTGAACGAGATTTAGTAAGTAGTTTTTTTAATAAGTCATAAAATAAAAATATATTTTTTTTTCATCAAACCCATACGTGTGGGGTATCTATGGATAGGTCTTTAAAAATGATATTTAGGTTTCTAACATCATTTTTTTCTAAACTGAATAGTTTGCGCGAGAGACACTACCAAAGTGGTAAAATGTGTGTCCAAACTCCAAAGTGGTAAAATGTTGAACGAGATTTAGTAAGTAGTTTTTTTTTAATACGTCATAAAGGAACCCTTCATGGGCGAGTCCGACTCGCACTTGGCCGCTTTTTTATTAATTGAATTAGTATGTGTTTCGATATATTTGGCCATTTTGGCGGTCACTGCTTATCTATCCACTGTTCTGGTGCCCTGGTTGCCCAGATGTAACTCAAGTTTTCATTTTCATTTTCATTTTCATTGTACTTCCTATAAAATTTAATTGTTTCTAATAAAACTGCTAGCTATTGCACCTCAAAAACCTCCAAAATTACGAAAATAAATGGCGCGTGCACCGAAAGCATGTAGTTCTTATATAACATAAGGAATGTAATAAAAGTGTTTTCATATAATTTCATATTACACAAATTGACTAAGTCCCACAGTGAGCTCAGGCTTGTGTTGTGGGACAACGATATAAATATAATATATAGATATTTATAAATACTTAAATACATAGAAAACACCCATAACTCAGGAACAAATATCTGTGCTCATCACACAAAGAAATGCCCTTACCAGGATTCGAACCCAGGACCATCGGCTATAGGCAGGGTCCCTACCCATTAGGCCAGACAGGTCGTCATATGCTTCGTCCCGTATACGTCCCAGACAATTTGGAGTGCAATTTTTTTATTTTATTTTTTTCATATAAAAAGTAATTAAATGTTGCATATAGCGTTGTTGTAACACGGGCATTACATTTAACTCAACCAAACAATTGAAAACTGTGACATATCAATGTCATTTCAAACATCAATCATCCGAGATAGTACTTTTTTAGCCTTTCATATGCTTAGAAGCAGATCTGCTCCATACATATTCAACCAAATTCAACTTAAACATGAATATGTCATGGTTGCTAAATAAATGGCAAATTTTTGAGAGGCGCATACGAAAGGTTAGTATCAAATTTATTAACTCGTACTAAACACTAATCAATATGTAAACAGGCCCTAAGGCAAGTGTACACGCTCGTAAGGGCCTTATCAGATAAAAGTAAAAAAAAAAATTATCTCCGAAATTGAGTCTTTGAGAAAGTTATTTAATTTAAGCTCGGGAATGCACCCTTGAAATTAACGGAAAGCAAAAACACGGTGTATACTTGGGAAAAACAAATACATAAAAAAATTATTTAAACTAATATATTTGCATAATTTAAGAAAGTATTGCAGATTTCACATTTTTGGTGTAGTAAAGTGTAGTTGATCATGTTTAATGACATAATGATCGGATCTTATAATATTTTCATGCAGGATCCTTTAACAGGATCCTGGAACAGGCTAAACTCCACCTAAACTAGCGTGCAGTGCAAGCATCTAAGTTATTTTTTTTTCTGCTCAGGCTTCGTTTGCTGCAACCAGGCAGAGTCCAGTCGCCGCCACCATTGGCAATCAATTGCTGCTTGGCTAACTGTGAGCCCAAGTGTGGGACTTGGACCAGTGAAGACTCCTACCTCATTCAGAATATTATAAATAAGTAAGTTCTGTAATTACAACGGGATTTTAAACTTAGTGATATTTTTTCGCAACTCAAGCAAGTTCAACAACTGCAGTTGGCTGTTTTGCCAGAGTTTCTTCAAAGCCTAAATAGAGACCGTGCGTGTTAGTCTGCCATCTCGTGACCTGAATCAAAAACGAAAACAATTGACGCTTCTAAGTAGGTGCTGCCCCCTACAGTTCATGCACCCTCTATTGTGCGTAGTAGTAGGGTTTGTCATCTAGGGGCTGAAATCTATAAATGAAAACTGTGCTGCCCCCTACAATTTATTCATGCACGCTCCCTATACCGAACTTATATTACGTTCACTCATTCGTGCACTAAGGTTATTGCAATTAGTGTGTTATTACTGTGTGTATATGTCATTCTCATTCACTTCAACTGCTCTGCCGATACTTATACCTGTATAAATGAAAATTTTAACCACCGTTCATACTCGTAATGACTTTATAGGTCATACTGAACAACTTTTACTTTGAGACTAATGCCGACAACGCGAAAAAAATTTGGCTGTCCCATAGCGCAATCAGCGGCACCATACCAGCCGGTATCTATGAAACAGCCAACTTTTTTTCGAGTAAGAACGGTGGTTAAAATTTCACCGTGTATAGTCGTTTTAAAGTAAGTATCTAATATTTAACGTATGCTGCCATACATATAGTAGATAGTTTAAAAATGGGTAAAATAACACAATTGTAGTTGTTGATTCACTAAATCTGGCGCGAACGGATCGAATGAGATAATTTAATATAAATAAATAATAAATAAATTCAAAATTCAAATTCAAATCGCACTTTACTGACGAAACGCTCCCTATAAAAGGACTATACATAAAATAAATACTATAAAATAAAAAGGTTTATTGAGTTAGCACAAACAAACGTGATTTTAACTGGGCTGGTGCCTCTTTTTAAAAGGTTGTGTGTTAGGGGTAACAAGGTAGGGCTCTTTCACAGATACAGAATTGAGTAGATCCATGATATTAAATTTGATAAAAAAATATACGGACTGAATGCTGTAGGGCTATAGAGCAATGCTAAACCTTCATCGTTTGCAGCAAACAAGCGGTGATATACATCCGCAATATGCAGTCGACACCAAACTTCGCCATGCGGCTGGTGTGCGACGTGACCACGTTCGAGGACGGCGTGAGTCTGGCGCACGCGCTGGCCTTCCACGAGCGCGCCAAGCTCATCAACCCCAAGTTACACGTAATTTATTTTGCTTATGCTCTTTAACGTTGGTCGAGTATCCTAAATAATCTATTGTAGTTCACATGCCGATATAGCATTTGCTGCCATTATTCTTAGTTGATACATGTTTTTAAGATATAAAAACACAGTATTGGATTTTCGTACAACTACCCGGTCCAGCCACATGCTATTAAAGCTTTGAATAGCATGTGGCTGTCTCTTGATTTTCAACATTTTTACAAAAGTGTATAGTTCGTGTCATCCACGATAACATGCAGATTTGTCAAATTTAACCTTTAATAACATGACCATACGAGTCAAGGCACGCGTCATCGTGAATGACACGATCTATGCCCTGAACTCAAGCCACTCATAGAAAAGGTGTTCCATTCCATTGTATGTTCAACCATTATTTCATTTTTCTTGGCTTATACTGTGTTGTGTTGTATTCGTGTATTTCATGATAATCATGATCTCAATGAGGACTTTTTTCAGTACCCAAAAATATCCGGATTGAGAGAAAAACCAAAATTGTTCATGTTGAACAATAATTTAAAACTGAAATCAAAAGAAGATGTTTACATAACGCACATCTATAGCCCCGATAAGTTTTATGTGCGAGAGGTATGTTGAGTTTTAGAACAAACTTTATATTTTAATGAAAAATCGGTGTATTCCCATTTGTTTCTGAATGACATGGGTTTAGATGTAAAGCTTTGATTGAAAATAATAGGCAAGATACAAAATTACAATTATAGTACACAATTGTATTTTTTAGTAGTTAGTAAAAAAGCCGATTTCACGATTTTTTTTTTAATTCCCATATTATTTAAGTAAAAGTTACAGTTAATTTTGTAACAATTTCAAATATGCAGAATAATTATAAAAAAGATCCAATATAATTGATCGTAAGTTATAATAGTTATCCCCTAATTTCCATTTTTTTATGTACTGCTATTATATTGCACACAACTGTATATAGAAACTATCAAAATAGACATTTGTATAATAAAAAAGATAGGAATAAACCGAGGTGGTCCCAGATGGGAAGGATTCATTCCCATTTGTCCCCGCCGGCCACAGATAGGAATAGGTTTATTCCCATCTGTGCCCTCCCCCTGCCCGGTGGACGGGTCGGAGATGGGAATACACCGAAAAATCTCATTATAAAGTCATATAATAAACTATTTTGGTTTTAGCGCCACTTGCAGAGCGCTTTCGAAAAACTGACCGAGGATTTGGAGCAAGAGTACAGTTTGGCTCTTAACACTGAGAGCGTGCATCTCCCGGAAGTCGGTATGATTTAATTCTATTGGTCACGTGATATTAAAGTGTAGGTTTGTACTTTAATAGAGTAATTTTATGAAAAGTATTATTCAAATCGGATAACGGGGTTTGAAATAATCAATGAACATAATACATGTAAAAACATATGCATAATAAAATGCAGAACCTCATCTTTCTTGAAATTTAAGTTAGTTAGGGTAAGTCCGTGGTGACCATAGCTTTATTAAACGTGATAAAAAAATCGAAAGGTACCACATTATCATTTGTCATAAGGATTCTCTGACAGGTTATTCGTATAATGATACAAGCAAATTTCATCATTATGGCAAGCGACAATGTGGGTATCTTTTGCTTGAAAATGCCACATATGTAACTAAAGAAATTTTATTTCTTCATAAACTTTGAAGAATAAGAAAAATATTAGTATCGAGATCAGCGTTCGATCGTCAATCGCATTATATTTGGAGTCGTAGCGCACGTTAATGGTCGTTCTCGGTGCACGGTGCAGGCATGGTGTACGTGGTGAGCACGGAGACGGGGCGGCGCGCGGAGGCGGCGGCGGCGGCGGCGGCGGCGGCCGCCTGGGCGCGGGCGCTGGTGCTGGAGCTGCCGGGGCGCGAGCGCGTGCGCGTGCTGCTGGTGGACTCGGGCGCCGTGCAGCTCGTGCACTGGCGCGCGCTGCGCCCCGTGCGCCCGCACTTCACGCAGCTGCGCGCGCTGGTGCGTAACGACACTTCCTGCTCCTCCTCCTCCTCCTCCTCATCCTCCTCCCCCTCCCCCTCCTCCTCCTCCTCCTCCGTACATAGGATGATTCGCTATAGGCATCGAGCTGTTGGCTTTTCCTTATTGTTGTATTTGACCTTTAATAAATATAATAAATAGGTATCGTCGTTTTCATCACACGGTAAGATTATAGTGAGCCATGGAGTCGGTATTCACATTAAAATTAATCATGCACATTAAAGTCATACTCATTCTCATACTTTTAAACATCGTAATCGTAAGCATTCGCTTCTAAGTAATGAAATATTTAAATTATAAATCAAATGTAGTTAATTAATTATTGTTATATTAACTTAATCGCCTAGTTAAGGGGCTCTCCGCGGTTTTCATCGATTTTTGACAAGTTTTGAGTCGTTACTCCTACATTTGCAGTACAGATAAGATTATATGACAAACGGCTATCGGTTCTTTAATCTTTTATCTTCATTCTTGTCTGCCGGAATTTGAAAGAAATTAATACTTATTTATTTATGATTTTTATAAACATTGTCTAAACAAACACTATTTTCGTTACTAGATTGCTGTGAAGGATCTTACATATACGAAATCTACATATTTGGGTTCGTCTTTGACGTCTCTAATAACTCTAAATTTGTCAGAGATTTTAATTTTAAATTGTTAACAAAACGTTATGGCCAGAAAACTAGTTTTTTGGCCTAAACTTGTTCAACTTTGATGCCAAATATCTCGAAGATTATGAACTCCGAAGTAAATATGGGACACTATACTGCTTACAGTCATTGCTGTTAATATGATGAGCTACAAAAAGCATTAGAAAACTAAGGGATTCAGATCGAAGGTCATTGGCGTTAGGGACCCCCTTAAATTAAACATACTAATTTACGTATATTGTTGCGATATAACTAATTGTAGGTATGAAACTACGTTTCATAAGAGATAAATTATGAACTATAAGCCAAAATAATAAACGATATTACAGAAAATCATTGCATTTTTTTTTTAATTACTCAATGAGTATGAGTATGACTTTAATTTTAATGTTAATATCGACTCCATAGCTCACTATAATTTTACCGTGCGATAAAAACTGCCTATTAATAAATAAAATACGCCTTTATTGCTGTACAGTGATAACAATATTAGGTACTTATTTATTTTCCGACTATTGGGGTTTTGTTACGACAGCTTGTCTTCCGACAAAGGCCTCTTGTAAAAAAGCTATTTCTCCCTCTAAAAACGTCGATTTGACCCTGAACACGAACCCGGCCCGTTTAATTATCCTTGTTTTAATACTTTACTAGGCGACGGAATGTCACCTTGCCGGAGTGACACCCTTGAACAAGAAGTGGAGCGCGGCCTCCGTGGCGCTCCTGCACCGCTTCGAGGACCGCGTGCTCGAGCTGCACGTGGAGGACAACCGCAACCGCGGCTCGCTCGGCGTCACGCTCTACGACAAGACCGAGGAGGACGTCGTCTGTGTCAACAACGAGATGATCAAATACAAGTTCGCCATCACCTTTGGGTAAGTATAAATTGAACTTCAACAAAAAATAGATACCAGCTAGCTTCCGATGATCCTCCTGCATTGCTTATATAGTCGTTTCATTTATAGCTGGCCCCGAGTAATCCTTTGTCTATTCTTAAGTAAAACGCACGTGCTAACCTGCATAAAAAATGGTTCGGTCACTTTAACCGGTTATTGAATTACAACTCCTATAGAAATTGCAATAAGATTCAAAATGAACAAATGGATAAATAATTTGTGATTTCTTGTGTGGTCCTTTTACATTTAGCGAGTGCCGGTGAGTCGAATGCTACAGAACCAGTCTAAAATTTGTCCTCGAGATCTGTAACAAAGGTGCGATATCGGAGAGCGCACCTACACTGGTTTTTTGAGCGTTGGACTAGCCCGCGCTCAGGTGCCAATTAGAATTATACAACATTTTATTTTGCAGGTAGTGGCATGTGCGGTTTTACTTAACAATAGACAAAGGATTAGCCGTTCGGGGCCAGCTACAAATCGAACGACAATACCTTCCTTTAATTTATTTGCAGACGTATGCATATTTCCAGTTCCATCATGATGTTTTCTTTACCGAAAAGCTAGTGGTAAATATGTATTTCGTACATAGGTTCCGAAAAACTCATTATTACGAGCCAGGATTGAAAGTCGGACGTCATATCCACTCGGCCACTACCGCTGAAATATAATAATTTAGACAAATTAAACATATTTATATCATATTGTATGATATTTATTTGATTTTATAATTAATTATTGTATTGGTTTTCAGTCTCTTTAGATTCAACTTGAGCGACAACGAAAGCCAAGGTGCAATGCACAAGGCTCCGCAAGGCGAAACAAAGAAATTAGAACCTAAGCGTAACGCTAAAAAAATAAAAATACTGAGCCACGACGATAATGCTAAAGTAGATGATGATACCAAAGTGGATGAAGAAAATTTGGAAGCTAAGGATAAAGGTCCACTCAGAATCGAAGCCAAGTTGCTGCAGTACCAGTCGCCTTCTCTACTCTACGTGTCGCTAGTTCACCAGCAGAAGACTTTCAATCTCTTATTTGAGAAAATACAGACAGAATACTCAAAAGCAAATTCTGAAAATGACAAAAAGGATTGGAAGGAAGGGGACAGATGTTGCGCATTCTGTGAGGAATCCAAAACGTGGCGGCGGGCTGTCATCGTAGAATTAGCAGACAACAAAGCAAAATTGTTCTATTCTGATTTCGCACTGGTCGAGGCAGTACCTCTAGACAATTTAAGAGTGTTGACCCCAGACTTCGAATCCTTGGGAGACGCCGCGATCAAATGTCATTTGTCTGGAGTGATGCCGGCAGTCGGCACCGAATGGCCTTCACTCACTAAAGAGTACCTCAAAGAACTACTGGAAGCTTACAAAAGGGTGTTTATAACCAAGATAGGGAACTTCAAGGACAGGAGTATGCCTGTGGAGTTATGGGTATACCACACCATCCAGGGTGGTGCTCTGGAGCCCGACACGTCGGAGTGGCGCTGCCTAAACTTGAAAATTATTGAACAGGGTCTGGCAATACCGGACAAATCTGAGGTAATTCATCTTTATGTTACAATATTTACATTTGAGCCCTCATAGCTTCGTTTTAGCCATGAAACGGCCAAGCCCTAGTTTTTAAACCAAGTTGTAGGGATAGTAAAGTCAGGCCTTAGAAACTTGGCTTTTACTGAGATCTGGTTACTTTTTACAGTAAAAGCTAGCGAGTCTTGGCCGCCAGTTTTACTTTAAATGTTTTTGCTAGGATTTAGGTTTTAAGTTTTGAATATAGCACCTCAGTATAAGGTTAAAGGTACCTTCGTTCGCTAATACCCATCTCGGCTTGACTCCTCTACTCTACCCCATCACGCACAGCAACCGTGTCACATTGATAGATAGATAGATTCATTTATTTCTTATTGGATATGTACATTATATTTTACATGTCAAAATAAAATGCATTCACAAAAAGATCGAGAAACCAGTTTGAAGTTTGCATTTATTGTGCGCAAAGCGCAAATACGCTAAACAATTGAACAAGTTTTCGAATGTCACATACGATTGTTATGTGTGATGGGTTTTGACGTATCCCGTTGAAGGTTTAATAGGATATTTTATTTTTAGACTGCCACAGAGGATTCAAACGCTAAGAACGACGACGACGAAATGTTGTCGTTCGGGAACTTGACGGGTTCCGTGCGCGAGTGGCTGCAGCTGGAGCCGCTGCCGACCAAGCCGCTCGTCCATGCGGACGTCACCGGCGCCTCCAGCCCCGAGGCGGACGACGTCAACGCCAACATCGACCAGGTCCAGGCGGGCTGCTCCAATACTGTGTTCATATCTGATTGGCTGCCTGCCGAGCCTTTGCCGACCAACGAGTTCACAGGGGTACCGACGTAAGTCCATATCAATATTAAGTCCACGGCGGCGCAGGCGGTGCACAAACCAATTCTATCTATTGTGTCATATATTTGTGAATGTTAGGAGCGAGTTTTAATTATTTCTCTCGTTTCAGCTAATAAGTGGCAATGCCCAGCTTGCTCTCAAAAAGTAAAATACTGTCTCAAGAGGCTGAATATCATAAATAGATACTACTCTTTGCTCCTGATGCTCAAATTTAAAAACCTCGCCGGTGTAGCGTGCGACGCAGTATGCTTCTTCTACATTCTTATGTTATTACATACTTTGTTAAATTAAATGTTATGTTTCAGGTACATTGACAATGATGGTGTAGTGTTTTTACATCAGCTGTCGCAGGAAGAGACGCTGGAGCTTATCCGCAAGGCGCTCGAGGTTCGCTTCAAGAAGCCCGACCCTAAGGCCCAGTACGCGAAGTGGACCGTGGGCGAGCCGTGCGTCGCGCTGTACTTCCTGGACAACCGTTTCTACAGGGGGCGGGTGTTGGAAGTCAACAAAGAAACGTCCTCCTGTTTAGTCCAGTACGTTGATTACGGCAATGAAGAAATCTGCTCGTTTGTCAACATGAGGAAGAGCATTGCCCTTCATCAGATACCCATACAGGCCCACAAGTGTATCCTGGCTCGAATTCGCCCAATAGGAAATCAGTGGGATAGAACAACGTTGGATTACATACACAAATCAGTCGTAGAGAAACACTGTTTGATCAAAGTGTCTGGAGAACGTGTCGGCGATCTCTTACCAATAGAGTTGAAATATGACAAATTGTGGATAAATGACCACTTGGCCGATTTCGAAATGGCAGAGTATACTGACGGATCTAAGACCGTTGTCAAAAAATTCGCGCCAAACCCAAATTTAAAGACGCAAGGAAAGGAAGACCTGAAATCCGACTCGGGGCCAGATTATATCGACGATGAAGACGCCGATAGCGCGGACGTCCTGTCGTCACACGATTGTTCCTTCGACGCAAAGTCTTTCGAGATGGCTGATTGGAATTTGCTCATGGATCAAGAAGGCCAGTCAAAAGACGAAAAAATGCTGACTTATACAAAAAATTATAAAGAAGAATTCCTATCTAATATTATACTTATAAACGATTTAGATACTCTGGAATTAGCTGTTGTTCATAACGACGAAGATAATTTGAAATATGATGAGATGTTCGAACGTTTGCAAAATGAAGCCGCAAATTTGCAGCCGCTGAACGGAATATATGAAGATAAACCATGCATTGGTTTGTTTCACGACGAAACTGGCCAACCAGGGTGGTACAGAGCGACTATACAACGATACAGCAAATCAAAAGGGCTCGTTAAAGTACGCTATGTTGATTATGGCAACACTGACGTCGTTTCTACATCGAATGTGAAAGAAATAAGTGAAAAGTGGTTGAAATTGCCTCCTGCCAGCATACAGGCTAATTTATACGATGTCAGAGTAAATCCCCACGTGGACATGAATATTGTGTCGACTAAATTTATTGAAACATTCCTGGACAAGGGGCCATTCCAGACTAAAATCATAAAGTATGAAAATTCTATACCCCAAGTGGAACTTAAAAATGAAGATGGTAAACTTGTTTACAGCAAGCTCATAAGCAGCGGATATTTGATAGATAACGATTTGTATACCACTGACCAATTTTAGTTCTTTTTATCATTTAAATAAGTCGAAGTCTTGCAATCTGGTAATGCGTAAATAAATCTGATTAAGAAGGCTAAAATGTCCGTCAACAATTCCAAAGCATTCTGTGATTAGTTTGACTAATATTGATTATGTAGAATAAGTTACAATGAAAAAGTTGATGTGAACATGAAAGTTGGTTCTGTTGATCTTTTTAATTTTATTAAGTGTTCTCAAAATTATAAATAT
This sequence comes from Cydia pomonella, assembly GCF_033807575.1. Lineage (NCBI taxonomy): Eukaryota > Metazoa > Arthropoda > Insecta > Lepidoptera > Tortricidae > Cydia > Cydia pomonella. The sequence continues at coordinate 9,383,476 of NC_084705.1, read as the reverse complement.
CTAAGCTTTATCTGTTAGTTACTTAGACATTACTTTTAATTAAGTATGATTAAGTTAGTTATCCATAAAGATGTTACTTAACCATTGTTTTGTTATGAAACATAATTAAAAAAAACTTTTCATAATAATGTGTTGTTTATTAGACTGTTATAGTTTCTATTTTCCTCCGTGAGCTTCTACGGGTTATCGTCTTATCTATTGTTTAAAAACCGCAAAGGCGCGTGCCACTATGAAAAAATGGGCAGGCCGCATAGGTAGCGTTTATTGAATTACTACTCTATTGAGCACGGAATAAGATTCATTATGAACTAATACAGAATTCTAACAGAATAGCTGTCTGATCTCCATTGGTGCGTCTAAGGTAGGCGACTAAACGCTCTCAAACCAGCTTAACTTGTGACACTGCGATCCGAAACAAAGATACGTATTCGAAGACCTCGCTTGCACTGGTAATGCGAGCGCACGGCTAGCTAGCGCCAAGGAAGCAATGTTATGTTTCTCGAGGAGCAGGTAAAAAACACCCTTCGGCCGCGTACGCAACCAGAGCTTCGTAACCAGATGCGATCGAAAACTATTTCTGCCTTGTACGAAACCGGTTGCGATCAAAAACTAATTTCGTCTTACCCGTAACCAGTTACGATCGAACACTTCTCGTTCTTATACGAAACCAATGTCTGGGCCATCTAGCTATAGGTTTTTTTCAAATATTTTGTCATGATACTCATGATAATTTCTTATCCTGAATGTCAGTGCTCCATGTCTCTTAAGCCAGTGTCTTTACGAGGTTACATTGTATTTGCCAACAAAATATTTGAATATTATCAACTGGTACAATTTTTGTGTTCTGATTTTTGACTAGATATATAACGTGTACAGTACTTATACTGTATAACAAGGTGTATAAATATAATCTTAGCTGACTTTATCAACGGTCGAAAGGTTTCGTACAACAAAGAAAAGTGTTCGATCGTAACTGGTTACGGGTAAGACGAAATTAGTTTTTGATCGCAACCGGTTTCGTACAAGGCAGAAATAGTTTTCGATCGCATCTGGTTACGAAGCTCTGGTTGCGTACGCGGCCGAAGGGAAAAAACAGGGCCGGATTTTCACACAAATATATTTTTGGGTGGTTTTACGAAATAACGCTAACTCTTCAGACTTCTAACAAACTGACACTGTTTGTATGGTTTGCTTGAAAGAGTTAGCGTGATTTGACTCTAAACGATATGCATATTTTGTTTTATATTTATTTATTTTATGTATATGTTACTTATTTTTTTGTTGACTCATAATATAAATTTGTATAAATGTTTTACTAAATGTGTACTCTATTGTAAATAATATCTTTATTTTAGTGTACATAATTATAACATATAGGTCTATTTTAACATTAGTAGTACGGGATTGTTAAATGGATATACATATTTATTACTATTTTACCATTGTTTTATTGTTTATTTAAAATTAGCCTGTTTAAAGTTTAAAATTAGCAAACAACTGTTTAAACAGTTGTGTTATGAAACTGTGTAATGTGGAGCCCTTTTGTCTAGAATCTGTTCGAGGTGTAGAGCCCTTTTAGATGTGTCTGTGGTTCCCTACGTTTTTAGAATCTATGGAGAACTAAAAAGAAGAGATACGATGCGATGTGCGCTTATACTTTTAATAACGATGTTGTAATATGTGCATTAAATTGAAGTTAATAGAAGAATTGGTGTTTTCTATTGATAATATCAGTTACAAGTTGATTATAAAAATGAGTATATCTCGTTATTATTGTAATTACACAAACCCATTCTGTTAGATGTGTACCTACTATTTAAATAGTGTTATGTTTTATCTCTTTAAATTAAGGACGTAAAACCACCCAAATATATTTGTGTGAAAATCCGGCCCTGTTTTTTACCTGCTCCTCGAGAAACATAACATTGCTTCCTTGGCGCTAGCTAGCCGTGCGCTCGCATTACCAGTGCAAGCGAGGTCTTCGAATACGTATCTTTGTTTCGGATCGCAGTGTCACAAGTTAAGCTGGTTTGAGAGCGTTTAGTCGCCTACCTTAGACGCACCAATAGAGATCAGACAGCTATTCTGTTAGAATTCTGTATTAGTTCATAATGAATCTTATTCCGTGCTCAATAGAGTAGTAATTCAATAAACGCTACCTATGCGGCTTGACCATTTTTTCATAGTGGCACGCGCCTTTTCGGTTTTTAAACAATAGATAAGACGATAATCCGTAGAAGCTCACGGAGAAAAATAGAAACTATACCCCCAAAAAAACATCCTGTGACACTGCCGTGATCAAGACGAATCTAACGAGACTCATACATCAACATCCATCATGCCGTTTAGGCTACAGGAGGCCACAAAGAAACAGACATACATACACTCGAAAAACAGTTTTGGCAGTCGGGTAAAAAAAATTAACCAAATTTCATTTCCCAACATTTTTTTTCCAACTGTACATTTGACAGATTTCAATCAAATTACCATTTCCCCAACAATAATTAAACAACATTCATTAGACCAAAATGTTTCACTTGGTTTAAAAAGGTTTAACAATTTTTAGTTTATCAAACATGTTTAGTCTATTTTTATTAATTTTTTTAAATAAAAATAAAATATTATTTAAAGACTATTAGAGTATCTACATAGAGATTACCGTACCAAAGTTTAAGTAAATCACATTAGCCAGTGCGGTGATTTTTATATTTATATCTCAGAAAATAACAGAGATAGGAAACTGAAGCATGAGGGCTATTAATAAACAAAATACTGTAAACTGTGGAAAGGCCGCTTTTCTATGAAAACACGGCAACTAAATAATTCGAGGAATAAAAATGGAAACAAAAATTTTTGAAATAATAATAAATGTATAAACATTGCTAAAAAAAAAATCTCATGCAATACATTTTTAAGCTATGTATTGAGTGGAAAAATGATTATGTGGCGTTTATGTTTTTACGATAGATTCTTTGGAAAATGAGAATCAAGCAAAAAACTTTAGGGTCTTTGAATTGTTGTTTTCCTTCTTTATTCCTTACTTTCTTATTCAGCAAAAAACTTAGTAATCCATTAGTAACCTAAGAATTTCATTTGGCAGAGTAATCTGTCCGATTAAACAAATTTTACTCGAGTAACGATTTTTAAATTTAATTTCGAACAGTGTCAGTTAAATTATAACAGTTTAGTTAGTTTAGCAATTGCGGTACAGTCAGCGTCAAATACTTCGTAGCAGTCAAAGTGGCCAAATAGTTCGGTACACCATACTAAATATATGGTGTACCGAACTATTTGGCTACTTTGACGGCTACGAAGTATTTGACGCTGACTGTACTACATACATATTATCGGTGTATAAAGTAATGTATCGGAAATCGCAAGCAATTTATTGCAGTCCATGGAGCCATTTAAACAGATAACTACGCTAAAAAAACTTCTACGCCTTAGGAATTTGTACTAATATTTGTAAGTGTTTCGGGTTTCTAAGACTCCTTAAGCTAAAAACAATGGCCCTTGTAATGTTAGTAAATAATTATTTATTATTCTTGTAAATAAGTATCAGCTGATATTAACATGCTCGAATGTCTAATTAATACTAAAAATCACTCTAACTATCGTGTTTCGACCAAGGGTTTCTCGGGTAATTGTGACGGTTACCAAACGATTATTCTACGAAAAGTAAATCTGCTTATCAATGTTATGCCAAGTTGCCAACTGACTACTTACTCTGCGTAATGAAATTCTGCCAAACAGTCCTCTGCCAAAGCGTCTGCGAAACGAAAATCAGCGTTATTTTACTAGGCGTATCAATTGGGCACCCTATTAGGGTTGTGGGCATGCCCATCGTGCCCACAACGGTGGATCCGCTCTTGGTTATATTATCAACTAATCCGCAAATCACTCTGGACTGGACTGCTTAAACATACGGTAATCATGTCGTGCAAAATGCCTGGGTCCTGGTCATCACACACTCTGTGACATGTCAAATCCTGTGGTTGAAATAAAATCCTAGTATATTAGCATGATACACTATAATATTTATAACTATACTCAATAAATATTTCATTCCAGTAGACCTTTATTTTCTATTTATTTGTAATTTTATGTGCCCAAGTTTTGGCGTGTTCCACCTTTATAACGGTAACAATCACCCGAATAAAAAATATTTGGTTCAAATTAAAACTTCACGCATGAGGCTAATTGCAATATATCTTACTTATCGACATAATTTTATCGACATATACCCGTGACTATTTTTTCTTTGCTATTCCATCATTTCATCTGTCAATCACATGTCAATTTAGTTCGCCTGATTCTGGAGGCAAGTTCAAAGATGAGATCATGTTTTTGACATGATTATCTTATAAGGAATTATTTTTGTAAACATCAGCTGCAATATCAATTTCTGAATTTGTCCAATATGTCGATCGATACGTTCTTGGCCGCAGATACATTTCATTTTCTGCGACCAAGAGCGTAACGACACGTTCGAAACGCCAAGACAAAAACCTAAATGTAGTTTGCTGGCATCCGAATCCAATCATGCGTTGGGGCCTTTGATATGAGCGGGATATTTAAATTCTAAAGAAGTTGCTAGAAAAACATCAATTTGATTGTCATTTAGATTCACCTAATAGCGCTTCTTCAAAGGTTATACTAGCGAATAGAGTTGGGTGAAGCCGGCTCCGCTGGCATTGCGCGCTCGGCGGTCCCCGAAAGTACACGTGCGCTTCGTTACGCAACCGACAAGGCAGCGTCCCGTCCGCGCCTCGCGTAACTTATCCACCACAACATAATTCCAAGCTGCGTTACGAAATTCATCAATCCTTTACGAGACCTTCAGTTAACTTCAATGCTGTCTGAAACAGTTTTTGATCGTGACACGGTTAAATCAAATATGTGCACGCGCATGTCCCAATGGTGATTTGTTTTGATTGTTAGAAGCCAGTTTTTGGTTTGCGAAGATGATTAGGATAAAAGTTTTCTTCACCTTACTCGTGGTATTGCTCTGCATAGCGGCGAAATCGGGTAAGTTTTTTTCGGCATTAATTTCTGAATATTTATTTACCATGCAGAGTCAGCAGCAGCAGAAATAGCTAATCGTGAAGTATATTCAAAATAATCTGAACACATACTTTGTTGATATATGAATTATGAATATTATGGTAACACTGATAACATGATAATAATTTTGGATTTAAGAATGGATGACTGATTGATTTTGGATATCTGGCCCGCTTAGCGACTTCAGTTCCTGACTATGCTTGTATTATAATAGTACATTACGATACAAGTGCGAAAAATAGGAAATTCAAAACGAGTGGCGACAAATTAAAACACGACCGAAGGGAGTGTTTTAAATCGACACGAGTTGCGAATTACCTATTCGCACATGTATCGTACAACGTTTTACATTACATATGGCCCTTTAAATGTTCGACACAGTAACGTAATATGATAATTTTCGCACTAGTGCGGTAAAGTAGCACCATATGTACTGTAAATATATTTAGCGGTTATATCTTTATTTTCTTGAATGTTTATTTTAGTCTCCCTTACCTTTCGGTGTTACAATTTTATTACAAAAGTTACCGTTGTTACTTCTTAATGATGTATATGACCTAAAGCTACGAGCCATGATGCACACGACGGCTTGCGAGAAAATAAATCTTGCCTTTTTTATTTCAAAATATTAATCTAATTATATTATACAGTGTGTAAATCCAATACGAGCGATAAATTAAACCAGTTAAAGAATTTATCCGTGTAATTATTTATGAATTATTTTCAAGTAACACTTAATTATGACCCCGTAATTAATTTGTACTTTATGTACTGCAAACATTACGAGACATAGAGCCAGACCAAGATAAGTTGGCGAATGGTTTGCCGCGCTCGCAGCGGTACGCGAACATCTACCCTGGAGTAATTAATGTACTTACTTGGACTCTATTGGCTAGGTAATAAGGGTGATGACATTTTGACTAAATTACAAATATCTCAGTTCTGCAATGGAATTACGCTTGATGCCCATAGAACGAAATGAAGTACCTAGAAATACCTATCTAATGACCTAACTAGCATTTCTGTTGGTCTTTGGTCCAGGCTCCATACAAAGTTATCCATGGTCCTTTCTATGAAAAACCGGGGACAATTTTTCTTTGTTTCACTCAATAGTCTTCGTAGGCGCGAATTGCGACGTCGAGTTGCGGAAACCAAGCCCGCGAATACGAATACGAATAGTCCTCGTGATTCGGAGTCGAAATTACCTAAAAGTTCTTAATTCTTTGAAAAAAAGTAAATAGTACCATTTTTTGTCATGAAGACCCCCACCTACTTAAGTACCTATCTGTTCACAATTGGCACGCGCCAGAAAGTTTATTAATTAACCCTTCGGATTTCCTAGAACAATACAAAATATGCTTCAAGAAATAACTGTCCTGAAACGATTGCAGAGAGTTCGGAGACAGGGCAGCGCGTAAAACGCATCCGCGCCGACAGCGCGCCGGTGGCGCGCGACCCGGCGCAGGCGCTGGACGCGCCCGAGCCTGACGCGGCGGCGCCCGCGCCCGTCGCCTTTCTCAGCCCCTCTGTCAAGGAGTATTTGGAGCTCGGGATGGCCATACCCGGTGAGTTTACATAAACTACAATATTATGTAGAGTCAGCAACAAAATATGCTAAGCGAATAAGGCATTCGTTAAGAAAAATCTAAACCCCCAGCAAAATTAAAACAGCACCATCTATGAATCACTGCTGATGCCTAGCCAACGTTCTAATCGCTTACGCTCCGTAGTATAGATAGCGTAGTCATCATCTCTCTCTATTAACCACAACGACATTTCCAACACAAAAATAATCTCCACACAAGGAAAATACTAACTGTAAAATATCAAACAAAATGAAACCAAACAAATCGAAAATTAGTGTTATTAAATATTTATCAACCACAATTTAAAAAAAAACAATTGTACCAGCTAGCAAAGTAAGTAAAGTAAGTAGTAGTTATAAGGAAACAACTCAAAATATTCACTTGATTACTTTGCCACACTTGTGTATAAAATGAAACTTTCTCATCACACCTATACCAAATTCTTTACAGAACCTTAACTCGTAACTTTGTTTAGACTAGTTAGGAGGTGAACATATCAAAAGTCCCCGGCCGTAGCCCTTGAGACGAACCAGGTTGAGAGGGATATTTGAAGGTTCCATTTTTAGAGCACGACCGAGTTATCGCCGACGGAAATGGTCTGGCAATGTTAATTATCCATTTTTAACAATGTTTTCTAAAACATACATAAAAATCAGCCATGAGAATATTGAGAAAAGTTTGTAATATTTTTACCCAACTTTAGCACCTTGTACCGGACAAATGGCCGTCGGGCCAATATAGCAAGTACGCAGACATTAAAAGTACATACTAACACTATAATTATCCCATACATATTATTCATGAGAAAATAAGTAAGGTCTGGCGGCTCTGAGATCTTGGACTATTTTCGGATATTCGATTAGTTATATCTCGATGTGTCTTAGCATCATTACTACACTGAAAAAAATAGATAGCCGAACTGGTTTTGTAACTTTACTAAATAACTAAACTACGGTTATAAGAAAATAAACTTTGCATAAATTTACAAACTTATTTTGTAGTGTATACCCAGTACCTGAACACTGATAGCCAAATCGGTTTTGTAACATATAACACATAGTTCCCAAGTCCCAACTTTTGTGTAAACAGTAACCAAAATTTTGTTACAGTTATGCAAACATTTCTTTCAGTGTACTTATTACTACTTGCTATTACTTATACAAAATGAAAGTTGATTAAATTTATTACAAGTTTTATTTAGTCAAGTTTTTCGATATCTTGTATAGTTTTTAAGATATCCGCTCTTGAAAGTTTATTTAGGGCTCTCAATCTTATCTTGATATCTACAACAGTGGGCCCCATTCGAAGAATGAAATACGATAACGATGGGTTCTGGTTTAGATAAATTCCCATTTAGATATCGTTTCAAAATTCAAATTCAAAAATTTATTCTGCAAGTAGGCCTCAAGGGCTCTTTTACAAGTCAATACAACATTTATAGTAACATCATATAGTGACATGAAAAATACATAACAATATTTATAAATACAACAGCCAATACCTGGGTATACATTACATTAAAATAATCTTAAAATAAATAATTACTACAATACAATAGAGATGTATATATATACTACGTCGGTGGCAAACAAGCATACGACCTGCCTGATGGTAAGCAGTATCCGTAGCCTATGTACGCCTGCAACTCCAGAGGAGTTACATGCGCGTTGCCGACCTTAACCCCCTCCCACCCTCGTTGAGCGTATAGTATCTATGGTTAAAAACACATTAAATCTGGAGATGTAAAAGGTCCCCAATGTCAGAGTACTAATACTAATAAGATTTGGAAGTGTAAAGTCTCTCTAAGTGTACAAATAAAATTTCATTTCGATCATAAACTTTTGTATGTCGTATAATTGACAGAAGCGATTGGGGCAACCAATGTCACTTTAAACCGCTTAAAACCGCTGAACCGATTTAGTTGAAATTGGGATAGAGATATTGTCCCGGGACAGGGCATAGGATAGTTTTTAAAACCAAAATCATCTTTTGAAGGTGTGAAAAGTGGGGAGGAAGTTTGTATGGGAAATCAATAACCGTTGAACCTATTTAGATGAAACTTGGGATGATCTACATCTTTGATTTCGTTGAAATGAAAATGATACCGAACATGTTTTCAAACCCAAACTTAAATAGTATTAACCTCAGGAATTCAGTTGCGGCGAAGAAGTTGAATTCCCCCACACCCCAGTTCACGCCTTTAAGGGATGATTTCTGAGATAAAATCTATCTCATGTTCTGTCTCGGGGCTCAAAATATCTATCTCTATGCTCTATATCAGTGAAAAACCGAAAAATGGGACCTTCAATTTAATTGTGGGTGTCACCCCAAAATCAAATTATTATTTTTTAATTTATTAAAATATATATATTGTTATATTATAAGTATCTTTAGTGCGACCATTAGATTTGGAAGAGATTCTGTATAATCCCATTTCACAATGAATTTCATATAGTCACCCAATTAAAAACCATAGGTACTATTGGCCGCATTGGTTTTGGCAAATATCACGGGTTTTCGGGCAAAAAAATGGTACAAAAATCCTCAAAAACCCTGAGGAGGGGATTAAGGTAATTAATGGACGCCCCAGTAATGATTGTAATGCTAATAAGAAATGAGATTATCATCATACGACAGGTTGTAGGTTCATGACGCTTCCATCAAGGAAGTAGGCACGCAATTCTTTGTTCAATTGGCTGTTGAACATCAATCAAGTTAACATGTGACGTCAACATAAGCTAAAAGAGTCGTGTTTTGTTTGTCGCGTGGGCGATTTAGTGAATCCTCATTTATCAAAGTCTTTGTAAAGCAAATCATCGGAGGTTGTGTACCTACTTACGCGATGTTACGAAGGTGACATCACTGATGATCCGCATACTATGTCATACATCTGGCAAAATTGGCCATTTCAATTGCTAATGTAATATATACTTAGATAGATAAGTACCTATATAGTTCATTATTAGAAAGTAATTATGGAACATCGGATATATGTATATCGTTGACGTTATTAGTAAATCGGGCAGTATTGTTTCCTATAAACAAATAAACGCCTTGTTTTTAATTGGGGTATAGATATAGATCGTGTCTTTCACGAAGACGCGTGCCTTGACTCGTAATGTCACATGTTATTAAAGATTAAATTTGACAAATTTGCGCGTTTTCGTGGATGACAGGAACTATAAACATTTCGTTAAAAAAGTAGAACCTATGAAGAATTAAAATTGCATCAATATAAGTGTTGTGAATTGGTGATATCATAACATATGATATACGAAATGTTAAACACAGGAAATACATGTTTGAGAAATATCGTTTGCTTTTTGCGTTCAGTTATCATTTCATTGTATCAGTTATCCTTTTTTCATCGTAAATAAATTATATATTTCATTGTTAGATTAAGTTTAATGTTAATGAGTTTAAAGTGTATCTTTTCCCTATTGTTTCATGGAAGTTCCGGTTCCAGCTTCATAGTGTATTTTATATTGAATAGATTGTTATTTGCTGGTTACGTATTTACCTAACTATCGACCGTGACATTTAGTTATTGGATAGATTGCATTATACGATACCTAATACATTAAAACATTTGTAAAAAATGGAGATACTTAGATTTTAATCTTTAATACATTCTGGCATTTTCAGGTTCTGTGAGGCCTTCATAAAATCCAATAAATAATTCAATTAAGTAGGAAATTTATTTCTAACTAGGTGCAAATGTAAATTAACTACTTACATACTAATGTTACAATAGTTATTTGTTTTACAATGGGGCAAAGCTGTTATTTAACCGCTCGTGATAATATTGATACCCGAGCAAGCGAAAGATTCCAAAATTCAAAATCTGAAATCGTGATCCGAAAAATTGAATCTTGAGACTTGCAAGGTTTTAAAGGCACGAGGGTTAAACAAATTTTGCCACCGAGTAACACACGAAAATTTTCACCACACAAACACAAGGAAAATACTAACTGTAAAATATCACACAAAATAAAAGCAAATCAATTCAAAATTAATGTTATTGAGTATGTCATTCAAAATCAACATTTAAAAGTCAATTCTAGCAGCCAACATAAATAAACAACTCAAAATTTGCATTTGATTACTTTGCCCCACATGTGGATAAAATGCAACTTTCTCATGAGTTTTGGAACAATCAAGAGAGGCTTTATCAGCCGATATGGTGAAAAATACATTTCATTATAATCATACTACATATAATCATACTACATATAATCATAAGTCACAATATAGTTTATTTTTAAACAGTATACTTAGAGGACCTATGATTTTTAGTTTTTTTTCTATTAACTTCTCAACTTCGGTTACCATGAAATAATAATGAATGTGCGCATAAAATTGAATATCGTTCCATATTCTGCCAGCAACGCGCAAGTATCATGCCAACCACTGTTACTACTCGTACTTACGACACGACCCAACGTGTTAATGCATCAACATATCCAGTAGCGCAATTGTTCCACTATTACTACTATACTTGCAATTTTGTTACCTGTATTTGCATTTTGCTATGTATTTATGCATACAGTGATACGTACTTTACGTATGTAATTTGTGATTGAAAGAAAGTCATTGTCTTTGTGATGAATGCAGATGTAGATGTGGGCCGTGCCGCCCTAAAGTTTCAAGGTGAGCCCATGGTGCCGTGCCGAGCGCAGCCTTGCGATCGCAAATCCGTTGTCTTAGCTTTAGATCAGCAAGGGATTTGCTTTAGATCTTAATTGAGCTAACAATCACGCATTATGAACAAGGTCGGAGTCGTGTGCTGTGCGTCGCTTCAGGCATCCGTTGTTCTAATAACTGCTTGCGCAATCCGTGCTACCGATATAGGCTTCTTATTCTTCTAAGAAGCTTATATCTTTATATCATTCATATATTGCTATCTATAATCATTAGGATCAAATACGTGATAGACTACCTACATTTAAGATATAAGTCTTATCTTGCAAAATAAATGTATTTAGGTATTTAACAGTTACAGTATACATACTGTACATCAGTTTTATATGTAGGTAGATTTGATATGCTGTAAGATCTGAAGCAAGGTATAATAAATGATGACTCAGCCTCGACTTAGGAACCTCGCCCGTACGAGGCTATTACGCGTGCGAGAAGAAAACATTGAGGTTTATGTGGGATAAGAACTTCCGTAGTCTAGGTGCTTTGGAATTATACTCAGGTTTTAGTTCATTAGCACATAGGTATTGCAGATGTATCGTTTGCCGTGCCAGAGATTAGGAAATAGATACTTTATTGGCAACGTATGTCTTTACGCACATTTAAATGGGCCTCCTTGTGTCATCCGTTCTATTGCTGCATTACTATTTATACTCCGTGTATAGAGTGAAGCATAGATATGTTTTCATCTACAGGTCGAAATTCTTAACCAATTATCGTGAATTTTGTTTTGCGACCAGATTCTATGATTAAATTTAATTTTATTGTCTTAAAATTCAGATTTTTGCATAAAGGCCTTAAGCGCCATTGTGAGTTCGACTAAGATTATTAACTTTAACATTTTCAAAGCTTGTGTTATTTTTCCAGATTTTAATAAATTTGTGTAATTTATTAATTTACTTAAAGTACTTAATAACTAGCGTTTTACTTGTCTTACTAATCAATCCCCACCTAAGTTGGCCACCAACTGCCTCGATAGTCAGCAGTAATAGTTAATCTGTCAGATAATACTTCCAGAAAGGTATATTTGCAGGTTATATACATCTCCAGATTTAATGTGTTTTTAACCATAGAGACTATACATCTCTATTGTATTGTATTAATTATTTATTTTAAGATTATTATAATGTAATGTTTACCCAGGTATTGGCTGTTGTATTTATAAATGTTGTTATGTATTTTTCATGTCACTATATGATGTTACTATAAATGTTGTATTGACTTGTAAAAGAGCCCTTGAGGCCTACTTGCAGAATAAATTTTTGAATTTTGAATTTTGAATTGTTATATTTTCATTTCTATTGGCTGCAGTTCATAATTACAGTTTCAGTCAGTTTGAGCGCAGTTCATAATTTGTAATTGACAAAATGTGACTTAGTGGGTATAGTTTAGTGTTAGTATATGCGACTCTCCGTGACATTACATACGGAGCTTGAGGTCGCCACGAAGGCAGTCATGTGTGGGCATTAAGAATCTCAACTACCGTAGCAAGACCCTTTATATCAGGGTATGTCACGCCTGTCGCCCCAGAACTGTGACCGCCCACGCGGGTCAACCTGACTGGTGTAACGTGCGATCTAACTGCACACGCATTTCGCGTTCACTGTGCGTTGTAGGAAATAATGCACTCTGACCTCTGCGGTAGAGACATAATAGACAACAAAGTCATAAGTTCATAACTCATAAATTCATTCATAGCTTAAGTTTTTAGGTCATGGTAGTTGATACTACGGCCGAAAGTGCCAAGGTCGGTCGCTTGCCCTAGGCTCACTTAGAAGTGTTCAATTAAGCTTTTGCATTTTTGTGGATGCGGTTTAACAACAATTTACATAATTATACTTAATCGCTTGGTAATCTTTATGTTAATTTGCATTTCCTTCACAAATGGATGCATTGAAACATGTCAAGCTATTGCAGTGTACTTTACCAGTAACCTATTTGCTCAACCAAACGGTCGGTTAAAAAGATCTTTGTAATTGATAGTTATGATATATTGTCTCCGTGTCGAAGGAGCAGACAGGGTCGATAATAAATCATGCAAATGTTGCTTTTATGCCGTCCTCTGGAGACAGTTGAATAAAAATGTCTGTAACAAAACTAGCTGGCAAACTGGTTTGGCTGCTGGTCTAGCAAGCCCGATGTGGGAATAACGCGCGGAGGATGCGTTTACGAGATGGTCGAGATGTATGGGTCGTCGCCATAAGTGGTTTAAATGAGCACCTCTACTTACCTGACGACCAAGACACGAGCTGAGCCACATAAACATTTTTAATTGGTAGTAAAATTCATTTGTCTAAATGATATATATATATATACGAGGGCTGTACTGAAAATTTTTAGTTAAACAAAAACTATAAGGAATATAATAAAACTTTATTTACAACTTTTCAAAGTATTCCCCTGCTACATTAATGCACTTATGCATTCGGCTGAACCAGCTTTCAAAACAGGAAAAAAACTGTTCTTGCGGAAGGTCAAAAAAAAGTCGCCTAAATTCGTCCACTGCTTCATCCGCCGTCGAAAATCGTCGTCCACGTAATAATTTTTTTAAGGTGGGGAACAGAAAAAAATCACACGGAGCCAGGTCAGGACTGTACGGAGGGTGTGGTAGTAGTTGCACACCTGATTTGCTCAAAAAGTCCATGGTTCTGGAAGCCGTGTGAGCCGGAGCATTATCTTGATGAAAAATGATGCCCCGAGTTCCAGTACTTGGACGACTGACGTTCAGCTCTTGGAAGGCCTGTGGCAAGCAAACTTCACTGTACCATTGGCTGGTAACTGTTTTGCGATCTTCAAGTGGAATTACGGCTACAGGTCCACTGCGTCGAAAAAAAACAGCAACCATTTTTTTGTTGACGCTTCGGCCGCGAACTACTTTAGTAGGTAAATCATCTTCTTCAAAGACCCATTGTGTTGATTGCTGTTTTGTAAATGGGTCGTAACTATATATCCAAGATTCGTCAGATGTCACAATGTAGGTCACTTGTTGAGAATCGCCATTATCGAATTTCTTCAACATATATTTACACCAATCGACACGACTATCTTTTTGCTCTTGTGTGAGAAAATGTGGTATCCACCGAGACGAAACCTTCCGAACTTGAAGGTGGTCATGCAAAATGGTAGAAACTGCCCGGGATCCAATCTTCAGTTCGTCCTGAATCTCTCGGTGGGTAATGTTTCGAGATTCCTTTATTAACCACTCCGCCTTGATAACATTTTCTGGAGTAACTGCCGTTGGCGGTCGCCCCGGTCGAGGCTCATCTTTGATGTCGCTCCGCCCACGCTTAAATTCACGGAACCAGTAACTGATAGTGGCAAGAGATGGGGATAATGTCCCAAAAACACTAGTTAAATTTTCATGAGAATCCTTGTATGTTAGCCCTCGTTTATAATCATAATATATCATAGCACGAAATGCTTCCCGCGTTAGCTCCATTTTTGCGAACAAAAAGTGACAGACATGTTTTTTTCTGAAATTCATAAAAAAATTACTGATTGTCACTGGCCAGTGACATTTATACCAAAAAGTTTGTAATGAAATTTGCCTTTAAGCTACAGTAAAATTAAATAAATACAGTTAATAGTACGCCGTTGACTAACTATTAACGGAACAACCCTCGTATATATATATATTTTTATTCATTATCATCAACAATAAAAAATTGTGTTTGAAATGCCCTTAGTTACAATAACATTTTGAATAAGTATAACAAAAAGTACACAAATTTTTAGACTAAATACTAGTAACACATTTTAGGACAATATTCACGTTATATATAATGAGATCAAATAAGGCATCTATGAACTACTTATACACTAAATAAACTAAATTAGTATTAAGTAACTCATCCAAGCTATAAAAGCAACCTCTTAACAAGTATTGCTTCAGTTTTTGCTTAAAGATAGTATACTTTGAAATATTTTTTTATATATACACCGTGTATTTTTTTATTTCCGTTAATTTCAAGGGTGTATCTCTGAGCTTAAATTAAGTAACTTTCTCAAAGCCACCGGTATTCTATTTAACTCAATTTCGGAGATAATCAATATTTAATTTTAATCTTATAATGCCTTTACGAGCGTGTCCACTTAGCTTAGCGCCTGTTTACATATTGATTAGTGTTAAGTATGAGTTAATACATTTGCTACTAAACGTAAATACTATCTCCGACGATTGAAGTTCAAAATGACATGGATATGTCACAGTTTTCAATTGTTTGGTTGAGTTAAATGTAATGCCCGTGTTACAACAACGCTATATGCAACATTTAGTTACTTTTTATAAAAATAATTAAAAATTTAAAATAAACTTTTTTTTTAAATGTACTATACTATGCCATATGGTTTCCTTAAACGTACTTACCAATACCCCGAAGTTAACGGAATTCAATAAAAACACGGTGTATAAGCCAAAGCTTGCCTTTCTTCGCAATCATAATTTCTCATTTCAAATAGATACGTTACATGAAAAACTATTTTAACTACGTTAAATCTTTTATGGTTATAATAACTACTAATATGAGGTATGTATGAAGGTCCCTAGCAGTCATCTGTTCAATCTCGCTACACAATGTGTACATATATCTCGCTATAAAAATGAATAGCCCCGAGCCTACAACGCGTAGCATCGCGCGTTGAATTCTTTTTCTTAGCGCACTTCAGGCCGAATTATTAATTTGTTTTCAACGTATTCTTAGTTATAAGAACCTAATTACGTGAGGCAACATAAACACATTGGCCACGCATTGCTTAGCAATTTATTTATTTTTATTGTTAAAATTGTTAATACCTTTATTATAAAATAGTTTGACTAGCATAACTAAAGTAAGTAATTTTAGATACTTAAGTGTGTAGTTCGACACAAGTTATCATTGAGTTCGGTTCGTGCATATACAGAATTTATTAACGCGAATTATCAACGCATGGGCGTGGTGTTAACTGACAATAAGCACTGGTTTGTTTGGCTCTAAGCATGGCGTTGCGAAATATGTAGTTACGTGGTCCTCGGGCAAGGCTGCAGGCTCCGCTGGTGACATTTAGCACCACAATGATAATTGTTTCCTGCGATCACGTAACTTTTGACAACAAAACAATGGTATTGGTGGATAATTGCCGGCGCATGCAAGACGTGGCCCGGCCGCAAATACCTTTGCCCTGTGCCAACTGTTACCTACATCGCGTGTGCCAGCCACATATACAATGGCATACATATAGATACCTATAACACATATTCGTATACCTTTTTATTTGAATGAAACTTTCTTCACAAAAGGTAGACGGCGTGTGTTATTTGCAATTAAATAGTTTAACAACATTTATAACATTCATATTTGTCAACGGTTTAAATACTCTTACTCAATTAAATTTCAAATGGTAAAATTAACGTTTCTTGTTAACTGTTACAAACGTAATAACCTTTCCTTGACCTACTCATGTCTTAGCGAGATGGAACAATACTTGTGAATTTTCTAACTCTAACGCTAAATATCTTGTTGCTTGCTCTACATATACACTTATGAAATATTGTAATCATATGATGCGCTATTAGTCAGGTGGTCATTAATAATACGTGTTGAATGGCGGAACACTCGAGTGGCACTGGTAATAGAACAATTAGGGCTAACGAGGTTATAGGTTCTACGTTTATGGTTATACAGTCTAAAATCGGTTAGTATTGCATATGACGTGTCGGGTGCGGTGTCGCGGCACGCTTGCGCCATCGGTTGCACCACCCGGTCCTGTAGGTATTGTGCATGATAAAGATAACGTCAAAAACGAGCTTTATCTTTTATTGCCTTATTAAGCCAAGCAATAAGAAGGAATAGAGGGAAATGCTTGGAACACAATTTTTGACTCCGTAACTTGTTTGGATTGGACTAGTTTCGAGGTGAACATATCAAAAGTCCCTGGCCGTAGCCCTTGAGCTGGAGGGGGGGGGTGGGATACTTTCCTAGATATAATCGGAAAACCGAAAAATGGGACCTTCAAACCCCCAAGCACAGTGTAAAAAGTAACAGTGGGTGACGCCTTTGATGTTTGCGTAAATGCCGACACCACTCAAGGTCACCGTACCTACCTAGGGTTGTCACAGACTTATACAACTGCCCAAAGAGGATGGAAATATTTTTAGGTTTCATGTATGTACTAATTTTACAAATGGCGTCCATTTTGGAAATAAAGATGGCGGACGTCACTTTTTTGGAAATAAAGATGGCGGACGTCACTTTTTTTTAAAAGTCGTCATAGGTGTTGTTTTCTGGGTTTTTGGGGGTGTAAATTTCAAAAATGGCATCTATTTTGAAAATAAAGATGGCGGACGCCACTTTTTGAAATGCGTTTCGATGTGTGTAGCAGTGATGTCAACCATCTTTAATTCTAAAATGGACTCTATTTTTCAAATCCGCACCCCCAAGAACCCCCAAAATGGACGTCATTTTCGTAATCGGAACCCCGAGGAACCTCGGAGATGACACCCAAATCGATTTTTAAGAAAAAATTATGTGCGCCATCTTGGATTTCAAAATGGATGTCATTTTCGTCATCGAAACCCCGAGGAACCTTGGAGATGACACCCATACCGATTTTTAAGGAAAATTAATGTCCGCCATCTTGGATTCCAAAATTGATGTCATTTTTGTAATCGGCACCCCGAGGACTTTCAAAAATAATGAAAACATCAAATACTACATGATACATTTACAAACAGAAGCAAGAAACAATTTCTTGCTTTTTAAAGTCTTAAACTACTCGTAATTTCATAAAATAAGTTATAAAACATGTCCGCCATTTTGAATTTAAAAATTGATATCAATTTCAATTATTTCAATTATTTATTTGTATCGAATCTAGGAAGATCCATATAGTGTTAGTACAGTACAGAGAATCTTAAAAAATAAATTGGGGTTAGTGACATAGAATTTACAAATAACTAAACACACACAGACATCGCACATTAAGACAACACAAAAAGTATTATAATAAAATAAATAAAATAAAATAAAATCTAGGCAATCTAGATGCACCATTTCTCTGCATCTGTTGCTGCCACATGCAGACTATATAAAAATATATCATATGATATATATATTATATATATCGTTGTCTAAGTACCCTCAACACAAGCCTTATTGAGCTTACTGTGGGACATAGTCAATTTGTGTAATAATGTCCTATAATATAAAAAAAAAGACACGCGTCAGCCCTCAAAATCATATCCCTGAATACGAACAATGGCGTGTATGAAACTCAGGGACCGCCCCAAGTTTTTGTAGCAGAAATACTTTCTGCATATTACTGCAGTTACCCCAAAGTATTAGGCCATAACGCAAATTGGAATTTACATGTCCATTGAACGCTAATAGTGCAGTTTTTTGTGAAGAGATTTGACAGAGCCTTCGTGGGGCAAATGTAAACCTGTTCAATTTATCTAGGAGCATTTCAGTATGGTCTTTCCAGTTTGTGTGGCAATCTAAAATAATACCCAAGAATCGAATAGATGACACACATTCGATTGCATGACCATCATAATCTATATTAACATTCCTTGGCTTCCCTTGTGGTGCATAAAATTCCATAAATGTCGTCTTAAGGAGGTTAACTTTCAAATTATTATTTACTAGCTACAGGTTTACACCCTCAAATACCTGGTTGATGTCATTTTCATAATTGCTGGTGTCTTTTTCCTGTAATACTATAGAGCAATCGTCGGCAAAAAGTGTCATCTTGTGGTTAGTAAGACATGGAAAGTAGTTGATAAAGATGTGAAAAAGCAATGGTCCAAGGACACTGCCTTGAGGGACGCCAGTTGTAGCGTTGAGATAATCAGATCTGATATTTTATTAGCGTTTTTGTGGCATCGTTTCCTGGCTTATATACACTTAAACGGTGGTTAGCATAGGAGTTATGAAGTAAATTGATATAAATTTGGCTTAGAAATGCAATGAAAATGTAAACCATACAAAAGAATTCGGCTTGCAATGTAAATCAACAGAAAAGTTACGAGATACCAGCTTAGTAAAGTAACTGTCAACGCTTGTTGGCAGTCATTATAAAAAGCTCGTAATTTGCAGTCAGTAAGTACATTGCTGCTCGGTGTTAAAATAGTACATTACTATAGAAGACGGGAAACGAAGCGAATAGGGATACGCGGCCGGCGATCCCGTTTCTCGTCGAGATTTGTATAGTGCTTTTCTCAAACTTGTAATGCACTAATAATTTCTTTTTTGTCTTTTTTTATTATCACTTTGGGGTTATTAAAAGGGGAACGGAAATTTGATTATTTTTGCGGTATGACGCACTGCTTAGGAGATACAGCCCTATAAAGATATCTGCATGACTGAAAAAAAAATCTTTATAGGGATGTATCTCCTAAACCGTGCGTTGTGGCGCAAAAATAATAAAATTTTCGTTCCCCTTTATAAACTCTTAAATAATAATAAACAAACACAAAAAGAAAAAAAAAGCATATTGGCAGAATTTTGCTTAAAGATATTTTTATGGTTCAATGCCAAGACGTGCCATAATTTGGCGATTAATAAAAACAAAATAAGGTTGCCTGACAGGCCTAGGTGTGTAAGGCTGTATCAAATTCCTTTACATATCATCTTCACTCATTTCATCGCACCTGATATGTAGTATTTCCGGACCTAATTTATTAAAGTAAGTCATGTCAACATTTCATTGCAAGTTTGGAAAAAAATATTACGGCGGCGTCATAATTAAGTGTAACTTAAAAAACTTGTTAATTTTTGATAACACGGATAAATTTTCTATCTGGTTTAATTTATTGTCCGTATTGAATTTACACACTTTATGCCAAGTTACGAAGCTCGCTCTTCAAATAAGCCCTGAAACAATGAATTTCTGAAATGCATTTTACAACTGTCAATCCATGATTCATATATTATCGCCGTCTTAATATGTATATGTATTTAATAGTAATGGCCTACAGTTTCTAAGATATCAAACCATACTTAACGTTTCCAATCCTTCTTTTACTAATGAAGTTTCACTCAACAACATTAAAACCGGCGTTATAGAGGGATAAAATAGCTACACTGTTACATAATTTATTGTCAAATCAATATTATAATGTATTGGATGTTTCATTGGTGCCACATTAAAAGGCAGACGAATCCAGTCGAGCCGGTTTCCGATAGAAGATGTCAATACACATTAAACTGTGATGAGGATGAGCTAGTTGTTATCGCACCGAATTTTTAGGAAACTAAAAGTAAATGAATGAACAGAACACAGCACCATATATTTTGCTAAAATTGTAGGTAATTTAAGTAAGCTATAATTGTAGATCTATAAATTGTTTTTACACACTTTTATTTAGCTTTTACTGTTAACCTATTTTTGTGTCCGCGGCTGGCAAAACGTCCCTCTTTATTGCCGTAAGGACGCCTTAACAGTTTATTAGTATAAGGATACAAGCAAATCTCGTCCTTATGATAAGCTAAAAAATTGGACCTTTGAATAGACTTTGACACATTTGAAAATATATATTTGCTTCAAATCTTGAAACTCATATTTAAACCATTTCTCGGAGTATGATTCAGTTGAAATTTAGAGTACTTCCGTAATTTCGATGACGATGCAATAGTATGCTAACATGGAGCTGATCTGATCATGCAGTCGGAAGGTAGCCAAAGGAACTCTTCGATGGAAAATCGCAAACACATCGAGATAGATGCAGATGAGAAGATGTACTCAGCAATAAAAGTATGTGACACAAATATTTTGTTGACAGTTCCTTGTTGTAATGGTATCTTCGTCTCCACAGTAGGTAGTATATTAACGCATTACAATATATTGATTTCGATATAATAATAATTAGGTACTAGGTGATTAACGATGACTTCATTAAATCGACGGCGGCGTAAACGACGAAATCTGTTGTTGCTGGTTGGTTATAGTTGTATCTTGCTGATAAGGGGTTACTGTATTTATATTCTTATTGTGTCAAATGTATACGTAGTTAAACGTAACTGTACCTCCATGTTAGAAAACTGAGGTCTAGGTAATCCAAAACGCTTAGACTCGAAGGGACATCCTTATCCATGAAAACCTCTGAAACGTTTTATGCTATGTTAATACATATTACATGTACCTAACTATGATACAATATCTATAGGTATTTCACTGTCAATGTTAAAAATATTAGCAGGTATTGTAGTACCGGTTTTTTACGATATCCCCTCGTATTACATAATAACACGAATATGACCTTGCGTCTGTGTCCTCCCTGACTTTATATTTATTTAGAAAACAATTTAGCGGGTTGAGTAACTTAGTCTATGATTCTAGAAGTATCTAGTAATATTTCAAACTTAAAACAAACTCATCATAAGCTTTTTGCCGCGGCTCATAGGAGTTCATTTGATTCCAATCCTTGTTATTGTTATTTTGAAATATTTATTTAAACCACTAACTACTTAATATTAAGATATAAACAACTAATTTGCTACACCCTGTCAGGGTTCATGTATCATATATACAATATGTATCTGAACGTAAAGCCATTACTCAAACCCGTTAAGGTTTAGATCATACTGAGCAACTTTTACTATGGGACCAATCCCGAAATTGCAAAAAAAAAATTGACTCTCCCATAGTAAATTTCAACACCAGACCAGCAAAATGTATGAAATAGCCAAAATTTTTTTCGCGATTTCAGTGCTGGTCCCATAGTAAAAGTTGCTGAGTATGACCTAAACATTAAAGGGTTAAAGTAATTGTCTGAGTCTGAAGTTCGCTTGCAGAGTAATTCCAAGAATTTGCGTAGACAATAGTCTTTACAAATGCGACTGCCATCTAACCTGTCAACCAAGCGGGGAAACTAGACCTAATTGAAACCTAATTACAACTACTATGACTTCATAATTCATAATATATAGAGTTTCAACTACCCCAAAAGGTTTATTGATGGCGATAATAATAAATAAAGGTAATATACGATCCTATGGTGATGTTAGACAGCCTCTGCGCAGTTTATGCTGGCAGACATGTGTGTTTATATGGTGTTTATTTATTAATATAGATAAAAAACTTCGCTAAAGCCCCTTTTGCTTGTGTGAGTAATGTTATTGATAGACGTTCCATATTTGAAATTTATAATATGACGTAAGGTTCGCAGATTGATTATTTATAGAAGTTTGGTTAACACAAATATTTGAAATAGAGGCGTATTGTCAAAGTCAACTAAATTTACTGCCCTATGACCGTAATAAGATTCATGTACTAGCCGTGTCTTATCCAACCTCGACATTGGCAGAATCATCAACACCTTGATGGAGCCATAACACGAAAAATTAATTGATTGAAATTTACTGCCATCTTTCGACACAGGACTAAATAGACTTCACAGTTCTTTGGTTAAGAAGAACAAACCCCGTTATCAATGTTGTAGGTCTCAGTTCACTGAAAATAAGGTCTGGCAAAAGAAATACGTACCCTAAGTCGCTTTATTTTTTTTTTTTTCTCTGATCCTCCAACGTTATCGGAGTCTATTATAAGCTTTTCCAGTTCTCGCATTTATTCTTCTCGCACTTTCATGCTGCATACTATCTGAGAAATATCTGCTTAGGGCCCAGGGAATCCAGGATATGAGGAGATCGCTGAAACACGTCCGTTCGGTATTGCATTTAATCGATCGACGAAGACAGGTACGAAATCTACCCTCTATTGTGGTAGCATAAGTCTACCCACATACATTACACCTCCACCCTTAATTACTAATACATGTTTTGCTTACTAGTAAAGCGAGTGACAACAAAACTAGGATACATAACATAATAATTTAATCAAACTCGAAGCCATATCTTTGCACGGCCTTACGAATGCGCTTGGGTCGGCCCAAAGGGGACTCATTACATTCCGTGTGACTGGGTCCTGTGTTCAGGGATACAGTCTCTACAGATAGCTGGGGTGGTTCCTTAAGATCGGGTTGAACCACAGGTTCCGGCGCGCGCGAACCCTGAGTCGCCTCCGTGTCATTAACCGCGGATTCCTCGCCTGCCGCCGTCTCCGACACATCCGACAGGGTCACTGTATAACTGCTACGCCGTCTTTTAATCTGATCTAAATGTCTTTTTAGTTGTGGACCACTTTCCCTAGCTATAATAAAATTCCGGGAACCTACTTTCTCCTTAACCTGACCACTTAACCAGCTTCCCCCGGCGTGATCTCGCGCCCACACTGAATCGCCCACGTTAAGTTCTCTAGGTTTCCCTCCCGCGTTCAACACTTGTTTATCTTGAGCTTGCTGTACCCTAGACTCGACCTGCCGAGTACCCCTTAACAAGTCTAGCCTCGATCGTAGTCGTCTACGTTGTAACAGCATAGCTGGGGCTGACCCTGTAGAACTATGCTCAACGTTCCTGTACATCATGAGATATGCTTGAAGAGCTTCATCCACATCACAACCATCTCGAAGTGCCTTTTTAATAGCTCGCTTACATAACTTAACCGCATTCTCCGCAGCGCCATTGGAGGCTGGGTGGTAAGCTGGCGTAAATGTCATTTTGATGCCGTTAATTTCCATAAAATGTGCGTACTCCTTAGACGTGAACGGAGGACCGTTGTCCGAAACTACTTCTAAAGGCAGCCCAAAACGAGCAAACGTTTCCCGTAACGATTTAATAACTCCCCTCGCAGTAGTTTTAGCCATTTTGAATATTTCTAACCATTTCGTTGCTGAATCTATGATGACTAAAAAAGTTTCGCCATGGAAAGGTCCTAGGAAGTCAATATGTAATCGCGACCAGGGCTCTGGGTTATACGGCCACGGTTGCGGCGGCGCTCGCGGTGGCGCAGCGCCCTCTAGGGCACACGTCGTGCACTGCTTACCTAACTCCTCGATCTCACTATCTATTCCAGGCCACCACATCACACTTCGGGCGAGACTCTTCATTTTCACGATACCTAAATGACCGACATGTAACTCTTTGAGTAAGTGATCTCTCAAAGCCTCTGGAACCACTAACCGATAGCCCCAAATTATACAACCCCGGTCTATATATAATTCATTGCGCCGCAGGTAATACGGCTTAAGGGCGTTATCGTTACAACTAGTAGGCCAGCCGGACAGTAAAAACAGAAATATTTTCTTTAGTACTTCATCCTTACTAACGTGATCTTGTACCATTTTCCTCGTAATCGGTAGGAAGTTTTGGATAAAATTTAAATATGTGACTTCTTTCCGCTCGCTCTTCTCCTTACTCACCGGCAAGCGAGATAAAGCATCGGCCGCGTTCCCGTCACTCCGCACATACTCGATGGTATAATCGTAACCAGCTAAAATAACCGCCCACCTCTGCATACGACTTGCAGCCATTACGGGTACGCCTACTTTATCGCCGAAAATTGTCACCAAGGGCTTATGGTCCGTTCTTAGAATAAATTTTCTACCATATAAGTATTGGTGAAATTTTCGGACTCCATAAATTATTGAAAGTGCCTCTCGTTCAATTTGCGAATACGACTTCTCTGCGGCGTTAAGCACACGCGATGCGTACGCTATTGGTCGCTCGGTGGCGCTAGTGTCGCCGGCGCCGGGCACAAGGTGCGATATGACAGCACCCACCCCCACACTACTCGCGTCAGTGGTCAGAATTAGGGGAAGATCTGGCGAATAATGTGCTAATATATCGCCAGAAATCAACATTTGTTTTACCTCACTAAACGCGCGCATGCAAGCTTCACTCCACTCATACTTCACATCTTTCCGCAAAAGTCCATACAGAGGCGCTAGTATAGTGCTTATGTTCGGAACGAACTTAGCATAATACATCACTAACCCTAGGAATGACCGTAACTTCGCTACATTATTTGGAACCGGTACCTGCTTGATCGCTTCAATCTTTTCAGGGCATGTATGCACGCCGTCCTTACTAATTACGAATCCAAGATATGTTACCGAGTCAGCAAAAAACGTACATTTATCCTTTTTAACTCTTAAACCATATTTCCTTAACCTTTCAAACACTTCGTTAAGCGTGTCTATGTGCGAGCGGTCATCGACCCCTGTTATAATCAAATCGTCCAGAAAGACACCGACCCGAGGCATATCCGCAAACAATTGCTCGAGTTTCCTCTGGAAAATACCGGGACTAGAGGCTAGCCCATATATCAGTCTATTGTACATAAATAAACCCCTGTGGGTGTTAATTACCGTATATTTCTTAGACTCATCATCCAATTCAAACTGGGCGTAAGCTTGCGACAGGTCTAATTTAGTGAACTTACTTCCCCCGTGCAATTTAGTTAGCAAATCTTCTACTTTCGGTAAAGGATAGTGGTCCACTTCTAAACTTTTATTTAGCGTTAACTTAAAATCAGCACATACCCGTATGGTGCCATCTTTTTTAACTACCGGCACTATCGGCGTGGCCCAGTCGGAGGTGGCGACAGGCGTGATGATGCCGTCGCGCACCATCTGCTCGAGCGCGCGCTCCACCGGCTCGCGCAGCGCGTACGCCAGGGGGCGCGCGCGCAGGAACACCGGCCGCGCGTGCGGCCGCAGGTGGAACCCGACCGTGCCCCCGGTGAACCGGCCCAAGCCCTCCGCAAACACCTCACAGTATCTGGAACTGAATTCAGTCTCATCAAACAACTTGTTCACATTAGCAATTTGTTTACATACCAATTTTGACCTATCAATGATATTAAATGCCCTTATCCAACGCCTACCTAAAAGGCTAGTTTTGCCATTTTCAATGACGTATAAGTCTAATTCTTTACAAAAACCATTGCACTGCACTTTAGGTGTTATTTTACCTACAGGTTTTACCTTTATATCTGTATAATAATTCAGCACTAAATTACTTCTTTGTATTTTGCAATGAGTAAACAATTTTTTATAGCATTCTAAACTTATGCACGAAATCGCACTACCTGTGTCTATTTCCATATTTAACCACTTCCCCGCAATGTTAACATCTATGGTGTATGGCTCACACACAAACGATTCGCTGCTATTTAGTGAAAAATTGTTTACCTCGTCGCTTTCGCTGCTGTCCGAATGGTCCAAATACACAACCTTCTCTTCCGTCACGTTGTATAGGGACGAACTTCCGCGCAGCCTAGGACACACCCTTTTTAAGTGTCCTTCTTGGTTACATACTCGACAGACATACTTCCTGAATTTGCATCTGTCGGCTTCATGCTTTGATCCGCACACCTTACACGTTCCATCTAAATCCATATTATTATTTTGACCGAAGCCTCGCATCTTTCCGCTGCCCGCTCCGCTCATGGCGCTTGGACCGCCGCCGACCGTTATCTTCCCGCGGCCCGCTGTTCCCGCCGCTCGACCGCCGTCCGCCGCCGCCCGGCCCCGGCTCGCCCGACCCAAATGATGCACGGCTGTCGTCGCGCCCGCCGCTGGTATACTGTCGCTGGTTCGATTCCGAGCACAGTCTTCTACTAGCGCCGCGTTGACCTCGGCCGCCTCCATGGACACGGCGAGCTTGTACGCCCGGTCGAACGTGATCGTGTCGTCCTCCGTGAACAGCTTCTGTCTGATGTCGTCGTTTAATAGGCCGCACACGAACTGATCCCTCAAGTTCTCCTTCAAGCTATCCCCTGCGAAACTGCAGTCCTTACTTAATTTTTTAAGATCCGTTACAAAGTTCGCAATACTTTCATCACGCTTTTGCACACGTTGACGGAATTTAAAACGTTCTGCGAGCAAACTCGGCTTTGGATTTAGATGACCTTTCATCAGCGCGACCAGCTGGTCATATGTTTTGCTCGCCGGTTTCGCGGGTGTGCACAAATTCACCATAAGTTCATACGCATTTCCGCCCATCACTGTTATTAGTGTAGCCACTTTCACTTCGTTTTTAACATCGTTTGCAACGAAATATTGTTCTAAACGGTCAACATACAGCTCCCAATTGTCATTGACAAGGTCAAACGGTCCGACTTTTCCCACAGGCATGTCGTACACTGTTTATCACGAACTTTACACTTTTAAAATGCACTAGTGTCCAATTGTTCTCGTCGCCACTGAGAAATATCTGCTTAGGGCCCAGGGAATCCAGGATATGAGGAGATCACTGAAACACGTCCGTTCGGTATTGCATTTAATCGATCGACGAAGACAGGTACGAAATCTACCCTCTATTGTGGTAGCATAAGTCTACCCACATACATTACACTATCTTTCATTTATCCTTCATCTTTCATGACTTTGGGTGCTGGGATTCCCAGGTACGCTACTCTGTCTACTTTTATGTCGACTGGGATTTTTTGGGGCAGGTTGTTTTTATTTTATTTCAATGATACAAAGGTTCAGTGGTTTTACATGTTAAGAGGAATTCCTAGTTGTGATTTTTCCATACAAACGCTCTCGACTGTTTCCTCCCTTTTTTTACCTAGAGCAATGATTTTTTCAAATAAGATCAATATCATCAATATCTGTGCCGCTATGTTTTGCTTTTTTGGATTATTTTATTTTGAAGAAAATTACAGCGCCTCGAAAATCGCAAAAACGGCTCAATTGAATTGGCTGTAAAAAAAGGCACAGTATACAAATATGACAACAAATATCCAAAAAATCAAAACATAGCGGCATAGATTATTTCTTCCTCTTGCAATTTCCAAAATTTCATAATGATTGGTTGTGATTTGGAGGAGGAAACAGTCGAGAGCGAAACCTCGATTTTTGAGTTTTTTGCGTGTGAATTTCGGTCCGAGCTGCAGTTGTCCTTATCGCACGAATTGGAGGCGGAGACAGTTTCTAAATATACGTACACAGAAGGAATAGTGATGGGCATAACATCCTTATTAGGGATTGCAGAACCGGTACTGTTTTAAAGAACCGGGATTTCCCGGTACTTTCGGAACTGGTCTAATTATTTCATTATTTTAAATAAAACGACAGCATTTTGCGATTTGACCACCTTTCGTATTATAATTTAATAATCACATTTTCTTTTACTACGTATAATCACAATAAACAAGTAAATTTTTTTTAGAAATATAGTACATTTTACATTGCTCATACTTGTGCGTCACAAGTAAAAGATAACTACATTGATGTTTGCCACTAGATAGCAAATTAAATGAAATTACATTGACAAGGGGATTTATATACATATAAGTATCGCGTATTACATTACGGCTAGCCGATATCAAAATAAGGGCCATTTTGAAATGCGGCGGTTCAACGATTAAGGTATGTTGGGTAAATACCGGATGCGGGTGAAGAACGTAGGACATTCATTTCTCCATAATTTGGCTTTATTTTTTAATGTTGGCAACATTGTGTAAGACGCCATTTCATTGCGCCTCGACTGCCAGTGTTCCCGCGTCGCTCAGGGAGTCGGGCTTGTACTATGCGCAATCACAGAGAGCAAGGTAAATTTCGCGAATTCTTTCTTCTATCCGATCTTCGACCTGTAATTTATTTTGCGTACTGTGATGAAACTGTGTTTGTTTTTGTAATTGTGTTAACAGACCTAGCACTGCTGTAGACCGCTATCCGATCTTGACCCTTCCAGGTAAAGATCGGAAAGAAACAATCCGATCTTTACCTATTTCAAAAACAGCAGTGATAGTCAAACTTTAAATTTTCTTCAATTTACCTACTGACCTACTTAATTATCATATTTATTGTTTTCTTGATCACACTTTCGTACCATTATTTTTATCCAGTACCACTACCAGCGCGACGGTAAATCAAAAGGAAGAGATTTTGGCAGTCTATTTTGTATGTTTGTATATTGTATGTGTATGTACACCTACTTACTGACAATGTAATTTTTTTTAATTTCCGCAACCCAAAGGTTGCCTGGAAGAGATCGATTTTTAGCGATAAGACCGCATGTTGTTTACCTGTGCTTATGTTTCTGTTTTCTTTTATCGAGGTGTGCAATAAAGGGTATTTATATTGTATAGGGATGATGATACATGTTGAATAAAATTGTATAACAAAATCATACATAGCTAGTTTAGGATACAAAATAGAGATAGGGCTTCGAAATTAGTTTCCTTAAAATGCTTCAAGAGGGCTCTCTTTTCCTATATATTTACTTTACTCTTTACATACGATCCTTACATTTTATAAAAAAAAGATTGTATATCAACTATATATATACATAATTGCAAAATTATACCAACAAAATCACAATTTTACTTATTTTCTATACTTCAAGATGGGCTCTCAGTGAGCTCAACGAGGGTGGGAGGGGGTTAGGGTCGGCAACGCGCATGTAACTCCTTTGGAGTTGCAGGCGTACATAGGCTACGGATACTGCTTACCACCAGGCGGGCCGTATGCTTGTTTGCCACCAACGTAGTATTAAAAAAAAAACCTTGACCTTTTTAAAGAACTACTTAATCTTTTTGATTTCTAAGTTTGATTCTTATTTTTTTGGCGACCTTCATTAAAAATGACTGGGCACGATTATTTTTTATTTTGATTTTTGTCCCTCCTACTTAAGTACTTAATATCTTCCAGTACATTCCTTTCAATAAACAATACATTTACACTTTCACTAAACCTGTACACTTCACGAGATCTTAAATTGTCAAAACTTCGAAACCTATGTATTATTTTAGTGGTTTTTCTTACTTTATTACTTCGGGTAAACCTTACAATAAGAGGTTTCTTAGCACATTGTTTACTTATCAAATTGTCTTATGACATAGGTATCAAAGTTTGAGAGCCACAATTTTACCAATTTTTATATCAGGGTTAAGATCGGACACAAAAATACGAAAAAAAAACTTTCGTTGACAATTTTTAAGTTTGTAATTATTGGTGGCTGTAATGTAATTTATATACATTGGAGAAGGGTAGACACCGGACCTACGGATACGAACGAATCTACGGTTATTATTTAACGATTCGCTCCGTACTTCAAGAATCTGTCACGTGCTGAGATCTCGAAAAAACATTTTCTCACGAGTTCTCTCAATTGGTCCCAAAATTGTCCGGCATTATCCCAACATACTTTACCCAGATTGTCATTGCGATACGTTCTTCAATAAGGCGGCCCAAGTTTAGCCCCATCGTACTACAAGTTAAATAGATTGTAGTTTAGCCATATATTTATACCTACTTACAAAAACGGATGGGTACAGTCAAGTGTAAAAATATGGGTGTACACATCTTACTCAAAAATATGTCCCATAGCATCTTATTCCAGTGTAATAAAAGCGTAGTACCATATTTATGAGACGATTCTTTCCATACATATTTTTGCACTTGACTGTACGACGACGACCGAAGCAGGGACATCATTCTTTTTTGCAGTTTTTACCTATATGGTAATTACTAGATACAGTATAATATAAAAATGAAAAACAATATCATGTGATAACAACAAAAACAACTTGCATCGGGCAGCGCAGGATAAATTCCGTTCGGCTCGCGGGCGATGTCGACGGAACGGCGCGCAATGAGCGGGCACTGGAGTCTCGCATCTGTGTGCGCGCACTCACACTTAGATAGCTCCCGCCCACCGCAGCGCGACAGAAACATAGCTTCAAAAATTCGAGATTTGAAAAGTTGCTCAGCTAGGAATTGCTCTTAAGTTATTTTCTTTCTTATATCTATTTATATATTTATTACTCTATTGTTTGTATTGTACAGCTTCCTCTTATGTTAAGTCGCCTAAGTCGCCTTTAGTACATAACACATAACTTCGTCTTAACTAACATTATGACCGTTAAGTCTTCATTCAACATTTGGGATTTGGAATAAGTTTTTGTAAGTTCAGTTAAATTTCTATTTAATAAATCGTATAGAACTATAAAGAGTAAGTAACTTAACCGTGACGTCTTTTGCTGTGCTTTTGCTAGTGTTTCATAACATATTGGCATTGATTCAGTAAGCACCTTTTAATTTTAATGTAGGTACGTAAGTATAGGCTGTTAAATACGTTGAGTTACATATACATAACTTGAGGTTCAAAGTTTTAGAGATTATGTTTAGTAACAATTATTTTTTACTTTAAAATGCAGTGGTACCTAAGCATTCTGCCGTGAATATTAAAATGTACTTCAATTAGAGATTAATGGTCAACACTCTGAACGCCTGTGAAGGTAAAGTACCTACACAGCCTAATTACAACATTATGCAAGATGGCTATGGAAGCTCGGATTACGTAAAAGTTGGATCACTGCGGGTCATATCGCACGATCAATTTGTTGATAACTAGAGTTATTCGCACCGCAAAATATTACTTACCCATAAACGCATTAAATTGTGGGTGCTATGCCACTCCCGTTTTTGCTGATATTAAGTTACAGTTTAAAATAACGAAACGTATGAATAGATTACCCCGAGATTCTTATAAGTAAATCGACTTGTTCTGGGTTATTATAAAGTATAGGAATAGCAAATCTAGTGCCTATCAGATCAATTTCAAAGGATTTATATTTCATTTACAATGGGTGCAGCAGCCGTTGCATTATGGTTCAAAGGGGGCTAAAGGTGACTGCATTGCCGGCAGCAACTGACCGGCTTACCGCCGCTACGGTACTATAGTTACTCGAATGAACATTAGATAATAAATGCTCAAAGCTTGGCTTAAGGCGCCGTGAGTTCCCTTTTTCGAACACACCTCGCTGAGCACTGAGCGGATAGCCGTGTGTGGCCGGGATCGCGGATATCCTTGTTTTTGAATTGTTATTTTTAGTTAGGTTTAACAATAAAAGGATAATCGACGAGTTCCATCGAAAATAAAATTACGTATTCTTAGGAGCAATTTTCATGTTAATAGCTTTTGTGCAAAAATAGGTACAATTTTTAATGGCGCGTTTTAGACCTTTCTATCGAGTAATAGTTGTTTAATCATCAGGTTTCGAATCGATAAAGTTACTAGAGAAAGGTTTCAAGATTGCTATTTATATTTTTGGCAACTTTATTATGATTAAAAAAACCGCTAAGTATGAATTTTCAAAACTCTGCTGGCTGAACCCACTGCACTTTAACCACCAGACGGATTCTGATGGCTTTATACTCGTAATGATCGACAATCGGTGGTAGCCGCGGTGCGAGTGAGTGAAAGCGCCTAACTATTGCAATGCAAGCGAACTTTCGTTATCTTTAAATACCGGTAGAGCTATTGTGCCTAGATCGTGCTGATTGCAGACGATCGATTTTGACTTAACAATTTAATGAATGAGTTTCGAGACCGGGAAATTAGGTAACATTGCAAAGGTTAACTGTGACCCGTTCCATTTACAATCGCGGTGGGAAGATAGTCATACTAACAAGAGCCATTTTATCTGTACTACTTGTATATTGTACAAATTCTTGTAAATTTATAGTTTATTTAATTTTACAAGTTTTCAAGATATGATTGTAGCCTAATGATTATGTCAGTCGATTCTTTATTTAGTCACTTATGCAATGAGTAAGTAGGTGAGTGAGTATGGTGGCAATATAAATAAACAATCCACACATGCCTATCAAACCTATCAAATCAGAAATATTACATTCGTTACAGTACTTTGAGTAGTTACAATAAAATAAGTAAGTAGATCCAGAAATAATAATAAAAAAATCAGTAAGGTGATGAATTCCTTGCTTTTTCGTTGTACATTGAGTATTTTAAGGGAAATCGTGATTATCGGTGGGAATTTCGGTTGTTTGAAAAAATCCAAACTTACCTAGATACCTACCGACATTTCGGCTGATTACAGAGATCTGGAAAATAACTGAAGAAGTACTTAACTATTTACATAAAAAAATAACTTAAAATAAGTAGCCAGCAATCAGTATTACTTAATGCATTTTGTGTCCATGTA
This sequence comes from Cydia pomonella, assembly GCF_033807575.1. Lineage (NCBI taxonomy): Eukaryota > Metazoa > Arthropoda > Insecta > Lepidoptera > Tortricidae > Cydia > Cydia pomonella. Next base: position 9,350,357 of record NC_084705.1, on the reverse strand, counting down.
CTTAAGTATTTGTTACCTAATACATGGAATATATAATACAAGTGTTAAGTTTGTATTTATCCCATACCTATTAAAGTTTGCGATCGCATGATTTTCAGGTAAACCCGGGACGGACTACCCGGTACTGGGCGCGGTTCCGTATACCAACTTCTACTGCGACGACCAGCCCTACCCCGGCTTCTTCGCCGACATGGAGACGCGCTGCCAAGGTACGAGTAACAACCGATTTAAGCCTAATTACAGTCATTCTCAGGTTCCAAAACTCGGCATAGACTAGCTGGTGCAGGCACAGCACTATCTTCAACTGCGACCAGCCGGCAGCCCTTCTCTAGCTTCTGGTCCAACATAGCTATTTAACATGAATCGTGGGTAATGCTAAGGTTGGCACAGACTCTCGTAAACGACATGACGACAAACGAACTTGAAAATATAACATTTCCTTATTTTTTCTAAGTGGAGAAACCCTTTTTTTAAGTTTTGGCAGTTTTCTTATTACTAAGAACTGTTCTATGTAGAAGAGTTCTTAATAATCGATATCACGTCGCACCAAATCATAAAACAATGGGTGCATTATAAACTTTATGAAGTACTTATGGGAAATATTATTTAACCATCTTAAAAGTTCTCAAGTGCACAATTGCACATAATATATGTTACCAACAATAATGTCCTAAGCTCAAGCCACTAAAGGACAATATTCTCCCACGATAATCAGCTGTTAATTGAATGCCAATTCTATTTTACATGGGTAATTAAGTAATTATCAATTACATTAATTATGGGTAATTAAAAAAATTCAAAAGGGACAGTATGGAACTCCTGATTTTTGTTATCCTCCAAATGTTAGTAAAACTGTTCTTATGGGGAAGATACTTCTCATGTCTCGGGGCACGTTCTAGACGGGGATTTGATATCGATAGGTAAATAATATGTCGATTTATATTTATACTTACATGTGTTCACTGATAAATCATCGATTACTATAAAGAGGTTCGCTATCCTGTCTAATATCGAGCCTCTTAAGATAATAAAAGTATAGGTACCGATGTAATTTAAATCACAATAATTATATTATGAAATCCAATCAAAAATAAGATGAATCATACATGTTTTAATTTGTTTATTCATTTTATTTTAAAATGAAGACAACATAAATAATCTTTATTTACCTAAATAAATAAATATTATACGACATTATTACACAAATAATGTCCTAAATAAATAAATTATTAACTATGTACAATAACATCTATGTTGAATGTAACATCGAAATAATTATTGTCGATAAAATATTATGCTACATCACTTTACTTATAGTATTCGTGCCCGAGTTAGCACACGTATGCTCATGTTTAGCTTAAAATTATTTTGTGTTTGTCATATAGATGCCGTCTAACACTTTAGCCTTGTGTAGAGATGAGTAACATAAACATAAGCCAAGTGACCTTATGGTTCACATAGTCTGAGGTCAGCTAATTATAACAAAAACCGACCCGGAAGGCGACCGCGTCAATCGGTAGGTCAAAATCGTGAGATCCGGAAAACACGGACTCGAATTTTAATTTATTTTCGGTCAGATATAGACCATAGTTGTGGTTATTATATTTTGTAGCATCTACATTGACATATGGCGGCGTACCTATCGGACTATCATGAAACATGGGTGCTAAATTAGTCGATACATTTAGTAGCGTTATCTGCACCGCCGAAAGCGTGATAATCGAAACGGTTATGGGACTTCTATATTTGTTGCCTATTGGTGAACAGTTATATGAGTTAGAAGTTGCACGATTTTAGTACTGATAGGTGCGATTGAAGTCTGATGATTGCTTACAGTCACCATCAGGTACATCCATAGATCTAAAATAAAGATAAGCCCAAGCATACAAATCCGAGCGAAAAGTCTCGTTAAGCAAAACACAGCGCCAGCTGTTGTATACTGCGTAAACTACGTGGCCGATGGTCAGAGCAAAGATTCAATCAAGTCGGTTTGGCCAGAGACACGCGAAAGTAGACTGCACTCTCGCCTTTAATAAACGTGCCTAGAAAAATGGCTTCTTTATTTAGGGCAACGATGAAGTGACAATTGAATAAAGGATGACTCACGCTAGACCGGCCCGCGCCCGGACCGAGGCGTCCGATACGTCATTTTCTATAACGGCTGATCGATGATCACATGGTACTTTCCGTTAAAAACTCAAGCGCCGAACTTTAATATGTGTCTGTGTTTTCGCCGCATCACGTCCCGCGCCGAGCAAGGGCAATATAATGTCATAATGAAACATAATGACCGCTTAAAATTTGTTTTAAGCAAGAAATTAATGTACTTACCTAATCTAATCTCTAATCTAATGATTTACCGATGATATGAAATGTCATAAGTATAATTGATTTTACTGTAATAGTTTTTACATAATTAGGCATTATTAAAAATTGGGAATGACATTGGCATTACGTGACGCCTTTGCACTGTGCAACTCGCCACACGACTGAGCGCAGGGGTGTAACTAAATGCGATTTTGAAACCCATGTATTGGCCCCATTCGTAGTGCTCATAGGGCCGGTCTTTACGAAGTAATATATATGTCTATGGGTACATCAGGGTAGAATAAGTGAACTACCTAATAATTAGTCCTTTAAAGTCTTAGAGGATTTAGCAACTGGACGCCTCGGCTGTAATTTTCTGTACAAACACGTCTGCCGACTTTTTCGTGGGAGGGGCACGTCAAATGTATGGTTATTTATACGTAACGTACAATTAGCCAAGTCAGATAAATGTTAGTACATATGACCATTGGCCGAGTTTTTCGATAGAGCAGAGGGGTAAGCTCTTAAAGGCGTCTCCGGTGGTTAAATCCTCCAAGTTTAAAGTACATACAGTTATTGACAACTATTTATTTAGGACAGTTTAAATAAGATTGAAGGGTCAACATTTATATACTCGTAGTTTAAAACCTGACAAGATTCTATTTGGCGCGACATAGTGACGCTACAAGCAGTTTATATGGCAATAATGTGCGTACGTCAGGTATAGTTAAAATAAAATGTCAGTATAATTATACCATCATGTTAACGACTAATTTCAAAACATTGTTTATTGGAATGCAACGCAATCCTTCATCCATTTATTGATATACCGACTATACAATCGTGATATAATAGAGAGCTTTTCGATCAATTACCGTGTTTAAGTCACGAAGCTTGCCGAGTGGCCTAATGAAGGTAAAAGATTGAAAAGCTTTATTATATCACTATTGTATATAATACTTTTTTACGAGTAAAACAGTAATACTTTTTCCACTATAAAACCTAAATACGAGTAATTAAAGAAAATTAGATAAGATTCTCAGTAGTACAAAAGACATCAACGCGTGCATAATATGTATATGTATAAGAATATTGCTCATGCAATAGTCGCGCGTTGGTATCTTTTCCACTGGACCGCGGCGCCATGTGCTTGGTCAATTTCATTATAGTTGACTACAGCGTGTGCTTATGAATATTATAGTTGAGTAGGGAGGCCATACACATGAAAATTACGCAATTACATTTTGGTATACGAAATCATAATACAACCATTATAGTCGTAAAGTAGAAAAAAATCTTTTATTGTATTCAAAATATTTTTTCTTGCGTCTTTGACTACTTTACCTTACTTTACTTTTACCTTTTTTGGCAATTGTGTGACAAAATAAAATTGTTTGCTAAATATTTTCTTTTTGTTTTCGTCTTTGCCAATAAAATAAATTAGTACTATTGAAAATTCGCAACATAGGCCAACAAAATATTGTCAAGGTATTATTATACGTGTTCAAAAATATTTGAACATGTAGCTACTTATACTGACGTATTTTAAAGCCTGTGTTGCTACTATGAGTGCTAAGATGGTAGTTAATTGACCTATTAGCAAGAAGCAATATGTAAGTAAGGTAGCAAAACTCTGCTGGCTACATAATTGACAAAGTAACATTAAAATAAATTAGTGCTGCCTTTAATGATTAGTTAATGTTAATTACATTAATGAATATAGTTATAATTGAGTAAGTGATTAACCCTTTACCAGGCTAAGGGATATATATTTCCCACATGAAGCACTTCAAACATGTGTTCTATTTTCGATGAGTAAGACTGACATTCCATTGTCATTTTTGAACTGTCAGCCTGGTAAAGGGTTAAAACAATTATTCGTTAATTATAAACTTTTTTAGGGTTTCGTACGTCAAAAGGAAAAATGGAATCTTTATAGGGTCATTATGTTGTCCGTCTGTCTGTCAAGACCCTTTATCTGATTTATCTCGGGAACGCGTGGAGGTATTGTAGAGTTGAAATTAAAACTATATACTCAGGTCAACATTCCCTTGAATGTTGTGAAAAAATAAAGCTTATAAGTTAACGTAAAAAAAGATATGGCTGTTTATGCCGCAAAAACGTATATTTCGACACCCTCAAGAGAATCAAAATTTATAGGGCATTTTCTGTTGACATGGAACTATGAAATTTGGCAAGTTATATCATCTTATGCCACAAGTACAGGGAAAAATCTAAAAAGATTTAGTCACCTATACAAGTTTCATTACAAATGTAATTAAAGTTGATTTTTTGAAGTGTAAACTTCTTTAGCGGCGCTGTGCACTTTTTGTGATGGGGAAAAAATGTTAAACTCGCGACAGGTCACGTGACCGACAGATTCATCAGATTGAAAATTCGTAAGATGGACACGTGACCTGATATGGATGGAAGTTGATATTTCTGAGAGATGAACTTTTTAATGTTAAATAATTGTAATAGTTCTGTACCCCTAGTGTAAATTTATTCGATAGCGAAACGTGATGTATGCGTTTGCGTTAAGTCTCATTTTGTATGGGATTTAGAAACAGCGCACCAAGCGGGACGTTTTGGAAACTCAAAATCCCATACAAAATGAGACTAAACGCAAACGCGTACGTCACGTTTCGCTATCGAATAAATTTACACTAGGGGCATAGAACTGTTAATTTTTTTATGTAATATAAATTGTCATGTTTGTGTACGATTGCGCAATAAATGAATATTGTATTTTACCACATAAATGATAGTACTTTTATACTGATAATTAAAGCAATTCGTGCAAAATTATTCCCTAACCATTCCAAAATATCAAAAATGCACAACGTTAATATTCAAGTTTTCACTTCTGCCGGCACTCCCGGAGTGCAACCCGCAGTTTTTTTATCACACCTTGGTCAGGTCGACAACAGTTTCACCCTTGAAAAATTATAAAATGAAAAACCTTTCTGATTCCAGCCTGGCACTACTGCGATATCGACGGGCGGCAGGCCTCGTTCCTGTGCCCGAACGGCACGGTGTTCTCGCAGGGCGTGGCGTCGTGCGACTGGTGGTTCAACGTGCGCTGCGCGCTGTCGCCCGCGCTCTACCCGCTCAACGCGCGCCTGTACCGGCGGAAGTCGCGGAAGCAGGCCAGGCCCGAACCGCACCGAGTCATTGACAAGCAGTTGCTGGATGAGATCTTTCTGTAAACATGTATATACTCGTAGTTGAAATTTTCTAAGTTGATTTTTTGGGCTTAACCCCTCGTATGCTGCCTGTTAAATTAGATAATTGAAAAAGTAAAACAATAAGTAAATTTCAATTACCACGCACGGATACGTGTCTAAGCATACGAGGGTTTAAACTCTTAATCTGTGAAACTTTTGGAATGAAATGTAACATACATTTGAACCATATAAATCATGTCCACAGTCATGACGAATTCAGTAGCAAAGAGCTGCATAAAAGAAACAAAACCTTTTTTTATCAGATTAAGAGCTTAAGCTAAAAAAACACATGAGAAGATTCTAATTATACTTCAAGGGATAAGACGCTTGCGCCACGAATGCCACGATGGCAGCCGATAACAGCGCGACCATCTTAGGCCCGCTAGTGGTTCATAATTGGAAGCATACAACTAAAAGGGTAACTGGAGATAGTGTAAGGACTCTAACCTCTCTAGCCCCATCCGGTATAAGTAAACAGCTTTTAACTTAACGCGATTAGAATCGGCTTAAGTTTACTCTGCATGGCATTTGCAGTGACAAGGAGTGGAAATGTCATAATTAATTTAAAATTTCTATGAAATTATACCTACGTTTATAATATGACAATTTCCAGTTATTTTTGGATTATCACTACTTATATCTGTGGACCTACCGTGGACATCGAAGTAAATAAATTACGAGCACAGTGATTATAAAATTTGCCTTAAATGGAGTAAAAGAGGAAGATTCCCGCAATTTACGAACGTCGGTTTTCGCGGTTAGTGCTCCTCAGGACCCATTCGACTGTTGTGCATACCTAAAATAAATAGGATTAAGCAAGTATATAAGTAATACTGTATTTAAATATGCCTATATAGGCTTGGAATGCTTCATGTGATACCACATACATAAACCACGCCTAAACGGCTTAAATTACAATAACCCGCCTAATTTGGTAGAAAAAATTCTGTGAAGTTGTAAAGAATCTTTATGCTGTGCTCTCGTTATTAATTTTGAAGTTTTTACGTACCTACCTACCAGTGGCGGCGCGTCACAAACATTCGTAGGGAACCCGGAGCAAATTTTGCTTTCCTTTTCTCCATGAACCGATCATGAAAGTACTCAACGGGCTGAAGTTTAGACAAGCCGGTGGGAATCGAGTTCTTTGAACGATCCGCCACTGCTACCTACTACCCAGTTTGTATTCGGATTTCTTTCATTGCTATTTTTTTCTAAGCGAAAAAGTATCGTTTACAAGTTTCTTCTGATTTGAATTGCCAAGTAGATACACCTCGTTAAATTTAGGTGTTCTTGGCGTTCAAAATGTTATAAGTAATATAATTCGGAATGGCATAGATATTCGGTTATATTGACTATATATGTGAAAAAAAAAAAATTGAATTTTGATATGTCACTAAATTAATCAAACTGAAATGTTATTAATCTGGTATGGTCCGTCTATAGTTAACTTTAACATTTGTTATGAAATAATATAGTTGAATACTGCGTTATGTGCGACTCGGAATCGGAGGTCATGTCAAAGTCGCAATTCATTTTAAAAATATTATTTTTTTCCTTAAGGCCGACTCACGATTTACCAGTTTTTTATTATCTGTTAAGTTATCATGTTGTATATTTTTCTTCATTATCATACCGAGATTATATAGATAAAAAAATTAGGAAAAATACTTTGCTTGTATGAGAGTCTGTCATTTATAAAAAAAATATTATAGTTTAATTTGGCTTTTTCCCATAGAAAATGGGTTACAAACTTACAAATCTTATCAAACATTATCTAATACAGTATTTATAATATTGTAAGCCATAAATTATAAATGGTGGCATAATTTGTTGTTGTTTCTATAACTTTTTATTCTCTGGTTGCTTCATAGTCAGCCTTAGTGAAGAAAAAGAAAGCCCATGTTGGGTTACACTTACCCGTTTTTAGATAATATGTAATTGTAATGTAAGATAAAACACTGCCATTTTTTATTGTGCTTCTAGAATTAAGTCAAGGATTAATTTAAGAAATCGATTGCGTTGTTCTACACCAACATTGATTGTAAGTAATAACAGAAAAAATGCCTAAAATGTTTTCCGGTCCATACTGTATTGTTTCAACTGTTCTGTACTAATCGTCCAGTGTCAGTCGTATTAAACGGTCTCCAATTGTTTTGTTCCAAAGCGATGAATTTGCCACAACGACTATAGTGTCTTAAATTATGAACTGTGTCAGATGACCCAGTATTTAGGGGCAGTACTCACTGATACCTGCATGCTAAATTCGTTGCATTTATTAAGCCGGCAAATATCCAATGCAATTATCGGTGAGATCTGTAGAGGCCCTTAATAACGTCTTGTCCTACCGTCCAGTCAAAAGTAATTGGAATGAGTTGTAGAGGCCTTAATAACGTTCTGTCTTCAACATGTCAAGTAAGTAATCGGATTGCGCACCTTTAAATTTCGTCTGGCTGCAATAGAAAGGTGTGACGGATAAAATCCGACACTTGTTACGCCGGATATTGCATCAAGGATATTTTTCCTCTCTGTCACGCAGTTCAGACAGACAGACCTTTATATTCCTGCAGTTTATGTTTCTCACTGTTTCTGTGGGAAGAATTATATTGAAAAGTTCAGCGGAAATATTTCGTATTGACTAGATTGCTTGAGCATCGGAAAAACAGAGCCTGGGTTCTGCGATGACGGACTATGTATCGAATTCGGATTCGAGGCAAGAAGTAATTGATTAAGAAGTCGGTTGGATATGGTAGATAACCATGCTGTCGAGAGAAAGAATCGATGAAAAGCGAGAAAAAGTAAAGTTTGAACATCCATGATTTATCATCATTTGAACATTGTGTTAAATTCACTTTATAATCATTAGCGTCTCTCGAGCGTCGGCGTCTAGTCAGCGCTATGGAAAATAGCGTCGCTGCGCAGTTGCGCCAACGTTGCGTCGAGCAGCGGCTATAGATAGTTGACTTTTAAACGTCGTCGCTCGGGAGACGCTGGATTTTGGGGTGGCTCTTAATGATGAAATATGATGATCTGTCTCATGGTCCTACTGACAGGACAATCGGGGGCATATAAAAAGAACTGCCAGTGTAATAGGTACCTAAATATAATATTCCAAATGAGTCTTTATACCAAACTAGTGCCTACGCCAAATCTTGGGATTAGTTGTCAAGCGGACCCCAGGCTCCCATGACCCGTGGCAAAATGCCGGAACAACACGAGGAAGAAGAGAGAGTCCTTATACCATATCAGAGCTGAGACTTGATCGTATTGCACTTGATGTTCTAGGGCCGGACATTATGATTTATGAGGCTAAGACACGGAACGATTTAACAAAGTGGATAGTTTGAAACACTGGACAATATGGACCGGAGCCCTATTGAGGATGTCTGTAGCGGAGTAAGCCTAAAATGTAAACAAAAAAAAATATAATTTAACAATCTAGTCTTCCAACTATATTTTTTTCTGGAGTTGGGCTGCTTCTCACACAGTTTATATATCATCAGTAAAAAACTAAAAGTACCTAAGTATATTGATGGTTCGATTAGCGATTTGTGAATACTTACCCGTTTTTAGCTAGAATGCATTTTACTAGTTAAGTAAACCTAGTAGGGTAGGACGTTTTTGTACGAACAGAACAACTATAAAAAGTATTTTCAATGTAACATTCCTAATTTGCGTATGCTGTAAATACGAGTAGGTACTTACAAAGATTGTGGTGCTTACCTATTAGTCGGAAAGGAAACTTATACAGTAAGTAATTATATGGATAAGGGTGATAACAATAACGATGGTGGAATAAAATGTGATACATGATGATTTTTTTATTGATGTTTCCTAATTAGACCTATGTAAGCCTGTATAACGTCACTGAAGCTCGAGCATACCGAAGCTTAACTAACCCTTCGACAGTCAAAGACAGCCAGAAACGCGCACGAACAGTTTGATATTAAACCTAACACACTTTCATAGGTTTTTCATAAAAAATGGACGACTTATTTTTCCATATAAAATATTTCAGCAAGCAATGCATCACTACTTTGTTTTAACACAAAATGTCACATTTAATGACGCAACGTCACAACTGTTGTTCATGATTTACGAAATACTCAAAAAATCTCAAAAATTCATTATGCTCTGGCAACTGCCAGACTAACTATTTTTTTCGGAACTGTTTTATAGCACTAAAACCCAAGTCTAATTGCGGTTATATCAATAACACTGTATAAATGCGTAAGAAGGTCTTGATTGACTGACTCATCAACGCAGAGCCGAAACTACGTAGTCTTGCCATAAATTCTATCCTACATGAAACATTTATTTTGAAAATAAAAGAAGGCTTATAAATAAATCAGAGTAATTTTTATTAATTATATCATACAGATTCTATATTAAATAAAATATTTATTCAAAATGTCCACCTTTTACATTAACACACTTCTTTAAACGGTCCGGCCACTCGTCTATGACGGCACGGATGGTATCGATGGGTATTGAAGCCGCTGCCCGCACTAAATCTAACTTGAGAGACTTAACATTACGATGAGGACTGGAAATTCGTATGAAGACACTATATTACAACACATGAAAAGTAATTTAAGGATTTTTTTAAAGGGAGGCTGAAAGTTTGTGACAAAGTTTGGGAACAATTTGAAATTTTGAGGGTTAAAAAGGGGCTGAAAGTTTGTATCGAGAACGAAAATGTTTTGTTCTGGAAAATTCTTCCTGTAAGGGGGTTGAGAGGAGATTGAGTTAACATCACGAAAAAAAGCACGGATATAGTATAGTATAGGTACATAGAAGCCGATAGTACCTATTGACAGTACTGTCACTTTTTTTCAATTAAAATGGACCCTTATCACTCAACAACATATGCAGTTGACCATACCTACTTGATCGAGCATGTTTTTTGTTCTCTGGTGAATGATTTTTTGCTCTTAGAAAATATGTACTCGTCGATAATGTGAGCCCCAACCACAATAATATTATCAATAATTAGTGTATGTAACTCTTTTATTTTTACACGGGGGCTACAGTTATGTATACGCACCGAATTACGATTATAATGCGAGAAAATTGTTGACCGGTCAGACGGCTGCCTTATTTATTTACAACATGTTCGTAGTTTACTAGAAAGAGTAGAAAGTAGGTATGTATATCCGAGAAGGCCGAATTCTGCATATCTATATCGAAAATGTTCGCGATCATGCTACCGGCGGTGGTGCTTCATTGCCTATATAAATATAAATATTTATTTAATATATACATAGGTATATGCTTTATTTCTTCATCGACCTTAACTATGCAAAAAAATGACTTTAGTCAAGGCTTTCCCTAATTTAAATTCTGCATATTATAAGTTTTGCCTAAAAACTTGGGTAATACCTACTAGTGAAACAAGTTAATGTATCGCGCAACGCTTAACAAGATGACAGAATTTATCAATTTTCGATTCTGCTACCATACAATACAGCAAAATGAAGAGAAGTAACACATAGTTTTCGCAATTTTCATTATTGATGTAACTAACATTGAATAATTTTTCAAAAGGCCTGAAGCCTAAACCTGATACACACTTAGTATGTTGATACATTGCCTAGGCAAAATCGCATGCGATGTTTGCAAAAACTAAAAGGTACAAATTACAACCAATTCAAAGTGAGTAGGTGCATAGAGGAAAGTTTTTGTTTACCACTTAAATATTCCAGGCACTTTACTGTCCAGAACATATTTAGTTATTTACCTCTCAATTATTTAGAAAGGTGGACATAACCAAATAAAGTACCGTACAATTTCTGATGCCAATTTCTCGATGAAAATTACGGTCTGTTTTATGCCCTTACGATCAAGAATGATAATAAAGTCGTTTAATTTCATGCCAATTTGACGTGAAATGGTGTAAATGCACATTCATTAAGACACTAACTAAAGTCTTTACGATGTTATCACTTGCGAGTTGTTAATATATTCCGATCATCTGAACTAATTGCGGAAAATCAACATTATGATAATTTAATGGTATATCTTGTATAAGTATTTTAGAAAGCATATTAAATTTACACTACGTTTACACTTATCATGTCATGCCTTATACCCGATAATAACAAAGGTTAAAAAAATCGACCAAGAGCATGTCGGGCCATGCTCAGTGTAGTGTTCCGTGCCTCGTCCGTGAAAATAGACTTTTTGCAATAATTCAAAAACGACTCAGCCGAGCATACTCGCTATAGTTTTCCTTGAAAGTCTTTACTAAGATGGGCACATGGTTCAAAAGTTAGAGAGGGGTGTCATTTTTTTTCTATAGAGTTGAACCGAAAAAAAAAACATCCCCACTTTTCGTGTAGGGGAGCTACCCTAAAAATTGTTTTTCTAGTTTTTATTTTACGGCTCTGTTGGCGTAACTGATTTATATATCCATGCCAAATTTTAGCTTTCTAGCACTAACGATCACGGAGCAAAGCCGCGGACGGACAGACAGACTGACTATAAGGGTATATATATATATATATATATATATATATATATATATATATATAGCGAAACTATAAGGGTTCCTAAGTTGGCTACGGAACCCTAAAAATAAAACTACCTATTGACCGTTGAGTAGGCAGTAAACGCTAACTTTTGAATTTTATTCTGTAAACTTTCAGTAGCTTTTCATTTTCGTTTTTTCCACAAAAGTTATTAAGATAGAGGTGTGATTATATTTTTCCTGTAATACTTTTTTTATGTAAAAAATAGTCAAATGTACAAGAGAGCAAAGTTTGATATTTCTTCGAGTACTTATTTTAAGTCCCGTGCAAGCGAAAAATTCTATAATAGATTCACGAGCGCACGGAACCCTAAAAATTACATAACGGGGTTGTATACCCACGTCAAAATTTTATTGGCAACGTCTTCACTTGTCCAGTTTCACTTGTCTTGGCACTTTGTAAGTGTCAAACTAAATTGCACCCGTCGAATCGGGGCATTGACTGAAATGGCCAAACTACAAATTAGGTGTAAGTATTGTACAGTGATCTGCGAAATTGCATGGGGAAAATGTGTTCATTGATAAAGTCGCCATGCACTTTTGCGGCTGATGGTATGGCATTGCAAATTATTAGCTTATAAAAAGGTTGCGACTGCTGCTAGTTTACACATTAGGTATCGTTGCAATTTTCTAAGAATTCAGGGGCGCCATCCTTTGTTGTTCCAACAATGACGATTCATAAGTATTTAAGCAAGGGTCGTCGAAATGAATTGCCCACTGTGCTAAGTATGCCAGCCGTGAGAAACGTTAACTAGCTATTCTGATTGTTTTTCACGTATGGTGAATTGTTAGCGCACGGCGTAGCTCCGAAACGTGGAGGGCTTTTCCTGTCCAAACCTGGTAGTATGCACGCTCTCGAGCCTTCATTTGTTTCGCGAAGCGCGCTAAACGCACGCGCGAGTTCGGCCACAGCGCATGCGTGCGAAACCGCGGGAAAATTAGACCAGTGTTTACGTGCGATTTTGGGACGTTGCAGTATTGGATATATTGATGATAATCCAACACTATGGGAACTTTAATGCTTGTCTTATGCGGTAAGCTAACTGCTCTAACTTTTTGCTTATATTTATTACCTATCTGGAACTGATATTTTTTTAATTTTCTTCATATAATTTTATTGACATGACAACATATATGTAGGTATATATTGAAAAAATACTCATAAAACATAACAGCTGTCATATTAGTTACTAATTATTTATTCTTTAAAATTCTGTCAAATAGTTGACATTAAAGAAATATCAGTATCAACCGGAAGTTCTTTCAGGGACAAATCATTCATTCAGTCTCTTATGCCGTCGTTATGTAGATATTTGAGTAAGATAAATTCGCTCCGACTTTGAAATAATTTGTGGTGATATATTTATATGCATATACGATCAAGATCAACCTTCACACAAATAGCTCAGACAACCACAATGTAAAAGTAATTAAAGCTCGTCCTTTAATTTAAACACTACGATAAAATGGAATGTGTCTGTGATGATGCCATCGAGATCCGGAGATACGCGCGAGGTGGTAGCAATTGCAGCGGTTAATTACTAGCCTTATTATCCTTCCACTATTTACTTAGGAGCTGATTTTTCAAAGGCGATATTAATTAAACAATGTGTCCATAGGTACATAAGTCAAAAGCGTCATCAGAACTTTAATATACAATTACGAACATGAAAATCTGCCTTACTTAAAATAATATTTTTTAATGCGACAGATAGCGACATTCAGCACCAACTCAAACTAACAAAACGACTAACGAGGGAGCGCGAGCAAGGATTCTACTTTACTATCCCTTAAAGACAGTCTTCATCGACACACGACTTAGCTTTTCTATATAATGATGATCTATATAACGATGAATCTGAATATCGATATGACCATGAGATCGTTCAGGCTATAGATAGCCCCGTCCCTCCCTTAGGCATTAAGAGCACAACATCAGTAATGTACTTAATTTATGCAGCGTTTGTACAATAAAACGGTATAAAATAACGTCGGAAAAGGTGCGTAGTAAATGAGGTTGAACTCAATGCCAATGTCTCGCAAGAAAAACCGGCAGCAGCATAATTGTAGTGGAATTGCTACCCGTGCCGTGGTACAATTGCTGTGTCGGGGACACGAGGGACATTTGCCAGACCTTTTTTTGTACAGAAGTTGTTTTATTATACGTGTATATTTTATAGGCACTAGCGTTAAGTACGCCACCCTGTAAAATGTAGAACTCTGACGATATTCGCATAAGCACTTAATTAGAGTGGTTGCCAGTTGCCACTTACTACGTATTGCTAATAACCGATCTTAAGATGAAATATACCAGACTTTTATTCTAAATAGCCTGCGGAGTATTGCTTTAGGAAAAAACAAAGATATTTACTTACTGAGACTTATAGTTTGTAAATAGTATATTTTATAAAGTCGGCGGTCGATCGTATGATTAGGCAGATCGTAATGTTCCTGTGTAATGTTTTTACGGTAGTCACATTAAACCAATAGATAGGTAGGATACGTTCGTTAGGTTGCTTCAGATCCCTGAAGGGCAAACTGACCAGGGCAAGGGCTTAGCCAATGTGCAAATCGTTAACGCTCCGTAGCGTAGCGTAGTCATCTCTCTCTATCACTTTTCCATAGTAGTGCAATAGTGACCGTTGTATTTCATTCACTACGGAGCGTTAACGATTGGCACGTTGGTTACGCACCCAGAAATAGGAGCTCCGTCGATGGGAGCGGGGCTCTGTTGATTTAGGAAGCGAGACAAAGATCACATTCCACGATATGTCTTGGAATTGCAGGATCTGCCTGATCTTACGTTCGGGCACCGACATAATATGTACATTGATAAAGCACACGGCACGGTACGATCTCGTGGCTACCGAGCGAAATCAGCTTTGTTTGACCTAAGGAACAAATTGTACTAAGCGGCACCGCTTGAGTCAAAAGTGCATACTCACTGCACTTGCTTACCCTACTAATTCAAGTTCGAAAAATTATAAACTATGAAGGCTTTATTTCGAAAACTATTAGGAAACTACAGAGACAATTCTAGCTTCGTATTGTAACAAATTTAGTCTACTTTAAAAACGCCCTAAAAAGGTACTATGAATCTTGAGCGTTGCGAGGCACGAAGATAAACAAATTTTGCCACCTTAGTGAAACACATCATTTTTCACCACACCAACGCAAGGAAAATACTACCTAACTGTAAACTATCGAACAAAATCAAACCAAATCTATTCAAAATGAATGTTATTAAATACTTATAATTTAAAACTCATTCCAACCAGTCAACATAAGGAAACAACTCAAAATTTGCTTTTGATTACTTTGCCACACATGGGGATAAAATGCAACTTTCTCATCACTTTTTGAACAATCAACATAGCCTTTACCAGCCGGTGTGGTGAAATTATTTTTTTTACTCATATCACTATTAAAATACTGCGGTTAAAATTCTTGGTTTCCTTTCCACTTTAGTATATTTTAAACATACACTTATAATTAAACATAACATCTACGGTTTAGATGAAGTGAACCAGTACAATACAATACAAATACTCTTTATTACTTAAAACATATTACGATAACCCAGCATAAATTTGCTGGTCACGCATTACGTTACAATGATAGGTACATTTTACACATGAATCCGTATAGTTGCTCGCAAACATTAGAAATCATCTGTATACATAGTGGTAAACCAAGAAAGCCGAGATTTAAAAGTTGCTTAAAATTACTTCAAGGTTTCGTAACACCAAAATATTTAGAGCACTATAAATCAAACAACGCGCGTCATTATAACGAAACCTCCAAACCACAACGATATGCCTAGACTAGATGCCTACATTTTGTTTTATACTTATAAGGAGTAGGATATACTAAAAGTAAATTGGAAGTTTACATTTTAATGTAATTATAATACAATATTCATAAAGAGATCATGATCATGCATGACGCTGGTACTCGTTGAACTCAATATACTATTTTTAGTACACGTATACGTTTACGTTTACGTGTATACGAGTATACGTTTTTTTTATATATTCAGCTTTTGCCAACCTACGGCTCGTCAGAGGTCGTGAACTTTCATTTTATTTATATAAGAGAAATTTTCGACGAGCCGGTAATCCGAGATGCGAGTCATGGAGCGGTGCGTGTCTGGCCATCCCGGCACTGTCCTGAGAATAGAATAGATGCAGGCGGATTAGAGCTTGATGGACAGTTCTAAAATAAGGAAATCTTTTTGCTTTGTCCATTGATACGTACGGGGCTTTCTCTATCCGCGTTCTGATGCCGTTTCCGCAATTAAAATACGTACATCCGTCGTTGCGGCGGCAACGTAGAACGGTCGCATTCTTTTGTTTTAGGTATCAATAACGTATGCATTCACTTTAAATAGAACTTGCATCATTCAGACTTTCAGCATTAAAACAAAATCGTTGATTTCTCATCAAAACAAAATTGCTGCCGATTTTAAAAATGACAAAACCGGATTGTCATTTCGTAATAATTCGCCGGGTGTAATTGTATCATGATTGCCATCTTTTACATACTCAGCTGCTTACGTATTCGCAAGAAATCATCTTGATTTCCCAGTAATGAATCGTATTTTAATGCTATAATCGGTCATTGCACGTGTTGCAATGAATTTGCACGAGCGACGCGACGCGATGTAAGACCAGCACCATACCATAGTTTAGTTATACTAATTATTATTGGTCAAACAAAACAATGTATGATTGCATTGTGGAGTACCTGCCCATGCCTATTGGAAAAATTTATTGTTATTATTAAGGCATGATATTTATCTACAATATATTTGTAAATTTTTATGTCACCAATTTAGTTATGATGTGGATGATGTGATTGGTATAAATATACCCAACTATCTATGTACTTAAATACAATGACACTTAAATAAAAATAAATAAATAAAAATAGCATTTATTCTACCATAACTAGTTTTTTTTATATATTTCCTTTGTATGCACGATAAGAGTTTTTAATAACATATTCCTTTGTATTGTATTTAAAATATACGAATTGTTTAACATAGGTAGTATTATTCATAAAATATAAAATATTTGATTTAACATTCTGTTTCAATTGGTTCTATTATTTATTTTTATCACAGTCCTTTAAGTTTAAAGCTATTCACTATTACAACTAGTAACTATACTCGTATCATTAATTATTTGTATAAATTTAATAACTACGAGTAATTTAATATTCATTTTAAATACTTAAATAATTATCTTTTATTAATTATGGAAGTCGCCTCTTTGGCGTAGACCTCCCCCAGCGTTCTCCAAATGTCTCTATCTTGAGCTAATCTTCTCCATGCTGTTCCACAACGTTTTCTGAATATGTCTGCCCATCGTGTCTTTGAGTGACCGTGCTTTCGTGTTGATTTTTTTTGGTGGGGTCCATTCTATGATTTTCCTTGTCCATCTATTATCTTTTATTAAACTAATATGTCCAGCCCAATTCCATTTCAATCTTCGTATTCTCTCTATGATGTCAGTTACTTTAGTATTTTTTTCTTATATAATCGTTTCTTACTCTATCTGATATTTTATTCCCTAGCATACTACGTTCCATTCTTCTCTGTTCTATGGCTAGTTTTGTTTCGTGTTCTTGACGTAGAGCCCATGTCTGGCAGCCATATGTTAGACAAGGCAATGACACTTAGACATGATTAATTAATACCATAACAAATATGTAGGTACCTATATTTTATAATACCCGGGCAGATCTACAACAGCACCTGACTAAATAAGGCATGCAGTAACTAGAAGCATTTAACTAGACTAGAAATTGCAAGAATGTGTTGCGTTGCTTACCGGGAAAGAGTTATAATACTCCCAACCATCTAAAAATTTCCTCCTGCCCTGGGAATGCTACTGGTACTAAGTGGTTACCAATTACTCAGTTGGGCTAGTGAGAACTGTTCCGCGTTTTTTTTGGTATCGTCCGGTGTCCTTATGTCACTGGGCGTAAATTAGATGTGAAATGACGGGGTGGACCTCGGTTAGTTACGGATGCGGCGCTTTCACCGTTTATGGTTCGTCGCGACCTGAGGTGACCGTGCATAGCCGTGGTTAGCAACATAATATAATGACAGGTCTTCTGTTCTTTTAGATGATTTATGATAAAATATCTCACTATGTATAAACCTACTAAACGCCGATTTAGTTATGACTCTGAATTAAGTTTTAGCTATGCTTTAATCATTATGTGACACATGTATCTAAGAACCTAATCTGTTTGTCTATTTACTTAGGTAATGTTGCGCTTAAATCTTTAGGTCCTAATAGAATTAATTAAGGGACTACATATACCTATTATACATCACATGAACGTTTGAAGGTATGTGCACGATAATATTCATCATGAATACTCCGAGCCGCATAGCCAACATGCAAATCGCTTACGCTCCAAAGCGATCGAAACACAACTGTCACTAATATGGAAGAGTGATAGAGAGACAAAACATTTCGTTGTCGTAGCGATAGCGATTGACACCTTGGCTAGGCCGGCGGTTCCGTTCCAATGTAACTTATCCACATCCAATCGATTCTATGTATTAGATTCAATTGATATTATTTTGCATGCTTTAATTTACTTCCGCATTTTTCACCGGTTATAATAATAGTATTTTGTAATACTTAAGTAATTCAATGCAGTTTATTATGACAATAGGTCTACTGGAGCTTTACTTTTTACTAATAATAGTCAACCACTTGAAGCAAACACGGACGCTGTAGGTATAGTTAGCGTCAATACTACGGTGAGGTGTTTTTTTGTTGACTTGTTGATGACGTTGTTGTTTTGCCGTAATGACTTAAAAGTCTGATCAAAGAGGCATAGCCTGACCGCATTTCGTAAGTTGCTTGACACGCCACTAATTCATGTCCACTTTGACCTGCACTGTTTTACACAGAAAGCGACGATCCGATGATTATAGTAATTTTCTTACCTTGGAAAGCGCCGCAGAAAAAGGCAGTCTATGGCGCATAGCACAGTGGATCCGATTCGCACGTTACTCCGATGTTTGAACGAGACAACGCTATGCGCGTATTATATAGCGACATCCCGCTCGCACGTCGCAGCGACGTGCGAATCGGATTCAATGTCCTTAAGCGCCTATAGCATTTGCAGAGCAAACGGTAGTGCCTTGCAAATAGGGTTCCTTTAGATCAACATCTAAACTGTCTTCTACTTAAAGGCACTCGAATACTAAACATTTGAACATTAAAGTCTGATATTAATCTCAGTGCATCTCGTTATCACCAATATAGTAAGTGTGAGCGGGACAGTAGAGAATAATATTATATCAAGATCAGTTTTTTAAGTTTAAATGCGGCTCCTGCTCTCGCTATAGACAAACCTGTAAGGGCAGGTTGATTGCATTATGGAAGTAGGCTGCATTAAATTACAAGTTGGTAATAAAAATAGAGGCACAAGTTCTTTTCCTCTACTTAGTTTTCTATTAACCGACATGAAATAACAACCCAATTTCAACGCATTAAACAAAGAGAGCTAAATTGGTACCTAATTAATCTTAGCACATAGCATAAATGCAATCATAGCGAAATTAAGTAAATAAATGGTGTACCTAAGTTAGTTTAAACGTTTCGTTTTACTGTCGTGTGTTGTGCTATGGCGTATGAGTACCAACTACCATAGCTATTAGCTACCTACTCGTCGTTATTTAAAGTTGATTAGTATTTTCGTCATCTATTCACTACTGGCTCAAAACAGATAGGTACAGAAGTCAATCACATATCACATGTATGTACATATCAGTGAAAAAATAAGGATCAAAGTCAAAGGCGTTCGAAAGATGGCAGTAAATTTACTGTGGCTACAAAATTTTCTTTGACAATCCACCTCTATCTATACCTACCACCTACCTAAAGGTTGCCTGGAAGAGATCGCTTTTTAGCGATAAGACCGCCTGTTATTACCTGGTTCTATTTTCGTTTAAAATTTATTTGAAGTTTTACATGTATGTAAAATGTATAATTGTTGGTGCAATAAAGCGGTGGTAGCCGAGTGGATATGACGTCTGACTTTCAATCCGGAGGTCTCGGGTTCAAATCCTGGCTCGTACCAATGAGTTTTTCGGAACTTATGTACGAAATGTCATTTGATATTTACCAATAGCTTTTCGGTGAAGGAAAACATCGTGAGGAAACCTGCATACATCTGCGAAGAAATTCAAAGGTGTATGCGAAGTCCCCAATCCGCATCGGGCCAGCGTGGGGACTATAGCCCGAGCCCTTTCGCATATGAGAGGAGGCCTGCGCCCAGCAGTGGGATGTATATAGGCTGAATTATTATTATTTATGTTTTTTGATCTTGTTTTGATACGACTTTGTCTTATCTTGGCGTGTGGTGCGCCGACTTTTATTTTATTTCGCATGCACCAATCAGCGTAAGAGATCTCCAAGGTCGTATCAAAACAAGATCCCGTAACAATTGTTATGTTAGAGTCGGCCTCCTGGTGCTCGTTGCAGGATCATCGCTTTTACAACCAGTTTCGAGCGCGGTTAATCTAATGCAACAGTTTTCTACGTGATTGGTGTTCTTAGAGAAATCATGTCATACGACGTTACTAAATACACATTTGCAATAAAGATTTACAGTAGAGGTAACTGTAGTTAGGACCTAATTTGGTAAATTAAATGTTTGAGGATAATTCACGAAACAATATAATACGCCAAATGAAAAGAAATAATGTATCGGGAGTCCCGATTCGGAGCAGAAGCTACAAAAAGTCACAAAAAAAGTGTTCCCCCCTCCTCCGACTTTGAAGCATGGATCCAAAATCATGAAACAGCTTATAAAAAACTTAAAAAAAACTGTAGTGAACATGATCGGTTAAGCTGTTTTTGTTTTTTTTTTTTAATACAGCATCGACTGTTTCTTAAAGATAGGTAAGTACCTAAGATTGAATTTTACTTACTAAGGTGTAATTCCTACGGGGAAATGACTTCAACATTATTAAGTATCTATCTGCGGCGGTGCGTTTGATTACATTCACGTGCTGGACATCATTGTAGAAGTCCTAAGTTTTGCATTTATTATATAATAATACACCTGAACTAGCATCTACAATCTACGCAGTAATGTTTCGACGTCTGCTAGACCAGCTTTATTTCAATGGAGGTACCTACCATTTTTTGGGGGTAGGTATTTACATGAATGTCTAGATCTAGAGAAACATTAAAAGTAACTTCCGAGTAGTCTTATACATTAAAACTCAACTTATGTTTCTCCATGTTCATCCGTTTGTTAATTAATAGGTAAAGGAGAGCTGCAATTTGTAAAATCTCATGTAAAGTAGAGACGTTTTTTTTTTCACTTCAACCCTATGGGTACCGGTGCGTACCCATGTAGTTAGGTTTTAAAAAAGGGGCTCGATAAATGAATATAAGCCTTAGTCCAAAATTCCAAATGTCCGTCCTGGTCCAAAGTCCAGAAATGTGAGATTGAAATCATTGGACGGATTGTAATTGTAACTGGAGAGTTTCGCTTGGTAGGGAGGTATACTTAGTTCATTTGCTTAATGCCATTGCAAAATATCTGTAGGCTGCGGAAACCACTTTTCGGTTAGTTGACCGACCTGATTTTTCTCGTTTCTGTACCTAAGCTATTATTCAGGATTCTGTAAAAAAAAAATTTTTGGGGATATGCATCTTTTTAGTTAAAAGCTTTTATTGAACTTGCCTTGTTAGTATTTTACTATGTCAGTGTGGGTCAAATCTTGGAAGCTAAATTTTACCCACTTCCCGATTTTTTGATTGAGCTAATAAATTGCATATCTAAGTCGGGTGACAATGCAATATTATGGTACCATCGAGCCGATCTAATGACAGGAGGTGGCCATAGGAACTCTGTGATGGAACCCCAAACGCAACCTAATTGTGTTTGGGGTTTATAGAATTGTTTCGATGACTATTAGTTGCCTGTGGTAAGAATAAAAAAGCTTGTACTTACCAAAAATGTTTTTTGCCAAAAAAACTTTTTAGGCAATGTTTATAATATGTATTGTTTATATGCTTAGGTAAGTGTCACTTTTAGCAAAGAGAGCGAGGGCTCTAGGACGAAGGTCCTACACATAATCTACATGAATGATTACGGGAAGCATTGTATTTCCCGTAATATCGCAAACTTTTACGACTAAACTTGTTCTAAATTAAGCAGATAGTTTCCGTCCAGGTAACACATCTAACGGATGTTTTATACAACGTGAAAGCCAATCAATGGTTTAATGTCTTACCCCCGTCACACCGTTAAGAGAATATCCGGTGTCGAATCCTGAATCGTTAATGTCTTGTCTGATCTTATTTATGAGTACATGTGGTTTGCTATAGCCATACTTACACAAGTCATATCCTGTTACATAAACTACATAAAAGGCATATGATTAACATAATGTATGTATTATGTCATATAGCACAACCAACATATAATCAATCGATGCAAAAAATGGTTCTCATTCATCATTTATCTATCTGAAGTTCGTTATATTCAGGATAAAGTTATAGTATATGTTATAAGTTATAATTAATGCGTGTGGGACATTGTTCACATTTCAGCATTTATATTATATTGTTTTATATGAACTCTTATTTTCTTTCACCTCATTCGGTTCTTGTTTGTTTTTTGATGTTTGTTTGCAGGACTTCAACTCTTGAAGACCCTATAGGTACATATCTAAGGATAATTTAGTGTTTTTTTTTAAATAAACTAGGTTTTTTAATTCTTAGTTCTGACACTTTAATTTTAGGTTTTTTAGTATTTGTTTGTTAGTTATTTTTGTTTGAAATATATTGTTTGTTTATGTAGCAAGTTTTGAGTTTCAGTTAAATATTTACTTTCGAATTTCGGACTCTGCCACTACCCTTGTATTGAAGTCACCAACGGTCGTTAATGTAAGTAATCTCAATATCAGCAATCGTTAAAATACGGAAGAAAATACCTTTTATTCATAAGAATTAGACCTAGGCATTTTTTAGACCCAAAATTCGTTAATCTATGTACCTACTTACTCAGTAGGTAATGTCGATTGTAATATATAGTTGATACCTAAATATATGACAATGTAGCAAATGACTAGGTACATATTTAATACAACCCTGCCTGTCATACTCTACCCACAAATCGCTATCGGTACCACATCTCATATCACGAAGCTATAAACAACATTTACTTGTTCTCGCATGCAGTTCTTAGTTTATTTAGACTATCAGTCTATCAAATATAGTTTTTTAATAAGTACACCATATATTCGTACGTCAAGTCTGGCTTATAATAGGTATGATAGATAGCAGGTACCCTACCCACCTAATTTCATCTACTTGTGGACTAAGTGTTTAGGAATTGTATTTTTAATGTTTACCTTCAATAATGTAGTTGCGTTTAACGGTATTCGATTGGTCGTTCCAAATGGAAACTGGAATGAAAGAACCATATTTGTCTGTAAAGATTGTTAATTGTAGGTAACTGTAGTTAACGTGTGGAGGTCAAAATATGAGGATTATGTACGACCTCGAAATCGGTTGATTTGGTCCTGTTTCAAGTTACATAAAAAAGATTACATTTTTATTGGACTTGAAGATTTACTTTTACGTAACCAACACTTGTCATCGCAAGTTACGCAAGCAAAATATCCACCTTGAACCACAACGACACACAAAGCTTCTTAATTAATTCATACCACTTAGTTATGGCGCTAAATATCATGATGTGAGTAAATATAGGTATGGAATGGAAAGAAAATAGCGTGAAATATGTAATAACAATAGCACGCCATTGAGATCATTCCCACGCTGTTAGCGGTCAAATGTCAACAGTATAAGATATCGTAGTAGGTAACTGCGGAATTCACATTACGACTATTGTAGTATGGGTCCGCGGCCAGCGGGATTCAAGGACTTTCCGACTTCAATCAATCAAATAAATAGGTGAGGTATACTTAATAAAATAATCATAAACGGATATCGGTAGCCATCACCAATACCTAAGTATATCAATGTATTCTAAAATCATTTCGCAAGAGAACTTTAAAAGGTTTACTTGGTTAAATAGACCACAGTATAGTAGATACTTAAATTAGCGCTTACTCGCACTTCAATTTGAGTGACGTTGCTTAGATAACGTAATAGATAGCTAATTAATTAATGAATGGAAGCCAACTCGATCTCCTTGTGAGTTGAATGATAACTAATTCGCTTATTACTTCCTTACTTAGTAGTTTATTTCACCGATCCTTAAGAAGGCAGTGTGAAATGTTGTAACGAAATGATGTTTCAAGAAAAAGTTGTCTAACAAGGACGTATAAGGAAATCGCGTTTGCGCCTACAATGTAGAGACTATCCTTTACAAGGCGCCGGATGAATGAGAGGCGAGGCGACTAGTATTCTGGAATCTTTAATTAAATCCGATTTTCTCGACATCGGCACCGGATTTGCTTTTAAAGTAATGATTCTGCGAAATATGCGAATAGATAACTAACTATGCACGTGTGTAGCTGACTAGCTGTAACGTTGAGGTTTAATCGATGACTAACGTCTCCATTTAAGTACTTAGTATACTCCAATATCGGCTGGAACTGGCATCTTTTGAGTAAGTCAGTACCTAATTATTCTGACCAAGCGAACACTACAAAATGGGAAAATTATTTTTCGGTATTTAGAGAAATAAATGTTTTCCAATTGGCACGGGTAGATTTTGGCGGCCCGTGGCGGCTTTTTTATTGTCAAATCTTTTGTTTATTATTAATTAATGGAAAGTTACTTAAAACTTTATTATCAAAAGAATGTTCGTTAGTGCAAAAGTTGCGGGCATTGCGCCCATTTTAAGGTAAAAAGCCGAGGCAGGGATTTGAATGATGTCATATTCCACACTGGCACATATGGACTTTTCAAATAAAAAAAGAATTTCGTTAATAAGTCACACACAGCTTGTTTTATTTAATTTCAACATCTACTTGCTCTTAACTAAAAAACCCTTTATAAGCATAATAAAATGTGCATTTGAAATGACGTTTTAAAACTAGAATGAATCTCAGATATAAACGCTCGAAGCATGTAGATTCTGGGATAAACGGTCAGCAGACAATTCTGAAGCCGTAACGGCAAGTCGTGTTGGCCCACATCGTGCTAGTAATTGCAACAGCAGCACCCAACGGTCGGCGACAGATAGCGGCTCCTTCCCGTACCTATTTTAGAATTACCATTTTTGTATTAGACTCGCTATGAAATTACGGACGAATTTTGTTATTAATTAAATAGGTTTCATAAGTCATAACATCATCCTGAAAACATAAAATATTCACACGTAAGGTCCCTGTTAAAATTGGTATGGTACCTGCCTATAGCGTAATGTTTCGAGTCAATCTTATTCAAGGCAACGTCAAAGTTTCCAGTTATGGCACATTTTACTTCATCATTTTTTAGCATGCCGTAATGAATTGATGCTTGTTTATATGTAACATCCCGTAGTTGCACCTTGCAGTCGGATTCTCGTACTCTATGTAAAGCAAATGTAATAGTTACCTGAATATCTGCTTAGTCTAACAAAGCTTCACGGTTCAGCGGCGCCGCGTGTCTTATTAACAATGATGAATCTTTCACTCAATTGATTATTTCACGCTTCGGTGCCACCGAAACAAATCTTTCTGAAATATACAGTATATGACCTGTAATTGTAGTTACTATGTGTCAGCAGGTTGAACCCCAAATGGACCATTGTACTGTGTAAATAATGTGAGTTGAATGCTAGCTAAATATCGCATATATATTAATAGCTATTATGGACGCCGTATGTGATCTTACAGACGTATGTTCAAAGAATGGAGGTTTCATCACGCGTTCACAACAATGGCAACCTAGATGAATAATGTGGAAACAGGGTATCTGTTCATTGTGCCGGACCTCCATTTTTACAATTAAAAGCCTCGCATAAGGTCGCTTTCGTGTATAAATTAATAGGTGGGTTTGGTCAGTGTCTCAAAAAGGAGCCCCGACTACAGTGTGCAAAGATCTGATAAGGTTGCCCTTACTTTACCAAGGCAGCTTTATCTATTTTAATAATGTAAAATATTGTGATTAATTTTTCATGCTCTGACAGAGGGTCTATGTTGTTCTAAAGAGATACGTTTCTGCATTAGAGCATAAAAATTTTTAAGTACCATTTTTTTTTAATTATTTTACCATCAGCAATTGAATTTGGTTTTAAATAGATTTGTTATACAACTTCCATTCTGATATTTAACTCCCCATTCCATAAATATTAGGTAATGATTACGTAAATGGTTAATTGAAAGTACCCTCAAGAAATGCAATAAAAAATATACTTAGCCGTGTTAAAAAAAACACATGTATTATACTTTCCTCGTATTTGTAAAGAATAGTAGAGTGTTTAACTCGGGTGAAAGCCATCATTTAAGCCTTTGGCTATTGGCTAAACTACCTCGGCAGAAATGAGTGCCTTTTATCCCTTGGTTAACAATCTACTCGTACCATTAAATACTGCAGGTGACTGCAGCGTAGAAATGTGAGATACATATACAATTTACATATCATTGTTCTCCTGTCTCATGGAATACCCCGACAAAATTGAGATCATTCATTGAAGATGGTAATGTTTATCGCCTTGACCTAGTTCATTCGGACCATATCATTACGTTGCAATAACGTAAACGTTCGATCACATGAGAATGCAAATAATGTACCGACGATTGCAATGTATTGATAAAAATGCGAGTAGCAAGAAACATTAATTACGAATATACAGGTGCCAGATATTTCGACACCCCATAATTAACTACTGCCGAATGGGTGTAAGTGTGGTACTTACGTTATTTTCATATCGTACCTACTTATTTAGCTACCATACTAACAATAAACATACCTGCGCATAGCTTTTCACGGCTAGGTAAGTAAACTATGATTTCGAAATGTATGAAGTTTGTCCTAGAAAGAGTAGAAAGGGATAAAGATTAGTCTTTGTTGAAATTCAAACCCTGGGAGTCCTAGTGCATAACGATATACCTAGGTACTAACGAGTACTGTTACTGTATTTTGGTGGCGTGGTGTGTTCTAATTTATTAACTAGAAACGTGTGTTCAGTTAGGTATTTAAGAGATTTATTTATTGTAGATAAGTAATAGATATTTATTCTTGGGTTTCGTAACGTCAAGTAAAATTTCATTTACGGCGAATTTTATCACAAGTTAGCCAGCGGAATGCCAAGCAATGTGAGTATTGACTATTGATTTTGAATTTTATGAGCTAATAAAATGCCGTTTTTATTCGAGGTATCTTAGATGCATATGTAAGAACAAAACGCAAGACAGGCGAACGATGTGGTTGCGTAGTCAGACGTATGTTTCGATAGACTTAACGTTAATACCTAGGCACGAGTACATCGGCTAGAACAGACCTACCTGCATTTAATTATCACATACCTACTTATAAAGTAGGTTTTTATCGTTTATCGTGGCATGCCTCACTCTCGCGATTGAATGCTTGTTAAACACGATGGCCACGATAACACGATAAAAGCGCTACCTTCATAGGCGAACTCTACCAGATCAAGAACCCTAAAACATGGCTATTGGATATTAATAATAGGTAAATCCAAATCAGCTCTACCGTACTTATACTTATTAACACGTATACTTACTACATTCCTAGTCATTATGAAATGTAGGAAGGTATGGATATAAAATAGTGTACAATAAGTTACAGTAACTGTCTCTACAAATTACCTACGCAATAATAGCAACGTGCCATCCGAATCGTGGGCTAGTAGCGATGTAAGTATGCAAGTTGCGTTAGTCAGTGACTTCTCACCGTCAAACAGCGCGTAATATCATCTAATCGGTAAATGCGGTAGTTTATGTAATAAGTTTTGGCGTCGGACTGCAGCACTTGGTCGCGTTTCGCTTTCACTGTAGGCCATGTAGTGTAGGCAAAGCAAACACACTTTCTCAGTTTGGGTGATTCCTCTTATAGAATGATGCTAAATATTTTTAAAGCTCTTAAGAATTGCTCAGTTACAATAGCAAGCGGGTGCGTGATGTGGGATTTCTAGACGGATATGAATACTTTGTTGATTTATTTTGCTCAGCCTGCTTTGTAGCCCGATAGATATATTTCCGCACATACCTATGTCGATCGATAACCTGTTTTGTGATAAACAATAATTTGCATTTATTTGTAGGTATTTGTATGTGATCTAGCGGTCAAGAGCTATGACCGGCGTCAGATGACTTTCACCAACTAGGTAGGTATATATGCCATAGTGTGCTTGGTTGTAAAAAACATTAATAGGCATATTCAAATCATTAGAAGATTTATTTAGTTAGAAATCATTAAAATAAAATTTGTGTATTTTACTCTAAGTCATCCTCTTCATGCCATTAGATATGGTAGCATGAGCCAATCCTCATTGCTAGTAAGTGGGTCAATATATTTTTGTATCAAAATGTATACATAGTTATATGTTTCACTTTGTTGGAATGAGGAGACTCGTTTAAGAATGCGGTAGGTTCAGTAACGCAGTTTTACAGAACCACACATTATTCTTAATTTCCTAGTTACACATATACGCTTACTATGGCAAGTGACCGGATATCGAACATCCGTTTGTACTTAATAGGTATGCAATCATTAGTAATCAATCACCAAACACCTATCTATATATTATAATATAACAAGACATTACATACAAAAACATATTAAAACATTGATAATGATAACAAAACTAACTTTTAATTGTGTGTTAGTGATCGATATTGCACAAGGTGTTTATTTAGTCACCTGCAATAATTTACGGGGTGAATATATAGGGCATATTGATCAACTTTTACTATGGGATCAACCCCGAAATCGCGAAAAAATAATCTTCTGTTTCATACATACATTTAATCTATGGGAAAGTAAATGTTTTTTTAGCGATTTCGGGGTAATAAATAAATAATAATAACGGTCGACATTTGTCTGGCATGCCGCCATCCCGGATCACTCAGGTATATTATCTCCGGTTGTTCTCATCTTGCTAACGGCGTGTACTTGCACTGACAAAATCTCGTAGCCAGAATTATTCACCAGCTACTTGCTTTCCTATACGGTCTTGTGGACCGCGAAGTGCCGTACTACAAGTACTCACCTGCGCCAGTTCTCGAAAATGGTCGTGCCACGCTCTATTGGGATCGATCTATCATCACCGACAGGACTATTGTAGCCAATCAGCCTAACATCGTGCTGATAGACGATTGCAGCGTCGGACCGTGCTCGTCGACGTCACCATCCCCCATGATGAGAATCTCGTGAAAGCCGAGAAGGACAAGTCCAGTAAGTAGACTTGACTCACGAGATAACCGCCATGTGGGATGTTGACTCTACGATCATTGTTCCGATAGTCGTGTCAGCGAACGGTCTCATAGCGAGGAGTCTCGACCACCACCTAGAGAGACTCTCGCGGGTGGCTGGATCAAGGGTCAGATGCAAAAGGCGGTAATCTTGGACACGGCGCGTATAGTACCTACGTCGCGTCGGTTCCTCTCTCTGCGGCCCTAACCACCGGCAGCTTGGTCCTGCCCCGCTGCTGGCGGCACCCTTGGTTAGTTTTTTTTAAATAATATGTTTATATTATTGTATTATTTTTGTATTTTACTTTTATATCCATATTATAAAAGCCTAGCCTAAGATGTAAGAAAAATTAAAGAGCATACTAATAAATATTATGGGACATTCTTACTTTATTTACATAGGTATCTATATAAATGGGTTATGGTATTTGTACTTTACTTCTTGGCCGGAAAAAAGTTTCCTAGGAAAAATACATGTTCAGTCAGTTCAGTGATGTGAAGTACTGAATATTTAATATTACGAATTGACGATCTAATCTAGGGATTACTCGAGTTACTCTGTATGGAAATTTCCTTATAAAGTTTTCGAATTACATTGCTCTTAATGGTATATGCAATGCAATATACGCCGTGCCTTTCTGAGCAAAATGGTTTCAATTAAATGTTACTTGTATTTGTGCCTCTCAACATGCAATACACTTTACAGATAGGTAGTGATTCCAACTAAAATAGTCATTGCAATGGAGACATTAATTCCCAGTCCCAGGTCACGAATTGATGGGATCAGAGCAGCGCGTGCGCGCAGACCCCATAAGTTGTGAGGCGTGAGCATCGTGCACGGTCCGCTGAGCGTGCGTCGCCCGCGCAGCGGAACCTGTCGTGTTCTTAAGATTCCCATCACTGCCCAAGCGTTCTTCAAGCAAACCACTCCAAGTAAGATCACTGACTACGCATGAGTCTTTCGAATCTTGAGATCACATTTACGCTAGTTGGCGGGAAAAGATACGTTTACTTGGAAGACGCTGCGAATAAAATTGTTGTCCTTATCTCGAGATGACATTCTCGCATTGTTCAAATGACCCAATTATGGGTTAATTGCAGACACTTTTTTGTTATATAATAGTACCGAATGCGATGTGGAAGTACTTAAAGCAATGTTTGGTGGGTAAAATATCACTAAATGGCTTTAATTAAATTGAAAATGTACAGGTTTTGTAAAAATCTCCGATGTTTTATTTTAATTCATTTAAATTAACGGTCCTAACTAGGTTTCCTTAGAAAATCGAAATCACTAACACTAACTTTACGACTGGTCTACGGGTATATAAAAGCAGATAAAAAATATCTCCCACTGGTGGTTTACCATTGAATTGCCGACAGACATTTAATCGAATATTATTTAAAAGACGTTTCAAGTATTTTCATTTCATCGACGAGTCATTGCGTCGAGGACTCGATACTAGGTAATTTGAACCGAGGTATTTTAGTTCGTAGTAGATTTATTTCAATAAAATTCATGTCATGACTTTTCATTTCAGGTTTTTTAAATTATTATTTTTTACATTTAATGTGTGGCTTTTCTGGCTACAGTTCGGTTTCTTGGGGGTCGCAGTTCGAACCTAACCTAACCCACTTCTAGCAACAGTTCGTTTTCTTGGGGGTCGCAGTTCTAACCTAACCCACTTCTGATAACAGTTCGTTTTCTTGGGGGTCGCAGTTTTAACCTGACCTAACCCACTTCTAGCAACAGTTCATTTTTATGGGGGATGCAGTTCTAACTTAACCTAACCCACTTCTGGCAACAGTTCGTTTTCTTGGGGGTCGCAGTTCTAACCTAACCCACTTCTGACAACAGTTAGTTTTCTTGGGAGTCGCAGTTTTAACCTAACCTAACCCACTTCGTCGAAGCCCACGTCGAAGAAATGGATTGCAATGTTTTGTAGTTGTGTCAATTAAGATAATTTGAAACAAATCAGCGATGAAGTAATATTCGTTAAATAGTATTTCTACGTAGTAAGATAAATTTAAATAAATAGTAGTTGAAATAAAATAACGCCAAACAATATTACTAGCAGTAAAGTTTCGATGGATCGTTGTCGATGAAAAGGTTGTCGACAAAACAAGGGTACACCCCCACTGATACATTATATTCCTGACTGCGAAAGTCAGTGGCGATTCCGGATTTTATAACAGGCACAATTTTCGCTATTTTTTTTATCTGTCTATATTACTGCCTAACCAGGCTGGCTCTTTCGTCTCTTTGGCACATTACTAATTCGAGAGACATAGGAGGATACCTAACTCTCGCGCCAGTCGATTCATGCGGCATTATTGATGTGCTAGGGCGCTGCTTAACCTTTTCGCCGCCACGACAATGAAGTAATAAAGTGTCATCAACGCCACGTCAAAAATTGCACATATACAAACCTGACCAAAACCACGACTTATCGATATGAAGTCACGAAGGTAGGAAGTCACTTGGCACGAAATGTACTGACTTTATATCATTATCAAGTCAATGGCGGTGAAAAGGTGAAATCTTTAGTTTATATTGATATTTTGATGATGATACTCCTGACCGACTGTGTTCTGGAGTAGACATTTTTAGTCAGTAATGTACAAGTATGTATATCTTGGCTTGATTGTCTGACAATCAATTTTCATCAATTATTTACTTAGGTAAACGTCGCTTCCCACCACTGAGTAAGGTAAGGCGGATTAGCTTCAAATGGCAAAAACCACTTGAATGTGCCATTCATATCCAACGTTTGATTGTACTGTAAGATTTAGAACGACTGCTGCACGTTTAAAAACAATATACCTATAAATAAAAATTAAATTTTACACCTGTACCTCCACCTCTTCCTTCTGTTTATCACGGTTCATCTACATACACGAGCAAGGAAACATTGAACCAAGCTTAATGGTACCTAAATAGTTGGCTATAGGACACTAATAATGTCTAAAATACTTTAACCCGACTACCATTACTAGGTTAACTACATTATTATGTTAACTGGAAGAGATCCCTCAAATGGATAAGTTCGTCATTGTACTTCTTACCATTTGTATCTTACTTTTAATATGTCTTTTTGGACAATAAAAAATAGTTTCCTACTACCATTCTTTCGTCAAACACCTTTTTGAGAGTAGGTTAAAATTTGTCGGGTTACTCGAGCCCACGGTGTAAATATAGACTGCTTAGGTAAATCATAACCCGTCCCGCAGTCACGTACGAAGTAGGTGTGCAATTACGTATTGTAAGTCTTTCACTAAAACCTGATTTGCAGTATAGGATTAAACGTCAAAACTACGTTGTGTGTGATTAAAAACTTAACTCTTGGTTGGTCGACACTCCACCAGACCAATCACGGAAGTAAGTACTTAGGTAGTACATATTGCTGAAATAAGAAACGCAAGTAGGTGTGGTAATAACTGGCCGGCTCGAATATTTTTGTTTTATAAAAACAAAGTAATATTGACCTTGGCCGAACCAAGTCAACGAGAAGTAAATGCTCTTAATTCCGCCATTCACAAGACGCAAATTCAGTAGGTACAATAGTTGAAGTACATAAAATAATATTCAGAGCCTAAAAAATAGCGTTTAGAACTAAACAATCCTAACTGAACTAAAGTGTAGCACTTACACTGGATAAAATAATGCAGTTAATAAGTTATGCTATGTCTTAAACGGTCTTATCGATTTTGTAACATTGACAATGATTAATGAAATAAAAATTCCATTAGATAGATCTTAAAAACAATTTTCCGATTAATTGTTTGCTGGCCGGAAATGTTAAAAAAAAGATTAATGATTACATCGAGGAAAGTCCAAGCACTGTAAACCTACGTGTGTAAAAGGTTTAACACTACGAGTATAGCTACCGTCATGTCTTAGCGGATAATAAAACAGTTTTATATTGAAATGTGACGTTCCATGGCTAAAGGATCCTTCTGCTCGATACGAAGTTAAGGATGGATCCTAAGTCTATACGGTATATAAGCTACCTACCTAATACCTACAAATAAATCATGACCATAAATACCATACTTTTTAGGGTTCCGTGCCCAAAGGGTAAAACGGGACCCTATTACTAAGACTCCGCTGTTCGTCCGTCTGTCACGCAGGCTGTATCTCATGAACCGTGATAGTTAGACAGTTGAAATTTTCACAGATGATGTATTTCTGTTGCCGCTATAACAACAAATACAAAAAACAGAATACAATAAATATTTAAGGGGCCTCCCATACAACAAACGTAATTTTTTGCCGTTTTTATAGATGGTACCTACGGAACCCTTCGTGCGCGAGTCCGACTCGCACTTGTTTTTTGAATTATCATCAAATCTAAACACGTAGGGATTGCAATCCGGTCCGACACTTTTTAGGAGCTACCGGATCCGGTCACAATCACCGGATCCGGGAAGATAATAAAACGCCTAAATACATTAGATGAGGTAAAGACAGTTGGTGGGAGGTATGAGTTAAAAAGAACAAATAACAAACGAAAAAATGTAGATTTAGTAAGATAAGGATTTCTTCTTCTTTCATGTTGGTGGCACGATATGACGATTACTTAAATACTGTAATACAAGGAAAAAAAATAAAGGATGCGGATGTCATGGAAGGCATTTGTGATTTAGGCTAAAGAGGAGGTTAATGTTATATTATGTTTTGATGATGATGATTAAATCGGCGGTACTCCACCAACTAGAGTAAGGCTTATAAGTGTGTAAATGAACTAATAATGTTCATGTTATGACGATCGTTTACTCTGATTATATAGTTTTTATATGGCAAACTATAATAAAATTTAGATGTTTGTTCAAATTTAATAGAAAATCTTTTGTCTGTACAGTATCATCCAATCTTTTCCTTAGAATGCAAGTTCCTTCCTTTTCCCTTTCCTATCTCCTGGTACATGCGAGTCTACGTCTATCCAATTCTTTATTTAATCCAATGTAACTTTTTTCGGCATTTCCTTTCCGCGATGGTTTTCAATCCTACTCTATTATTTTTCGCATGAGACCGTCGTGTCGCGTTTTGTTATACTTATTTAAAATATATTTTGATACTTATTTTTAAATAATAAAAAAAAGTTCATTATTTATTCTTTCTCGGATAAAAATCTTTAACTAGAAATGAGCATAATGACCCTTCTCTCATGGAAAGGCACAAATATTGGCTCTCACAGTCCCAAGGTTGACTGTGACGTTGCAATGTCAGTTTAATTTACGTTGATTGTTTAATTATTTTATATTGTTTTGTTATTTTACAACTAGATAAAGCAATTTTGAAAAAAGAATAATTAATATCATAGAAGAGCTTTAATAGTATATTTTCTACTCATCGACTGTAATAGTCGAATTAAGATTTCATATAGCAAACTATAATTGCGTACCTTCTTTTCATAAATGGGCTCCCAACTCAATTATAATATTCAGTAGGCACGATACGCTGTACTCAATTATAAAAAAAAATACCAATCACGTGCCGCCGCGCTCCCATCGAAATGACTAAACGGGCGCGGGGCGGGCGGGACTAAAAAGTCGCGCGTTTATGTCTTTTGTACTACATTTTTGTCTACTGACATACTTACTAATTTTAGATTTTATAGTAAAAAAATATATTATTTTATTTGAATTGTACACAAAGTATCGTATACAATAGTGATATAATTAAGCTTTTCATTCCTGTTTCAACGAATTATTGCCTATCTGTCATGTCTGTTTGTGGCATCGTAGCTCTCAAACATGGACCGATTTCTATGCGGTTTTCTTTACGTGATAAAAATCGATCTAGCAGTTTTAAGAGTATCGGCTCTTTTCCAAAACAATCTAAGCGTTTGTGGCAAAAAATATATATATATTAAAAAAAAAATACTTGAAATAACTATTGGATTAAAAAAAACCCTTAAAAGTAAAAAAATAATTATCTCTATATTTTTTTGTTAAGATTTAAACCTATCGCTTAGTAACAAACTTTAAATATTTATCAATTCTGAACTTAGTTTCATTCTTGATAGAAACTTATTTTACCATTTATTTTATAGCATTACTTTGGTGTGAATACTGATAGGCTACACTAAATTATTTGCAACCTTTGTTTTATTATGCGAATATGCATTACAATCAAATCTCAAACCGCAGTACAAATAAAATTGAGGGCTGCGGCCGTTTGGCGGTCTACAAATTATCTTTTGGAGGGCAGTAAGCAATTGAACTTTGAAATCGTGTGGCAGGGGCATTATACCTAGGTACGACTGTCATGACGTTGGAGCACGAAAGGACCTATAAGTAATTGGTTATTACGTGGGCAGGTACGTGAATAACCTTATTGTAAAGGTCAAATTGTTCTTATAACTAAACCACAATTAAGCGAATGTACTTAGATGTTTTTTGTTTTATGCAGAGATGTGAAAAATACTTTATAAAAAGTATTTAAATACAAAATACAAATACTTCCTTGATATACTATTTCAAATGCAAAATACAAAATAGTTTTCAAATTTGTATTTAAAATACTAAATACAAAATAGGTATTTTCAAAATGCTTTTTTAAAATACAAATACTTTGCGATAAAAGATACTCTTAAATAGTGAATACCTAGTCTGAATTAAAAAGTTAGTATTGCTCGGAATTTACAAGTTGGAAAGGCTTTCTTTATTCTTTAAAAATAGTGTGTATATCAGTCCTCTAGAGTACAAATTTTGTGTCTCCTCATGTTTACCGGTTGAATGGACTTTTATTTTAAGTGATGGTTTTTAACGGTCAATTATTAAAAGCATTAATTTAGATTTGTAATGTTTTACAGCTAGTATATACCTCTCGTTGGTTGGTGAAAACGTCTCGTTTGTGTTTCACCAGGGCAGAAAAGTTTGTTTACCTCTCGTGCCTTGAAACCCTTGCAACGCTTCAGATTCAACATTTTTAATCTCTCGCTACGCTTGTGGTCATTTGCGGCGTTACTAAACAGATTCACCAGTTCCATGTTAAAATAATAAATAAATATTATAGGACATTATTACACAAATTGACTAAGTCCCACAGTAATAAGCTCATTAAGGCTTGTGTTGTGGGTACTAGACAATGATAAATATTTATAAATACTTAAGTACATATACATAAGGTCGATATTTAAACAATAGATACAATAACAGCTTCGACAGGAAAACATAACTAAGTATGTAATAATAGTATTAAGCAAACGCGGATCGGTCCGCGCGATCTTGCCAACTATTACATAAACCCTAGAGGTTTTCAATAGTGGCTTATAGTGTTAAACCCTGTTTCAAAAAAATCATAGTGAATAAATACACAAAAAAAAAACAGAAATCACCCATGACTCAGGAATAAATATCTGTGTTCATCACACAAATAAATGCCCTTACCAGGATTTGAACCCGGGACCATCGGCTTCATAGGCAGGGTCACTACCCACTAGGCCAGACCGGTCGCCATAAAAGAATGAGAGAGTTGCAAGGATTGTAACGTCAGAAGAGATTGTAACTCTTACTTACTTCACCTAATAAAAAGTATTTTGTATTTTGAAAATAGAAAATAGGTCCCAAAAACTATTTGAAATAAAATACAAAATAGTTTTCTTTAAAAGGTATTTAAATACAAAATACAAAATAGGTATTTTGCATTTTGTATTTGCATTTTAAATACAAGTATTTCAAATAAGTCACATCTCTGGTTTTATGAAATGACATATTACTAATTGATGATGAGATTACTAATGAATTCACTTCAACAGGGTGTTATATCCCCAGCGCCTGCTCCTTTCAGGTTTTTGTATATATTTTAATTATTTTATTTCATTTTTAAATAGATCTGACCATCCGTCGTAAAGGGCAAAGAGCAGCCAATTCCCAAATACTTACTATGGGTTCCCGTTTAATGACCTCTCAGTCTCATAGTCTGATTTGCATTTTCATTATTATATTTATTGTTTAAATAACTATCCTGTCAAAAGCAGAATATCATCGATTGATTAATGTCAGATTATTGGCAGTTTCTTGTAATTTACAAGATTTAAAAGGTTTCCTCAGTTTCAATATATCCTATACCTATAAAACAGTTGAAACTGCCGTCAGTTCAAAGAAAAATGTAGAGCAGTTTTTCGGGACTCCCCTAAAATGATAGTATCAGCTACCTCTTTGCTGTTGGTAACATATTTGTTTTTATATTTTACTAATGCAATGCTACACCCTGTAGAGGCTTCATGGCATGATCCACAGGTTGAAACACAACGACGTCGACGTAGAGATTAGAACTTTTTATTGCTTCCGGGAGACTAGAGTCATGCTTTCAGCATAGCGCCTAATTAAATAGATTCGTATTCAATATTAAATTTAACGGTTAGCGATTAATCATTACCGATATGAACCAATGTATCCAGGATGCGGATCTCGCTGAGCCAGTCACTTCTCCAAGGCTTTACCTGCCCGCGTACGACACACGATCCTGCCTTTCTAAATACCTACTCATTATTTTGTAGTTGCTTGCTGTGACGACAGCATTTGCATTTCATGATTCATGACCATGTCCATGACTTAGTTTAATTATTCACTTGACGCGTTACGAAAGTTAAAGCAATTTTCCTTAAAATAGGTATTTTCTTGATCCCTACTTATTAAAAATGCGAATGTAACTTGTCTGTTACCTCTGCAAGATTAAACCGCTGAACTGATTAGTCCCGGGAAAGTACAAAGGATGGCTTTTATCACAGAAATCATGCCTTAAGAGATTGGAAAGGGGGTGGAATTTTGTATGGAAGTGGGATATGAAAGTATTTTATATTAATACAGAAAGTAATTTTTGAATAGGTTAAAATTATAGATAATTTTTCAGCTATCAAGCTGCTGTCTTCTTTTATTAGCCGTAGGTACTTATAGCAAAATACATTTTATTTATAAAGACCTTATTTGGCTAAAATCTTTCATCTACTCACATCATAAAGCTCCGATAAACTACTCCGTACAATAATTTTGCATCATACAATAATACTATAAAACGTTGTGCTCCTGCAATCTATTTATAATTATAACGGTAAGACACTGTCCGTGGTTGTGACACTTTTGGAGTGAAAGTTGTGAAGTAACGAATCTACTCATATATTAAGAACTAGAACTGTATTTATGGTCAAAGCGTAGCTCATTCAAGTACCATTCAATTTCATAACTGTTGTTTAACGAACATTTAAGATTTATCTCGCGTCTTCACCCACGAATTTAGAGATGGAATTTAGACCATGAAAGTAAAATGTTATTGAACCGATTAAATTTATTACTTAACTGGGACCTCGACGGTTAAGTAGAATACCGAAGATAATGATTGATGTTCTAATAGTTTGATTTTATTAACCAAGTATTATGAAACCGATGAGACAGGCATTCACCGAGAGCAAGTAAAGTAGAACGAAACAGGTGTTACCCCAGCCAAAAAAGTGTAAGATGTTTATTAATATGATGCTGCATTGTAATTATAATTATATCAGTGATTTTCATTGATATCGTATTGCGCGAGCATTAGGCAATAATGAAGTGCATACCTACTATGTATGATATAAGTATTTGAGAATAGTAAAGTGTGTTAGATACGACTGAGCGTTTGTTTGCTCAACTTTGTAGGGGACTTCAATGTCCACGCAGATATTCTTACCATTGTCAACTTTCTGACAAAAGTAGGTTAAGTGATTGTTAATTATTATGATTTAATTATGATTCGTGATGGAAACAGATACGATCTAATGAGGTATCTACCAAATCACTCGTTTATTGTGAAGTCCAAGGCAACCGCATGCTGGAGCCGTATCGTTAACTTTGTTAAGGTCATTCTTTAAACAATATGGGTTCGATAATTGTTTTTATCAAATTATGACTTGGTATATTAATTTGTAACATTTAGACAGACATTATTGACTACCTATTGTGCTGCGCCTTATCAAAATTAAAATAGTACTTATTCCTTTTGTGGCTGTTATCCTCCCTTGGTGGATTTCGAAGTTAAGTCTCGAACAGGTAACAGTTACCAATAAGTAAATCGTACAAACAATACATCTATTAGAGTTAACCATTGCCGTTTTGAAGGGAACGGGCGCAGGTGCAATTTTTGTATTTTGGCATACTATCTACTTATTGCGGTTAAGTGGAGATATGCGTATTAAATCGATTAGTGGAAATTAATCCAAATTTAAATTAATTTGAATTTATTAAGGCTAAGATTAGGCTGTGTTATTGGGTCCAAAATATGAACAAAATTCCTAATGACATTAAATTGACTGAAAGCGACTCAATATGCGCTAAAAAACAAATATTTACTTCTAGACCAAGCATGTCTGTCGATGATTCTATGAAAGTAATAAATAAAAAAAAATTGTGTATAACTAGCATAATTTCAAATGTACCTGTGTGACCTGTAACTGTAAAGTACCAATAAAGAAACTGGACCTGATTTGCCATTCAGATCCTATATAATTGTATACGATTTCGATCCCGACTCTAAACTCTGGTTTCGGCATATGAGAGATTAAGCTCAAATAAAATTTTAAAGATAACTAACGTGTATAAACCTCAAGTTGTCTGAA
Source organism: Cydia pomonella (assembly GCF_033807575.1). Lineage (NCBI taxonomy): Eukaryota > Metazoa > Arthropoda > Insecta > Lepidoptera > Tortricidae > Cydia > Cydia pomonella. The sequence continues at coordinate 9,310,325 of NC_084705.1, read as the reverse complement.
ATAAATTTATTTTGTTTCAGTTATACCATCTATAGTTACATCAATTACGGTGTCATCAAATGGAAACAGCCCGGAAGTCAAAATGTTTGGCGGAATGATGGTCGACATGCAAAAAGGCTTTATACCAATGACACCTCGCTCGGAAATGACCCCAGCGGCTACGACTAATTACACTAAAAGTAGAAAAATCAATCAAATAAATTCTACAAAGCTTTCCATAAACGAGAGGTACAGGAGATTGATACCTTACATGACTTTCTACTATGCTAATGATTTAGTTACGCCTACCCCAGAATCATACAAAAACGTTGAAGTTGAAAAAGCCCAGATAATTGAGAGCAGTACCGTTGGTCAACTGCCGGATCGTCAGCCTAAGAAAATAGTTTATTCAACCTATAGAAACATACCTAGATACCAAGGCAACAGGCTCACCCATTACAATATAGCGTCAGCAAATCCGACTAAAATTTACAAGGAAGTAACTTACAACCAGGCACCGAAAGTACCAAATTACAATCCATTTACATCTGAGCATAGTCATTTAGAAAATCAGAACTATGGAAGATTAACTCAGACACTCAACTTCAAACCAATAAATATTCCGGAGATAGCTACCACTCACAAACCGTATTTAAATCTACAGCAAAATGACGATCCCGTTAACATACAGTATTATTTTTCGGAAAAAGACCACGCGCCTAAGTACAAATTAGTGCCTTACGATCAAACTCCACCAGTAAAAGTGTTACCGCACAATGATCAGGTTTATGACGCTCCTAAAAGACCAATCGCAGTGCCTGTGATGGTATCCAAGGAACCAGTTTATATAAAGCCTAGACCGAGACCTCAATATGTGTATGAAAATGTAGAAGTCCAGCAGCAAATCGCGAGGAAACAACCATCGATAGTCTCGGAGAATTATTACGAAAAGCGACCTAGCATTGATATATCAAAGCCCGATATCCTCGGCGGGTTTAAACCTATTGTCAGTTACACTCAGACTACAGAAGCTCCAGCTTATACGACTTTGCCTGATCAACCACTGCCCCATTTTGAAAGTCAGAAACAGCATCCAGTTCAAGTATTTGAAACGACATCCGTTCCTGATGTTAACGGTTATAGGCCGAACTACTATGAGTATATCGTTGAACAACCCACTTACAAACCTGTACATGACAGCCCTGCTATTCCAGCAAGCACAATGACGATAGGAGATCTGTTGAACTCATTGCAATTGAATAAATCAATTCCCAAACCTATAACGAGAGAAAATGTCGCATCTTCAATAAGGACGTTACTGCAAGTGCTGAATGCATTAAAAGCGATGCCACCGCAAAATGAAGTAGAAGTGCCCGTATTAAGTACGCCGAAGCCATTCGTTGCACCTGCAGCAGTTGAAGTGACAGTAAAACCAGTGATAAATGTTACCCCAGCCTCCGTGGCAAGTGCAGAGGACCTCCATGAAGAGCAATATCTAGCGCCTGTTAACCAGCCCTCGCAACATATCGATAGTGATGGTAAGTAACTACATAAACACTTCACAAAATAATTATTAATTTGTTATTGTTTTATAGCAAAGCCAAATGCAGCATAGCTTGAATGAAGAAAGTTAAGAGTAGCACGCAACCGTCGCCAAAAAGCCGCTCGCATACAATCGAAATTACGCAATCCTTTTAAAACGACATGAAGCTTAGCATAAACATTTACGTATAGTTTATCCACCTTCTTTATAGCAAACAGCAATAAGACTTGTTACAATAGCATTTTCATTTCGGAAGGTGATATCGTAATACGAAGAAGTGAATTTAAGTCACTACCCACTAAGCCAGACCGGTCGAATTTAGACCTAAACACAGTTTTTATCAAAGCTTAAAATGATTTTTATGTTCCTTAAACAAAAGATATCTTCACACTTGCATAGGGTTGTCAAAACTGTAATAATTAGTAAAATAATGAAACAAACACTGTCCTCAAACCAAACGGAACGATCGTCGATCGGAGTTCTAAAACTTCTCAGTCACGCCTACGTGGTTATGGCAAAAGTGAGAGAGATAGTGATATAACCTTGGTCCTCAGTTTGGTTTGCAGATAGTATAAATAAACCAGTTCCAGCGGAATACTAGTTAGAGATTCCTGATTATTGCAACCCTACCCGCTAATATTTATTATGGCATTTGTAATTTTAAGTGTGTTTTGACATTGAATCAAAGAAATCATTTGACGCTCTTTTTACAATAGATAACTAATTAGCTTATCTTTATATTTTTATGGCTCTTTAATATTGAATCGCCGGACGAGCTATACTAGTTTTCGTTGCAAAGTTATAGAAAGAAAATAGAGCGAGTAGAAGTGTTGTATGTAAAACTTCTACTCGTTCTAATTTCTGACCATCCATCATTCAACGCGAATCGATCTATTGCAACTGTGACAACGTCACTATTTGCACTTTAAGGTTTACAACCATAACCAACCTTTAACGTTCTAATTTTTTTGTAGTAAAGACCCACATATACCCAGAAATCACAAATAATACCGTCGCTATTTTCAGATTATCGGGGAGAGGTAACGAGTTCTCAGTCGTTCCCGCTACGACCGCATTCGGACGACGAGGGCGGTACGCCAGGCCGGCCGGGAGTGGACTACCCCGTGCTTACCGTCATCCCCGCCACCGCCTTCAACTGCAAGACGCAGCGCTACAAGGGCTTCTTCGCGGATCCGGAGACTCGCTGCCAGGCAAGTTGGAAGTTTTGTTTACCTGTATTCAGTTGAACGATGGGTAAAAAATACTGGACCCCATAGATGTGCACTACTCCGAGTTCACAGCCATCCCCGGCAACGTCTACGATTTCGAAATGCTACAAAGGCTTCGAAAGGCTACGCAAGAACATATCGTATGAAATCGCTAACATTTAATTCTGAGGGCTCGTTTATTACTTCAAACAGCTGGAATTTATTTAGCTTATATCACCGGAAAATTGGCCATAAAACTCAATGAAAAAGTATTTTGTCAGTGTTGAAAATTAAAGCCGTATTAAGGTGTAGGTTCATCCGCTTTAACCGGCGGATACCTGATTTAATGATAGTAAGTTCCGAAAAAATCATTGGTATGAGCCAGGATTTGAACCCGCGACCTCCGTAGTCGATTTTATTTTCGCAAACACTCGATTTTTGTATCATTGTGGCCGCCGTGATCAAACTGTGTTTATTTAAATTTATTTAAAACATCGGTAACAGGTCGGAAATCAAGCTCGTTCAATAACATCGTGCCAGACTCTGTCCAGAATAGGTACCTACGTCGAATTTGCAACATGTGTTCGACTATACTGGAAAAATTTTTTTTTACTATATTTCCAGGTGTGGCACTATTGCGACTTGAACGGTGGACAGGCGTCGTTTCTATGCCCCAATGGCACGATCTTCTCTCAAGCCGCGCTCACGTGCGACTGGTGGTTCAACGTGCGCTGCGCGTCTACGGCGCAGCTCTACGTGCTCAACGAGAGCCTCTACAAGTACATCCTGCCGCACTCGCCCAAGTTCCCCGAGGACTACAGCGGGCCTCTAGTCGATAAGTAAGTTTAACACCGTAGTCTGTGCTTCTGAAGCAGCGCTCACGTGCGACTGGTGGTTCATCGTGCGCTGTGAGTACACGGCGCAGCTCTTCGTGAGCCTCTACAAGTACATCCTGCCGCACTTGCCCAAGTTCCCAAAGGACTACAGCAGGTCCCTCTATTCAACTAGTAAGGTACAACATTTTTGCCTATGCCACTTTCACCCGATTTGAAAATTATACTTAACAGGTTGTTATGTCGTTATTTCAGATACCTTACACTGAAGTTTAAAGAAATGGAAGAGCAGTTCAAGAAAAACAAAAACAAGAGTACAGCATCCGAAAAAATTGATTCCGACGGGAACGTGTCCACCGAGGTATCGAGCGAGAAAAGTTCAGAAGAGAGCGACGAGCAAACAGACAAGAGTGAAGTTAGCGTTAACGAGTCAAGCGTCATTGTGGCCTCGCCGGGCAGCAGCGGCAATGTCCAGAGGCTAGAGGAATAGTACTACGTATAAAACAGTAAGGCGCATGACACACTGCATCCGATTCGCACGTCGCGTCCGATGTTTGAGCGAGACACCGCTATGTGCGTATATAGCGACAACTAGATCTCACGTCGGCGACGGCGACGTGCGAACTGGATGCAGTGTGCTAAGCGCGTCACTACATTTAATTTTTGCAGCATTTTTATCCAAGGTCCATCAGAACAATGACTTTGCGCCGAATATTAATAGACGCGATAGGGTAGGCTAGGCGTCATAGACTGTGATAGAGCTATCTATAGATAGGCTCATCGGTTTTACTAATCTATACATGTATTGCGTAAATCATATTAGCATTGTAGTCAAATATGCTTGAAGGTCGATAACTAGACATTATGATTTGCCATTTGAAGTTAATATTTATATTTGAATAAGTTTGCCGCGGAGACAATAATTTAAGGAATTAAACTTGCCATATTTTGCCATGTTTAATTCGGATATTCAGAGCTAAATGAAATATGATTAGGAAATTGACTGTGTATGTGTTGTAATAGTTACTGTATTGTGCGTGTATGTGAATGACGAGATATTTTATAATGTTGTAATTTTTGTATAGCTAGGTAAATATTTAATTGTATTTTATTTAGTTACTAATTATAACTAGCGCTCTATATTACACCTGCCCTCGATAGTAAATAGAAATAATTCGTAATAATTGTAATTTTAAGGAAGGTACCTACATAATGCCTAATAGAGAGGCAGAACTCCTAAGCTATTTTAGTTCATATTTTGTGCAATAAATTGTGTTATTAAACGTTATGCCTTTTTCATAATAGGTGGATATTGCCACCTTACCAGAGGTAATAAGCAATGTACATACCGATAACTGAGGTATCGGTTCGGTCCATGGGGCCTAATTCCCGGTGGATAAGAACTTATGGGCAGGCTACATAGCTTGAAAAACCGATAACCGTTGGGCCAGAAAAGTCCTAGAGAGGCGGGTTAAATGGAGACAAATGTCGGGCAGCCACAGGCCAGGTGGACAGGGCTATAACCACGAAGTTCGAAAAATTGCTATTTGCATCCCTTTTGCAAGTGTGATAGGGAGGGAGATAGCAAATTTTCATTTATCGTACTTCGCGGTAGGGGTTGGGTCTTTGGGACCCCGTGGGTGCAGTGTGTAAATACGTATTCCCGGAAATGGACGTTCGCAGAAAGAGGCATTGGAACTAGACATTCGGGGAAATAGACACTCGTGGAACTAGACGATCAGGAAAATAGACATTCGTGGAAACAGACATTTAGGGAATTAGACATCATGGACCAAATCGGTAGGAATAAATATATACATTTTATTACCTACTTTTAAAAATTCGTCCCTATACTTACCTCGGTGTCATAAATAAAACTTCAATAATACAGGTTAATACAAAATGGGCTGCTAAATTAACCCGCCGCACTTTGATATTCTACCATTATATTTTGCTGTGGTACTGTAACCCGTGAGAAGCGCAAACCACTGCGTCCTTTACAGTAGGTACATATAAATGCTATTGATATATTATTTTTTTCCAGAAAAAACACCTATGTTGATACATGATACAATTTGAAGCTATTTACTTGTAATACGTGCCGCGAGACGTGGTTAAAGTTAGTCGAGTTATTGGAGCCCACCTTGTAATATTTAAACTAAAATTATAGTACATTGTGCAACGAGGGGGGTAAGTGAAATGTAATCCCGACAGCCGGAGGCTGGAGGGAATTAAGACCCGAGTTTGCAATATTCTTACCTCCGGAGTTACACACAATGTTTTTCATCACACTTGCGATGAAAAAACTAAATTTTAAGCGAAATAATTTTTAAATACGGTGACATACCTATCATACATTCGTCCGCCATTTTGTAATTTCTTGGCAGGTGAGGCATCGAAGGCACAGACCTATTCGGCATTCAGCCACGATTGAAAATTATGTAAAAATATTTTAAACGGCTTTTATTTATTTATTTATTTATAACTCCCGCGAGAACAAAATAGGCCTTTGTCCTTCAGCACACCTGCATGAAATAAGATCTTTTTCGAGCAAGTGTGATGAAAAAATAAATACCTACCTGTGATAAATGACAATAAACACAAAATAAATAGGTAGGTATTTAGTAATCGTTCTTGCTAAATATACCGAGGGACACAAATTGAAACAACGACGTAAGTAATTAATGAAAGATGAATTTATTTACACGTATGTACCAAAATCTTGCGCTATCTATTACGCGAAGATAAAACAGCATAACATCACATTCTGAGTCAAAGTTTATAAACTGAAATTCGACACAGCTATTGTAATTACCTATTTGATAACAAAATTAAACATACTACAGATAAAACATAAAACGTTAATTTGTTCCTACCACATTCAGTGCACAGCAACTCCCGTCACCGTTGGCGGGAAACGTATTTATTTCTGAACAGATAGGGACCGCGCGTGTTGGAGGGTCTGCCATCTTGTGGCCTGAATCGGAACCATAAACATGCACATGTACACGTCACGTGTTTTCTTGTGCATAGCAGGTTCTGCCATCTTGTGGACTACATCGGAACAACAACATCACATTTACGCCTCGCGCCAAAAATCTGACGGCTCTTGTGCTGCCTCCTACAGTTCATGCACACTTCCTATACCTACTTACAGTAAGGATGACATTACTATTTGACAATGTAGCGAAGTGATTGGAATTTATAACATTTTGAAAATGGAATGGTATGGAGAAATAGCAATAGGTATCAATTATTAATCTGATAATGTCATTCTTACTTGCTGTCTGGTCTGCATATGAATTTTGCGCAGCGCAGTTATTACATTCTTAATTTAAACATTTACTTAACTACTCGATACTGTAAGTTACGATGACTGATCATTAAATGAGAATTAGATAGATATCAATGTGTTTATAGGTACACGAAACGCTGGTGTTGGATACGTTTGTCATACACGATGACGATGACCAATATTGGTTACAACCATTACAGCTAGTGTAAACATTTACTTTAAATACATCGCGTCACTTGCTCACAATGCTTATACAAAAATATCTTATGGGACGAAAATTCTTAAGACAGAGGTTTATTAATTTTCGAAGCATGCGGCTCACGGCCGATTTAGGTACTTTCGAATTTAGAAACGCATTTCCTGAATATTTTCTATCTAAATACCTAAATACTTAGTATTGTACAGTCAGCGTCAAATACTTCGTAGCAGTCAAAGTGGCCAAATAGTTCGGTACACCATACTAAATATATGGTGTACCGAACTATTTGGCTACTTTGACTGCTACGAAGTATTTGACGCTGACTGTACCTACGTAAAGTAGAATTTTTGTATACTTATTTACAGTCAGGTCACGCTTCATAACATTTACATCAATCACAAGTTGTTTCCATTTCAGTCTTAAGGTGTTAAGCCTCGCTTTCCCTTACATCTATTGTAAATCCTAGATACTGTTGATCATTACCTAACAGTTTGACACTCAGGGCTGGATCTCCGCCTAGGCCCACAAGGCTCGGGCCTAGGGACTCGGGCAACCTACCTAGCAATAGTTTTGAGATGGAGAAGGGGGCCCTCCTAAATTCTAAGTCCCATACCAAGTGCCTGGGGGCCCTAGGTCTCTAAATCTAGGCCTGTTGACATGACACTGATTTTATTTAATGTTCCTACATGTAAAATGGGAAATTTCTATTATAGTGCCTAATATAATCGTAAAACACCATCGTTCTAGTGATTCATTAGCACATTGAAAATGATTATGTTGAACTCAGCTATGCAGAGTCAATAAGTTTATGGCGCCGCATCTGAGAATATTTCTCTAAATGACGACAGGTTTCTTAAATTATGCTGCCATGAAATCCTGAAGTGGTTTCATGTTTACATCTCACAAATAATTAAACATACAGTAACGTTAATATACGTTGGATTTGAATTCTAATACCAAGTGCAGAATGGGTTTAACGTGTCAATCAGATTGGTTGGTTAGCATGAAACGTACTTACCTTTACCCTAGGTATCTATCTGTCCCACGAAAGATTATTATAATTATGTGCACAAACTAGTGCAACTTTAGAATCTAAAGTTTCATCTGGACAACCCATGTAATGAATAATTTACCCTGTTTATAAAAGCATATTAAAACAAAACCTTACCTAGGTATATAGAGCAATAAAACGCACAAAACGTGCGGTATGTATTACCTACTTACGTTACAATGCAAAATGCATGTTCAACATCAATACTATCTACGAAAGTATAACGATAAAAACGAGCCATCACATCGATGGTATACGCCTTAAATTCGTGGTCACGTATAGAGCAAAGTAGGGGTCGGGTCGCGTTCGTGTAGTTGATTTAATGTTTGAGCAGCAAGGCGGCATGCTTGAGACGAAGATGAGAGCGCAGTGTGTCGATGCGGCTGTAGGTGGCCGGGCAGTAGGGGCACAGCGAGCGCTGCGCGGTGTGCGAGTGGAAGTGGTGCCAGCGGTTGGAGACCTCCTTGCCGCAGGACTTGCAGCGCCAGAGCGCGGCGCTCTCGGCCGCCGCCACGAACATGCTGTGGTACGAGTACTGCGGCGCCGGCGCCGACACCGCAGCGTGCAGCCGCTCTGCAACAACCCGCCTCCATCTCACTACAATACCTGGCGTTTTAGTACGACGCCAACTTTTTAACTTACTATTTTAAGCGTAAGTCAATCCTAGGGACGGGTTACATCTACGATAAAAAATGTGACACCAATGGCTCAATTTTTTTTCCACCTACGTTAAAATTTAAACAACCGGTCCTAAGGGACATTCCAGGTTTCCAGGCCATTAAGTACAATCGGCGTCATCGAAATTTGTAATTTGTACAATTTTCGCGTTAATATATTAAACGCCGTATCAAGTTAAGGGATTCGAGTTCTTTATGCTGCCAAAATGTTGATTGGCTTTCTAGGCGTGATGGTTTGCAATGCAACCATATAAAACAAACAGGCGTTTAAAAGCTCAAGTCTACTTTTAAGTGCCCTAGGTATATGATAATGACAGGCAAAATAGATACAAATCAATTAGGAGCATATTTTACAATTCGAAAACTCTTCTAGATAGAGATTGTAGATGCTTTTATTTAGAATGATATGTTAATAAAATTTGGCCTGGGGAAATAATTAATTCCCATGAAACTCTTTGTAAATTCTTTGGTGGCCGATATACTGTGCACGGCAAGCGACCGTCGGGCGGTGCACGCAACGATAGGTTTTTACAAGGTTCGGGCCTTGGTCTTCGGTTGACGCCAAACGCATGCGTACAACGTCAAGTTCTATAGCAATGTTGCTGTCTTCCCATACAATGCAACGCTGTAGATACGAGGCAGCATACGGTGTCAAATGGAGACCAAGCCTTGGAGACACTTTATCACAGCGTACCAGTATAATTAATGAATAAAATTAGAAATAGGCTGTGAATCACATGGCGTACTATACAAACTGACCAGTGGGGGGAATGTGTCAACATACTGAAACTACACGGATTGTAACATACCACAATTTAATGTAAAAATTAGTAATAAATACAACAGATAAATGCAGGAGTTTGCAACATGTTAAAATTGCATTACATAACATCAAACAATGTGAAAAATAATAATTTGCATTAACTGCTTGCATAAAACAAAATAATTTAAATTAAACTGTAAATGGAGGCATCAAACCAAAACATTAAATAAAATATTCATAAACAACAAATCGTTCATAAAATCTCATGTAAAAATATAACAAGTCTGACGAATCAGCTGTTAGGACACGATTTGACGCCCCCGGCCTATTAGAATTACACTATTGTGATATACGACACTATAACAAATTTGCTAATGTTATAAAGAACAAAATAAACACAACTAGACCATTGCTATCCTGACAATAACCGTATAGCTCATCCTGCACTCCATTGAATTTTAAATGATAAGATCACATCCTTGTGATAATAATGTGTAAATTTTTATTTTAATATACAATAAATTGGAATATTCAATTGGCCAAATAAGTGACTAGGTCCACAAGACCTTCATTTTCATAAGACTAATTTTAGTAATTCGTTAACCTTATGTATAAATTCCATATGGCATAATTTAGCTTTCATTAAGTCCGATTACGTGGTCTCCATAAGTAGTATTTAAGTTGCACACTTTCTGAAAGCTGAAAAGAGATCAAAAGTAGATATTTTCTGAGCCAAACGATGTGATACTCCGAAATGTTCGGGCCAGACACTATCATAGTATCCTAACCTAATTCATCTAAAATATCTACGTTACCACTCGACCCTTTGCTACAGCAAGGCCGTTTATAAAATTGGTCTCGATAGTAATTATATAAAAGGCATTCACGAGTATTGCAGCGAACGCCGAGTCGAATGCAAAGGGAGATCAGACACGCATGGACGCGATGGACCCCGCCGGATAGCTATGATCTGTTCAACCAACCAACAATACACTAACTTGCGCGAATAAATTATTAACAGTACGTAACTATTACGATTGGCAGAGGTAAACAAGCTAATCCTTAATATTACCAGCTATAAAACCTGTACATCACCGTAACCCAAACTGTTTCGTCAGGTAGAAATAGAAATTAGGAGTTCACTTATGTAAATATACAAATAGGTAGTAGTAACTCTCTTTCGAAGACATTAATTACATTTTAAAATATCCTTTAGTTTGGTTACGTAATTAAATAACTAGTAATATTGCACTGAGTATGAAATGCTATCAAATAATAAGCGCCCACGGTATAAAATATAATGAGAGGTAAAATATAATAAACTTTAAACAACAAACTCTTAAAATGAGAAATAAATCTTTGAGGAAGAAATATTTGGTGAGTAACTTACTATGAGTAATGTCATCATGGAAGATGGGGAGCTTAGTACTTATAATTCAAGTGGGCCCCTTATATTCAATAGACAATTGTATATCTAGCTATGAATTATGACTATTTTAAAAAATTGCACAAGTGAAATTGCATGTTCACAGCTACTTAACAGCATCGCCACCTCGTAGTTATGGGATACGATCACGGATTTCATTTGGATGCGGATATTACATACACCGTTTGAAATTTTGATGACACTTATACGGCCCGATTCCAACTTTAAGATACGTCCAATATAAGGTCTAGATACAATATGGATTGGATATTTCAGTGGCAAAAGTGAACTATATGATTTGAAGAAACGTCACTTTTGACACCGACACGTCCGATCCATATCGTATCTAGACCTAATATTTGAAGTATCTTAAAGTTGAAGTATCTTAATCGGGCCGTTAGTCAGAATTTTTTAAACCGGTGTCTTATAATTCTAATTTTATCTTAGTAAATTTTAAGATATCTGAAAACTTAGGTGAAAATGACGAGTGATACTGTAATCTCTAGGGCCGGCGCGCGCGCCCTGCCCGTCTGACGGATGCGACCTCTACCGGATGCTAGATGCCTTACGTTACGTTAATGCAAAATAACTAATCATTAAAACGTTAATCATAGGTTCTATAATAGGAGTCGAATCGTAGCGTGTTAACACTCTTGGTTCTAGCACCATTCCTTTTTATCACATTTCAGTTATCGTACCACTCTAAGTGTTTAGCTAAAAATGTAACAATCTTAAATCTTAATTGAAAATACATACATACATGCTAGGTTAGTCCCAATCGTAGAATGCCAATATTAGTTACTAAATGCGCAACCTCGACACGTTCCTATCTTAAAGTAATTGAAAGAGGTCTTTGACCCCAAGCACCGATCAGGCGATCACACGTGAGCGGGCCGCAGCCCGCCCGTTACATCAACTAAACTGTAACTCCTACCGACGATAAAATAATCAATACGTTAACATCATCAATTCATTACACTACGTCTAACCGTCAAGTCAATATAAACGAAATCCATCTTGTTACATATTATGTCCAATCAATAAAAACAAACAACACCAATAAATCAAAATAAAATATATATATATGGTATATAAATGTAAATATAAAAGTATATTAAATCAGACAATACGATATATCTAAGTATAAAAAACAATCTCCGTAAATAGATCAACTATAGTCTAGTATAAAAATCTTTTCGTATGTTTCCTTAGGCGCTATCCGTTAATACATCACAAATCCTTAATAATATCCATCTTGCAAAGGCCTCATAGAGTTACAAATGCATCTACACTGAGATTCAGTCATTATTTATATGTCGTTGACCAACGACGGATCACAATCTCTTGCCAGTCCTCGCATCCCATTTAGTTGTCGTTCACTCCGCGCGTAGGATGTATAACACAAATACAATTAGCTACGGGGCTGAGAGCCCCATCTAACGAATAAATATAACAAGAAGAGCGGCCCGAGGGGGCCCGTTACGGCTCACGGCCAGCATCACTCGCGGTCGCACCGCTACCCGATATAATAGCTTAAGATTCCTATCGATACAATATAAAAAATAATATGGTAATAAAATTAACATCATATTATTATTGCTTTTGCCCGTTCCCGTATAGCAATTGGTATAGAAATATTAGCTTACCTACTTATATACCTACACTTCGAGTGATCCACTCTCAGTTATATAGACCGATAGGTACGCTCCTCACGCGGAACGCGTAAGGTCACACTGGGGCAAGTCAAATGCACAACCGAGACAATACTAAACGAATCGCTCGCCACGAACGAGCTACAATAAGAACTCAACATTAAGGCCCGCTTAAGTAATAGCACTTCAGCTTAATCCTAAATAGGAAATAGTTTCGACTCGAGACGGTCCGTTAAAATTTTGACACATCAACAACGGTAAAGTCTGGACTGGCGGCGGGCTCGCGCTCACAGAGCGTCGAGGCCGAGCCAGTACATGGACAATCAGTCGAAGCCCGCGTCCAGATGGTTGGCGAACAGCGGCGGCTGCGGCGCCGGCAGCCCCGGCGGCAGCGGCGCCGCCGGCGGCTCGAACTTGCGCGTGTCGGGGTTGTACGCCGGGTGCTTGAACTTGCAGTGCGTGCGCAGGTTGTCGGAGCGCGTGTACGTGGCGCGGCACAGCGGGCACTCGAAGCGGCCCGGGAAGTGCACGTGGTAGTGGTTGCGGATGTGCGTCACCACCTTGCCGCACAGCTTGCAGCGGTGCAGGTTGAGCGCGCCCGCCACGCGCTCGAACGTCAGCCGCATGTGCCAGCCCTTCGAGCCTGCAACCAGCGAGCCGTCACTCCAGCCCGAGACGAGTCTCGAGGATCGCCTCCCCTACCCGTCTCGTCGCGTCCTTCGCACCACACCGCGCCATGCCACAGTGCCAACTGCCCCTCAAACATTTCGACGTGACCGCCGATCTCAAGTTACGAATGCTGCTTTTCTCGCATATAGAACGAAATCTAATAATACTCTGTTGGTGCTGCAGCATTCGGCGTGTAATGCGAATGAATTTCAGAGAAATATACTTCATATATTAGAACAATGAAATAGCAACTTTAAAACAACGCAAACAAGGGTCGACTGAAACAATATTTATAGTAAGTTTAGCACTATTCAAGCTTGGTTATTGATTGTTAACGCTGTACTATGCTTCTCCTAGTACTATTTAAAAAGCATTAATAACGGATACAAAAGACTAAAAAGAGTTATTGAAATCAAAAGTCATTTAGATATTTTTTAACAAAGTAATCGTATTATCCAATGGAGATTCATGCATAAATGAATCAATGATACTGAAGAAACGGTGTCTGATAGAGTCAGTGTTATTTTCAGTTGCATGAGATGTTAATTGCTGACGAGTTCCCAATGATCCGCAGAAGATTCCAGAGAGGAAGGAAGATCGGTTAGCCAGAATTGATAGATAAAAAGCATGGAGTGGGAGTGAAAAGAAAAGAAATGGTATAAATAAAGGAATATATTTGCAACAAACATACACGGTAACGACAGACTTACAATAAATTTAATCAAGTCATTTTGCAGTCAGTTCATTATGATATAAAGGCGAAATAAATTAAAATTAAGAGGTATGTTTCAACATTACATAATAAAATCAGTCTTCGTCGCCAACTGACCAGTGAGTTAAGTAGGTCAGACGGCTTCTTTACGAGGAACAACAAGAGATCATAATGTTCGATTTGTACAAGATCTTTAGTTTAAATGGCAGCATACGCTGGTACGTAACATTATTATGTACATATTATAGACACTAGACATAATTAATACAAGTGATCGGTCGAAAACATTTTCATAACAGGAAAGTATTCTATTATAAGTCATGTAAATAGTACTTTTGCGAAGCGAAAATCGGACTTAATTGAATTCCTCAAAGCGTTGGGTTGCACAAATTATATGAAATGTTATTTTATGATTAATTATATTACGAAATTATTTTCAGCCATTCTTACGGTTTAAACATTTGCCAGATTTTCGCTTTTATATGATTTATTATTAGAAGAATGGAATTAAAACACCACACCTTAAGACTAAGTTACAAATTGTTAGAACCAATGAGTAAATGCACTTTAGATGAACCTACTTAGAGATTTAGACAGATCTAGGTTTAGTATAAAGCTTTCAGACGCTATTAAACCGAAGTAATAAATAACACCTACGCGAAAATGTTTCGCCACATAAAGTCACAGCCTAACAATATCCATACACCACCAAATAAAATCAGTTAATTAATACTCGTTTTAATAATGCAAAAACAATGAAAACTGGGTTCTAGGGAAGTTCACATTTCGTTTGCATATTGGCCCAATTATTAGGTCCTAGTACCGAGCAGTGTTTCATGCGCAGATGCCTTTTAAGATTATCGGCGCGCGTCAGTACTATGGGACACAACGGACATTTGTGTTGCGCGGGATTATGCGACTTCATGTGTTTCTTTATATTCGTAACGAGTTTACCACACACAGAACACGGCACAGGAACAGAGTAAGGTCTGTAATTGAGCGCTGATTTAATAGACATATCTATGTAATCGACATTTCGCTGAGACTCTTGAGGCATACTATTTTCGTTAACGCCGTGGTTGTCACCTGTAAGATTATGGCATATCTTCACTGTACGTCAGTTGTTGGGCATGCTAGATCTCACATCACACCGAACTCGTTTCAAATTATTATACGTCAAATATGAATTTATCACACATTGTAGAAAACATAACCTTTGCATTTCCTGACCATGCAATTTTGACCTGCCATTGTTAATGTATATATAGCGATTTATAAGGTTGATAATTCCAGATCTATACTTAGAAGTAGTAAACCCATAATTTATTTCGAAGGCCTATTGCGAAAACAGGTCCCTAAGCCCACGGCAGGGGCGTCAAATCACCATTAGAAATATTTTACCACACCGATTTCTTCATCATAGTATTAAGAAATCTAAAAATAAATAAAAAAAATATACCCAAAAGCTAACAACTATATGGTTGATGCAAATTAAAGTGAATTGATAAGCGTCGATGTGAAGCATGCGAGGGTTGATAACATGCGTCGCCAGTATACATTCAATAATATCTAGGATTTTAAGTACATAATCCTTAACCTTTTAACCGCTGTAGTCTGATATATAAGATATACAATATCCAGCTCATTTCGCCGCAGTCTGATAAATACGACAAAACTTCGTGTAACTTCGTACCGGCGGCGACACGAGCACGCTCGTGAAAAACTCTAAGCGGTTAAAAGTTTAAATGTAATCACTGTGGATTTATGTAAACGAGAACTAATACTTGGGCACCTAGATATTTTTGACTATCCCTGGAAAGTGAAAGCGTTAAAATGTTATTAGCAAGCATTGAAACCGCAGCCTATATTTTCAGTCCATAAGAATATTTAAGTTATACTTGAATAATTAACATTTTTTGTCAATATCAGTAAGAACATGAAAATTATGGCTATGATTTTGTTTTGAACGTCTATGCAATATGATGAAAACGACCACAAACTATGCGGATTCTGAATTATTATTACAAAAAAAAATTATGTTCGTCGTAACTCGTACGTCATGAGAGTATATTTGGTGGTCGCATGGTTTGCAGTGGTGGAGTCGGAACTCACCGTCGATGGTGTCGGTCTGGTCGGGGTGCGGCGGCAGCAGCGGCTCGCCGTCGCCGGCCTCGTTGTTGAGCGGGTGCTGCTGCGATAGCATGGCTGCCATTTCTGGCGGGACACCCATACCCTGGAAAAAACGCAGTGCAATGTATAAACATGAAATATTCACTGCTTTGTACAATACCACGATGTATGAAATACCCACCTATTTGATAATAAACTACATATTTTATAGAACAAAACAATAATTGAGATCATAATCACTATTTTAATATAATATGGAAGTTTTCGTTGATTGTTAAATAAATGCTTTTGGTTGTTGCTAATGGCACTTTCCAAATGTCAATATTGTTCACATCGAGGCAGAAACATCACAGCGTTCTAAAGTTCTAATTATAGTCCCTAATATATTTCTCACGGTCACCGGTTATATAAACCTAGAGTTGCACTAACTAACGGCATCGTTCCTATGAGGCAGACTCTGCGTATGTTCACGTTCTTGACAAAATTTATGCGCTTTACACTTATCGTGATGGTTCACTATTTCCAATCTGAAGTTCGCGTTTCCCTCAATGAACGAAGTCCTAGTGACGGTAAGTTCGTGCGCCCATTTCCGGCAAACGTTGCAGTACATGATGTTTTGCGTTTGGTCATATTGAAGCCAAGGGTAGAGCGAGAGCCAGTTGGAGCGGAAGCGTCCTCCCTTGCGGCCGGGCGCACGGCTCGGGCGGGTGTGGGGGGGCGCGGGGAGCGGCGGAGGCGGGGTGGCGACGGACGCGAGCCTGGCGGCGCCGGGCGCGGGCCCCGCGGGCTTGCCGGCCGGCCGCCGCTCCGGCCTCTGCCAACAGACAAGGAAAGGATTGCCCTGCTGTACTCTATTTTGTGATCTATGCCAATTATAATTTTCGAAAATGAGGCTGATCCCTTCCTTTCTGTTGACAAATATGGCAACACATAATATTTACATAAAGAAAGGTTAAACGTTAATTCAGAGTACAACCAAGATATTAGATTCGATATAAAAGCAGAAGAAAAAGATCTTCCTAGTAACTGTAATCGTACGAAGCAACTTGAAGTCGAGTAAATAAATTTCCAAGGGCAACTACTGCTTTTATGTGAATTAATAAGTTATTTTTTAATAGGAACCTTGAAATAGTGTGTAAAAAAGTTGTTCTGTAGTGTATTTGAATTACCAAGGTCACATAATAAACAAAATACAAGAAACGAGTAGTAAAGTGGAAACCTAAGTATTTAGCCAAAAAGCTTACTATCGAAGCAAAACTTTACAGTTACAGTTTAAGGGTAGACATGTTAGGCTAATATTATTTCAAATCGATCAGGGCATTTTCACATTCGGTTCACAGCCGCCTAACGGTATCCAATATCCGTCAGTTAGCAATATTCTTTGGAATAGAGCGTTATCATACGGCAGATAGTATGCCGCATTATTGTGTGCCAAATATGGGTGCGCCCTCAGCCTTTTAAGCCGTGGTCGATTACAGGTCGGCGTCTCGGATCTACCCAAACGCGGAGTTAAGTCCGGTCGGGAAAGGATGAAAGACGAACGAGTGGTGTACTCACTGGCAGATGGGTCTGGTCGTAGTGCGGCGGCGGCATGTCGCGCGCCAGCGGGTAGGGCGAGTCGGGCTCCTGCTTGACGAGCGGCGCGGGCGCGGGCGCGGGCGAGCGCAGCGCGCGCGCCGGCGTGTGCGCCGGCGGCGGCGTGGACGGCTCCGACCCCGACCCCGTCGACCCGCCTTTCGACCCCTTCAGGTGGCTCTGTGTAATACGAAGGCCCTTTTCATTTGCACACTGTCAAGGCCCGGGGGCATTTTCTTTCCTTTTTAAAGTAATTATTTGAAGTATAGAATAAACATAGTCGAATATGTATAAAGCGAATCCAGTATTTAAATAAATAACCGTTAAACGTGTTACCAGCTATTTATTTATTATTGTAGATGTGGGTGTGAATACCGCTTAGATACGACACGATACGATAGGGGAGTGGTCATTTCCATACAAACCTACAGATGTAGTGAATAATCCTTTACCATCATACTTTCACGGCAACGCACAAACGTGTTATGCTATTTCAGTCAGTTTCAGTACAAAAAGTACTAAGGTTGACTGAAGGAGCATGACAACTCTTTCCTCCGTGGTTTTTGACCCCAAAGCAATTATTTTTTTCATATCTCCTATTCGGAAAGTTCACCTTTTATAGAAGCGCTGGTGGCCTAGCGGTAAGAGCGTGCGACTTGCAATCCGGAGGTCGCGGGTTCAAATCCCGGCTCGTACATTGGTCGCTCATTGGAGTTTTTCGGAACTTATGTACGAAATATCATTTGATATTTACCAGTCGCTTTTCGGTGAAGGAAAACATCGTGAGGAACCGGACTAATCCTAACAAGGCCTAGTTTACCCTCTGGGTTGGAAGATCAGATGGCAGTCGCTTTCGTAAAAACTAGTGCCTACGCCAAATCTTGGGATTAGTTGCCAAGCGGACCCCAGGCTCTCATGAGCCGTGGCAAAATGCCGGGACAACGCGAGGAAGAAGAAGACCTATTCGGAAAGTTCACCTTTTAGATAGCCGGATGGAAAATTGCATTTTCCACCCTTGGGTGGAAAGTATTTTTTTTATTGTACTTGAAGCAACGGCTAACGGCCATATTTGCCATATTATTCAGTTAAAAGCTCTCATATTAGCATCCGCATTATCAGACTCAAGTATTATCGAAATTAAAGTCAATTGCATTATTAAATAATATACTTCTCGTATTTAATATTTAAATGTACGAAATAAATATAAATATCCCACATATATTTAAGAACCAAAAATGCTCAATTCTGAAAAAGATCTCCTCTTAAGGACGACTGGACGAAGCATGCCTGCCGTATATGTTCGGAAAAGTGGGACAAAAAGGCTACTTATATAGTGACTGGGATACAAAAATACCACAAATGGCCAACACGGCAAAGATATACCGAAAGGGAAATCGGAACGACTTGGAATTGTAAGATGCTTAAAATGGTGGGAAAAGACAACTGACAGGACCGTATGAAAAATGAAGCAGAAACACTAAAATGGGCTAATAAAACAAAACACTTGAATGCCACAACGCTGAGCATAGACCTCTCTCATTATTTCCAATTCACAAAACAAAGCTTCATAATGAAGGCAATATTACCTCATAATGCCTGTATGACAGATCAACTTCGTCTCTGTTTATGTTGGAGTTCTTCCGGCGTCGTTTCTCGGGCGGCGCATGCGCGGCGAGCGGCGGCGCGGGCGGCAGCGGCGTGGAGGGCGCGGGCGCGTGCGCCGCGGGCGGCGTCGCGAACTCTCCGCGCGACGACAGGTTCTCCGCGCTCACCAGCGGCGTCGACCGTCCTTCACTCTGCAAACCAATGATCTCGTTACGCGATATACTTACTCCCACTTTCAATATTAATAGATTTAATTTTCAGCTAAACCTCTTGTATAATGGGTTTATGGCATGACAGGATACCTACAAAATAACAATCTGCTACCTACTCGTACTACTAGACTGAGATAGGTGTCGATACATGTTTGAACAAAGATTTTATCAGTGAGTCGACCTGAGGCTCCTGTAGAAGATGAGAGAACTCACATGCGACTTACAACAAATTGAGGCATAAGATAGATTGACCGAGTGCGATCTCAGCGATAACGAAAATCCCGCGGGCGAGCTCTCGCACCGTGTAGATGAGCCAGTAAGTAAGTACGTAAGTGCATGACCAGTTTTAAATACTCCATAAGAATTTATCACATGAAGAGTTTTCTAGAAGGAAGCTCGAATCTAAAAAAACCTTGGCCTCTTTCCTTTTAATACTTATGTTTGAGTTGAAATGTTCTCAAATTTGACTATAGGTCAACGACAGAACTGAATAACAGTAATCATATACTTAATCAAATGTATATCAAACAGGTGAGTAGAATACTATATTTACCTTAGGATTTAATGTATTGTTTTCTGTCAGACCTCTGACTTGTAAGCTTTCAGCTGTTTTTAGGAACATCGGTAGCATATTTTGCCCTACGTTTACTTCTCCCTGAAATACAAAGTATTATTACAGTTACTGAACTAGAGTCCATATTTCAAGTTAACAGTATACACACGAGCAAGAAGACTTTAATTACCTTATACATGAAGTCCAGTAATGACTTCATCTCTGAATACCGCACATCTTTGAGAAATATTATCGGATGTGGATGAGTGTTCTGTAGGAATATAGTCTCAAAATACGGCGAGCACGCAGAGAGTATCGTCTGATGTGCCTAAAACAATACAAAACAATTTCATTGCCACCTTGCACATTGCCGAGTTTTAGGCATAGCATGTGTGCACACTAGAACGTAACACACACAAAAGGCAAGCCAGGCTATGTGAAGGTCTTCGCAATCCTGTATTGAAAAGCGAATATTACCATTTTGGCATATCTATTCTTATTTTAATTATACTCTATCCACGTTAACGAGCTAGTACCAGAAAACTCAGACGGCACGTGATTGGTCAGCGATAAGGGCGATGCAATTGCAACGGGTGAGTTTACATGACAGTTAACTCTATTTTTTGTACGGTGCGGAAGCGTTAAAGTGCTCTCCTTTCTATTGTTCCCCGATTGATCTGTGACTCGGCTTGTTTACTGGATTATCTTCTGCTTACTTTGCGACTCGGCTTGGTTACTGGACTTTCCTGCTTACTGTGTGACTCGGCTTGTGTATTATTGGACTGTTTACTGTGTGACTCTGCTAGTGTTTTGGACTGATTTTTGGCGAACTAAAATGGCAAATTCACCAATCGCACCTAAGAAAAGGCGGAGGCAGCATTTTTTGTCACATGAAAAAGTGATGATATGCAATTTGTATAACACTTTTATACGAGAGACTCCAGATGCCTCACACAATGAAATTGCGAAGGCTGTTGCGTCGTCATTAGGTATCCATTGGGTATCAGTGTACAAAATTGTGAATGAAAAAAAAAACGAATAATGTCCTTATATCACCTAAAAAACAAAGACAGCGCAAAACTGTGTTAAACACAATGGACAGCTTTACTCAAAACGCATTGCGAAGAATAGTGCACGAGTTTTTTTCACGGAATGAAATCCCGACACTAACCAAAATTTTGAACGCGGTCAACAGCGATACAACTCTAGAAAATTATAAGCGGTCTACACTTCACAAGTTATTAAGACATATTGGATTCAAGTTTATTAAAAGAAGTCGCAATAGTCTTATGAATGATCGAGAAGATCTACAATATTGGAGGCGAAATTATTTAAAATGTGTGAAGGAAGCGAGAGCAGCGGGAAAAAAGATTTTCTACTTGGATGAAACGTGGGTAAACGAGGGTCACACTAAAAGCTTAATTTGGCTTGACTCGACGATCCAAAACGCAAGACATGCTATGATAAATGGTTTATCTTCTGGCTTAAGAAATCCATCAGGTGAGTTATCGTACTTGTAATAACTTAACAATATTGTACAAGTTGCATGGTATTTTATCCACCTGGTCACAAATCCTCACTTATTGTTGTGACAATAACCTTTGAATCCCTTATCTTATTTCTTTATTTTTGCAGGCAAGGGAAAGCGGCTAATCGTAACACACATTGGAAGTGAAGACGGATTTGTTGAAGGCGGCCTATTAGTGTTTGAATCAAAGAACAAAGGAGATTATCATCAAGACATGAACGCGGAGGTATTTGAAGAATGGTTCACACAGGTGCTTGATAAGATTCCAGATGGCTCTGTAATTGTTCTAGATAACGCCCCATACCATTCAAGAAAAATAGAAAAGGTACCCAACACACAATCACGAAAGAATGAAATCATTGATTGGTTAAAGGAAAGGAACTTATTTACAATTAATATGAATAAAAAAGATTTATTGGATATAGTAAGAGCTCATAAAAATAGGTATGAGGCGTTTGTTGTAGATGAAATAGCGAAACAAAGAAATAAAACAGTGCTACGATTACCCCCTTATCACTGCGAATTGAATCCGATAGAGATGATTTGGTCGCAAGTCAAGGGGTACGTAGCCAACAATAATAAAACTTTCAAACTAGCGGAAGTGAAACAGTTACTCCGGGAAGGTATTTCTAAAGTAAATGCTGAGTCATGGAAGAAATGCATCAAGCACGTAATAGAAGTGGTAGAAACAAAAATGAGTATAGTCGAACCGCTGGATAGATTTATAATAAATTTAGAAAATGATTCTAGTGCATCGGAGATGGAATAAATATTTTTATTAACAAACACCTGGTTTTATTAATACTGTTATATGTAGCCAGATACCTATTTAGTTAAATATTGTGACTATCCAGTAACTATTTTTTAATTTCATATTTATGATCAATAGATAGTTTTAGTTTTGTAACTTTGAATTCCGTAATATTAATATACGTATGATGCCTTAAGCATTAAATTTAAGTCCGCCGATTCGTTATTTCACTATTGATCATAAATATTCAGTCGGTCCTTTAAAATAAACCAAAAAGAATATAAATATTAACCATACATCGGGGTTTTTGGTGCCGTGCTAATGTTTGACATTAGCCAAAAAAAAGGGTAATAACCAAAAACCGATACCTACTATTTTAACATTTCTAAGCAGTTTTAGTGCTTACTACCTATTTTTAATTGATACTCGTAGTTTGGTAATTATTTAATATTCTCGCACCAGAAACCCCGATGTATGATTATAACCATAAGGAATATAAAAATAAATATTCCGAGCGACGGCATGTAAGCCGGGCCGGACAGCAAGGTACCATTGTTTACGCCCACTGCCTTTTTTTGTCCTTTTCATCTGCATACAAAAGTGCAAAAGAGAGACCGTTATACTAGCTCGTTAACGTGGATAGAGTATAGGTAGTAGTTTGTCTTCAGTGAGTTAGGTTTCTAGTTGTAAGGAACAATATTTGAGAATAAAAGAATGCTTTAAAATCAAATTGTCGAGTTATTTAGTATACCTAGTTTTACTGGTCTAAACCCTAGAAACTTGTTTGGTAGCTTTTATGAAGACTAAATTAGAAAGTTAAAATGGATGCCTTCTGCAGACTGTTATCTATTCGCTTATGACCTAAAAAGAATGCATTTTAATGGCATCTAAAATATTATTAGTTGAATCTAGCTTCTAAGACTTTAAAAAAAACTTTGCGAAAACTATAAAAACTCACGACCAAGGTACAGACGATATGTTAATTTACATTTTTGATACTGGTTATAAAGGTTGTAAGTTACAATAGTGATTTAAAGCGATACCTTTAAATTTAAATGCGGCCTTGAAAGCCTGCATATTAATGTAGATAATATGCATTAATATTAACGTATTTTTCAAAAACAAGGGAAATATGCAGTATAAACCCTTTATATACATTACAATAGTCATATTCGACTGTATCAAGAAGATTACTACACGTTTCACGCATCTAACTGGCATTTAGCCCTCATTTTATTATTGAAACAAGAGCCTATGCGTCAGATAAATATTTGGTGGTTGGTGGTGGATGAATCCTGAAGTTTCGTGAGTGACGAATATTTTATATATTTTTCTTATTATAGGACAGTATTACACAAATTGTGTATGTCCCTCAGTAAGCTCAATAAGGCTTGTGTTGTGGGCACTTAGACAACGACATATATAATAAATAAATACTTAAATACATAGGAAACACCCATAACTCAGGATCAAATATTCGTGCTCATCACATAAATAAATACCCTAACCAGGATTTGAACCCGGAACCAACGACTTCATAGGCAGGGTCACTAGTATCACTACCCAGACAGGTTGTGAATATGATGGTAGAGTCAGACCAAGCTGAGTTGGCAATTATTTTGATAGCCCACCCTGTGCAAGTGTTAAGTAAACGTCATAATTTCATAGGAGTTTGAAGTTTAAAATAACACTTGCACTATCTGGGCTGTCAAAATCGCTGCCAACTTATCTTGGTCTGACTTTAGTGACATTAATATAATTAGTTCTTAAAATTTTATCAAAACTAAAAAAGAAAAGAGCAAGGAACTGCCGTATGGCAAACCAATTATGGTGGAATTTGGAAAAAAACGTTGGCGGGATAGTTAAGTTGGACTAATAATGTGACTGATGAAGTCAACAAGTTGAATAAAATTATTGCCAACCTAGTGTGAAATATAATTATTGCAGATGGCGACATTGATTATCTATTGTTCTAAAAGCTTTTAGGACATATCGGGTGTTACAGTGAGCCTTTTTAATAAAACTATACAGTTTTAAGCTATTCATATTCAATACCGGGATCCCGGTATCGATGAACATAAGTACGGTATTAATACCGGTATTGTGAGAAGTCCAGTATTTGGAAGCCTTGGTATTTTTATGTGTATATAAAATAAATAAGAAAAACATGTCATTCGTCGTCATGACCACGTCATACTTTTTTGGTACCTTAAAAAAATTATATATAAGACGAAATTAAAGACAGATGGCGAACATAGGTCATTTTACATTTTGTATAAATTTCAAACTATTTTTACGCAGGATTTTTTACTATGAATTCAATTGATACCTATCTAATTTTTGGTATAAAATTATTATTTTAATATTTTATTTAGTCGAAGTTGTGCACCAACAGTGAAGTTGGGGCTCCCTACGGCAGATATCATCAAAGTTTATTGTTAGTACCTACGAGTAATAAATATGTGTTACGTTAGAACATTGTCTATCAACCTGGGTAACTGTTGCTGACGGAGCAGAATATAAAAAGAAATAGTTAAAATACCTGACTGTTATTAGAGGCTAGATTTTATTAAATAGTCGGCAAAAAAGGTATGTAATTAGATAATAAGAAAACGAATAAAGTGACAATCTACGATTTTTTTTATATTATGTCGGTGGCAAACGAACATACGGCCTGCCTGATGGGAAGCAGTCTCCGTAGCTTATGTACGCCTGAAACTTCAGAGGAGTTACATGCGCGTTGCCGACCCTAACACTCCGCTCCCTCGTTGAGCTCTGGCAACCTTACTCACCGGCAGGAACACAACACTATGAGTACAGTCTAGTGTTATTTGGGCATGGTTACATTTCGTTTGTCATTACATTACATTCGTTTGTCGCAACGTTGAATTTCTTGTCTTTTAAAACATACTGAGTTAGTGTCCGGTACAGTTTGAATGACTACCCTATGCCCTTTAGATAACATTTATCGATTTTTTAATTCTTAAGCACTTATAATAATGATTAAAACTGCGAAAACATTTTTGGAAGCTCTAAATTCTTTGCTCTGGAACCAAATACCTAATTGAATTGACTCACTTTAGCTTTTTAGGTTCCGTGCCGTAGAGTGTACTTTAAAACCTAAAAATTACATGATCAGTGATCATATGTTAATTCATGCAAACAAGCAATGCGTTCGTTTACCTTAGGCCTATACTAACGCTCTGCTTAATTGCTATTGGCCGTCGTAAATCATGTGACTATCGCGGGCGGGAAAATTCAAACTATCATTCGGTCTTTTGTGAAGTACGTTCGGCGTTTTTGGCACCATTGTATTCTTAAATATTTTAGTCTCAACGACATGGTTTATTTGGTCCTTTAAAAAGGCCGCTAGGAGATAGGAGGCTATAAGGGTTACGCATGCAAACCTGAAATTAGGTGTGATAATAAAAAAAATACTGCATAACAACGGATAAAAAAGCAGTCAAGCAAGGCATATGGAACAAAAAATAGAGGTACAATATAGTAAAAAAAAAATTTGAGCTCACTGTGGGGCTTAGTCAATTTGTATAAGAATGTCCAATATTTATTATTAATATTTAAAAAAATGCTTGCTGGTTAACCCCATTATCATGACGCAATTAATTTAAAATAACTGTTGCCAAACATTTGTAATCTAAATTCACCTGAATTTACTTTGCCTTAACTCCTTCGCCTAATAAGTATAGTAAGTAAAAAAGACCAAAAAATGTAGTCAAAATACTTCTACATATTGATTCACATTCACTTGTAATTGGTATTAAAATGTAGGATTTAAATAAATCGTGGTACACTAAATTCATTTGATACTTAAGCTTTTTAAATATTTGCATTAAAAATATTTTAGTCAAAGTTACATATAATCAAATTGTAATTAAAATGTTTTATTAAAGCGCAATTGGGTATGAATATCATATTATGTCAAGTTAAAAGCTGGTCAATTGTGGGTCGTATCATATTCATGTTGCGAAGGCTCTGTGGGTACAATCATTATTTTTCAATTTTTTTATTTTATCCATCAACTCATGCCAGTGGTCTGGACTGGATTTATAATAGTTTTGTTGTAATTCTATATATTCTATGTTATTATTAAAGCGAGTTTGAAGTTTAGAAGCGAGAGAAAAAACATTTGTTTTATGGGGTCCCCTTTTGTTGAAACAACCATACATACACACTGTGCAAAAATTCAAATGTCTACCTATAGTACCTATGCTTGATACAGCCCTCTGCCCAATAAGTCCTTATAAACCAGGGGTCACCAAATGGCCGGGATCCAAACCGCCAACCTATTTTGTGCTGTACATTACATTTGCCCAGGTATTTAATAAATTCAAGTAGAAATGGACCGCAATGGTATTTAAAAACTGGACCCCTGAAGATACTAATTGCTAGCCCCAGTTATAATTGCTATATTCCTGTAGTTCTAATTATTTAAGGACTTCAAATGTTAGTTAAGATCTCCTCCTTCAAATGTTACTCATCATCCTACAATTCAGACATGTTACAAAATTCAAATACCTAATACCTTACTGTTATTTTGGGCTGTTTCATTTAATTTTTATTGTGCGCAGTTACCTATAGCCACAATAGAAAAGCAAACTCTGATAAGACTTAAACTGAGTACATGGTTCGTGACATTTAGCAGTGGAGCCGACAGATACAAAAACAGACAAAGGGCCAGTCGAGGCTTAGTTAAAGGATTTTCCTCCCTTTGGGTATGGAATCCTATATTACTTCAAGTAGCGAAAGATTTCAAAAATACTAAATAATATTTTTTGGGTACCAATAATTTTATTGGTACTAAATACTTGGCATTCTATTTTTTTTTCATATCAATGTAACATTGTGTGTGTTCTACCACTTGTACAATAGGCTGTGCTCTGAAGAATTGTTTGACATGATGCCAGCGGTTGCTTTCTATCACCGCACCACTCTCCGTCGGCAGGGTGTTCGTCCTCACACCCTTGAAACTAAATGGTGGCGTACTGTGTGGTTTAAGAGGAATTTCCTCCCGCGAACGCTTCGGCAGTGGAATGAGCTTTCTGCCAAGGTTTTCCCAAGGGGCTACAGTATGGGGTTCTTCAAAAACGGAGTTTACAGTTTTTTTAAAGGGTCAGCAACACACATGTAATACCTTTGGTGTTGTAGGCGTCCATAGGCTACAGTGACTGCTTACCATCAGGCGGGCCGTATGCTTGTTTGCCACCGTCGTGGTATAAAAAAAAACTTAATATCTATTGTTACATCAAAGAGAAGTACTTGCACATTGTATAATTTTCATAGCCAAATTGTAAAGAGTATTTTGATTAAAACAAACCATTACACAAGCATGTAATACTACTGTTTACACTCAGCAGATGCAATGGTAAACAATTGTCACAACACTAACATGTCAATATTATGATTTGATGTGTAATCTGAAATATAACACAATATATATTTTTTATAACTGAACATTGGGCTTCATTAAGATTAAACTGTGAAATTTTAGATGAAACTATCAACCATTATTAGGAATGTGAAAAAATTTAAATAGGCCTTAACAACCTGTACTACTAATTGAATATGATAAATACAACAATAAAGACCGGTTAATTAAATATTTTCATACAATACTGTTAGCTACTTTGTTATGTACATTTGAGTATTTTTACCTAAAATACTAAGCCATAAAACCAAACAATCTATTTGATTTCAAGTAGCAACTCAATTGGTGTCAATTGATGAGTTCAGTTTGTTTTGTAAATAAACCTGAAATAAGTGGCAAATTACAATTTAAATTTTGATTTACTCAATATAATGTCTTTTATTGTAGTTAGTAGACCTGTTATAATATATGAACATTACTAAATAATTTGTAGTTAGATATTGCTTACCTTAACCGTTTCTCCATCGCAGGCAAGTGTGACATCACAGAGGGCTTCCCTCTGCAGCAGGCTGGCGAGCACATCAGTCAGGTTGTTTGGGTGGTTGTTCCAGCGCAAGCAGAATTGCTGGTCCATTGCTGCTAGTGTCAGTGACCGTGCTGCAAACAACAGTTAACATCATTCCACTCATTCTACACTGTTCAGACCCAAGCTTTCAATTTAAAATACTATACCGGTTCATTGCTAAAATCGTAATTAACATAAAATTTCATATAGACAGTTATTCACTCACAACAACCCTAAATTTGCGTTACATTATTTAAACAGCCGGTAATTAGAGACGTGCGGCGGTTATCAAATTTACATTAAGATACTAAGTGTGTAAAAAATTGGCGGCCATAGGGCCTAGATAGGAGAGCGCAGAGATAAGTGACATCAGCGGCTCGAATTAATGGGGGCCGCGGGCTTACTGTACACCACATTGACAGTTAGCCGCCGACACATGTCTACTTGTTGCACGCTCCAAACAAGAACCATACATTATGTAATTTAACTCCAGAAGGCAGACGGCGGGGCCAGCGACCCTACGGGACGCGGAAGCCTCTAGCCGCTTCTATAAACGAGTTTAAAAAGTAGTACCGCTGGCCAAAAAAATCGCAACATGCTGACACCGTTATAATCGCCAAGCTGGATGTCCCAGTTGCTAACACCAAACGCGTGATTTCAGGAATTCGAGGATGCACCACTATTTGTTTCTTTTCACAGACCATCCCGCGCCTCTAAAACTAGGTGACCTGAGGACGTACGGGATTTCTAAACGCGTAGTTGTGTCAACTTTGGCAAATCGTAGCGCCATTTGCCGATCCCTATCTTAGAATCTGGGTAAAAACTATCAATCAGCACTATTTTTTTTTTTCTAACACCATACTAATTCACAATCACAAACCGAAATCGATTCCGGGACGCACAATAAGTCAATAATTCCTAACTCACCATTTGCAAAATTTTTGCCATCACAAACGCCACCCGACCCCTACCTTGCACTGTCTTTTTGACCACACACACATCTCGATTTCCGCAATGTTCACGGCCTTCGGAATATCTTTCACATCAATCGGCCAGTATTCGTATTTCGCAATGCGAACTTCATGCCTTACAAGTTTAGCGCTAAATTTAAATTGTCAGGCAATATTTCGTGTTTACATACGTCTATTTTGCATTTATTCCAAAAGCGTTATAATTTTTATCACTCAGGATTCACCAATTAACAATTCCAAAACGTGAAAATACATTTTTATGGCTTTTTAAGTTTATAATTTAGAAATTCCCACGCCCATAGATACAGAATTGAGGTTATAACGCGATCAACAACATTGATAATGAAGCACGACATTTACGTTTTTAAAAGAAACTAAAGATAAACTTAAAGCTTATTATTAATTTCCTAGCGATTAAATTCAAAATTTTGATTGTGTATTACTGTGATTCCATGGTTATCACTTTATTAGCATTGGCCTTGACATTCTCTCAGTTCATCGCAAATTTGCACATCCGTGCATTGCGCGTACATCTAGCGCCATCTATACAAACTTTTAGACGCAGATACCAGGCAACCTTCTTTCGTATATTGCTAATTTGGACACAGATGGCGCTTTATGTCTTGTCTTAAATTTCCCTCACAATATCTAACAACTGAAATAACGCTTTTTATTAGTGGCCAAGAAGCTTTGGTTGGTGGGATGTATTTATTTATTATAACATCTGCATAGGTATATAGAACATTTTAATACGCGAGGAAATATAAATATCTACTTTATAAAATATACAAACATTTTTATTTAGTTTTAATGTTTTGTGAATTAAAATAATGTGAATTTTTATTTTTAAAACTAACATTAATACTAAATGTATATATAATATACATATAATGGGCCTTCATACCTATTATGTATTTTCTCAAAACCCTATTTGATGCTGCGGTAGCGGTACCTAAGTAAGTACTATTTGCCCCTTCGGCGTAGGTTCAGTTATTTATGGGGCATTGAACTCTAGTTGCCGTATGAGATCATAGGTAGGTACTTAAAGGTCATTAAGTGCCTCCTTACCTATAGGTACTTACTTACTTGTTCGTGTTACTGGTTTTAGGATGGTATAAGCCTATTTAAGAATCAGAATATTAAAGAGTCGGAATGGCGTGGGGAGAAATTTCGGTGGGAAAGACTCTGAACTGAAATATACATCTAACATCAAAAAATGTACCTGCCTATTTTAATCATTAAAGGTAAGTGGGTAATTCAGTATTTTCACATCCATCTAATGTCATTGCGCTAGCGCTAGTTTCCGTCCAAGGGGGCGATACTTGAATTTCGAACCCCTTGATTTCGTCACTTCAAAATCTGTGGAAAACTGCGAAATGCTATTTTTGAAATACGGTAGAAATTATGAATCTGGAATCTAGTGTATTAACCACTCTTTTTCAATTATATTAGTAGAATTAAAATCAAATGGTTATGGCTTAGTAGTGGTGACATTATTAAAGGGAGAACACGAAATCGAGGTCGAAAATAATAATAATACTTATACATATCTTTAGGTGTTCGATTTGTACGTACTAGAAGCACGGGTGCTGGTGCTACAACGGTATAGAAGTAAAGTAGGTACCTATACTGTATAACGGTAAAGTCCTATGGGCAACAATCTGTTCATTACCGCGAGATGAGAGTGGCTGTCCGTGTCGGTCGGTAATGTAATGCAGTGCAAATGAGTCAATCTCCCTGTGCTGGACTGCCGATCGGACTCGGCGCCATTTAGGAAATCGGTTCGCTCTTAAACGGCAATCCAAGTTCGATTTATTCAGTAAATTCCTTAGGCGACGCTCCGTATAATTAATACATTTATTAAATGATTGTATTGATCCTTTTATAGGTAGTAAGTTTTCGTTTCAACTAAGTTTACCTGCATTTTTTTGTCAGCTCTGTACTGCCGATGCCGTTTCAATTTAACCATTATAGAATACCTATTTAAAAAGCCCTCTGCGTTACTATGCAAACACAGGAAAATCCTTTATTTGATTAATTCATATTAATTGCACGTGTTTAAAAATAGTTGTTAAAGTCACCCAATCGCAGTAATGTTTACATATTTACATGGCGTTACATACAACATTTCACAGTCAGTTACTTTAGCACTTGCCATATTAAAGCGGCACTGTCGTGGCAGACTTACAGTTTTGGAAATAAATAACAAAGATAAGGAGCATGTGCGCAATATAAATCGTAAGCAGGTACCGTTACCATACCTACTCGCATATAAATGTGATTGCGTCTTATTGCAGACGAAAGCGTTAAAATAAAAGTACGGTTCGTAAAAGTTCGAGTTCCGTCAGGTGCGAATACGTGGTGACGCTGTTGCAAACTAATCATTATCAAGGAAGGAAAGTCGAGCGCGGTGGATGGCGCTACATTTTCCAATCTAACAATAGAAATTCAACGGATGCACGACCCTCGGGACGTTAATCCATCTGTATGTAAATTGTCCATGAAATACCGCCTTGCGTTCTTCAGCTGTGAGCACGTGACAGGTACGTCAGTGCCTAATAAGATGAAAAACAATCTTCTAAGCTATCAAGCCAATTCGAGTTGTAGTTAGTCGATCTGTTTCCGATATGATACTGATCTGTCAGTGTCAAACGTCACATTCTTCAACAAAAACGTCACTTTTGACACTGACATATCAGTATCATATCGAAAATATGAATTGGTCTGTATGTCGCTGTTTCTTCCCTTATATAGATAGTGTCATTCATGAAGACGCGTGTCTTGACTCGTATTCTCCTGTCATTAAAGGTTAGATTTGACAAATCTGCGCATCGCGAACTATAACCTCTATAACAAAGATAGAGACATTACATACAAAGTATTGTAGCTAGAGGTTTTAGTGTTCAAAATTAAGGGCATTAACGGTATGGTGTACCTACCACTTACTTTAGGTAGGCTATTAAAATATACCATCAGTACGCAGCAGATATCTCAATCTAAATAAAAGAGATAGGTTCAGACCTCTTTTTTATGATATAGGAGGCAAACGAGCAGACGGATCACCTGATATTAAGCGATTACCGCCACCCATGGACACCCACAACACCAGAGGGGTTGTAAGTGCGTTGCCGGAATTTAAGATGGAAGTACGCTCTTTTTTTTGAAGATTCGAAGGTCGTATTAGTCCGGCCGGAAATACCGCAGGCGACAGTTCATTCCATAGTTTAGCTGTGCGAGGAAGAAAGTTTCAAGCCAATTCGAGTTGAATAAGTTGGAGAAATGCACAGTTGAGGACTGCCAACCATCTAAGTGGTGAGGATGGAAATGTTGTGGCGTAGGGCGATGGTGAAAAGAAGCGGCAGGGATTAATCCGAACAATTCCTCGGACCACTTCCCGTTATATATGCGATAGAAAATGCAGAGCGGGCCGGGCAGCGCCACGGACTCGAGCCGATCCGAGATACGCTGGCTGTCGACAATCCGAGTCGCTCTTCGTTGGATGCGGTCCAAAGGGAGCTTAGAAGCTGGTACTGGGCTGCCCATAGATGAGAACAGTGTTCCATGTGTGGGCGCACCTGCGCCTTATAAAGCTGTAGGCGGTGGGCCGGTGTGAAATATTGTCTTGATCTGTTGATCACACCGAACTTTTTTGAGGCTAATTTGGCCTCACCCTCTAAATGGCCGCGGAACTGGACTTCACTCAAGATGTTGACTCGACGCCAAGAATTCCGTTATTGGTTGTGACAGTCAGGGGAGCGCTCTCAAAACGAGGTGACACGACAAACCCTAACAGTAAACGCTCAAACCTGTGTCTGGTAGGGTTAAAACGGACAAAACTAAGTCGACCTCATCCAGAGACTTAGGGAAGTTTCAATTTCAGACAGAAGTTTGTTCCGGCTCTCGATGACATTTTTCACAGAGATATTGGTGCAGCCGGTGTAAGAGGCATCACCTGTATTATCGTCAACATAACAATGAATGCCGCTAATTTGCAGCATGTCCTTGATTTGCAAAAGAAATAGCGTGGGTGATAGGACAAAGCCTTGGGAACACCAGCATTCACAGAGATATGGAGTCTGAACTCTGAACATACACCGTCAACTACAACCTTTATGCTTCTGTCTGTTAGAAAGTTACTGACCCATACACATTATCTCTCAGGAAGCCCATAGGATAGTAACTTCGAAAGAAGTGCTTTATACCAAACGCGATCGAAGGCCTTCGCTATATCAAATTTAACAGCCAATGCTTGACCATTTGTCTCGATCGCCTGTGCCCAACGAAGTGTCAGGTTGATTAGAAGATCACCAGCCGAGCGGCCTCTACGGAATGGGTATTGTCGGTTACTAAGCAACTGGTGATCCTCTAGGTACCGAAAGAGCTGACAGTTGATAATGGACTCCATTATCTTCGAGAAAAGGGAGGTTATAGCTATTGGCCTGTAACCAAAGCTGGCTTCCACGAGGTCGGGTCAGAGAGGTCTTTTTGCAGAAACGACCAAACCAAGGTTGGCATTTGCTACCAACAGGAACCACAGATGATGGAATGAAAAGCTCCATTTCCTGCAGCACCACGTCAGCAACAGTATCAGCACTGACGTTGGGACCATCCAGAGTGAAGCAAACAAGGTAGGTTTGCTTCACTCCGGGACTTCACAAAGGGAGCTCTGGGGCCTTACTCACCATCAGGAACACATTACACAACACTAAGTACCTACACCTACAGAGTAGGCAGCAGTGTTATTATGGCTGTGGGCTTCTAAAAGGGCTTCTAAAAGTGCTCCTCCAGTTGGGCTGCTCCAGTTTCAAGCGTGATGACATTACCCTACGAGTCCTCTATAATAACATGTTTAGGGTCCTGATGGGACTTCCTAGATTCTGCAGCGCATCTGGCATGTTTGCCGGCGCCCACGTAGAGGATTTCCACGCCAAAATGCGCAAAAGAATCATGTCCATTAGAAGCAGAAACCAGGGTAGTTCCAACAGCATACTAAGTATGTTAGCGGATAGGCCAGACAGTCTTTTGCAAAGACATTGGATGTCCGCATTAATAAACCCCCATTCTGGGGTTGTTTATTATTAAAATTAAAATTTTGTAATCGGTTTATTTTTATTGTTTATTTTTTTGTACAAATAGTAAATAACTATAGCTTATAAGATACTCAAATTAACAAATGTGGACCACTTTGTCTGAATAATTTATTTATTTATTTATTTATTACGCGGTACCCAACCTCTCTTGTTGGCCGTAGTTTAAGGACATACCCGGGTCCAAATCTCTGCTGACCATGTATGAGGGTGCCATGTTGCTACTTTACTATAGGTTTTTTAGCATTAGAAAAAAGGCAATCTTGACGTGTCTTTTTATTGAAAATTATTGATTGTACCCCGATGGTTGACTGGTAGAAAATTCCAGTAGGCATGAAGTCCGCCATTGGTACATATTTGTTTTGTATTTTGTGCAATAAAGTTTGAATAATTAAATAAAAATGCTATAAAAATTGTTTATATTAATTATGAAACCAAAAGAGTAAATTATCATGATATATTTATAAATGTTTCATATTTGTTGAAAAATATCAAAAGCGTCTTTGAATAAAAAATACACGTCAAAATCGTTACCTACCTTCTTTCTAATGCAAAAAAAGACGAAGTGGCCGCCAGACGCGACTGCCAATGCCACTTGACGCGGCCCATTTTTTTATGTTACTCCTAATGAAACCTAATAGGACATTATGACAACAAATAATTTCTAGTTGCGTCTGGCTAAGTGATTAAGATCGATATGCGAGAGGCCGTTGACTGATTATAAAACTCGGAGACGTCTCCTAGGTGCCTATTTAGGTATTACAGAGAATGGCGATCTTTTATTTCTGAACAAAACATATTTTCTAAAAAAGTTGTTACGTGACCGTGTCCGTACAGTTAAGTAGAATAGCGTTTAATACGTGGTTGGCTATCCCAATTATACCGTAGTAACTGATAGATGGTAGATACGATCATTTCACTTGTTGTACATTTTAAAATACCCATATTAATAACGGTGTCAACATGTTACAGAATATTATCATGAATAAATATCAGAAAACTAGGTAAATATAAAATATTGCGTTACAGAGACGATGCGGACCATACATATGTGGTCTTATACGACTTGGAAAAATGCATTCAGTTTTTTAAATTACAATTACCAAACGATTAGCACTCCAGTACCCCTAGTGTAACTTTGATCGACATCATAACGTGACGAACGCGTTTGCGTTAAGTCTCATTTTGTATAGGATTTTGAGTTTCCAAAACGTCCCGCTTGGCGCGCTCTTTCGAAATCCATTACAAAATGAGACTAAACGCAAACGCGTACGTCACGTTTGGAAATCGAATTTATTTACACTAGGGGTACAGCAATGTGCCGCATACCTAACGTTACTCTTTTTGGACTTGAAAATGCTATGAAGCCGCTGATTGAATGATTTGATACTGATACATTCATAAGCTGTAAAATACCAGATAAAAATCGGCTACCTAGAGCATTTTCAGAAGTAGGTATTTACCTATTTATTAAAAGAGTAGCGTTATGTAAGCGAAACTATGTAGATAACGACGCAAGATAAAGGATGACGCATGTTACACCGTACGGAGTTCGAATCGTAAAAGTAAAATATAACAGACAAAGTATATGAAGTTCCAGTGCCTACTCAATATGAAGGTATTTTTCAACTCAATATTTCTCTTAGGTAGACCTTCTTGTCAGCTCACCACTGTCACAGTGCATGTCATCGTCATTTAAGGTGCAGTGGGTTAGGCCAACGAGTGGGGGTTTTTGAAAAATCGTAGCGCTTGTAAAGATCATATTGTCAAATTACGAATAGCGATCTTGAGGCCTTTCTCTAGTAACTTCATCGACTCTAAACCTGATTAAATAACTTTCGTTCGATAGAAAAGTCACGAACATTGGTCTAAAATGCACCATTAAAAATTTGTAGCTATTAACACAGAAGCTATTAAAAAGGAAATTGCTACTAAAAATGCGTAATGCTATTTTTGATATTTTTTGTTAAATAACTATAACTTAAAATAAAATTTAATACCAATGATATCCGTGATCCCCGGCACGCACGGCCTTCCGCTCAGTGCTCAGCGAGTGCGTTCGGAGAAGAACCTGAACTCACTGCATCTTAAGTCATTGTTTACAGAGGTAATATCTGGTTGTCATCTATTGGGCTAAGTATATAGTGCACTAGGATTTGTTACTAACTAGAAATTAGTTGAGCGCCCGAACTCGTGGTGTATCATGAGTCATACTTTAATTCGGGTAATATAATTATATAATATATCCTTACCATTTCGCTGCAGTAAAGTAGCATTCGCACAGGCCAAGTACACGCTCCTTCATTGTTATCTTGAGGTGACAACGCACCACAGGTAGCTCGAATCCCTTCAAACTATGGTTAAAAATAATCATTCGCTTAGCATGTGCCACTGTTGTGAGTGTAAGTGTAGTGTATGACGTGAACAAATGTGACAACCGTACCGATGTACCGATCTAAAATAGGTACATAGTAGGTGGGTAGACAGGGACGATGTAGGTTGTCGATACAAACGCCAAACGAAAAGGAAAACTGTTCCGTAATGACAGATGCTACGAAAAGTCACGTGACTCTTTTCCATTTATAGCCAAAATCCCAAATTCATAAAAGTCCTACCGAACTCGCCTTGCTAGGCAGGACTTTTAAGATTGGTTTTTGTGTTCTTCGAGGCGTATTCTACAATAAAAAATAATCTAACCAAATGAATGAGAAAACGATAATTTACTAATTATCCCGGGCTCCAGTTTTATTAGGACTTCCCAGCTCTGCTCCACCACGTATGAAAGCCGTAACGTAGCAGCATTGGACAGTTGTCCATTCAATTGTTTACCATATTCTCGCGCTATAAATTCTAAATTCAAACTGGTTTTCCAATGGCAGTTACGGCCGTTATGCGTGGTGGGGTAGAAATATGTACCTACATTTCCGACATCTTAGGGTAGATAGGTAATTTAGGGTAATAAGTTATTCACAGTTATTTATTAATTACTCCCAGCAAACTAACATGCCTATCATGGTCTCAAACTTATGAGTTACTTTATGAATTTATAAGAATTAAGCATTATTAGATATTTTTGAAAATTTATTATGTATATCCATAGAATGAACAGGGGCCTTATTCGAGATGCACAACTGTCAAATTTCGCGTCCACATCAAATCAACACTTGATTCTATCGCATGTTGATTGTATCAAGTGTTGATTCTATCAACTGTGGATATTATCATTTGGAACAATCAAAACTCATTCATAGAAAAAATAATCAAACAAAAATCAACTTTGTTTATTACTACTATATAGTTTGAAATGGCTCTGAACTCGAAGTGGTTCGATTTGATTTGATTGTCACCTGACTGTGGATTGCTAATGTCAAATTTTGACAAGTGTTGATTTTATTGCTAGACTTTATTGTCCATGGGCTTGGGCACCGTCTTGGATTTTTTGACGTACGACAGGGAATACCCTTCCTTTCCTACAATATATGGCATAGAGTAAAGCGTCTTTTTTTTTTAAACATAAGTTTACAGGAATCAGCGACATCTTGTATTCGATAGGATAAGTAATGCGCTATGAACAATGCGGCGGCGAGTAGTGAAACTGTACCTGACAACGTCAATCAATTAAAAAGTGACCACACAGTTGATGGTCGATAAAGGCGATTATTAATTGAATTTTAACGACAATAAAGAACTATTGACATGCGATCTTTTTGTTGAACCCACACCTACACGTCGAATAATGCTCGCTCCACATATTCTCCTATAAACGCTCAAAATTGTAAAAAAAATTGATGCAATTTACTCCGCACCCAGTCTCAAGTTGCTTCTAAACCACATTCACGAACCAAGTTGTAACCTAACACATCTGTAAATATGGCATATGATTTAGAGATAAAGTCCGTTTTTTTTTAAATTACGAGATGGTTCATGAATAACCTTTATTACTATAAAAATAATACTACATTTGTCAAAAAACATTTCTGTATTGCGCTATTACATAATGCATAAAATTGATATAAAGATAGGTACCATAGTCGCTCGCTCACTTGGTCTATCAAAAACTATTTTAATGCTCTTTGTACTCGTATACGCGACCCCATTGTATGTACAGTCGCAATCAGATATATCGGAACGCATGTATGAGATCTCAAATTATTAAGATAAGACCTACTGTACTGTCTATATTACTTACCAAGACCTAAGTACCTATTATTTATATGTACCTACACAAAGAGAATTCCTATGTTAAAAGGAGATTAAATACATATTTTGTTATTCAACTACAAATAAAATAAAATTTATCTTTTTCAGTTAACACATTTTTTTACCGATTTCTTTAATAAAATAAAACATTAAAGTATTATGTGACTATAATTCACTGTCTTTGGTGTAGATTATTTACTGATGTTCCAATTTCCTGTATCAGTTTGGTACCAGGAAATATAAAAACTACACCTCTTCAAAAACTTTGCTGATAGTTCGACATCTGTAAGTTTAAATATAAAACATGATAAAAACACTTAAGTCAAAAACGTATACATAAAATATTTGCCCTATATTCTGGTCGCTCGGTAGGGTGCCCAGAAGGCTGGGTGCATTTCCGCGCTGGTTAACAATGCTGATCCTCTGGTCACCAGAAGCCTATATAAGGCGCTCTCATAGAGCCACGCTAGTGCCCTAGAGTTTCAAATTCAACCCCAAGTGCCACAAATATGTAGTTAAGGGTTTAAATTCTGGATCAAGAACATGGAATACTATTCGCTAGTAAGGCCATAGGTATTAGAAAAAAATAATAGTAGGAGACGGCCGTGGTCATGGTAGGTGGTACAGGTGGGCCAGGCAAGCTCTGAAATTATGCACCTATTTTACTATAACTTTGTTCACCTGTGTATATTTACTGTTTCCATGATAATCATTTTTAATATGAAGCCCGTGTAATCGGGCTGTATCATTGGTCTCATATTTTTTAACACAAAATCATAATTTTAATTCAATAATTAATGGTGTTTTACATATTAATCATTAATATACCTATTTTGCAAAATTTTCTTGCATATAATAATATTGTTTACTTCAATTGACGTGTTTATTATTTTCGTTACTATGTCAACGTTAATACTTAAAAAATTATAACGTGAAGGTTGAGTCCGCAGTACAGTTACAGTTTACGTACATAGTGGCATTAGCACAGTCGGATTAGGACCAAACTCGAAATGTCTGAACAGTCATGAAATTTGGTATGTATACAGTGTGTGTCTTTCATAACGACATTGGTTTTAAGTAACGATAGTTTAAAGTGCTGTTAACAGTTTTATCAAAAGAATATAACGATTGCCTTTTATAGTTAAGAGTAATTAATTTAAAAAAAAATCTCGAGCAGCAATGTAATGCAAACATTTATTTGACGTTTCAGAGAGGAAGAGCTAGTTTCGTTTCCATTTAAATTCGATCAAAACATTAAGTAACTCGGAACTGTTGCCGACGTTAACTTATTTACTGAATTATTCACTACTAGAAAACACTGCAATTTAAAACATACGCGATTTTGACCACACTAGCACAACAAATTTACATCAACAAATCTTTCTGTGTCTTATTGTTAGCCACCACATTTATGAATCGCATTATTCACCGAACTAGACTGATACCAAAAATCACTGCACATACATTTATTATCACTTCTTAGAAATCACATTACCTAGTTCAAACATGCTTATTAAATTTTTTAGGAATGTCTGTGTTGATCAACAAACTCGATGTTATCTTGACACTTCAACCCAATCAATGTGAAGTTATCAATCGGTACTTAAACGAAACAATTATCTGATTCCGCCTTCTTAGTTAACACAAAGTTACCTACTTACACCAATCTTTTGACTGCACTGGCTGGTATGACAGGATGCAGGTAGGTTGACGTAAAATATTTAGGTGACTTTTTTCATGAAATTGTCATGTCATAATTATCTTTCCAAAATGCCACGACCATCGCCTTATACCTCGCAAGAATTAGCGGATATGATTATAAAGTATGGCGAAGCTATGCAAGATGCTAGACTAGCGTTAACATTATATCGGGAGCAATTTCCAAATCGTCGAATTCCGCAAAACCCCAGAGTCATAGTCGGTGCATTGCAGCGTGTCCGGGAAGACATGCCCATTACTGGGAGAATCCAACCGTTGGCAAATGGACCCCGTCTTCATGTTCGTAATGAAGAAATTATACTGGAACATTTTGCTGAAAATCCAGAATGCAGTACAAGAAATGCCGGGCGACATTTTCAAATGAAGCACAAAACAGTTCACAGGATTCTCAAAAAAAACTTGCAGCTTCCTTACAAATTTTTGAAGGCACACGCAACATTGCCTAGGGATTTGCTGCCACGTTTAACATTTAGTCGCTGGCTATTAAACAAACACAATACCGACCACCAATTTACCTCAAGAGTAATATGGACTGATGAGAGTACTTTTACTCGGAACGGCGTGTGGAATCAGAGAAATACACACTATTGGGCAAGAGTAAATCCTCGTGTACTAAGAGAGACCGGTCATCAATACCGATGGGCTGTAAACGTCTGGGCAGCCATTCATGGTGACCGTATAATAGGTCCAGTATTTATCGACGGAAATCTCAATGGCGAAAAATTCCTGGAATTCCTTAGTGGTCCATTGACTAATTATTTCAATTCGTTACCAGAAGAAGCACGGGAGCTGACTTGGTTGCAAATGGACGGAGCTCCGGCACATTCAGCAGTTCGCGTGCGTAATCATTTGAACTTCATGTTTGGAAACCACTGGCTCGGTAGATTTGGGCCTCGACGTTGGCCGGCCCGTTCACCGGACCTCACGATGTTAGATTTTTTTTTTATGGGGGGCCATAAAAAACGAAGTGTATTCGAAACCACAAATATCTGTTGAAGATCTTCGGAACAGAATAACTGACGCGTTTCAAAAACTTCAGCAGAACACTAATTTTGAAAGCGTACATCAGTCTCTCATACGCCGATGCAACACTTGCATCGAAATGCAAGGACGTCACATCGAACATCGTTATCTTCGACGAGTGAATCGCAGAGATTGATTTTATTTTTTGAATAAATAAAAACTTTTTAATCTTTTTTTATTTTTAATAGAACTTTGACCAAGAAACACTGCGTAGTTTCTCCTCAAGCAACTTTTGTGAGTGAGAAAGAGAGGAGAAACTTCGCAAAGTGTTTCGCGATAGCAGGGCGGTTAAGTCCTTTTTTTACGAACAAGGTCTCTTGTCATGATTTTTGACGGTCTTGTCAATCAAAAGTGTCACCGACATGTAAGATGTAGGTAATTGTGATAGGTGTCAGGATGTCACTAAGAGCGAAATTTCAATGAAATCACATGACAATTGTTAAGTTTAATTTATTACTGATACATTGCGTGCCCAATTAATTTGTATGAAAAATTTTATTTTTTATTTTTTAACTAAATATGCTAATTTCAGTTCATTAGGACTTATACTTTCAGCCCTTGAAATTAGTGTCGTTATGAAAGACACACACTGTATACGCCCCTTAAAGGCCCCTTTTTCATGCCCACACCATTTGACATTTGGGGACCTCGAGGAACCGCAGCCATCTTGGAAAATGTGGACCATCCAGGAGGAATTCGCGTTTTACTCTAAATCTACGTTCTTTATTCAATAATCGTGTAAGGCAACATTCAAGCTTATAAAATTCTACATAAAATAGTTTTAGACATCTTTGCGAAAAAAAATGATCTTGCTTTAAAAAATACTTGCTAAACCCAGATTTAGCCCTTATACCCTTTCATGGGATATTCTCTTAATAGGAAACTTGGAAGAATAAAAATTCCACTTTTAACTATACATTTGTACATAATCTACCCCA
Organism: Cydia pomonella; assembly: GCF_033807575.1. Lineage (NCBI taxonomy): Eukaryota > Metazoa > Arthropoda > Insecta > Lepidoptera > Tortricidae > Cydia > Cydia pomonella. The sequence goes on along the minus strand of NC_084705.1, from coordinate 9,268,075 downwards.
ATATCAATATTTTACTTGACTGCAACTTAACCAGAAAGTAGGGTTATGGGTATAAGTACTGAGGATTCAGGACAACCTGTAGCTTAGGATACTGGACGGATTTTTTAAATGACGTATTATTTAGCCCTAAACCTTTTTCTTCCGTTAATTTTAGTAACTTTGTATTGCATAGCACTTGTATACTAACTGTGGATCTACTGATGTCTGTTTTACTGTACTCCGCTCAATAGTTTAGGCGCTAGAAGAAAAAATATGATTTAATATTCGGAGTTCTCTCAAGGCGGCTGTATTGATTTTTCTTTAATAGAACAAGTAAAAGTAGGTTGTGAATGGCAAGAGGAATCTAACGATACATCATTTAAAAAAATCCGTCCAGTATCCTAATACCTAGCTACTGGGTGTACTGAATCATCAGTACTTACACCCATAACCCTTCTTTCTGGTTTAGTCACAGTAGAATAAAATGTTAATATTGGGGTAGACCACGTACAAATGTATAAGTAGTTAAAAATAGAATTCATATTCCTCCGAGTTTCCTTTTAAGAGAATGTCCCCTGGAAGTGTATAAGCGTTAAACTTAGATTCAGCAAGCATTCTCTATAACAAGATGTATTGTTCTGCAAAGATATCGAGGACTTTTTTGTGTAGAATTTAATAAGTTTTAATGTTGACTGTTGTGTTGATGGTACACATTTTCCAAGATGGCTCGGATTCCTCGAGGTCCCCAAATGTTAAATGGTTTGGGCATGAAAAAGGGGCCCTTAATTTATATACATAATAAATTTCATGACTGTTACAGAGATTTCGAGGTTGGTCCTAATCGATTATGCTACATTGTGCGTCCGCAGCAAATTCGGTTCTCCATACAAATGTAGTTACGCTCTCATTTTAAAATGACTTGCTAGATTGCTCTGAAACTTTGTACTTACAATAGGATATGGTATGTCTATGCCTATAATTAATTTAAAACATAAATGTGAAATGAGAGCCAATTAAGTTCAATATTAAGAATATGTGTCGTTGTTGACTCGCCGACAACGGAATTGAGATCTATATGGGTGCCATGTTCTGTGCTGTGTAGAAAATCCTGAAATTATAAAGGATTTGTCTTGGCTAGTTTTTACGTATAGGCTACGTATCACCGAAACGTCACAAACACCACGAAGGTTCGGCTTGTACGGGCCCTCGTTTTTCCTATATTCTTATACGCTGCGGGACCTGGACTATCCGAAAGACAGAGGAGAAGACGATAGACGCCCTAGAAATATGGTGCTGGAGGAAAATGCTGGGGATATCCTGGACCGAGTTTCGGACTAATGTCTCCATCCTTAAAGAACTCCGTATCAAGCAGCGCCTTTCGACTCTCGTAAAGACCCGCATACTCAGTTTTTTCGGTCATGTCTCGAGGAGGAACAACGACTCCATAGAGCGTCTAGTGGTGCAGGGTAGAGCAAACGGAAAAAGACCGCGCAAAAGGCCACCTATGCGATGGACTGACCAAATCAAATCTGCCATGAAGGGTCCCCTGAACGCATTTGCCAGAATGGCCCCCAACCGCGAAAAATGGCGAGAAATCGTGCGGCAAGCAACATCTGCGCCTGATATCAGCAGTTAACCACGACGCTCTGCAAAGAGTACAACGACAAAGAAGAAGAAGACGTATCATATTTGTCTAAAATTTGGTTTGTTGGTACACACACAAGGGATAGTCTCTAAGGGATACCTAGGTACGGGGTGCCACACTCGTCAGCGCGACGGCGATATTTTTTACCTTTTACCTAATAATCTCAAATTTGTGTACGGGCTCAGCTCCTGTTTCGTCTTAAGCCTGAATTTAACAGATTCTGACTCACAGGGGGCTTTGAGCATGATGTTGCGTTCGTTTTCAAATTTTGAAAAAAAGAACTAGCCTAACAACACAATAAATGCTTGTTTTTTCCGCATTCTTCACTATATCTCCCTGTCTCACTACTATCTGACCTTCTAACCCAGAGGGGAAAATATACCTTATTGGGGCTACTCCATCTTCCTCATGATAATATATTTTACTTTACTGAAAAGCAATCGGTACATGTTACAAGATGCACATTGTTAAGAGCCGGGGTTAGAACCCACGACCATTGATTTAAAATGAAGCTTTGTATATAATTTGTATTTTTATAATAAATCTGTTTTCTTGTTGACATTTTGTGGTATTGTATTGCTTTATGTTAATTGTCAAGATATTTCTTTCATCCTGGACAATTGTCACATGCGTCACCTGTACGTTTTTATGATAGATCTACATCGACGCAACTGCATGTCATTGTCAAAGAGCATATAATCACTACGTTTTAAGAGACGGGACTTTCATACTAGCGAGTGGAATCAGTTTGTTTCGCAAATCATTACCAAAATGTACGACAAAGAACTGTCAAAGAACCATAGTACCAACATAAGCGATTTAAATAGTGTAGTACGCTACACGCTTACGATTCTTATCGATATCGATAAAATGGGGAGGGTTGAAACATAGGCTCCTGTCTACAAATTTTGTACTCGAAATCAGGTTAGCATCGAGTCCACATTTAAGTTGTATGTTATATAGTGGATAGTTCTTAATTGGACTACTATCTGGTCGGGCTTAATGTGGACCCGAATTATTTTAATACAGTTTTTAAGTCGTGTTTTTTTATTTTATTAAATGCTTGATTTTCATAATGATGTGCACATACATGTTTGAATAAATGTAACTTTTCTATGGGAAGCTGTATCAGGTCTTCGTTCCCAACAAATTTGGCCCACTGCCTGCATCGGAAAACATACAGCCTTGGAAAAACATGACTTTATCTACAGTTTATATTCCATGTGTTTGCTAATGAGATGATCAACTGATTATTTCGCGCTAATATGCATCTATAAATCATGTTTTTCGGCATCCAGTTATCAACAACCCTTTATCAATTCTTTAACTTTTTATGTATTTATATGTCTGTTAATAATGAGAACGGGTCTGGCCTTGTTGGCAGCGACCCTGCCTATGAAGCCGATGGTCCCAGGTTCAAATCCTGGAATGGGCATTTATTAGTGTGATGAGCATGAATATTTGTTCCTGAGACATGGGTATTTTCTATGTATTTATAAATACTTATAAATTAGGTCTATGTACATATACTAAAGTATGAATGGCATGTAAACTTGACAGAATAAATAGCACTGACGTTTTCTTTTTCTTCGTTGGCAATGATTTGCGAAACAAATTCCATACAAAACTTTTTTCTTCCTAGTTGTGTCAGCCTGATCGGAATTTGGCAGCTAACTCCATCTTGCGTCCAGTAGAAGAATCAAAATCGTACAGGTAAAACTACTCTCTGCCTTAGTATCCCCTTTTAAATGTCATAAATCCAAACATGGCAGCCATACCCATCGACAAAAAAGTCTACCGTTGATCTAATTTCATTTGACAGTTAACTAATACGTATTCGACACGCTTATATTTGACAACTAGAATCCTGACTAGAGCTGGGACTGCGTACCAAAAGTACGTCTCTGTTACTCGTACCAAAAGTACGTCTAAAATACCAGTTTTACGAGTATGACCCCCAATAGGCAGTTTACTTATTTGCCGTGCTTAGGCGTCTTACAAATAAGGATTATTTATACAAATATCGACTTATTATTTCGGTAAGGGTCGGAAATATGGTGACGTTTTGAGTGAAGCCTATGAATCTATTGTCATATTTTTGTTATATATTATTACATTATTTTTAGATACAACAGACACCCAGACGACCATCTGTTAACAAAATTTTATTTTACCTAAAGTAACGGTAAGAATGGAGGTACGAGGTGATAAAAGTTTCATATTTGTTTTATTTCAGAAATCAAAGTCCGTACTTTTAAATACTCGACAAGCTAAAAGTAGTCTATTACAAATAACCTGTTCCAAAAACTATTCCGGTACAACGCCCCGCCTCTAGTGTGGATATTGTTCACTGACAGGTGGTGATAATAGCAATTCGACAAGTCACAATATTTCTCACATCAAATGGAAATCAACACGAAACGTCACTTTTAGCATGTCGAATAAGGGCCCAGGTAGGTACTTTACTTATATAGGTGCCTATGCTTCTAAATTCTAGCGCCGATACTATCTGACCGCACTCATGATGCAATTGGAAAGTACCGTTGGTATATCATATATAATTTATATCATGAACGTACACTTTTACGTTTTCACGTATTTGAAGAGAAAATAGAAATATCTGTATTTATTTTCCCGACTGCTGTAAATCAAATACGGATAATTTGTAGGAATATATGTTAACACCACACCAGCTGGTATTGGCTCTCTTAATTGTTCAAAAACTAATGATAACGTTGCAGTTTATCCACATGTGGGGCAAAGTAATCAAATGCTAATTTTGAATTGCTTCCTCATGTTGGCTGGTAGAATTTACTTTTTTTTAATGATGATTTTCAAACCTCTCGCTACGCTCGTGGTTCAATTTTAGGATGTTTCACTTGTTCGGGTATCAATATTAGCACGAGAGGTTAAACGACAACTTTGCCCCCTTGTAACACCCAGAGATAAAGCCAAAACGATAAGGGACCGATCCAGGTAGTTTTATATTTGGTTGCCTAACTAATACATGTTTATAAATAAATACAGACCTACCTAAAGTATTTAAGTATAAGTATGTACCCAAAAATGCAAACAATATAATCATGTTACGTTAGGAATCCCAGTAGGTACAGTTTGTCTGCACACTCTACTATAAACAAATGACATTTTTCATACACTTCGGTGTAATTGCCGTTAAGCTTTATTCTGGTTCCTGATTGCAGAATGATTATTTGATAATATCATATATGCAATACATACGGTGTGTATTTTTGATATAACCGGAAGCTTAAACTAGACGCTAGGTTTTGGTGCTATAAAATGCTCCTGGATTTTTTTTTTTTTTTTTTTTTTTGTATTTTTTTTTATGCTGATTTAGATTATGCGGTCGTATCGAAAATACACGCTGTAGATAAGTTAAGATTACCTACCTACTGAAGTATTTAGTACCTATGTCATTCATAGTACAAATAGTGGGGAAATAGGTTATCTTCAGTTATCTCCGTTTCTCAGTGCGCCAGTCGGGGCTTTTGTTTGAGTGTTCGTGCGGCGACGTAAAGATACTATGGCGCACACATACAAGCCGCGCGAGGTGCGTTTGTATGAAGATAGCCTACTTCCCCACTCTTTGTACTATGCCTATGTTGATGTTGACTTCTGTTACGTAGGTCAGTTAAATGTAATCTAAAAAAGTTGAAAGAAAGATTTTAAGCACATAAGGTGTTTAAATACAACAAAACCTACTTATACAGTAAAATGTTACGATGTGTATATAATGTTTATGGTGATATACTTAGTAGTGTGTTCGGGTGTGGTAAATGAACAGCGCAGCATCTTCAACATTCGCAAGGGCATCCTGGAAATAAATAAAAACATGGTTAATTAGTATTTATGATTCAAAATGGCCGCCCCACATTTAGTGCGCGTCATGTGAATTGATGCTTCTCGCGTATGCATTATTATTTCGTCTTAAATGTTCACACCATTTCTCACGGGACAAAAAACAACCAAAATTAGGAAACAAGGCGCAAGCGAATAGAAAAATCGAACATTGGAATCGATTTTACTCTTTTGCTTTTCGGGGCGGGCGTAAACAATCAACAATGTCTACCTAATGCAAGAAGACCGAGAAGCCAATGCTTACATTTTTTAAGGGGTTCGATATGTAGGAATGTTAAGGAACATTCGGAGTTTGGACAACTTGAAAATTCCAATCCAAGCATTTTGTCTTATGAAAAATACACCTATAAGTACCTTCTTCAAAAATTCGACCTCCGCGACTGGACTTCGCCATTGGAACCTAAGTATCTAGACCTGCTATGGTTATTTAAATAGAACTGAATAATAACATAGAATACTACTACTACTCCTACCTACGTACTCTTTTCCATTAGGACCTTAAAATGATAAAAAAAAAAACAAAATCCCCTACGCAAAAAAGACCAAAAAACAACCCTTAAAAAGGATAAAAAAAATATCTCTCTAGATTTTTTTGTTGAGATTAAAAGTCACAGCCGCTAAATTGAGAATAGATAGGTAGCACAAAAATATATATATTTTTTACTTTCTTTTCTACTGTTTTTGTTACAATCCTATTAATAATAAAAAAACATGTTATACTAAAAATGCCCTATATCATTTGGGAAAGAGCTGATACTCTTCAAACTGTTGGATCGATTTTTATCAAACATACTTAGCTAAGAACCACCGCAATGAAACTGGCATTCACGAAATAAACCGCATCGAAAACTGTCTATCCATGTGACAGGCAGTGACAGCTACGATAGCACAGACAGACACAGATATTGGCGTCAAACTTAATAACCCGTCTTTTTGTTTTGCTAAAAAAACATTATTTTAGATTACTCGTAAAGAAAGTATTGTATACAATAGCGATATACCCAATCCAGCTTTTCAATCTCGTACCTTACTTAGGCAAGTCAGCACGATACTCGACTGAAAAGCTCTCTATTATGTCACGATTGTATAAAATACCTAATAGGATAACGAGATGTTAAATATTTGTATGCCATTTTAAATTAAAATGTGGCTAAATTTTAGTGGTTATCGACTATTTTTAGGTTAACAAATATTAGTTTGGAGTTATTATTTGCTTTAATGGGATACCAAGATGTAAAAATTTGGGTTATAATTTTAAATTAAAATGGAGTTCAAAATATTAATACAGCGCCAAATACCGCCCTCCTGAAAAAGAAGCTACCTATGCCCTATATTTAAAAAAAAAGCGGCCAAGTGCTAGTCGGACTCGCCCATGAAGGGTTCCGTACCATGTATGACGTATTAAAAAAAAACTACCTACTAGATCTCGTTCAAACCAATTTTCGGTGGAAGTTTGCATGGTAATGTATATCATAATTTTTTTTTAGATTTTTCATTTTATTTTAGAAGTTACAGGGAAGTTACATTAGAAACCTAAATATCATTTTTAAAGACCTATGCATAAATACCCCACACGTATGGGTTTGATGAAAAAAGATTTTTTAAGTTTCAGTTCTAAGTATGGGGAACCCCCAAAATTTGTTTTTTTCTTTCTTTTTTTGTGTAAAAATCTTAATGCGGTTCATAGAATACATCTACTTACCAAGTTTGAACAGTATAGCTCTTATAGTTTTGGAAAAAAGTGGCTGTGACATAATCGGACAGACAGACGGACATGACGAATCTATAGGGGTTCCGTTTTTTACCATTTGGCTACGGAACCCTAAAAAGGTTGATGATCTATGTAAAACTATCTAAACTAAAGCATTGCTTTGAGGGTATTGAGATTGATGCACGAAATCTGAGAAAGTTAACCGCCAACTACATCTACACTTCCCGATATCGGTCGCGAAATCAGTCCCGATTTCGAGCCTGATAATCGTTTTCCGTTTCACGGAATATCAGCATATCGTTATCAATAGAGGAGAGTCGGCTATGTATAAACATGGATAGTTTGTTATAGGAGGTAGTTACAAATGTGTTTCACTGTGCATAGTATTGTATTCTTTGCTCTTTATTATTTATAGAAGTGACAGCAGATTTAGATGGCGGTTCCGACTGCTGGTAAATGTTCTGCCGTGAAATTTAAAGACATTTCGGTAAAATAGTGTCCAGAAAGCAGGCGCTATGTACCAACTTAATACCGGAAAGTATTTAGGTAATATTTATTATAGTTAAGTAGGTACCTCAGTTTTACGCTAAAAGTATATTTTTACAATGAATCAGCGTGATTTTAGTAAAATACAAAATTATTAAGATAGCCACGTATTGTTCGTTGTTTAATGTTTTAAAATTTGCCCCATAGTAAAATAAAAGTCTGGATTAAATTTGATTTGTATTTTTCTTGCATTACATGGTGTACGGACATATGAATCATAAATTGAGTGCTTTCTTTCAGTAAATAGTAATTCATTTCGCTTAGTCCAGAGAAATGTATCTTGTTTAACTTACCCTTAGTAGTTAAATTCATCCGGACCTCTTCAGCGCTTGCAACCAATCAGCGCCGATTTATGCAGGATTAGGTATTAATAATGGTCGGTATGCCGGCTAATTATCCTGCGAATTTCCAAAGTACTCAATCAAGTGTCATGAATTAGGCTATACCTATACATATGCATATCTACATCTAACGTGTATGAGAGCTACTCGGCGCTGTTAGCGATCGCTTCGTTACAATCAGTACCAGGAGAGCATACTTCACAAGGTGACTACACCACAGTTGCAATTTAGCTTGTATGAAGCAGAACTTTGATGTCAGAGGTGTAAGTGTAAGCAAGTTTGCTGTTGCACAACGTAACATGTGTATTTGTGTGTTTGTGTTTCTGTTTGAGTTAAATATCAGTTTAAACGTACGTTTGAAACGGAAGTGTTTGTGGGTATTTATGATCTTATAAACAGGTTGTAGGTATTTAAGTACTTTGTGCCTGGTTTTATGTAGTAATCAAACGTATTTTAAGATTCAGGAGTTCAGGTATTTCAGGTATATTTACTTATCAATACCATATTCATTATTCTTTATAGTCTTTAGACCGAATAAATACAATAGAAATATGAGCTGGGAACTGGGTCTTACATTTGTTGCGATGATCTCTTGTGGACAATCTGAAAGAAAAAGAAAAAATATGTTATTATATCATTCAACATTTTGACGACCGGTCTGGCCTAGTGGGTAGTGACCCTGCCTATGAAGCCGATGGTCCCGGGTTCAAATCCTGGTAAGGGCATTTATTCGTGTGATGAGCAATGGATATTTGTTCCTGAGTCATGGATGTTTTCTATGTATTTAAGTATTTATATATTATATATATCGTTGTCTAAGTACCCTCAACACAAGCCTTATTGAGCTTACTGTGGGACTTAGTCAATTTGTGTAATAATGTCCTATAATATTTATTTATTATTTATTTTATTTAACTAATTTTTTTTTTTATTATGTACACGAAATCAGAGTTCCTATAAAATATTTTTAAAAGGATATGGGTCTAGCTTACAGACGGACCTAATTAGTAGATCTACCTTCGCATAATTATCATCCACACATACCTACCTCAAGTGGAAATTAGCTGATAAGATTGTTGCTTTTATTGACTGAATTAAAATATCATAGGATTTATTTGCGGTGATCTATAAATGATTAAAACTACCACGGGTGTTGTAAATCTAATAGAGGCGGAGTGTAGGTATATCTTATGATTTTCTTTTGTATGTATTCTATAACGATCGTGATATACCTAGGTTTATTTGTCAAGGAAGTATATTGTGTACCTACTGCATAGGAACATATCATGTTTGAAGTCGGTGCCAAATTCTTAAAAGGGAACACTGTCAAACCGAATGCCAACCCTGGTACGGTTCGACAAGAACAGAAATCTGTCCATTAGTTGTTTGGGTGTATTATTGACCGGTATTGTAACTAAATTGTTTTTTTTTTTAAGTTAATTATTTTTTTCCATTTTTAGTTAAAGTTAAACTTAATGAAGAAGACAAATCGCCGAAAAAGTTCCGACTCTTATCAGCAGTTTAACTTCAGCTAATAACACTTTTTGAGTTTTATGAATCTGTTCCTCCTTCCTTGTTCCTTGATTTTTTGATAAAAAATATGCCAATAACATTTGAGGAGTTTCTTCGATTTCGCATGGATCACATCATTAGCACTTTTTGACAAAAATGGGGCCAACTTGAAACTATATACCTATATTATATACTTTTGAACAAAACCATATATTTCACCACACCAGCTCGTAAAGGCTCTATTGATCGCTCTAAAACGAATGAGAAAGTCGCATTTTAACCACATGTGTGGCAAAGTAATTTGATGCAAATTTTGAGTTGTTTTTAAATCATGAATCTGATTGATAAATATTTAATAACGTTCATTTGGATTTAATTTGGTTTGATGTTTTATAGTTGGTATTTTAGTGTGGTAAAAAATTTCGTGTTTCAAAATTCATGGTGGTAAAATTTGTTTAACTCTCGTGCCTTGACTCACTACGTTCATCATATGGTTCAATTTTGGAGTCTTTCGCTTACTCGGGTATCAATGTTAGCAAGAGCGATTAAACAACAACTTTGCCCCCTTGTAAAACAATTAATTATTTCCAAACCGATTTAGAAACGACGGATTTATTAGACTTATGAGATAACACACATACAAAACCATAAGGTTTCCTTGGTTTGGTACGGAACCCTAAAAACGGTCCAATTGACAACCTCTTCCTTTTTTTTCATTAGTAGGTAACCACCATCCAACCAACCATCATTAATACTCGTAAATAGGTATAGAATGAATACTACTAGTTATCACATAAGTCACAATATAAAATGGTATTTTGTCCGCCCTAACTTATTAACAGTGTATAGGGACTTAACAATTGAAATAAGTAGATACCTATTATGTTACAAAAGCTACTATGTAAGTAAGTAGACAAGGATGACACTTTTAACAATGGGACAAAAGGATTCTATAAAATATAAATAGAAAATTGTTACTCCAATGCCGATGTTTTAAAGTTGGTATCTTACACAAAGAAAATATATGACACACTCTAATGGTCTGTTAATATTATTAAGACGAAAGGGGATGACCGCTTCTCCATAAAATCTTTTCCATTTTTCCCCGTTTCACATTTGAGAATATATTTTCTACGCAGTTTGATGTAGGTATATTAACCACAGCTATATGGAATGGATTTTTTAATTTTTTTAATTTTTTAAAATTAAATATAGTAGCTTTAGTAAATATTGATATTTATTTTTCGCTCTTGGGCATGGATAGCCTTGGATAATATACAATAAATTGTGTAAAAATATTTTCCATAATGTCAAGGGTGTTTGTACGGAGAAGCGGTCATCGTTACATCTCCAGATTTAATGTATTTATAACCATGGAGACTATATATCTGTATTGTACTTATTGTAGTAATAATTTATTTTAAGATTATTATAAAGTAATGTTTACCCAGGTATTGGTTGTTGTATTTATAAATGTGGTTATGTATTTTTCATGTCACTATATGATGTTACTATAAATGTGTATTGACTTATAAAAGAGCCCTTAATGCCTACTTGCAACATTTATTTATCTCCACTATCGTCTTAAAGTACTGTACTGTATTGTCGTATTGTTAATATATATATTTCGTAATTTGTCGTAAAAATTATTTATGATATACTTATTAAAAAATATGAAGATGTAAATAGGCAATTCAACTAACGCTTTAAGTATAATTTGTTTTAAAAGAATTCGAAAGAAAAGTCAAAAAGGACCTTCTTTTGTAATAAACTATTGGCCAAATAATCGGATGAAAGTTTGGAATAGTATTCTAGACGACTTTCCTGTGAATCCTTTTATGCAAAGCCAAAATCTGCGAAATGAAATTTGGCAGGGAAAAGTTACAAACGAGAATTGACCTGCTGATTTTGGTCCGCTAGTTCCAATCAATGATAAGCAATAAAAGAATCCACTATTCGATTACCGAACAGGCACGCACAAGCCGCGGGATGGTTACACCGATTGACCAGCTTCGGGGTACTCACACCGCTATCGGATTTAATACTATCACCAAGATTTGCATGTCACAGGACATACCGGGATACGGACCCGAGGCAAATATCGTTATGCATGTGAGGACTGCATTGTGCACTGGAGTGATACCTGGATAAATTAATTTGCTTGCACGTGGCCCACGGCCGATTATTAATACGTGTCTGACTGAAATTCAGATAAACAAATCAATTGAAAGCAATGTACGTATATTTGCCGAAGCAAGCTTTTGTTTTACTTACGTAAAGACAATCCGAGTAACTACTTCGGAATAGAGAGTAACGCAAAATGATTAGGTATTAGTTACCCTATGGCCGAAAGTGTTATGGAGAACATAGCTCCGTATTCCCTTTATGGGCATAACATTAGTGACAAACTTAACAGTTAATGTCAAATAGTAAAAGAAACCATGAAATTAGATTTTTTGCAAATACTTACATGTTTTTAAGTTATGTGCCAATAAAATTTCCAACTTGTTTAATGCTCATTTTATCAAAGTGTAAAAGTATTTTTCGGAATATTAAAAGAGTGTCCCTTTGTGCTCATTAAACTACAAAAATATATTTTACTCTTTTGCACTGTTGAAATTTACTAATATCTAAAATTGATGCAAGATTAAATTTTTGCCACAACCTGTCAGACCGGTGTTGCATCGGATAAATAAATTATTTATGTTTTACCATCATGATTTTTCATAACTTTAACTTTGATGATGTTATATTATGAAGCAATATTAATAAGTAAGTACCTACATAAATAAATACCCTTGTATAATCTAAAGTGGAGGTCAATACAATTGGCAAATAATGTAAACAAAAATAAATAAATAAATAAATATTATAGGACATTAGTATACAAATTGACTAAGTCCCACAGTAAGCTCAATAAGGCTTGTGTTGTAATATGACAGATTTTGTCAGCATTTGACGTATAACCTAAAAGTTTTACGATGGTTGTTTTCATTGAAATATTAATAATGAAAATACAATAAATTTAAGATTTAAGTATATAAACTGTAGAACGGTAGTTCACAAAAAGTGCGAGATTACAAAGAAACGAAGTTAAATTATGTTTGCTTACATTATTTACCATTTCAATTGAACTCCACTTTAAGTACTAATATTTGTTTGTCTGGAACATCGTCTCCTGTCGACTAAAAAACGTAAGTAGGTATTAGGCTTTCATCTCTAAAAATAGCTACTTCGGTTTATTTGTTAACATATTTCAATTAAAAACATAAGTAATTCTTGTTTGATACTGGGTAATATGGAATGGTTGATACCCATTCAGTGTAGGATAGTACCCTCACGTGGATTCGAACTCGCGATCTCGGGTTTGAAAGTAGCGAAGAAAAGGTACCACTCCTGCATAGAAGTTTGTGTGCACGGGTGGTACCTTTTCTCTGCAGCTGACCGTACCTACTCGTACCTAAAGCCTGAATGAAACTGCGGTAGGTATTCAATTGTAACAAGTATATATATGTTAAAGTACAGCTTCGTTGTTTCAAATATGGTCCCTTACAACGAACCGCATTGAACTTGGCACGCATATATAGCTTTTAGAGATAAAAAAAAGGAACATTGGAAATATGTCGTAACTTACGACTCACTTATTACTCGTTAAGTGGTTTTACCCCAGTCCTCCTCCACTTGAGCTTTATTAAGTATTTTCAACTTACAAGAATCGTTAGAACTCCAAAAAATTGTAGTCATGAAATCGGTCAGTATTAAAATTTAGGCACTTATTTACCTAAAGCCTTTAAATCATGCGTTTCGCAAATTGTTTTAAGCTTACCTATTTGCTTTATTTGTTTAGGGATGACATATGGAGTGGCTACTACGTGTTTTTATGATATATAGGCAAACGAGCAGATGAATCGCCTGAGTTGTAAGTGCGCTGTCGGATTTATGAATGGAGTACGTTCTTTTCTTAAAGGTTTGAAGGTCGTATCGGCCCGGAAATACCGCAGGCGAAAGTTCATTCCACAGTTCAGCTGTGCGAGGCAGGAAGTTTCTGGACAAACACACAGTTGAGGACTGCCAACCATCTATTTAAGTGTGAAGATGAAAATGTCGCGTAGGGCCATGGCAGAAAGAAGCGGCAGGGATTAATCCGAACAATTCCTCGGAGCACTCCAGGCTACATCTCTACATACATTAGATATGCTTTATTAGGTAGATACTTACTTAATTGTAGTGTTATAATGTTTAATTAATTTACGACTTTACATTGTACCGCTATTAGATTGTTACATAGATATAATAATCCTAAAGATGGACATTTTTATGTACGATGAACAATGAGTAACCAAATGATGCTGTGAGCCATGTCGGTAAACTATCGGCATTTTTTACAATTATAATTTTACTTGAAAGGAATTAATCTACCTAAAATGAACAGATAACCATTATAACACAACTTTATATGTTCTTATCGACCAGTATGATTTTGAGAGTTCGATATTACAATAATCAACGGCGGAAATCCATCGTACCTACACTGGCCAAAACCAACTAAAATATGTTTTCCGCAATAATTGAGTCATTTTATTATATCATAAAATATTTATTATGAATTAACATTTCTATGATGGTAATTTTAAGTGAAGATATGGAGAGCGCCGTTCCGCTGTGTAGAGATTACCGATATATAACATGATTAAAATCGACAAGTCCACTTCCCTAAATCGCACACTTACACAGCTTGCCCACTAAGTGGCTACGGCTTGAGTAAAAAGGAAGGCCCGGTGAGTCACAAAATCTTACAGAGAGGTCACGAGAACATTCAAATGTTGCAGTAAAACTATTTAAAAATATCTTAATGATATGGGCATCGACAAACCCTTAACAAAAGTTAAGGCCACCGTCTCCGAAAACAAAAAAAGGCTCTGAAAATACGGTAACGTCATTTGGTCAAAAATGTAAAAAAAACAGCAGTTTTTGCATTATGGGATTTATAGGGGACTAATCATATGTCACTTAAAATAGAAACTCATGGCAAGGTAACTATTATTTTGAGAACACCAATGGTTCAACGGGCGAGAATGTGAAGTATGTCGAGCACACAAAGTTTCCCAAAAAAAGTTTTCAAGGAAGATAAAATTGTAACTAAAAAAATGACAACATTTGTGTTTTCGACAAAGATAGTTTTAAAGTACCATAACTGACGTTAAAAATATCGCATTGGACTAAACTTTATCTTACATTGAACATTATTAAATACGTCACAAAAAACATGAATATTATAAAAAATAAGCATGTTTTTATTTAATACGACATTGAATTTTGTGCAGATTTCACTCCGCATATATTAGACAGTAACCTAATGTATGAACGTCACGAACACGCCAGACAAAGAATGAAGGGCTTTGGAGCAAGCTATCTGGAACTAAAGGAATTCAAAATGCTACCCATGAGCTCCATCATCTGGCACACAGAGATGGTCGAAAAAGCTCTTGAGTAATTGACAGATCTTTCCTAAGGAGGCATATATGTAGGTATATTTAAAATATATATTTGTGTAAGTATAGTATCATAGTAGTCTCGACTTGTGTCTATTTCCATATCAACTCTTTACAATCCTGCACCAAACTAACTATTTCTGTTTAGCCCAATGGTTGACTGGTAGAGAATGCCTCAAGGCGTTAAGTCCGCCATTTGTACTCTTTTTGTAAATTTGTGCAATAAAGTTTAAACAAACAAACAAACAAACAAACAATTGCACAAAAGATCCCTATGGGTCAAAGTGTATCCGCAAGGGCCCCCGAAAATCATAAGATAAGATAAGATAATGTTTTCATAAACTACTTATATAATAATATGTATGTACCTAGTACCTACCCCTTTACGTTACATGATCTCTAAGTGGGTCTTTCCAAGAGCTTTTAACGTTGCCAATGTATTTGAACGGATTAGTATCGTAATTAAATATTTTTGCAGCTGACTGTACAATTCAATCAGAATCTGTGCAAGTCTAGGTTGTATTTAGATCGGGATCGTACAAGCATGATAGGGTTAGGCGTATAATTGGGCAGTTAGCTTGTAGCAGGTTACAGGTAACTCGGACATAGCCTTCAGCGGTGCGACAGAGCTCGTCAACCGATGGACATACGCCAGTATTAGCATACCTAACAAAGACATACAATGGACACCACATATTCGCTTTGTGTTAATATATAGCTATATGCCTAACGGGTTAATCTCATTATTTGTTTCGATAATCGACGATAAACTGACGATTAGTGGATTAACTATTTATGAATCTATTATCTCGATTAATAGTGTAGTACGAATTAGGGGTTTTTATTCACGTACATTGTGATTGTAATTACTTATATAACTTCGAGCAGGATCCGGCAATCTAAAAAAATAGTTTTATTTGTGCTGTATATATATATATATATATATATATATATATATATATATCTTTTCAAATGTTGATGATTTAGTTTTTGTCCTTAAGAGTAAAAAAAATAATAAAATAGTACATTACGATACAAGTGCGAAAAATAGGAAATTCGAAACGAGTGGCGATAAATTAAAACACGACCGAAGGGAGTGTTTTAAATCGACACGAGTTGCGAATTACCTATTCGCACATGTATCGTACAACGTTTTACAGTACATATGGCCCTTTAAATGTTCGACACAGTAACGTAATATGCTACTTCTCGCACTAGTGCTATAAAGTAGCCCCATGTGTACTGTAAATAATGTTTTACGCGTTACCCAGAAATAATAAAAATTAACATAAAATAGTAGATTCTACAACAAGGGTATAAAGCAATCCATTTTCATCCGAGGCATGGTCCGAGCGCAGCGAGGAACTATAGAGGATAAAATAGTACATTACGATACAAGTGCGAAAAATAGGAAATTCGAAACGAGTGGCGATAAATTAAAACACGACCGAAGGGAGTGTTTTAAATCGACACGAGTTGCGAATTACCTATTCGCACATGTATCGTACAACGTTTTACAGTACATATGGCCCTTTAAATGTTCGACACAGTAACATAATATGCTACTTCTCGCACTAGTGCTATAAAGTAGCCCCATATGTACTGTAAATGGCATTTATGCCTGAGTTATACAATCTGTTTCTTACTTAGATTGCGAGGAAAATGTATAAAGTTCAAGACTAAAGAAAATCGTACTCTGACCGGTCAGGGGCGCGGGACGGACGCGCCGGTCGGGAGCGGGCCGGTCAGGGGCGCGCCGGCAGGGGGCAGGGCTCGCAGTTTGTATGGCAGATTTTGAACTTTATTGTTAAGATAGTAAGGGTCGTAATAGATGATTTTACTTTATGATCTAGAGCAATTATATGTCGCTTACACGCGACTTCAATGTCAATTTTACGAGCAAGAAGAGTGAAAAGGTTTTTTTTTTATATCATTACTGTGTATTACCAATTAGGTATTCTTTTTATAACTTTTTTTTATTAGTGTATCTTCTAGTTATCGTTTTATTTAATTTTTAAGTAATTTTATATTACGGCTAGTTTAGTTTTAACTTTAATGTATGTTAACTGGTAGAATTAACTTTTAAAAAGATTCATTTTGATTCGATTTGTACGGCACGTTTACCAACAAAATGCCAACACAACAAAAGCAAAACAAAAACTAGTCTTCTAAAAAAAGTAGTCAATTGTATTACTTTTTAAATTGGAAAGAAGATGTGTCAATAAAATATACCAATATTAGGAATAAATAAATATTATAGGACATTATTACACAAATTAACTAATAAAAGCTTTTACAAAAATATTAGAATACCTTCTGTGATTTTACTGTACGGTCGAGGAGATCGATTCTTTAGCAGTTTACGGTTCACTTTACATTGGATAGCTCATACTCTTAGCATATGTACCATCAGCTGCAGAGATAATAAGGTACCACCCGTGCCTACAAACTTCTATACAGGGGTAGTATAGAAGTTTGTAGGCACCTTTTCTCTGCAGCTGACGATTTTACTTGGTTTACAACCAAATTTACTTGAACCGCAAATTGCTAAATAATCAATTTAAAGACAGTTGAACCTCGATAATCCGAACCATCAATTGGACGTAGTTAAAGGAAAAGGATCCAATCCACAAAAATACCAAAACATGAGTTAAGTATACCAGGCAGGCCTTTAATGTGTATATTTTCATTCAGCAAAAAAGCACTGAGCTCACATAGCGTTTTCATATTTTAATCGACATCGGATACCATCCCCCATGTATGAAAGATTAAAAATGATATTCACCAATAAGTATTCAATACTCTTGGTACCTTGTTGTAAAATTATGTTAGTGACAGGACTGGTTTATATAAATTTCAACAAGAAAAATCCAAACTGCTTGGAATCTTTTTGAGAAAATGCAATGAATACTTTTCGTCCTAAATATATATCAACAAAACTGATCCAACCCATTTGGATCGTTTTTAAGAAACTAATTTGACGATGTGTAAATACTTTAGCTAAACAACAAAAACGATTCAACAAACTTGGATCACATTTGTGGAATTCTTGTTATTCCAGCATTGGTGTATCAATAAACAACAAAAACGATTCATGTTAAATATATTAACTTTAGGCTGACTTTTTAAATTTAAACAACTTTATACTTAACCTAAAAGGCAGTTTTACTGCTATGATAGGCTAATTTTGATTTTTTTTACTATATATGTCGACTTGGATCGTAATTCATAAACAAACTAAATAGATGAGGAAAAATAACAGAAATCATTCAAACTGTTTGAATCATTTTTGCAGGTTTAAATTAATTTGTTCTTATATTCAGCGTCAAACATCAAAGTCGATTTAAGTTACTTGGATCTTTTTTGATAATTTACTCCAGGTATAGTTTCATAGTGGTAAATTAATCAACGGAAAAGATCCAGTTTACATAAATACGTTATAGGGATTTTTTATATTTAAAATGGCAATATAATGCTAAATTTTAATAACGATCCATGTTAATTATATTGTTCATAAAAAAATTTGCTTTTAGTATTAATTTCGTTTATACGTTGCTGGTATTAATAATGTTATAGTAATTATAATTATAATTTTGAAACTTTACCTATCATTTTTGTAACTAAAAAAACTGATTTTGCTATTGCGTCATGCTGTGCATTGTCGCGAAAGACAGGCCTGTGGATTTGTAACGACAAAAATGGTGAGTAAAAGCTATTTTGGTTGAGTCCATCAAAACTTCTTCCAACGTATAAGATAAATTATTAAAGTTCTGTTCTAATATGTGTATGTTATTATTTAGCTGAGAATAGCGATCCTAAATTTTTTGCAAGGAAGGCATGCTATGACAAGAATGAAAAAAAATGACGAAAATAGGCATAAAAGTAAGTGGTATAGTTATAGTTATATATCTTTTAATCTACAATTACTTTGGTAAATATTAACTATTAAATATTCATTTTCCATTAGTTTTACAAAAAATTAATATGTGATGAATTTGGTATGTCATGGGAAATATTGTTCAAAAATGGTATTTTGATTTATGTCCTAAAATTTTTTTTTTGTAAACGATTAGTGATGCGTTTCAGCGGGACTGGCGGGACCTTGCTCAGCACAGGGAGGATTGGAAAGCTAGAGGGGAGGCCTTTGCCCAGCAGTGGGACACACAAATAGGCTAATAAAAAAAAAAAAAACGATTAGTGATTATAAGAGGCTTTTATTATCGTTAAACAGAAGTGATCTCAATTTTGTTAATACTCAATACTTTGATAAGCTATTACATTGTTTTTTTTAATATAGTTTTTTATCTTTTCTTGGTGATTTTCTCGTTTTTTTTCCAATTTATTGGGATGGATCCTTATTGCCTATTTAAAATGAAAAAGGTTACATGGAAAAAGTATTTTCTCAAAATGGATCCAACCCCACATTTAGTTAAATATCTCAAGAAATACGACATTAAACTAAATCGTTTATGTACAGAATCTTAAAACACGTCAAAACTCATGTTTCATCCAAATAAGTATTATGGGAAAAGTGAATCAGTAATGAGGAATACCATTTCTAACTTTAAACCTCCATAACTTTTGCTCATCTCGCTGTGGATTGAATCCTTTTCCTTTAACTACGTCCAATTACCCGAACGCTGGCTTAGGGCCCGATTCGAATAAATGATTAAGACACGTTTAAGTTTTGGAAAGATCGATAACTAAACGATATATCACAATTGGCGTTTATTTCGATTCCGCTGTGATCCCATCATCCCAATAAGATCTATCTACGATATTTCTAACGTCCAAGTGACATTGGTTGCCCGAATCGAGCTGCTTCTGTCAATTATACGACATACACACGATATATAAATGAGAACTAATCTAAACCAGAACTTATCGTTATCGTATCTCATTCTTCGAATCGGGCCATTTGTTTATGCTAACCCTCAATTATCCTAGCTTTTTTCTGGTGTTTCATATGTTATCAATTGATTCAAATTTTGATTATAATAAAAAGGTGTTTTTGTATTCGAAAATTCAAATATTATATTGTGTTCCAATCACACAAATATTTGTTCCTGAGTTATGTATGTTTTCTCTGTATGTCTTAGGTATTTATATATAACTATATATTATATGTAGCGTCGTGTATAAACCACAACATAAGCCTTAATTGACCTCACTGCGGGACTAGGTCAATCTATGTAAAATTGCCCTATAATATTTTATATTTTTATAAGCATCGAAACAGTTGTAAATCTGCATATTTGTAAACCTTATTCCAGTGACATAAGGCTTAATGATGATCCATTGTATTAAGGTTGTCGCCGTTAGTACACGGCTCAATGACAAAGAATTACATTTGAGCCGCGGTTGGAATGACGAAGCGGTCGGGTTATAACATTGTTAATTAAAAACCGCGGCCGAACTCGACATCCCCAACAATAATAACAATTTTACATGTCTCAAATCGTTATTGCTGTCACGTAACTACAATTTACGGGGTGTTTTTTCAACCCTTTGATTGATGTGTAGGTAGTTCATACTGAATAACTTTAACTGATGGGACCAAATCTGAAATTGAGATAAAAACCGGATAAGTACAAGCCAGACTCGCCCACTGAGGGATCCGTATTTTTTAGTCATTGTTGTTATAGCTGCAACAGAAATACATCATCTGTGAAAACTTCAACTGTCTAACTATCACGGTTCATGACAGACGGACGGACGGACAGCGGAGTCTTAGTAATAGGGCCCCGATTTACACTTGGGTACGGAAACCAAAAAATTATGGCTCTTATACAAAACAGCAATTAATCTATGTTATTTATTCGCTCAAATGTAAGTATGATTTCTGGGTTTGTGTTATAGTTTTTTCAAATTTTGTTTAGCTAAATATTCACCTCGCAGAGTCTTAAGAATATTACTATGTATGGGTTAAATAAAACACTCTGTATTCGACAGTCTATCTATGAGAATATAGTTTTCAAAAGCTTTTTTATACTTTATCTGTCATAAAATAACCAAGGTAGTGGGTACAAAGAAGCCTGTTTGATGCTCAATTTTATTGTAATTAAGTGTGGTTAGGACACAATTAAATTCCTTGACTGTGCAAATTTTACTACAATGTTGCCGATGGAACTGTAGTTTTCACATTCCACGCCGCTTCGAATGTAATTACCTCACTTTGACTGAAATTTGACCGTATCTTAGTTTGATTGGCAACGCGGGCACTGTGTTAAAATATCACAGTATCACCATACAATTTTTTCTTAGTTTTTCACGGGTAAAGTTATCTTAATTAGCGTTATCCCCCTTATCTTAATTTGTGGTCAACCAACCATTAAAACACTCGATCACCATACTAAATATTCGATTGTATTCAATTTGCACACTTTGTTTTTACAAAAATAGAAACAATGTGTAACAAATGGCATATCTGTCATAACACTAAAATGGGTCTTAAATGGAAATTACTATGTATTAGTTCGTAGCCCGGGAAGGAAATGAGCAGTTATTGAGAACTGTCACCGACTCCGGCTGTCTCGTGATATGTAATTTACTACCTGTTTACAACGTTACATTTTATATGGTGGGCGTATTTAAGTTAGTTTATTTAATTTGTCGTTTTATGCTTTCCCTATAAAATAAATTTTGTAACTCCGTTGTTTATTTAGGTGACAGGAAATTATAAAAATATAATATATATAGGGTATATTTTATTCATACACATCCTTCTCATTTATGGAACTCAATTGAAATTGTGGCCTTTGCCAAAATTCCAAAAAAATATTCTGCACCTAGGTATCAAGGGCTATTTTACAAGTCAATACATTTACAGTAATATCAATATCATATAGTGACATGATAAATAATTTATGAATTATTCATAGTAACATTTATAAATACAACAGCCTATACCTGGGTAAATATTATATTGTAATAATCTTAAAAAATAATAATTACTACAATATAACAAAGATGTATAGCCTCTAGTTAATTATACATTAAATTTGGAGATTTAAAAGGTCGCCGATGTCAGAGTGCTAATAATATTAACTTAATAAGGTTTGGAGGTGTAAAGTCTCTCCAAGTGTCAAAATGAAATTTACATATATTAAATAAATCACGTCAAGACTTTTAAGCTAACAGTCTTATAAACGAATGCTACAGAATAATATCACCCACCATTTAAAAATATTAGCTCATTAATATCGACTCTATTGGAAAGAGTGACATAAACACCACATTAACATGCATAAAAAATATAGGGTAAATATACGCCTAAAATAATAACCTTTCTGGCCCTTCCCTTAGTTCGGTAAAAAGTTAGAGAGCGATGAGTTACAGTGGTTGTAGGTACTACATGCTTTGTAACAATAGGTGCAATTGTGGGACCGCATCGCGTTTGAAACAATGGTACAATCATGAATCCGTATCACTACAACACGCGGTATAGGATCATAATAGTTTTAGCTTATATAAAAGCCGCTTCTAGTTATTAAGACTATTGTTGTTCAAATGCCTCTGATTGAACCAAAACTACAAAAATGTGTTTTTAATTACCTATACCTAGTACCTATTCTCTTATTTTTTCATTCGCTAATATGAACTCTTTATCGCTACGCTACGGCGTAGCGAACATAGGGTGTACTCGTATTAAAGTCACGCAAGGTCGTGAGGCGCATTTAGTTTCTAAAATATTTTGAAATTAATGTACTTTTAATTTAAGTGTATCACTGTCACATTAACTAAGTAATAAGAAAGAAATCATACATTTAAGATTGGAATGCCTGTTAAGAATATTCGAATATTGTTACTGTCCTAAGGCATCCAGAGATAGAGTTCACAAGTTCACGCCACGTCTTCCTATCCTATCTTCGGCGGTTCTTCTGGCCTTGATCCAGTTCAGCCCGACCACTCGTAGCTTTCTCTCGACGGACCGTTACCAAGAGTGTACAGGACGGCCGCAGGCACGTACGGCTTCTTCTATCCGGCGGTTTCCAACTGAAAGCGATGGTTGCGTTATTGGTTTCCCCTCTTCCCGTGTCGCGATTTCCATATCCGTATGTTTTTGGACCTAGTGTCTCTAGGTTCTCACACTTCTCACCTCTTAGTATCAGTGGATCTGTTGTACTTGACTAAACTCTCATGTCGACTGTTTTGCGTCTTAGTTAAGTTTGGTTTCTAGATAAGTAAGAGTAGGCAATATCAACACGATGCCATCCGCAAAGTCCTGGTCCTCCAGAACGTTTGTGTCCCATGGTATAACTCTTGATGTCGATACCACACTACCCATGACGTCATACAGGAAAAAAATCCAATATACTGCCAATCACACATGAGGTGCATGCACACGTGTGATGTTGTGTAGCGACATGGTGGTGTGGTGTGGTGTAGTGTGGTAGTGTGATATCGTGGTACGGTGTCGTAGTGGTGCAGTGTGGTGTCCTGGTGTGGTGTGGTTTAGCGGTGTGGTGTGTTGGTGTTGTTTTCATATCATTTTGGGCACTCAAATTCACATTCAAGAATAAGGCCCCCAAGAATCAAATCGAACATGAATTATTTAAATTAGATATCTCTTCATTTTAAGATGATATTTAAACCACTTCGAGAACGCGTAGCTAGCGCAGACTTTAGATACAACACTAACTAGGTAGATTTATGTCTCGAGTTGACGACAAACCGCCGAGTTAAAACTGAAATTTATGATTCGTATAAGACAAAATATAGCGGACAACCAGTCTGCGACGAGGTAAAATGGACTTCCATTATATCGCATTGAATTAGTAAAACTGGGAGCAGCAAGCCTTATTAAATTGATGTGCTGATTGACATCTGTGAATTACGCCCACATTTATATACTTTAGTGCCTAAATTTTGTCTGATAATGAGCGCGTCGTGTTTTTTTTTTTATGAGGTATAAATATAGATAGCACAGTAGGTGGCGTACCTACGAACTAATCATTTTGAAATGAAATCTAATAAGTCAATGTCTCATACTAAATTGACTCGATGATACAAATACGTTTTCACACAGAACGCTTAGTGTCCTAACTATGTTTATTCGACTATTGGACACTAACGGCATGTTACAGGTAAGTGCCGTCTCCATACCGGGGCCGGCGATTCAAAGCACTTACCAATCGTTCGATTCCGGTACGCCAGTATAACTGTGCTCTGTAGTTCCGCAAAGTCTTACGGAACTCTAGGCAACTTGTACCGGTGGCGATGGAAGTGGCCGCCCTGAATGTCATTACAAGCGGTTACCAAGCAAGAGCGATTCAAAGGTACAATAAAACCAGATTACGAGCAACCTTTGATTACAAATAGTTATTACGGGTCTAGAGGCCACGATAGATTGGTTTGTTTGAGGACCCAGCTCGCCCGCACTCGTGCAGGTAACGTATCACACGGCCCGAGGTGATTATTGGGAGCCTCCGATTGCACTTGAAAGTGTTCTTGTGTAATCGTAGAGCAGAAACAATAGTCTCTTGCATTACAGCCTCACTGATGCTCGGGTTTCGGTATCTTGAGAAACTGTTTGTGACTCTGCAAGAGGAGTGTTGCATATGGACATATTATATCTCTATCTATGTATAAATTACTATATCATATTAGATCTTTAGTAAGTACTGCCACTTGCTATGCTTTACCTACGTTATGCCGCAACATCGTTTGATAATATTACTATCCTTAATTTTCCGTAGCCAGAACAATTAGTGTTGCGGTCATATGGGCGTGCACGGGGCTCAAAATCGTAGACTATTTTGATAATTTAACGAATTGTAAGGGGTGCACCGAGGTGATGCTGCTCTGTCAAGGAACGCATGCAGACACAACACCCGCCAGGGTAAGTACACCCTGCGCATACTTAAATTACATTCTGAAATGTAACTTTTGGGTAAAAACTATGAATAAATATAGTGACTCGTCTTTTGTATATATAATTTTGTACAGCGAGCTGCAAAAGTGTATACCTACTTTATGAATGGAATAAATTCATTAACTGAGTATACACTTATCCAGCTTTACATACAAGATGAACCCCCATGTGGTTATGACCTTATGGCTGAACTTTAGATATTAGTGGAACCTAGGTGCCTACCTAACTCGCCCCTTAACTATGTTTTATATCATCTACCTACTAAATATAACGACCGACTAAAGCAATAAGCCAAAGGCAGCTAGGCTAGGATGTTCTATCTCACCCATACAATAGGCGACTGGTCTCTCCCAATAGCACTCAGATAAGTTGAGTCGGTTCTGTCGATTGGCTTTTGTCACAAGCTGTCCTGCTTTGACTGATTGTACTCATGAAAACCAGTACGCTATGGAGTCGTCACATCCGTAGTTTATGTTATTAGGTTTTCAAATTATGTATTCATCATTACGAGATAATTTAATCTATAAATAATGTACATAATGGATATATACAGATGATTACTATAACTAGCTTATATCTAAAATAGGCCCTTGAGGCATTGTATGCTGGCGGAATTTCCTCGTTGTATCGCAATACTGATACGTTGTGCGAGGAATTCATCATTTAGTTCAACGAAAATCAACTTTTGATATGTTTCTATCTTCCCATTCTGCGGATGGGAGTCAAATGAACTTTTTGCCTTTAATTCTTATATATTTTTCGGTTAGAATGGCTCCTTGCGGTCTTTATAAAATCCAACTTTCTTCATTGTTGAATCGAACTTATATTTCGGAACATTCCCATGTAAAACCATGGTTTCATTCAAAATATATGTTGTAAAGTAACATAGTTTGGCTGCAAGTCAGTTGGCGCAGAGTCAAGAAATCAGCCGGAGGTCCGCTGGCTTTTCTGTTTAGGGAAAGAATTATACCGACTGAATACCAATGTAAAATAATTGAATCTTATTGAATTATATTACGTCGAATACTTTGATACCACGGCATAGTGTCTTAGTTTTGTCTTAAATATTGATATTTATGGTTTGATATATATAAATGAACAATAAATAAAAATAATTTTATTCAGTAACTAAGATTAGTATTACAGTAGCTGTGCTGGTGTCTCTTTGTAAGTATTGAAGATACTTGTGTTAAAGGAATACCGCTCTTTCACAGGATGTTTTGCTTACAAGCTTGCTTCTAGGTACATATTGTATCTTTGGATGACATCGCATTTTAGCATTTTACTTAAAAAAAAACAATAGAATTATAACAACTACAACAACTTATATAAATATATATTTTTTAAAGGTAGAATGTATAAGAGTACAAAGAGAGATATTAAATACCCATACAACAATTATCTTAGTAAACTAATTTATCTATTTACGAGGAAGCATCCAGTTATTCACTACTTACTCTATGACCTAAATAATAACCTTTAATTTAAGTAGGCAAACCAGGTAACAATCATGTTCAAATAAAGATTTGTATCCCAAAGGGATTCTAAGGAACCCCTCTATTTGAATTATTTAAGTACTGGCTACCCAACGCGGCTGTAATCAATCAAGTTTCGCACCCCTAAACCCTTAGTTGTCATGTAAGGACCCCTTGTTCTCAATATGTATTGCCTTTCTAGATAAATACTGCTTCACACAATAATTATCTTGGCAGCCAATAAACATAGTGGTAGTAGATCTTTTTCTATACTTAATTGAATAACCCCATCCCATTCCTTAAAGCCTTATCGCATTCCACTTAAAGCATCCTCAAGCGTAAAGCGTAGCGAAGTAGGAAACCTATACTTCAATTCTGCAACGCGCTTGCAACCCCTTTGGTGTTACAGGTGTCTATGGGCGATGGTAATTGCTTACCATCAGGCGATTCGTATGCTTGTTTGCCTCCTATATTATAAAGTATTATAAGTATTGTATCGTACATACTTATATATAGGTACCTATCAAGTTTAAGAACCGATCTACATTATAAGTAGATTACCTACACGCATTAAAATTACAAAATATTACAACTTCAACATTATTAGGATAACATCTGCTGCTTATCGCCTCATCTTCGATAGAAGTTACATCATTCATCAACAACATTGTTGTCGCTCTCTCGGTTTCTATGGAGGCAATTAGCGACATTGCTGGGCGAGAGGGTAATTACGGACTTACGATGGAGCAGTTGCTTTAACTGCGTTAGCTACAGTAAACCGTACTCAAAGAGCCTATGCTAATATGTCCTTGTGCTAATTTTATTTAAAAATGTACTTAGCTACTTAGTTGATGTTCTAAAGTGTAACATAAATATGCACTCTTTATAATAGGTTCCAGTTGATTACGTTTCTTGATGTCCATTGTGAAAACGAAATAGGTGTTGTAATACCTGTTCCATATATCAGTCTATCATGCGTACTAGACTTACGCGACGTAATGTTTAATATAAATCTAGTTTATCCAAAAGTGGAAATGGTCAATAATTCATTAAAATATATTACGTACCTTATCTTTCTAAAAATATACGAAATAAACAAATACCATAAGCTAATTTTTGTGGAGATTACATCGAGGCTTGCGCCAAGCGGGTCGCCAGTGATAAAATATACAGGGTTTGAGGCTAGACTGTTGACTGGCGGCGTTATAACAAGCGCTCATCGAGACTCGCTCGAGCGGACCAATATACCTCAACCTGTAGCGCTTTAGAAAATATGCTTAATCAGAGATCACACTTATTCTGGGCCGCTATTGAAGAGTGATAGGCAAGCGATTAAAATTAGGGCTGGCGGCGCGGAGCGACGCTGTAAGTGCACGTTGCGTCCGATGTGACATCAATACTCGCTCCCGCACCACAGTGTCTATTCACAAAGCTTACAGAAAACACTGCCTAGCCACACATAAACGGAAAACAAGTATAAAACGTACTTATTGCACGAAAATACGGTTTATGATTGAATTAGTTTGCCAATGGAACCTAGGGTTGTCACGCATTGTGGGGTAGAACAACCCACTGGCAAAACAGACGCAATATCTGACCTATTATTTTGCGTAGTGGTTACGAGCTTTGCGATCAAATTATACTGGGAACTAGCTTTCAGTCGAAATATAAAATGTATGCTGAATGATAGGACTGCGTTTGACGCCAACTACGAAACTAAAGTCACACGACTAAGTATTTACAATCCAAGAGTGAGCCAAGTGTCGGTGCCGTCGGTGGCCTATAGTTACAATCTCGGATTGCGCATGGCATTAATTACATTCGTAGCATTGATAGACTGGTAACAAAAGTTTTATGTTCCGATCTGACCGACCCGACCGACCGACCCAGTTGTTAAGATTATCAATTTAAGTTAGATAATTGCTATACGAGTAATAATAATAACGGTACGAATGTGAATTCGAAAAAAATTGTGATTCTAATTGATATGATCCCGTTTATCGCCATGGTTTCATAAAGTACCTATACAGTTATGTGCTTATGAGTGACCCGGAGAACGTAGATTTTAATATACCTATTTTCAGTCCGTTGATTAAAATAGAGTGAACCGACCGAAGTACGAGTGAAGAGTCTCCGATTCAGCTTGGGCCAACATACTTTCCTACGTCTTTGCGGCTGTCTGGCTGTTATCCTCTACAAGTCACAAGAAGGATTTCTCAACTGATTCTCATAAAATTGTGTGAGCTTGTGAGGAATAATAAAATGGTTTTTATATGTCGATACACTATACAGTTATTGGGCGTTTTTCAAAATGGCAGTGCTATGCTATGGGGGTTGCGAGATCTATAGCCCAGGTTTTTAATATCATGCCGTTTTTTTTAATTATTATTTAATGATCATAAACGGATGATCACTGCACAGTAACTAATTTAGCTGTGGGAGAAGTTGCATCTGCGAGGCCCTTTCTTTCAATGTGTATTCCCATGGATTGGCTTTGCGGGGCCCTCTTCGTCCACGCCTAGCTACACTATTGCGTACACTTTCATTATGCCATGCCGTGTAAAAGTTGTCTTAAAAGTCATAGAAAATGCGTTCGCACGGGTCAGAAGTTATTCGAGGTCAAAGTTCACAGAAATCGGTTTTTCGCAAATTAAGGATTTCGCCTCGTACACTTCCCCTAAGGTATTACTTTCAAAAGATCTATCCAACGATAGCCCACACTATTGGGTCCAAGTAAAAACAAAAACCAAATATTTTGTATGGGAGGTACACCAATTTTTTTTTCTGTGGCCCAATTTTGAGGGGTATCGTTGAATAGGTCTTTCGAAAGGAATACTTAAGGGTCTTCAACACCTATTTTATATTTCATAAAATAAAATAATCAAAACACAAATATTTTGCTTAGGAGGTACCCTAAAAAAAATTGTTGTGTTGTAGTTTTTATTTTACCGTTCTGTTGCCATGTATGATTTATGTATTCATGTCAAATTGCAGCTTTCTACCACTAACGACCACGGAGCAAAGCCGCGGAATATTACTGAACTGAAATATTAACAATCAACATATATTTTAACTAAACAATGCTATAATTAAAATATGTAAGTATATGTATTAACTGTTGATAGTTGTCCTTAAAAAGTATGAGATTTCAAAGTAATAAATAAATAAATAAATAATAAAGGTAAATTTGTAAAATTTGGTTTGTTTACCTACATCATTTGCAATTTCTATTGAACTTCACGTTGGGTAGGTTACACGTGAAAGAGGTTTTTCGAATTCAGGTGAAATTTAGCGCTTGCTGATAGTTTGACCTACTCCGATTAATTGTGCAGTCCTGGTGCATTCATGGCGAGGCAGATGGCGGTGTTCGTGAACTTACATGGCACTGATATGAAATTTGCGGTCACCATGATGTAGGCTACCTATCTATTAAAGTCAGGTGGTTCGTGTTGCACAGATACGTGCATATTTTCGATGATTATAGGTCGTTTTTTAGCATTAGAAAGAAGGTAAGCGATTTTGACGTATTTTTTATTTATTGAAAAACACTTTTGAAACAGCAAATATATAACAATTATAAATCATATACTTAGGTACTTACGTTGACACCGTCGGCTTAGGGCTCACAAAGGGTTGTTTTTGTGTTTGTCTGTGGTTTTTGTGTTTGTCTGTGGTTTTTGTGTACTACTTATTCCAAGAACATGTTCAACGAAGAGAAATTATGTCAGTTCGTACCTTAAACATCAACATCAAACATCAAACATTTATTCAGCAAATAGGCCACAGGGGCACTTCTACATGTCCATTTTTACAAACAATAAATTAAAAAAAAAAACAATTACAAATATCGAATCTATGAAATAATAAATACTTTATTAGAGATGTATACTGTCTCTAAATGTCAAATTACACAAAAAAAACTATGATAAAAAAAAATAAAACCATAAAATACTAAAATTCTTTAGAGATGTATAAGTCTCTACGTGTCAGAGATAAAATATAAAAATATATATTAAATTATCCTTAGAGATGTAGAGGGTCGCCAAGGCTTGAATTCTTATATAAATAATTAAAAGACAAAAAAAATTAAAACAGACAAGAACCGAATGAAGTGTCTCACGTTAATGTCACTCAAAAGTAAAGTTACATACTTTAACCTTATTCTTGTGAACATATATAACATGCCTACCTAATTTGTATCAAAATGATGTAAGTATTGTTTTTTTTCACAAAAACTACTTTTAAATAAAGCCTTAAGTTGTAAACTTTCCAGGTATTAGAAAATTTTGGATGTTCTGCTACTTGCACAAATAAAGTTGTGTAAGTATCTCGTTGACTTATCTTTGTTGAAGTATGACTTTCTACGAGATAATTGTGTGTATTTGCGTTAACTTCAGTGACTGTGCCAGATAAATTTTCCGCTTCAAAGTTCCCGCAAACTAGATCGTTTACAGCGTCGGGCGCGAGGTACCAGGAGAGCAGCGGGCGACAGAAGCGGGCGTTACACGTGGAACACCCACACTTGTGCGCCGCCGCGGTAACTCAAAGATGAAAGAACGTAAGTCCCAACTTCAGCATACTGGCTATAATCACTTCAATTTCCAGAACTCGCGGTATATCTACATATACCCAGGCTTAGTTCGACCGTTTCACAATTACAGACTTGGTAGAGTGGAAAACGCATTTAGTCGGAAAAGATAGAACTGATCAATACATGAAGTCTAAATTATAGCTGACATGACACGATAGTGCTACTTTTTAGGGTCCCGTACCTCAAAAGGAAATAAACGACACCCTTATAGAATCACTAGTGCGTCTGTCTGTCCGTCTGTCACAGCCTATTTGCTCCAAAACTACTGGACTATGTGGAAATTTCATACACATATGCAAGTCTGTGACCGAAAGACGGATATGTAACCGAAATAAATTAATTTTAAATATAGGGGACATTTTTGGGGGTAAATTATAAAATTAAAAACAAAATTTTACGAACAATACGTGTTACATATCAAATGAAAGAGCTCATTGTAAGACTCTCAATATGTATTCTTTTTAATTTGAAAATAAAAAGTTTAGAAGTTATTTAAGAGAATAACCAAAAAAGTACCACCTCCCCCCCCGTATCGAAAACAATTGTCAATATATGTTTTTTACCTATAGATGAAAGGAAAACCTATTAGAAATCTACAGTCAAGCGTGAGTCGGACTTAATAATAAAAACGCGGTTATGCTGTTTTAGTGGCACAGCCGCAGCCGCAATGGTTTTTTAGGTTTAGATTAAGTTCGGTATTCGGTTTTTTACTCCTACTCGTGATAATCCAACAAACCGCCTTTTTTGCTCTGAGCCAAACTGACGTTGGTTCTCTCTCCAACTTTTTTGTATTTGTATTTTTTTACTGGCCTTCTTGCAGACGACGAAATTGATTTTCATTCCTGTTTTCGTTATTTTAAGGCAGCACTTGTAACATAAATATATATGAAAACATACAGATAATATATAGGTAAGTATATTCTTTTATTGGTAAACATTGCTCTCATCACTATTATATAATCTGTGCTCTTAATGTGTCGCCATACCGCGGTGCGCGCGCCCCACTGCTGCACTTACTTGGCACAAGTATTGGAACTTGACATGTCCATGTATGCCAGTAGGTATGCCATTACACATGTAATGGTATATCTACGTTGACGTTATCATTTGAAGTAAACTTTACGCTTTAAACTAACGCTGTTAAGGCTTTGCTGGTACTTTAGAATTTTAACATAACTTGGGTACGGTGAAAGGTGTCATCTCAATATACATTTTGCACTTTAAGGTTTTTTTATGGTACAGGAGGCAAACGAGCAGACGGATCACCCGATGGTAAGCGATCACCGCCGCCCATAGACACCTGCAACACCAGAGGGGTTGCAAGTGCGTTGCCGGCATTTAAGATAGGAGTACGCTCTTTTCTTGAAGATTTGAAGGGCGTATCGGTCCGGAAATACCGCAGGCGACAGTTCATTTCACAGTTTAGCTGTAAAATAAAATCTGTGGAAACTGAAACTGTATTTTAGGTTATAAATTGTATAGAGATGACAGCTGCAGATGACTAACAAGGTAACAAATTGTAATAAAAATCACAATAAAAAAGTTTCAGGATAATGTTAATATAGCGATCAATAAGTATAATGTATGTATGTACCTACAACATATTACATATACAACAGTCATGAAATGTGTAATTTTTATTGCTCTCAATTGGAAAGTGCTGAATTCATAGACTAGTTACTGCGCGTGGCTCGCGTGAAACGGTGCCACGCGCGATGCACTTATCGAAAATAGGGATTTATTGTTGACGTAAGTAGGTATTCATACACATACGTATGAAATACGGATGTAATAAGATGGAGAATGTTTTAAAAATAAATAAAGTAAATAAATAAATAAATAATAAATAAATAAATATTATAGGCCATTATTACACAAATTGACTAAATCCCACGGTAAGCTCAATAAGGCTTGTGTTGCGGGTACTTAGACAACGATATATATAATATATACATATTTATAAATACTTAAATACATAAAAAACATCCATGACTCAGGAACAAATATCCATGTTCATCACACGAATAAATGCCCTTACCAGGATTTGAACCCGGGACCATCGGCTTCATAGGCAGGGTCACTACCCAAGTACCCACTAGGCCAGACAGGTTGTCCAACCCTACCTACCTACCTATTACCTTATTTATTTTAAAGTTTTCAATAGTAAATGAGTAGGTGTAACAGATTGTGACAATATAAAGTAATTCATTTAAAGTCTGACAGAAGAATTAATAAATGTATCGCGAATAAAGGTATCAAAAAGTTCAAATATTTATACGAGTATTATAACTTATAACTCATGTAGCAGACATAATAGAGATGCAGAGTCCGCATATAACGAAAAGAGTATCTTTTTCATTGACTTCCACCCTAGTCTTGTAAGTTTAAGTTTGTTTGGTTTCATTTTCCATTTTTTTTTGTTCATCAAATCTACTTCATCAAATCTATGATGATTTTGCTAATGTTAAGTTTCGTTGTAAGTTTTAAGTGTGCTCGTAGAGCATGTCGTTGCTCAGTAGTTGCTTTTAGTAAAGAGATAGCTGGACTTTACTATGGATTGCCGGGTGTTGATTAAAACATGGGTAAACGCGTTTCTAGATTAGTGTTTCATGATAGTACACTGCATAATAAGCTATCAATATTACACTTTAAACAACACGAATGAGCAAAACACAAATAAAGTATTCTCGGGACGTCTTCGCCAATCGAAACTCAACGACAACCTACTTAAGTTTCTACAATTTATTTGATTTTGACAGATTGAGTGAGTTTGACGTCTTAAACCTACCGTATTTAAGGTTAATAAGGTTCTTAATTTTTTTTATGAAATTTAAAGCAAATATCAGCCTTCGAGTATTAGGGTTCCGTAGCCAAATGGCAAAAAACGGAACCCTTATAGATTCGTCATGTCCGTCTGTCTCTCCGATTCTGTCACAGCCACTTTTTAAGTATTGTAGCCGGGTCAACCGTAGTCCAATAGTAAACCTTATTTCAAAGACTAAGAACTCTAAATACTAGCAACAAAGTAGAATTTTGCTAATCCTGTAATGCGACATCGACATGCTAAAGACCATGGATAACGGTAACTATCAATGTCGCATCTAGATAAGGGTAGGTAGATAATAAGCCATTTAGCCAACTATTTATTAAAATACGCTTTAGGTATACTTGTATAGAGTTGATTTTTCGAAAGCTCAAACCATGGATAATTTTTATTGTCAATGTCATATGTAAATAAGTAGAATATGATTTAATCATCTATTCTTTAAAATACGGCGTAAATCATGGAGTTTAAAATTGATTTTTCAAAACCTCTAAACATGTGTCACTATCATTAGACACTTATACCTATATTATCCTCGCGACTTTATATCGAATTAAATCACTTATCAGATAATCGTCATTCCACGCATTGAATGATTAATGACATGGAGACAAAAGCATCATAGCCCTACTCCATCCATAATAAAATGACATCATTTAGATATCATAATGTACGTTAAGGCTCCTTAGGTTCGTGTACTTCTCTCACTCTCACTGAGAATAAGTGTGAGCTAAATGGATGTGCGTGCTCGGGACCGCGGATATCATTTTTTGAATTTTAATTAGTTGTAAGTTTTAACAAAAATAAGTAACCGATGAGTTCCCACAAAAATAATATTGCGCATTTTTACAAGCAATTTTCAAATTTGTAGCTTTTGTGCATTCATTGTTACAATTTTTTAAAGTGCGTTTTACTAGTACTGTGACAATACTTTACTAGTGATTTTTTCTATTGATCGAAAATAAAAAAAACAGGATTCGATTGATGAAGTCACTAGAGCAAATCCTCGAGATTGCTAATTAAAATTTTGGCAACCGTATTGTGATCTAAAAAAAGGGGTACAATTAAAAAAAAACTCCGTTCTCTGAACCTTCGGCGCCTTAAGTTGACCTCTAGCTAGCACCATATACAGGGTGTAACAAAAATAGTAGGGATTCTTTTAAGGGCATATACGGTATCAAATTCTGCAGTGGCAGCACTACTATAGGGCTAAGATGGTCGGCTCTTCATCATTTGTCACCATAGGCATGGTGGTCACGTTCTAACAAGTATGTAAGCGCGAAAGTGATGGGCATAGTGCCAAGTGATTCAAATGGAACCATTATGCTGATTAGGAAAAAGTAGTTTTTTTTGATATTTTTTTTTCTTTGGGGTCTAAACCTAAGTAGACCGACTCTTCACACAAAGGCGAAAATTTTCCCCGTAACAAATTTTTCTTCTGCTTTTTCCTAATCAGAACACGATAGAATAATTTTAGTTAAATAGCACTCGATCAGCCGATTCTCAATTTCTATCCACAGTGACAGAATCAGATTTACAATTTGTTTTGTTACAACTTGACGATCGTCTTGACTGACTTTTATCTTATTTCAAGATGGTAAATATCAATAAAGCGTCAAAACCGTTAACCCTTTTTCCCTTTAACGGTCAAATTTCGATTTTATATAGCAAAAAAGGCTTTATAAGGAAAAAGGAATATATTTCCCACGTGATTTTAAACTCTATTTCAAAATGACAGGGTTTAATTTTCCGTTATTGCTGATATTCGTATATCCGTCAAAGGGTTAAAAGGCTTATAAGGGTGTCAGGAATTATGGAAAATTGAATTAAAGTTCAAAATCACGTGGGAAATATATTCCCTCTGCCTTATAAAGGCTTATTAAGAATCGGTCTCCTAGTTATTATATTTAGTTGGCACTGTGAGCCGTGTTTTATTGGTCAAACTGGCTAGGGGTTAAATGCTAATCAATTTCTAGTCGTTTTTTGTTCGTTTCAAGTAGTTATTGTTTCATGTGTAAATAATTACTCCCAAATGATTAGTCGCTGCTCATACAGCACCTTCCGGTATAGTGGGACTGGTACCCCCTTTTATAAAACGATAAAAATAGGTTCTTCAAACTTTTGTCCTTTATTACCTGTAACAGCGAGCGTACACGACAATCGTGACTTTTATTAATAGGCAAGTCAACAAGTGTTTGACCAAGGAAAGTCAAAGGATTACTTGAATTTCTTTAGCTTTGAGTTTTTTACAATACATTATTAATGTTTACCAACTGTTTTGTATTGTTTACTTATTCTAAAATATATTTATATATTATTAAATATAAACCCAATTTGGGTCAATTATTCTAATTTCAATTAGCCCTCTTTCAAGGCAGCGTTGGTGAAGTAAAAAATAAATGGAGGCCAATAACTCATTTAAAGGACCAATCATTGAGTAGTTTACCCTATTTATGAGAACTCCCGCGTAATATTACGCGAGCACCGACGAGCGAACGATTAATCTGTACCCCGTCTCCTCAAGATCTCGTTTCTCCTTGATCCACTCTATTTTGCTGTAATGAATTTTAATTTTCTTTCGACCTGCGAACTGAAAAGATGCCAGGGAAATTTTTGTAATAGAAAATTTTGTCGGGTCTAATTGAGACTCTGGGAGGGCCTTGTTGTATCTGCCGTAAGAGAAGAAGGAAAACTTTAGTCAAGCTGTAAGATAATCTTACAGATTTACTAAAGTTTTCCATCTTATATACTGTTTAAGGCGATAGTGGATGATAGTGTTTAAGACATAGTCCCCAATTTCCTCCCTGGATACTGGCATTATGGAAAATATGTTTACATTACTCATTGTATATTACTTAAATGAACCATAGCTATGTCAGATGAAAACCCTCCAATTCTGATAAAAGCCTATATAAACGAACTCCGCTCATCACCAAACTAATCAACCATTCTTTTAGCGAAAGCAGGCTCCCAGATAGCGCTTCTTCCCGCATATCAAATATTTTTGAAAAATGTATGTCAAATCTCATAAAGTGGAGTCCAATAGAAATTGCAAATAATGTAAACAAACCAATCTACCTTCAATACTTCGTCATCACGCACTGTTTGACGACAATCATGATCTCAACAATTTGCATACTTAAATATTTTTTTCTATATTTTTTTTTAATGTATATTAGTTAATAATATCTCAATGTTTTTTTTTTATTTGGTATCAAATGCCAACTAAAGCTGTCATATTTTTGGACATTATATTTGCTTTCTCTATTGGACTAGGTAGGTATGTTTAATTTTGTAGAAAAATACCTGCTGTTAGATGAGAAGTTGAGAACCAATACGCCTTTAGCAAAAACACCCCACTAGTCTTTCAGCCTGCAATTATATACAAACAGTTAGATATGTCGAAATCTTATAACGGAGTCTCACTTACAATCTTACTAAATAAGTTAAATGCAATCAGCATACGCGGTAGAGCACATAAGTGGATGAGATCTTATCTAACAACAAGGCTAGTATGTACATTGTAAATAACCAGTCAGGAAAATATACTACATAGGGACTACTCAGTACCTCAGGGTAGTGTACTAGGATGCGTATTCTTTCTGATCTATATACACGACTTTTCAAAAACATAAAAAATTGTAATGTTTGTCGAGGACAGATCCCTATTATTTCAATGTCCAGACAATAACTGCAACTTACATATAGAACAAACATTTAATACAGTAACGCATTGGGTTCAGGACCACAACCTACAAACTAATAATAACAAATCACAAATAATACAATTCCGATCAAGACAAAAACAATCCCTCAACCTACTTTCTGTGTCATCGAATCTAAACATCAAAGAGGTTTACGATTGCTTTAAACTAGGCCTCACATTAGATAGGTGCCCATTGAAGTTGTAAGGGATAGGTAGAAAAAAAAAACTATCGCGGTTTACCTATGCTCTGAGCATATTGAAAAGTAGCACCAGCTTGGAATGCGCATTAGCAGCGTGTCATTCACAGGCCTTGCTTGGCTGCACAATGGTATCCTACTGATATTATAGGGCCATAGCACTGATATAAAGCAAATTTTTGTGATGCAGAAAAAATACGTGAGAACACTAACCCTGAAGACCTTATTTAAAAAAAATCTACTGTTTTTAACCCTACCCTCTCTTTACATTTTAGAAGTAGCCATATTCGTCCACAAAAATACACACACACACGCATATATATATTTGTTTAAATTTAGCTAAAATGCTAGACTATTTAGAATTTCCGGAACCAAAACTAGAAAATTATAAAAACGGCCCCTACTGCACAGCTGTTTAAATTTACAACTGTGTTCCTGCTTATTAAAAAAAATCACGAACATACACCCATTTTACAACCAACCTAAGGAGTAAGCTAGTCGAAAAATGCTATTACAGTGTATCAGAATTTATAGAGCCTTGTGATGAATACATGTAAAAAAATGTGATGAATACATGTTAGAAAACAAATTTTATGTAGTTAAGTTAAATATTTGTTCATGCTTTGTTTAAGTTATTAAATATTAATTATTGTACCTAATTGTTACTTGGCATGGCTGTGGTTAATATACCTCAAAATGTTAATATCCATAGAGGAAAATGTGGTCTACGTTTGTATGAAGAAGCGGTGGCGTGACTGCGTACCCTTTCCTATTAATGATCATTGATGAACAAATTAATTGAGGTATTTTTATACTGAAACGAAAACGAAAAATGCAAAAAAAAAAATCTTACTATAAATTAAAGTAATCTTACTATACTATACTATGCTATGATATGCTATACTTAATTTACGAGAATAAGTACCTAAAAAATAATATCCTGCATTAAAGAAAAAAAAAATTAAACGAATATTTTAATTGTTAAAGGTATCTTGTGTACATGATATTAAAAAGATCGATATTTTAGTGCCACACGAGCTGATTAAATGAAATCCAATGAATCGTATAAGTAAGTACAAGCATAGTCATAGCGAAAATTGAAGGAGCTTTGGAAGTGTTAATGCACCCGCCATATAGCCCTGACATTGCACCCTCACATTTCCCCACTTTTCGATCTCTTCTGAATCTTTAGGTAGTTTTAAGTAAACATAGCGAGAGGACTATCAAAACTACTTGTTGCAGTTTTTTGAGCATGAGCCTCAGATTTATACCACAATTGAACAACGTCACCTACCTACAAAATGGCTACAACTTATCCAACAAAATGGCACATATATATTATAACTAAATGTAAATAAAGTATGGTAAAATATGACTTGATTTACTAATTAAAACTTTTTCCCCGGCCTAAGAAAATTGTAAAGGCGGCATAACATCTGATGTGTATCAGTCACTAAGTATCAATAAGAATGATATAAAGACATGACTTAGTATTGCCATTTCTTCATTCTATTCCAAAAACAATTTTATTTGATTTCATTCCAACCACTATAAAATTATACTTAAGAATGCAAAGTTTAAAAGACAAGTAAGGTCCAAAATTTTTTTTTTTAAATTTAGGTTTACAATTAGTATTTTTAGTCCTAAATCCTAATACAAGTTTCTATCGCCATCGTCACCTACTCAGTCATAGAGACTAAAACGTAGTGATTATATGCTCTTTGATAGAGACAAACGTTTTTAACCTTGACTCTACAATGTTGGATTATTTTATCATCTAGTTCAAACGAGCAAAGGTTCCACGACCTATATATTTCTTGGTATGGATTAGCTCCGAATCTCTTAACATACAATATTGGGTATTTTACTTGAAAAGATTATCTCGATTTCTTAGAGATTCTTAGCTTTAATCTTTCAAAGATGCGTTAGTAAATTTACCAAAACGAATTTCCTTTATTAGATAAGAGAAACATTATTGAGGGCTCATGAATACCTAAACAAATAATCAAAATACACCTGTGTCACTTTCAATTAAGAGGTAAATTATCAACGGAAATAATGTCATATACGAAGGAAAAAATGACCAAGGCCTCCAGTGTCCAGAGTTGGAATCGAACCAGCGTCCTCCGTTTACTCGACGGATGCCTAGACCACTCGGCCATACGGTCACGGTGATATAAACTTTATAGTCTAAAATTGAAACGGTAGAGTCTACTTAAAATAAAAAAAAATAAAAAAATTCATAGAAAGTAATTTAATTTGTTCTTAGAACAGGTAAATTATTGTCGGTAGAGTCAGACCAAGCTAAGTTGGCAGCGATATGGATGACCCAGCCTGTGCAAGTGTTAAGTAAACGTCATAAATTCATAGATGTTTGATGTTTAAAATAACACTGGCACTGTCTGGGATATTATAATCGCTGCCAACTTATGTTGGTCTAACTCTATTGAGTTATTGATATTGGCATATAGAAGGTGCAATATTATGATCTTCAAGATCAACCTCTGAGTTACGTACTTACTTTTTTGTCTTTTATGC
The DNA here is from genome assembly GCF_033807575.1 of Cydia pomonella. Taxonomy (NCBI): domain Eukaryota; kingdom Metazoa; phylum Arthropoda; class Insecta; order Lepidoptera; family Tortricidae; genus Cydia; species Cydia pomonella. Next base: position 9,227,765 of record NC_084705.1, on the reverse strand, counting down.
AAAACGTACATTTTCGAGCTATTTGACTTTGAAGTTTGTCGGTGATGTAATTTCAAACTAGAATTAGGTTAAAAACCTAATAATAATCCTAGTTAGAAATTATGGATAGTTGGATGGATAATTTAGAATTTCATAAAATATGCACCTCAAGTGTCAAGAAGTGAAACTGGAAGAAAAAATACTTCATTGTTGTAAATTGATGCATATTTACCGGCTCATTTTGTGCATGAACAGAGATAACAATGTTTGTTTTTATTACATATGCCTCATTGTATTGTATGCATATATACACCGTGTTTTTATTGAATTGCGTTAACTCCGGGGTTTCGGTAAGTACGTTTAAGGAAACTAAATGGCATAGTTAATTTTCAAAAAAAAAATTTTTTTTGTTTTTTTTTTTACTTTTTTTATTTTTACAAAAAGTAACTAAATGTTGCATATAGCGTTGTTGTAACACGGGCATTACATTTAACTCAACCAAACAATTGAAAACTGTGACATATCAATGTCATTTCTAACATCGATCGTCCGAGATAGTACGTACGTTTAGTAGCAAATGTATGAACTCGCACTAAACACTAACTAATAAGTAAACAGGTCCTAAAGCAAGTGTACACGCTCGTAAGGGCCTTATAATATAAAAATTTATGATTGATTATCTCCGAAATGGAGTTAGTTAGAATATCGGTATCTTTGAGAAAGTTACTTAATTTAAGCTCAGGAATGCACCCTCGAAATTAACGCAAATCAAAAAAAACACGGTGTATACTACGCCGAGAATCGTCAATATTGTAAATGACATTAAATATCATTTTAACATTTTAGTTATTTGCGTATGTAAACTTCGGGAAAAAATAGTATAAGGGTGGATTTTTAAATGGCACTTGAGTGTTATTATTATTACTGAACTTGTAACAAAAATACTTTACACTTATTTTATGCGTATAACACATAAATACAGCGATGCATAGTAAAATTGATACTGTAAATACCAGATGCCAGAAAAAAAAATACCAAAGTTACTGTTATTACGCGTAGTAAGTCTGTGAGACGTTACACCCTTGCGGTTCTCTCTAAATTTAAATATATTATTTCTTCTAAACTATTTACATACCGGTGCCTTATGTATAATTAAATTTCTGTACGGAAATATATATAACTGAATGACATCCGTGTACGTTCGAATTAGCCTGTAGGCCTCATAATTTGCATAACGCCATTACTAATTGCGTTACATGCAAAAGTAAACAAATAACCTTACTGGAACACCAACCGTAGATATACAAGAGTTTAATTTTCTCAATACATACAATATTGAGCTATCCAAGTAAGCTATCAGACAGGAAGGTAGTTTACAAACATGGCCCATAAGCGCGCGTCATGAGGAATCCAGAAGTGAGAATTGTTGAGATTCGCAGTGTTGTCACGTCTCGTCAAGTGATACAAATATCTAAAGTTGCGGCCGGCGCGGGCCTGGCGTCGCTCGGGGTAGTCGATCTTGCCATTCGGGCTTCATACTTTGCACACGTCAACTTCTGCATACTTTCGCTTACGCCGCCGTGGACTCATGCACACTTTACGTAGTTATACAGTTATACAGGAGGAAATAACGAATTTAAACTTGTTACCATCATGGCGTAGTATTTTTACTTCATGCACTGTCTTTCGGATATCCCCTATTTGATATGAGAAAAGGTTTGTCGAGGTCTTCCCCTGCCAACATGTCCAAATCATGTTAACATATATACATAAGTGTAGGCACTAAGGGCCCTCTATGGACAGCTAGCCGTACTTTTTGCGTTTTTGCGACGCTTTATCGCCGCTCATAAGGCTATTAACACGTGCCATATTTACACAATACAATATTTACTGTACAATTACAATGGTTACCTTCTATACTGAACAAGGTCCCAAAAAAGCATCTATGCGTTTTTTTTTCACTCTTTGTTCGCCAACCGCAATTTCACAGTTTGTCAGTAACCTCTTTAAAAACCACCGCTTTGTTTTAGGTAGGTATACTTTTTCCTTACTTACTTCATTATTATTTTTCACAAGATCCATGTGTTCTAAAAAAATAAAAAATCAGTAAGTACTTAACAACCTGACGATGAAACTAGCGAGTAGAAATACAAACAAATTTTCGGCAAAAAAAATTTACAAGTGATTTTCTTATTATTTTCATAAATACTAAATGTCAAAATGAAAGTAATGAAAGAAATGAAAGAAAGTAAGTAAACAAATCGCGTATCGCGTCCTTACTTAGTTGGTGTCTGGACGCGAGTTTACCCTCCTTATTCATAGAACTTAGTAACTTCTTACACAAACCTTTGTTAAGTTTCTTACAAACAGTGCCCCTAGTGTAAATTTAGTCGATAGCGAAACGTGACGCACGCGTTTGCGTTAAGTCTCATTTTGTATAGGTTTTTGAACAGCGCGCCAAGCGGGACGTTTTGGAAAGTCAAAAATCTCATACAAAATGACACTTAACGCAAACGCGTACGTAACGTTTCGCTGTCGAAAATATTTACACTAGGGGTACAGAAGTCAAAGTGGAAAAGGATTTGGAATAAACGATTCAGTATCAACGGTCTGCTATATTTGGCAAACGATTATGAATAACGCCATAAAAATTGCGAGTATGCACGCGTTCAGGTCATTCCTTATAGTTTAAAAATCGATGATCAATTACCACCACAAATCAAAGAAAGCAGTTTACGGCATTTGTGGTTATCGGATTTTATTAACTAACCGCTTAGTAATTATTATCTAAATCCCTTTATTGTATTATCTAAATTACGTAAATGAACTCTCAAGATGACACACATTAGAACGGTTTTCTATAGAAAACATCCCGTGATTACCTATCACCTGTCATAGAAAATAAAGTGTCGGAACCCTTGGCCCGGACCCGGACCATTTTAGCGTGAGTGATCCTTTATTCTTAGGCACCGGGTCTTGGCAAAAGCTGTTGTGATCACTCGTGCGGTTTGTCGGTGGCAGGATTGCACGATCGTCTTCCAATTCCCTTTAGCGAGCGCATTCATAAATGAACTTTTATACCACAAGATTGCAACCTTTTTAGATGAACAATCTTTTTTGGACTTTTCTTCTATAAATAAGTTGGGATAATAATTATTCATGACGATGAATTTGCTACTGCCATTAATCCGCGATTGTGAATGATAAGTACAAATTATTTTATATACTTACATCCTTACTCGTATTTTCTTAAGAATAGAAAGTAAAAGACAGCTACTAACATATCAACTAAAGTACTATTAGCTATGCCGATACAAAACAATGCTAACCCACCATACGTGTAAAATCCCTGAATAGCATAAAAGCCAGAAAAATAGAAGAGTGTAGACACAACGTTAAAATACGTAATCCGAGAGCCTGCTAAATGTAACGAATCTAGCCCATAAAAAATACTATCTTACACATTACTCAGGCCCAGAACATACATTCGAATTTACGAATACATAACAATTTGATTTCATTTCCCTACTCATAATATTGGTCGAGTAATAACAATATCAATAATGGTATCACAGGGACGTATGTATTATTCCAGTTCACCAATCAGTCGAGCTGGCGTCGAGTTGAAGTGGCGAGTTCTCGGTTAGCTACTCCACGTACCAGAGCGCTTCTGAGGGAGCTCCTGCCTCTGGCTAGCCATTGCCAGCCGTCCAAACTGGAGTCACAAGAGCTCAGTTCTCGAGAAAAGACGTGAATATGTACAAGGCGACTTAGATGTTTAAAATCCAATGACACCTCTCTACCCTCGACCCTCTGTAGCGGTGTTGTGCTTGAACCATCTTTGATCCCGTTTTTTTATGTGCGCCGGATATATAATTGGATACCGGCATTTAGACAGGTGTCAGTTTTTGCACTCAATAGCCCAGTAGTTTATCCAACAGCGTCTGTATTATAGATTCCATTAAGTTAATGGAACGGGCAGTACCTGCCAAGGTGTAAAGAGTCTTTACACGAGTAGGGGCAGCATCCGTTCGGTAAAAGGAATACGTGTTGGCTTCGGCTCCGCACACGCCTTCCAAGTGGGGAGGCGCAATCTGATTGTAATAACAGGTAATGTATTTGATCTAACATAGACCGGTCATGAACATAGCAATCAAAATCAAACTCTTAACCTGTTATTACAATCCAAATACGCCTGCAAGGCGCCATTCTCCCATGAACGGGAAAGATACCAAAAACAATAATAATGTTTTAATAAATTAAAGGACACCACAAAAAACCGTTCTTATTATTCCTAATTCATCGACAAATCGAAAATCGAACGTGTGATAAGGCCGTTATAGATTTTAGTCCCAAAAATGTCAAATTGATAGATTTAGTCGATGAAATTGGACACCTTTTGTTAACTATTAGAAGTAACAAATACTGGTTTATATTAGCATGTCTTGTTATCTTTCATTTTATAACAAATCAGTTTTTTTAAAACAGACTCACTTAGGTATTTAGTAATGATTTTTTTCTGATGGACATCTAGGTAAACGTGCGTAAAGCACTGATTTTAAAGCTCTTATTTGTAAATTTTGTAAAGTTTGGACTGCTAAAAATGGTAATTTTGTATTACACACACCTGTACTTCAATTTTAAAAAGCTACATTTTTGTTATTATAAATTTGAATTAGTATAAATGAAAGACGAAATCAATTTTCTCCATAAATAATGACAATGTATCTGAAAATCGACTTAAGGTCGACGTAATTTTGATACTTAAACAGTCTACAACATTTGCTAAAACTGTTCTTATACATAATTTTGTATAATTTACCAACATATTTTGTCCCTTCTCGTCACATATTACCGGGGACGCACGCTTGCGATCTCATTATTAAAAAGCAAGATGAGAGCACGTGCTAATAGAAACCAATACTTGTTATTTAGATATTACGTATTATTATTATTGTAGTTTGTGGGCCTTTGAATGCCACGTCGGCCAGGCCTTGGTCTATTGTGACAGCCCTTTAAAGTTCATTACTGATGCCCGTTGAATCCAGGAAATTCCAGATTCTTTGGGCCGTAAGTTTCTGTACCTCATAGGGTTGCAATACGTGCCGCCCTAGGTGGGTACTTCTTTTTGACATTAGTGGTCCACAGGAGCAGAGAATGTGCATTGCAGTCTCCTCTGACTCATGGCAGAACCTGCATGTCGCGTCTTGTTTCTTTCCGATTTGAAACATGTGTTTGTTCAATTTACAGTGTCCAGTCAAAATTCGGGTCACCGCGCAGGCTTTGTGTCTTTTGAGCCCTAGAAGCTCCCTAGCAGTTTTGCTGTTGAACCCTTTTATTAGAGCTTTCGAGTGTTCTTGTCCTTTTACGAACTTCCACCAATCGTTTGCCCTTATTTTTTCTAAATTGCTGAGCAATGAATATGCATCCCGTTTTGTGATTCCACAGAACGGTTCTGGGCCGACCAGGCAGGCGCGGATCCAGCCCTCAAAAAAGGTTGTGGTCACAGCCACCCGAAAATCGGCCAAGTGCGAGTCGGAGTACAAACTCACTCATGAGCAATCATGAGTCATGATCGTCGTCGTTCATGAACGATCATTAGCCTATCGATCTCAAAGTGACAGTGAAAGTGTTACGTCACAAGACTATAAGGGGGTACCTGTACCTAATGATTCCCCGACCTATTTTTTGTAGATTATTGATTCGCAGACGTTTCGCCGAACATCGTTTTGCAGAGGGATTTATTCGTACCTAGATGTAACTTATGGTAGAGTTTTGGTTTTACCAAAAAAACTTTAACCAAATCATTTCCCAACCAGTTCATTTCCCAACATTTTTTTTCCAACTGTACATTTTTCAATAAATTTTTTCCTATATACTTATTTGACAGATTTCAATTTAACAAATTACCATTTCCCTCACAATAATTCAACAACATTCATTTGACCAAAATGTTTCACTTGGTTTAAATTTCTTTTTAAATTTTTAGCTTATCAAACATGTTTAATCTATTTTTATTTATTTTTTACAACATAAAAACGAATTGTTGCTAAAAAAGCGGGCTAGGTTAGAACTGCGATACTCTTAATAATGAACTCTTGTTAGAAAAGCAGATTAGGTAAGAACTGCGACCACGAAAGGGTAAGGTTCGAGCTGCGACCCCCACAAAAATAAACTGTTGCATAAAAATACTGTGTGGTTAGGTTAAGTTACTATTTAATTGAAGTTAAAGATAGATTTTTTTTGCTATATATAAAAAAAGAGACAACAGCGTATTAAAGATGTTTTTGTCAAATGTTAGGTTTGTAAAATGGTGACGAAAAATTTTGAAATACGGAAATGTCTAAACATTGTTTTTCAAAAAGTTCTTATGCTAAACATTTTTATGCTATGTATTGAGTTGGGAAATTATTATTTGGTGTTTATGTTTTTACGATAAATTCTTTGGAAAATGAGAATCAAACCAAAAACTTTTGGTAATCTTTTGGGTCTTTTCGTTGGGGTTTTTTTTTCTTTAATTCTTACTTTCTTATTTAGCAAAAAACTTGGTATTAGTAAACCAAGAATTTCATTTGGCAGAGTAATCTGCCCGAACTTTTACTTGAGTAACGTTTTTTTTAAAGTGAAAACTTCTTTAGCGGCGCTGTGCACTTTTTGTGATGGTGAAAAAATGTTAAACTCGCGACAGGTCACGTGACCGACAGATTCGTCAGATTGAAAATTCGTAAAACGGACACGTGACCTGATCGAAAAACTGTTACAATTAAATAATTGTACTTAATAGTTTTGAAGTGTTAATTTTTTTATCTTATACCTTTAAACGAGCAATTCTTGTATATATATATATTTCTGTGATCTCGGAATCGGCTCTAACGATTTCGCTGAAATGTGGTATATGGGGGTTTTTGTGGGTATACAATCGATCTAGATTAGTCTTATGTTTAGGAAAACGCGTGTTTTCGAGTTTTCATGCGTTTTTCTTTCGACGCAGAATATGGTCGTTAATTTCGTGTTGCCGGCCACTGTCCGTCTGGTCCAGCGGGTTAAGACGCGGACGGCTAGAAACGAGTGTTACGGGTTCGAATCTCGCCCGGTGACTAACTTTTTTTTTATATGTTCAAGTTTATATACAATTTTTTAATTTTTATTGTTTTAGACAAGTTTAATTTAGTAAAAAGATGTAGTTAAGATTATCACCTATACACCACCCTATTACAATAAATAGTTATAACCGAGCAAAGCTCGGTCGCCCAGGTACAGGAATATAAATTGTCATGTTTGTGTACAATAGCGCAATAAATGAATATAATATTACATAAATGATAGTACTTTTATACTGATAATTAAAGCAATCGTGCAAAATTATTCCCTAATCATTCCAAAATATCAAAAATGCACAACGTTAATAATCAAGTTTTCAATTCAGCGGGCACTCGTGGAGTGCAACATGTTGTTTTTTTTAATTTAATTTCGAATAAAGTGACAGTTAAATTATAACAGTCTAGTTACTCATTTAGCAATTGCGGTACTACATACATATTATCGGCGTATAAAGTAATGTATCGGAAATCGCAAGCAATTTATTGCAGTCCATGGAGCCGTTTAAATAGATAACTACGCTAAAAAGCTCCTACGCCTGAAAATTCAAAGCAGGCATTATTTTTAGAAATTTGTACTAATATTTGTAAATGTTTCAGGTTTCTAAGACTCCTTAAGCTAAAAACAATTGCCCCTGTAATGTTAGTAAATAATTATTATTCTTGTAAATAAGTAGGGGTCAGCTGATATTAACATGCTCGAATTACTAATTAATACAAAAATCACTCTACCTATCGTGTTTCGACCACGGGTTTCTCGGGTAATTGTGACGGGTACCAAACGATTATTCTACGAAAAGTAAATCTGCTTATCAATGTTATGCCAAGTTGACAACTGACTACTCTGCGTAATGAAATTCTGCCAAACAGCCTTCTGCCAAAGCGTCTGCGAAACAAAAATCGACGTAATTTTACTCGGCGAATCAATACGGCACCCTATTAGGGTTGTGGGCATGCCCATCGTGCCCACAACGGTGGATCCGCCCTTGCGACCAGGGGTGTGTCTGCGCCCTTTCTAGCAAGTTCGTCCGCTTCTTCGTTTCCGTTAATGTCGGAGTGCCCTGGTACCCATCTAAGTGTGACTTTGTTGGAGTTTGCCAGTGCATTGAGGTTTGTTTTACAGTTCTGGACTAGTTTTGAGTTTGACTCAAGGGATTCTAGTGCCAGCAGAGCAGCCTGGCTGTCTGAGTTGATGTAGATATGTTGGTGTCGTAGGTATTTATCCAGGTTAATCTCCGCACCGTAATATCTATCTACACATAGATATTACGTAACAAAAGATGTACAATTTCAACGACTAAATCTATCAATTTTACATTTTTGCTCCAAAATCTGCTGCCAAAATCGTTACCGGGCTCTTATATCAATAACAGATTTTTCGAAGTTCGAATGGCGTCCAAGTACCTATCGGAGCCCTGATGTGGATACCAACATGAGAAAAATGAGATAAAGAACCATAATGGACGGATTTTGCAATACTAGTATTATGTTAGTATTGGTGCTAAGTATCCGTATATAACGCAAATGTTCTTGTCATTATTGTTTATTAATAAATAGCAAGATTGCTATTAGTCTATACGTATAATATACAACGTGTCTCTACTCTCTGGACATTGACCGAGATCCCGAGTAGAGTTCCTTCTCAGGAATGTTCTAATATGGTAAATTATTTGATTAGATAAACATTTTTTTTAATTAAATTATTTCAAATAAATCATTAATAAATATATATTTGTCGTTCACGATGACAATAAGATTAAAGTGACACTAGTGATATGACATACTCTTTAATTACCGTGTATCTACAGACAGGCTGTTCCGAAGTATTACATATATCGTAAATCATTAATTTCTCCGTTAATACGTCTGTCTGGCATCGTAGCTCTCTTATGGATGGGCCGATTTTGATGCTTTATGTGAAAACGCGTCTTATTGCGGTGGTTCTCAACTATGTTTCACAGAAATCGATCCAGTAGTTTGAAGAGTAACAGCTCTTTTCATAAAGATTTATCGTATAAAATGGATTTTGTCTCCGATGCTCGCGTGGGTTTCTATCTGGTGCAAATGTTGACAATTAATAATTTTTTGTTTACGTATAATTTCCCTGAACGCTATAACAGGCACAAAAGTACATTCAAACATGATAGAAGCGTTTTAGATAGGTATATTTTTATACAATGGCAAAACAATTTTATATTTCCAAGTTATAAATAATATATAGTAAGATAGTCTTGCAGCGTTATTGGGATTGCCAGTCTTCTTTGTTAACTAATCTCAGAAATAATGATATATTGTTTTATTATTAGCCAAAATTTTCCTTTTGAATCTGCATTATTCGATTTTTATAAATCTCCTTAAATCCAAGTTACCCACGTGATTTTACCTACTTTAATTTAGTTAATGCAAAATGTTAATGTTTTTTATTTCGATTTACTAAATCATAATTTTTACTCTTACGAGTCTATCAGGAATTTATATTTATAGAGTCCCGCAGTTAAATAGGAACTCTTATAATTTCGCCCTGTCTGTCTGTTCGTCTGTCCGTCCGCGGCTTTGCTAATTGATCGTTAGGGCTAGAAAGCTGCAATTTGTCATTGCTACAAATCAATCACGTCGACAAACAGGCCAATTCGAACCTACACTGCCATCAGAATGATATTCGAATCTTATTATCTAGTGATCGTGCGTCTTGCTTGCACCAGTACATGTATGGACAAGTACGAGCGAAATGCACGATAACTGAAGGCAAGGGTTTTCAAGACACTCTTTATCCTTCTTAAACTGATGCTAGAGTTGTATTTTGAGTTGAGTTTGCATTGGGATTCGATTTGGAACCTTTTTCAGTTAAGTAAGTAAGTGTATTTTTGTAGGTTTTTGCGATAAGAGCGTGCGACTTGCAATCCGGAGGTCGCAGGTTCAAACCTGGCTCATACCAATGAGTTTTTCGGAACTTACGTACGAAATATCATTTGATATTTACCAGTCGCTTTTCGGTGAAGGAAACATCGTGAGGAAACCGGACTAATCCCAACCAGGCCTAGTTTCCCTCTGGGTTGGAAGGCCAGATGGCAGTCGCTTTCGTAAAAACTAGTGCCTACGCCAAATCTTGGGATTAGTTGTCAAGGAGACTCCAGGCTCCTATGAGCTGTGACAAAATGCCGGGACAGTGCGAGGAAGAAGAAGTAGGTGGTATTTTCTTCGCATTGGTGTGGTTTTTCTCTCGGTAGCAAACCACTTATCAAACCCTACAAAAGTATTAAATCCTTCGCTTGCTTTAAACGCAAGTGTTTTGGGGCTGGTTAAACATCGCTTGTAAAAAAGACGAATGAAAACTATTTGTAACTTATTTAAAAGCAATTTATGATTAATGACGTCTAAAGCTTTGGATAAATAGCACAATACTTATGCCACCCATTTTGTACCCGTCGTCTAGGCCAACCATAATACAGTCACCAATTTTATGTACCACTGGGGTAGTGGGTCATTTTTGTCTCTAGGCATATTGGCTGATGATAATATAGACTCCACAAGTTTCGAAATGGTGTGTACGATGGTTCAGAGGCGTATTTTAATATTTGGCGCTTTGGGCCAGTGGGCACTAACACAAAAGCATTTTTTTTCTCGGCGCCTACGAAACGTGGAGCCTGCGCCGCCCTTCGCAGCCTGCCGCCCCGGGCCATGGCCCCCTTGACCCTTGGTAAATACGTCTCTGCGATGGTTATGGGCATGCATGTAATTGTTTACATGTAATCTATTTTATTCTATCATTGTTATCACCTTTCCCTTTCTCACTAAACATTCTACACAAGAGTACCTATCTTGTGTTTGAGGTGCATTTGGACGGATACATATATACATATCTACCAATTCGGAACATGTCATTAATCGAAACTATAAAAATGACAGATATAATAGGTCATATTACTTATACATGTCATAAATACCGTAACCACAGGAAACGTGAATTTTGGTATGCCAGAATTAGATTTAGTAGACAAATTATGTATTTTTGGACACTGCTTCATCACTGTTTACTGCGGATTTTGTAGCTAAGTATGTTCAGAAACCTTTACATGAGATACGTTTGCATCTTCATTTTGTTGTTTATTTTTTCTAAAAACCGTTTGAGAATTCGATTTCTTGCCTTAATAAACAATCTTCCATAATCCTTTTGGTGGATTATTGTTTTTGATACGTTGTCAGAAATGTTAAAATGTGTGTGTGTGTGTTTTTAATTTGGGAGCATTGCGTATGTTCTGTACCTCATGGGTGCACGCATGTGGCAACTCTATAGTATACTTGCTTTGAGGGTTTAGGTGTTAACGGGTTGCGGAGTTTTGTCAAGTACTGGATAAATGATTGTAACTACATTGCAAACTCCTGGACCGTTTCCTGCTTTTACAAACTTTATTGTTTCATTGTTTTTGCCTTGTGTCACTTCTGTCTGTGTTCACTTGCCTATGTTCATTCAGTTGTCTGTTCTTAACCAATGCAAGGTTTTTTTCAGTAAACTTTTAATTTAATAAAAACGTGTATCAAGCGGTTTATATTAATATTGCTAGTACGAGTTGGTATACTAGGTATTAGCTAAGTCAACTTAAACCTAAAAATGGGGTCAGCCTCGGAAGAGAGGAGATATAATAAGCTGGAAATTCGTATAGATACCTATACCGGACCTATACCTTCATTATGGTGTTCTATAAGTTGCCTCAAGGCTCAAAACCATTCTTACCTAGATTTAAATATAATTGGAGCTAATGATATTTAAATCTAGGTCTAGCGCAAAAAACCGATTTTATGAAGACCTGACATAACTTTAGAACGCCATAATTAAGGTGTATACGAGTTTCTAGCTTTTCTATGTCCCATTTCCGAGGTTTAACCCTTAATTTGACTGGGTTATACACAAGAAAAGGTCCAATTAATGAAAAAATAATAATTAAGAAACCTCTGAATATTTATGCGATTTTAACTAATTACAAACATGTACTAACATATGAATATTATCCAGAAGTTATGATAACAAAAAAAAAATATTGACGTTTTTATCCTGTGTGGTAATAATTTACATAATTAGTCAGGCAACGTATTCTTCTCTAAAACCCCTTTGTTGTATGTTTAGTTTTAGAGATGCTTTAATTGTCCAATTAGTCCCTGTGCTCAACTAGCCCCGCCCTACCCTAAGTTGTATTGTCTTTTACATACATACTGTAAAATTTCTATTTCTAGTTTACCTTTTGCTTACTAGTCAGAAACAGTGGAAATACCGATAGTATTGTACACATATTGCCTCAGTTCGTGGACTTCAAAAACCTTCCGTGTTTGTAGAATTGTTTTCCCCGTCGGTACGTGCTCGTTAGAGTGGGAGGTTAATTGTGTGCGCGCGAGTCGGTCGACATTATCACGTCCGCACCAACTAGCCTCTGTAAATACAACGCGGTTCTTTAAATAGATACAAAGCCATTCGCTGCGTAAGGATATTTAATAACTGTCTATGCTGCAAAACTCGTTTGTCGGAATCATTTACGATTTATTTGAAATAAACCATGAACGCAAATGTGTCATAGGCACGCGTAATATTTTAAATCAACTCAATATTAAGCAGCAGTTGTGTTTAAACATATTTAGCAGCTTTGGAAACTTATTGCAGCTTACTGCATTTGGAGGAGGCACTACAAGCGTTATTAAAAATAGTGAATTCCTGCATTTTCTAAAGGGAATACAGGTAAAGCTAACCAAATTTCCCATTCAGGTCAGGCATGTAAGTTTAAAAACGATGGTGTGTAAAGTAAATTGCACTCGCAGCAGCAGAGCGACGTATCGCCCGGTTAGTTAGCAGTTTACACAGACGGCTGCCTCGTTAACTGTAAGTTAACTTGTTAATTTATTGCGGTCGGTTGTTTGTCACAATTGTACTCGTTACGTAGACTGATACTCCAAAGAGCGCTTGCCTATTATGCGAAAAGTTATAATGCTGGAACCGAAATGCAATCTAATAGAATTAGTTGTTTCTACGTGGTGCATAACAAGCACCATTCAAACTGTGCTTTATTATAGCTTGACTATATCACTATATCATTGATCACATTGCTCAGAAGTTCGAATCGTAGGGGCAATAAAAGATGCTTATGGGAGAGAGCTGCGCACCCTGACATACGTCGGGTAAACCGGAGTGCTTTAGACCGCTTTTAATTTATCACATAAATTGGTACTCGTGATTCCGAGTATGCTAAATGATACAAATACACAAACCTATCTTGATTTAGATTCCTAATTATGATGTGACACATAATACACGTTAATAAATTAATAACCACACCTCGGAATCTAGGAGGCATAATTTGTAGACACATAGAAAGTTCCTATAGCGATAAATTAAATTATCGATACTTTTCCCTAATACTAGTGAACGCTCCAACATAAAAAACCAAATAATAACTATATTCCCTTCTTCGTCATTTAAAGAAAAAGTGTCCAAGCCCTCCCAGTGGTTCAAGTTTGGAAGTAAAAAATAGTATTAGAGAAAAACCTTTTCAAAGTCGTGTAGTAACAATTAATAAATTTACGTAATACAATACATAACGGACTTGGAACATGAACTAAGTATAATCGCTGGCAACCCTCAATTGGATAGTTGCCCAATGTACTAAAAATACATATGAATAGGACGTGCCTATAGTACCTATTCAGCATTCACTGTGATCGGTAGGTACGTTTAAGGGCAATTACCGAAGCTAAAACAGGACGGAGGGACGAGATATTTACTCGTATGTTTTACTTTTAAACAGTTAAAAGTCAAGCGGCATGGGGTGTATTGTTAGTGAGCGAATCGACGTCCTCAAGTTCTTACGACATCATCGACTCTGCAGAAAAGGATATCATTGATAATAATTATAATATTCGTTCGCAACCGGTATTCTGCAAATTAAAAATTTGGAATGAGTTTTCCACCTGCTATGGTGGGGTGGTTGATGTCTAGCGCGGCCATAGCGCGGAAATTATATCCCATTTGGTATATAAAGAATTGAATCTATTATTTAAAACCTCATAAAAACCCCCTTAATAATTAAATTAACTAGCACTTAAATTGTATCAACTCATTCACATCACCATGTCTAAACGTTAATTGAGTAAATGCTACGAGCTTTAATCATGTAATGATTGTATGTCCAGAATAGGTACTATTAACTATGGTATAGGTACTGAAACTAAATGCGCCTTATAGGTAGAACACTAATAACAGGTTTCCTGTACGTAATAACCAACATGCGCCCTGTCATAAGGCTTCCTCAAATAAATACGACTTAATATGAAAAACGATGTTCTGTCATCATCTAGCCAATATACATCAGTCCACTCGACAGACCTCAATTATGTTGTTGGAATACTTAGACATTTCAGATTTTCCCCTGTAGATTGCTAATGCCTTGTGATTATTTACTTCATTGACTGTAACGCTCATATTACCGCACGGACGATTCAAACTTTAAATAAATAAGGTCAACTCTTTGCGTCCAAAGTAACATCCAGCGCCACACAACACACAACTGGCTGCGTAAATAACACACACAATAAAAAAAGTGTTGTTTAATATGTATGACATTGCATTTTAAAAATGTAATTTAGTTATGTTGTATACGTTGGATTCCTTATTGTCCGAAAATTTATTTTTATTTTATTTTATATTTCATTTAATAATATTTTTTTTTAATTCTATATTAATAATTATTATAAAGGTCGATTTAGATATAACAAAAGTAAATAAAATATTATTTCTAAGCGTAGCTTTGCAGATAACTTATTTCTTACTAGGTGAATGTAATAATGTATCTATAAGTACTCAAATAAAGAAGAAGACTAATTTGTATCGTCTGTTAACAAGCGTGAAACATTTATTGAATTTAAGTGAGGAAAATTGATATAAACATTAGTGGAGACGAGAGCAAAGTTACCTGGAGTTTATAAAGTTATAGTAAATGCAGCAAAGTGAGTTCTCCCGGCGTGGTGCCGCGCGCCGCTCGCTAACCACCAATAATTACAATTTTCCGACCATTCTTACAGTATTTTGTTTTCAGAGTTCCTTACCAAAAAGGTACAATAGGAACCCTTATGGTGCGACTCGTCCGTCCGTCTGTCTGTCACATCGCTAAATATCTTGAGAACCACATAAGCTATTGATTTGAAATTTGGAATAGTAAATATAGTAATGAACAACACATTGAAAGTATTATTTAAAAAAATATATTTTTTATTAAGTATGGAAAATGCCCAATATGAAGAAAGGGCAAAATTTCAAAGTCTAGTGACTAGGTCAAGTGGGGTATCATTTGGATTAGCTGAAATTGTACATACCAAAACAAATTTTCTTAATTTAATTAATTTAAATTTTTTTAATTTTTTTTTAAGACCGCCTGTTGTTACTTGGTTCTATTTTCCTTTAAAATTCATTTGTAGTTTTACATGTATGTAAAATGTATAATTGTTGGTGCAATAAAGAATATTTATTTACTTACTTACTTT
The DNA here is from genome assembly GCF_033807575.1 of Cydia pomonella. Taxonomy (NCBI): domain Eukaryota; kingdom Metazoa; phylum Arthropoda; class Insecta; order Lepidoptera; family Tortricidae; genus Cydia; species Cydia pomonella. The sequence goes on along the minus strand of NC_084705.1, from coordinate 9,212,169 downwards.
CTTTTTTTTTCATAGTAAAAAAAAGTGATTTATGAAGGTAAATGTGAAAAAAATACCATCCCCCTCCCCATACCTTCGAAGTTTACCGAAGAGAAATTATGTTTTTTTTACATAATATTAACAATACTATTAATTTTACAGGAAAAATACAATCAAATCTCTATCGTTGTAACTTTTTTTTTAATTAACAAAAAAACATTACCGAATTGAATTTTCAATTTAACCAACTTGTGTGTGTGTGTGTGTTTTACACTTGAAATTTCTATGAGATTACATTAAAGGCACTTATTTTCAAATAAAAGAACAATTTCTTAAAATCGGTTCACATGATAGAGAATTATCCAAGAAAAAACCAACATCGCGCAAATTAGTTAGACAATTTGCCGATAGATGGCGCTGTAAACAATTATACCTAATATAACTACTTCTGATCAAAAGTCTTTCGCCTTCATGTTAGTTACACGAGATATTTTTTTCAAAGTTTGTACGGAACCCTGACTTCACACTGAAACGAACTCGGACTTGACCGGTTTTTTCTATGTAGCTTAGAATAGACAAACAGCCCGATTCGAAGAATGAAATACGATAACGATAAGTTCTGGTTTAGATAAGTTCTCATTTAGATATCGTTTGTATGTCGTATAATTGACAGAAGCAGCTCGATTCGGGCAACCAATGTCACTATGACGTTAGAAATATCGTAGATAGATCTTATTGGGATCACTGCGGAATCGAAATAAACGTCAATTTTGACATGTCGTTTAGTTATCGATCTTTTAAAGATCTTTCCAAAATTTTAAACGTTCTTAATCATTCTTCGAATCGGGCCGTATTGTGCTCCTCTTGATTTCAAGATATTTTTTAAAGCTTATACTTGTAAATATTTAAAATTATAAGATTGCGAATGTCTGGCTAAATTACGGAATATTTTGTAGATATTTCAGACGAAACCTAAGATACAACAATACAATACAAATCCTCTTTATTGCTCAACCTCAGAATAAATGTACATGGAAATACATATAAAATACACGAAAATCATTTTTAAAAAAGTAAAAAAAAAACATAGATTGGATTTTCCTATCTTAATATCTTTTTTGATACTATGTAACTGTACTGTTTGATACTATACTGCAAACTACAGACCGCAATAGTTTTTATTTAAAAAAATCACGTCCATCTTTTTGGACTCTTCCTAATGCATAAAATATTAATATCTGATGCATAAAATATTAATATCTAATGATGTGCATTCAATATTCTTGAAAGGTCAAAAAATCTTGAACAGTCTAAAATATACCTAGTGTTATTGTGGAGATATTAAGCTATAAGTAGGCAACAGTAGAATAAAAGTCAATTAACGGAAAACGGAGTATATTTAGATGTAATTGAAATCCATTTAAGTTTGGATTTAAAGCTCTGGATAATTGATGTTACTGGCGTTACTGTCAAGTGTTAAATGGATATATAATATCACCTCTTAAAGTGGGGTCTGAATGGCTGATCGACTGAAAATGTTGCAGACATTACCGTAAAATATATTACGTTGCCTTCATAACGGTTTTTTTGTCGGCTTTTATTGTCAAAAAAACATTTTCCCGAGTTTTTAATTTTTAGACGTTCGTTTGATTAAAATTCGACAAATAGCCCAGCAGTCAAAACCACTCATTTTTACCGCATTAAAAATCAGAAAATCAGAATATCCCCGCTTACAGAAACTGAAGTTGTCGGTCCTCGATTCAATTGAGCTGCTAATAAAGTTAAAGCTCCGAGTTCTAAACCATAAAGGCCGCACACATGCAAGTACGTCCGTGTAACGCGCAGCCTTCGTCGGTGCAATGCAATGTAACTATGCAGCGTGTATATTGCGTTGGCGGCACGTGTAAAATCAGGGCCACCCCGCTCCTGGCTCACCGCCGCGCTATTTCTGCTCGCCTGGTAGCGTGGCAGCTTTTATAAACTATCTCAAAACTTTGATTTCCCAGCACGCTGCTTTCAACTCACTCAAATTAACTTAGACAACGTTAAAATTGTATTGACTTCCATTTAATTTTAAATATGACCACTGTCATATTTTTTCGTGTGCTCTATCTGAATTAGCAAAAAAACAGAGCAGATACTGATATTTATTTTTGATTACTCAATTACACAGAAATAAGGTATCCTTTAAATACTGACCACGCGTGTTTAACACATTCACCGCTGAGCTACGCTCATAGCGCTACGTTGTAGCCGATAACATAGGTTTCCCGGTATGTAGCGAAAATACTTCGAGAAAAAACGACAACGTGTCGTGATTAGCACTGAATGGGACTTGAATCCAACAATATTATTAGAATTGAATGCAAACAAGCGTAGATGCAGCTACGGCGCTACGAGCTACGCCGTAGCAGTAACTTACTTCTCATCACACTTGCTCGAAAAAGTTCTTATTTCATGCAGGTGTACTGAAGGACAAAGGCCTATTTTGTTCCCGTGGGAGTTAGATTGTGAAAAAAAACTATAACTCCTTAGGGAGTTATAGCTTTTTTTAAATTATGTCACTTATTCATACAAACCAAGTATGTAGCATAAATGAGTTTTGCTTTTAAAATTGAGGTCACAGACCTCGATGCTAACCTGTCAAGAAATTACAAAATGGCAGACGAATGTTTGATATTAGAATTACTTCGTTTAAAATTTAGTTTTTTCTTCGCAAGTGTGATGAAAAACATTGTGTGTAACTCCGGGGGTAAGAATATTGCAAACTCGGGTCCCACCCTCGTATCCAAATTTTCACTTACCCCCCTCATTGCACAATGTGCTATTACAACCGTTTCCGTCTTAAGTTTTTTTTCATTAAAACATAACTATGTTGTTTGTAATTGTTAGTGTTGTTTTTTGATACAAGATTTCACATACAAATTATAGTCATGTTGCTTACAAATCGACACAATGCGATCCTGTAATGTATTCCCCAAAGATAATTGAATCATGTTATTTCTTGGACGATTTAACTACTGGAGACGCCTTGTCTGTATTTTTTTGTACAGAACAGGCTGCCGGTATTTGCGGGGGAGGGGCGCATCAAAAGTACGTAACGTACAGAAAGCCATCTTAGATAAACGTCAGTCCATACAATACACCATTGGCTGATGTTTTCGAGAGAGGGGTAAGCTTTTAAAGGCGACTCAGTTGTTAAATTCTCTAAGTGTTATTTAGCTATCGTGGGTCTCACCCACGCCACTACATGTACAAGTAAGGGGAAAATGCACGATAACTAAAAGAAATCAGTTAGATATCATTCTAATATCAGTATACGTTCGAATTGGCTCGTAAGTTCGAACTGATTTTCCTATATCATATAGTGATAAGGGAAGAGATATTTTATGTGATTTGGATACATTTAACAATTTATAAGTACATGCACTTAGGTATTTATAAATGAAATTATTTGTTTACGCGAAGGGTCGTGATGTCCCACAATCGCAAGGCGGCTATCAGGGACATCACGGCCATCATGCAAAATAAGTACTTCCCCCTCGAAAGTGCTTAATATCGCTCCTTATCAAATTTGTTATATTTACAATTTTGAAATAAGAATATGGTTAGCTATTACAGAAACGGCGGGTTTCCATTCAAACATTCGTCACCGCCTGCGCTAAAATAAATAAAATAATAATAAAAAATATAAATTAAATAAAATTAAATAAATCATTATAAATTTCTAGCGGTATAATAATAAAAACTTATATTAGGTATTAAATGCCTTAATCACAGGGTTTAAAATTAAAACTAAACTAGCCATAAAATAAAAATACTTAAAAATTAAACTAATATTAAATAAAACTAAAAGTAAAAGATATACTAATGAACAAATTAGTTATAAAAAGAATACCCCTTCTAAAGCCTCCGCCTGCGGCAAAGATCCCATAACGCTGGCATCGTTACCTCTTATAAAATTAATATATTTCAGATAATGACGATCCATATATTAATAAAGAAAAAAAATCATAGCCATTGATTATAAATATTACTTTAGAATTAAAAATTAAATGAATGAATAAATTACATTAGATTAAATTAAATTCATAAGTCCATCCTGGCAATGATCTCTATATATTCTGCGCCCGATCTCTTCCACCATTCCTTTAAGTTTTGTGGCCAGTCTAATTAATTCTTTTTTATGGATTAGCTTAAAGTGACGTTCGGGTGGTAACTGCGGTACTGTTGCATTACTGCATCACTGTCATGACATTACTGCTGCGGCTTTGACACACGCTGCATTACTGCTAATGGAGCATTCCACGGGCTGTCCCGTACGGACGCATTTTATTTCCTGTGTCGCGACTTTTTTTCGGAGTTTAAAGCAGGTGATTCTTTTTCTGTGCATATTTTTGGCCATTAGTTACAGAAAAGAAAACTCCTGCAAATCTTCAGAAAATTCGCGTTTGTACGAGACAACGGTAGACAATTTCATGGAATGCTTCTAATGCCGCAACAGTAGTGCAGCTGCAGTTGACATCCAAATGTCACCTTAATAGTGCTACAAATCTTAATACAAAGGGAAAAAATATTGCTAATCGGATATACTTCCAATCGGTCTGCTCGGTTTGAATAACAAGGAATGGTGAATGGCATACCATGAATGTAATCAAGTGAAGAGAATGCGTTCTCCTCTGCGTCAAAACCATTACTATGCCATGTCACTCGTGCCTCATACAATAAAGTTGAAAAATGCATTTTCATATTTACATAAGTGTACTTAGGTACCTACTATTAACCTAGAATTTCTTTGCGAGAGACAGTTCACAAAAGTCGATTCAGAAAATTCTTGCGACAGATCTTGAAGTATCTTGGGGGCCAAGCTAGGTGTAACACGATATTGTTTTTCTATTGTAGTTTTACATCTGCGAGCTATGAGAATCTAAAGGTTAAGGTTAAAGGTAAACCTAACCCTATGAGCGCCACACATATTATATATGTATTATTTAAAAAAATATTGAACTAGGATTGTATATAAAAATATTCATTTTTTTATGTGGACGAAACGACAGCTCACATTTCTACTTAAATACAATAACAACGAAGCTTTGACTGAGTCATCTCGAGTGCGAATAAAGCGGCTTACACACGGACTTACACTTGTGGAGTATTTCGCACTATTGTTAGGGCATAACAAACTGTACCGCACAATATTTCAACAACTTAAATATCAACAGATTCTATCTTCTTAAAACACACGGGACACACGATTATTTACAGAATTTTCGATGCGACCCACCCCGGCTTCGCACGGATAATAAAGCGTGATATTTTCGATATCATTAGCAAAAATCGTCTTTTTTTTCAAACAATTTACACAAAAGGATAACTCTATTGATGGGTGAAAACCGCATGAAAATTTGTCAGTAGTGTTTGAAATAATCGCGAATATACAGATAGACTGACGCGGCGGGTGAGTTTGTTTTATAAGGTGTAGTGATCAGTACCATAAGAACGTAAGTTTTGTTTTGAATTCAAACATAACTAACCTTAATCTGAACATATCAAATCGAATTTGTCATACTAAGCTCACAAATAACCAAAGATTACAAAGCTCTAAATCTAAGTCAGTATTTATGTAAATAAATCACCGTTCGAGCTTCTGATATGATTTTATGAATAAACCCGTGAGTGCTCAGTCAGGCGGGTAAACGCTCCAATGAGACAAGACGCTCGCCACACGTGGCAACGTGCTTGACGTGATCATCATAATAACGCACAGCATATATTTTACACGCTTCATGTGGCTTTGACTTTATTAGAGAGAATAGGTAAGGCAAAGTAAATCAGTTCTGTCGGCGAAGTGTCCTACATTCAAGAGCTATGCAAACTATTAAGTACTTTTTGAAACTGAAAAATGTAATAAAAACGCTTACTCTATTGCGTCGTGTGTGAATGTTGTCAGAAAAGGCTGGAATTGTAATATAGGTCATATGGCGGTATGACCTCAATTACAATTCTAGCATTTTTTAAGGATTTTGCTTGTGCGATATTAATAATATAATGTAATTCGTAGACTCTTAGAGGTTGACTTTTCTATTTATACTGTTATAAACGACTCGTTTGATACAATTGTTACAGTAGGTAGAGTATCTTCTTATTTCAAATGATTATTTAGGTACTTATGTTCAATTTTATCATTATATTTACTTATTTAATGTATTATTCACTACCTGTGGAGAAAATAACTCTATTCGTAAATATATTTCAGCCTCATTTACATTACTTTTTACCTATAATTCCGTTTTATTATGCCTACTTATAATGAAAAAGTATGTAGGTAATGCCATACTACTAACCAATAGATTATATGATATTTTGCTGAGATATTCTTGTGGAAAAAACGGTCGCAAAACTTTAATAGTGTATTGTAAACTCCTGTAAATGATAGTTCTTATTATTGCATTCTTAAAAGGCGACATTTAAGCCGATTTAGCTTCCAAGATTCTTATAATTTTTTTTAAATCAAATAACGAATGTCTTTTCAATCCTCTTGTCCAAAAATAAGTCCAAAATCGTTAACCGTAGCATTACATATATTACTGAATAAATACGGGCTTGTCATTATTCTATTTGTTTAAAGTAACTACACAATACAATGTTATATGTATGGATAAAGTTTCAAGTGCGTCAAGCAGAGGTGTCATTAATTTAATAGCTTTTACCTATATGTCGGTAACATCGTCTCCCCACAATAGATGAACAGATGTAACACGTTTTTTGATCAAACGAAGTGCATGTTTTTACCATACATTGCTGTCATGTACATACCTCTAGTAATATCAAAAGTTCAGTTATGTCACAGATACGAGGATTAAAAATTTTATAATAAATTTGGTAGTGAGGTCACTTTAAAAGTTTTAGCATACTTCAAAATTTTGTAAGATAAGATTTTATAAAGTGTAAGTTTTACAAACTAACAACCTAAGGGATACCTATTTCAACTCAAAATCACGAGGACTATTATTATTTAGAAAAAAAAAACGTTCCCAAAATCAGCGTCAGTTATGTGACCTAGGAGTACCGTCAAAACTGATTTGGCATCTGGGGACACTATTTTTCTATATTTTAATCAATAGTCTTCATGTCTTGAAATAACTCAAAAGCTGTAAGTTTTAAAAAAGCAGATGGTAGGTAAACTTTTCTCTCAAAATCTCCGTCAAAAAGCCCTTTCACGTGTACTAACAACACAACCTTATTGAGGTAGGTTCTGAAAGCCGTTGCGTGTACGGTGAGATAGATCAAACCTATAAGACACAGAGACTATCAATATAAGAATGACTTCTTCCGTTCTATTTCAATGTTCATTTCATCCAATCCCTTTACTATCAATACTAATAGTAGTAGAGTAAACAACTATAGTACATTGTAGGAGAGGCCGGAAAACCGCTCAAAGATGGACGAGTGAGTTTGAGGGTCGACACGTTAGCCCTCAAATAATACGAGTCCATCTTTAGCGTTACCGGCCGAGGCATTACATAGTGCTTTTCACGACTACTGCTTTAATAGAAATTAATATTTATATTGGCGTGAGGACAATTGTTGATAGAAAGCGATGTATTTTTTAAATTTTTATACCGTAGATACGTGTTTCTTGTATTTTTTAGTCAAACACAATTTACACACCATTCAGTAAGTATTTACCGATCCCATCTTTTTTAAACCCTGACCAGTAATATATGATCACGCGCCATATTGATGCGGAATTTCATTGGAAATAAATTTTGCATACTAAACTGAACTGTCATTCTATACATGAGAATAACAGCGCCCTCTTGACAATGATCATATATTTCTGGTCGGGCTTTAATTTTTATTCACTTTCTAAACTTAGAAGCGTTTTTGCTAAAAGACCACAAACAGCTACAAAATTAAAAAAAAAAACTTAAGACGAAAGGGAGCGACGTCATGTGACCGCTTCTCCATACGTAAACGTGGTCCCCATTTTCCTCTCTGAATATTAACATTATAGAAAATATTTTTACGCAATTTGATGTAAATTAACCACGGCTATACCCCTTCGTTTGATTTTTTCATATTAAAAAAGTTAATAATAATAATAATAATTCAGCCTATATACGTCCCACTGCTGGGCACAGGCCTCCTTTCATGTGCGAGAGGGCTAAAAAAGTTAATAGGTATTGCTAATTTACAATTATGAATTGTGTGAAAGTATTTTCCATGGTGTCAATATGCAGAGAGGAAAATGGGGAATAGTTTATATGGAGAAGCGGCCACTATCCTTTTAACCAAATCATGCTTATTCGGAAAACCAAAGCTTGTTCAGATTAGCCTTGAATGACGCTGACTGGGACTATTTGAGCGACAGAGGCAACTCGCTCCACAAGTTCACAGCGCGCATCGTAAAAGAATTAGCATACGTTCGCGCGGAGGAATAGCAAGCGTGAGATAAGAACTTGAACATAAGCGGTGATCTCTGCCTTCAGCCAGATAGTTAAATCTCTCGGTTAGGTAACATGGGGAACAGGGGTTGATGAGAGAGATGAAAAGTAACGACATCTCTGCGTTGGCAGATCGGTAACCGGTAAACTTATGCAGCAATTCCTTACTAAGTTCAAAAACGCAATGTCACCATATTCTAGAAGAGAGAATAAGAGTCTGTTTGGTGTGAAGACGAAGAGAGAGGATTCTGCAGCCATCGAAGAGCGTGTAGGGATCTAAAAATGTTTTGACTCCCCGCAGCAATGTGCGGAGGCCAAGAAAGCGTCTGATCCATTATGATGATACCCAAATTTCGGACAGTAGAGGAAAAATCCCTTTTTCCGATCGATCGAGCAAGCGGAGAGCTCATACCAATCGGATAGCTTGTCCATGCTGGCGCCTGCCAGAAAGGCAGCTATGAAATTAGAATAGAGAAATGTTAAGAGTGTTGAGTGTGCCTAGAAGAATGTCAAAATCTACGGTGTTGAAGGCACTACTGAAGAACTAGGACAGTTAGTTTTTTGCACTCCATATTGAACCGAATAGCGACCAAAGTTAACCAAAGCGGTGACTGCTGTGGTGTTCCCGTGGAGAAATCCAGATTATAGGGGTTAAATAACGAATTTCTAAAGATGGTGTAGGAGACGATGGTTAACGTTATGTTCTATTAATAGTATAGGAAGTTCTGTTCATAGTATAGGAAGAATGGAGAAATGACAATAGGAGAATGATGCAGAATTTGAGGTTTTTGGGAGAGGAATGATATGGGCATACTTCCGGGAGAAAAAATAATAATATTGGAGATGATTGAAATTCGCTGTAACCATGAGTGACCGACAGCTTTCATTTCAATTGATTTGAGGATTAAACTTGTGCATATACACAGCAGAGTTCAAAAGGTTCTAATTTTGAGTTGTTGCTCCCAAAAAATGGGAGCGATAAGGTAGAATTTTTAAGGGAAAGATTGAGAGTATCCGGTGATTAGTGAAATATTGGTCATTTACATCAAGAAACCTGGAACAATGGGATTGAGTTTTGAACACCCCGAGCGTTTTTTAAAACTTCTAACACAAACAATACAACTTAGCAGGGAGACATTCCTGAATGAAGACTCTCTACAGACTTTGTTACGGCAGTTACATAATGAGGGATTATATCGGAATCTTACGCGAGCTCGGTCGCGTTTGGCCATCTGCGTCTTTGTCTGGCGTGAAACACGTATAATTTTTTCAATTTAGTCTATTGCTAATTGCTCAAAGTTTTACATATAATTACAGTCATCTCATCCAGAAAATATGAAACATTTTAATTAGGCCATCTTTTTAATATACTCAAACAAGCCATTAACTAGCAAATTGCTTGAGCATCACTTTCTATAGGAGTTAGAAGATTTAGTAACTTTTTAATACTTTGGAGGACAATTTCTCCCAATAGGTTGAGTTTGGGCAGCTAAAAAAAATACGTGTCCGTTATTTTAGACTACTCTATAACATATGTAAATATAAATCAAATCGGAACCGGACAGTTGGGTACCTTTCCTTGTTAGTTAGCTTGCTTGCTTAAAGCTCTGGATACACCGTCCAGAAAAACCATGGGTGTCTAGAAACTCATTTTTAAATATATATTTTTTTATTCTAGGGTGTATTGTAAAATAATGTTTTACAAGCTTTTATTTTAACTTGCAAAGTTAAAGACTCATTTCCCAGTTTCCGATGAGGCTGAAAATTTGTATACATAATTATGTAAGTCGGGTGGCGATGCAATATTGTGGTATCATCGAGCTGATTTGATGATGGAGACAGGAGGTGGCCATAGGAACTCTGTGATAAAACAACGCAACCGAATTGTGTTTGGGGTTTTTAGAATTGTCTAGATGAGTATTAGTTGCCTGTGGAAAGAAGAGTACAGTCTGCAATAAACGCTTATACCAATAAAAATGACTTTTTTTCCTGATACTTATTAGTCATTCGCTCATATTAAAAATTTACGCCACCGAATACATAATTATAATTAAAAACAGATAATTAAGTGCGAACCGCAACGGAAAACATTTAATTTCAAATATTGACTGTCGCTAGCTCGCGGGAAATTCTTTTCCCGATTGGAGGTCATCGGTGTTTGTGGTTACAAAGCTGTCGCGTTAAAGAGACAAACTTCAAATGAGAACGCAAGGTGATTAAGCCCTTTTTAAAATAGGGTGTTTGAGATTGAGAGTGGAATGGGCTGGGAGCAAGTAACAGGGCCCTTCCCAACCCCTGTGATCCTGGTACTAGTTGGCATTGACTTCAGGGAGGCATCCGACGACAAGTTTCCGGATCGCAGACATCGGCCAACTTGCCGTCGGCTATTGTTTGGCAACAAGTTCTTTGACGGCGGAGATTGTTGCCATATTTCCGGGGCTTTTATTTGTACTTGTAATAGATATTCAGTGGGTTTGCTGAACGAAAAGATTTTAATAAAGTGCACTTTATACTCTAATGAATTAAATTAATATAATATTTTAGTTAGTCTTTAAAGGATTTAGGCATTGGGATTTTTTTATTCATAATAAGTACCTATAATAATACTAAGATAATAGATGTCGCTTTATGTGGGGGCCCATCTTGTGGGAGCGAGCCACCGTCTGCCGGAAATAAAATTGTATACCATGTTGTTAGGCAGGTGTCCGGTTTTATAGCTTATCGCCCATCGCTTAGAATTTAGTCCATCGCTTTCACCCAATACCCTTGTTCATTTTAGATTCCATCAACTTCTCAATAGTCCTTACACACTAGCGGGTGCTGCCTTTTCGTGCTACCCATTACACGGACAAGGGCAGCATCCGCTCGGTATATCCCTTCCATTTCATTAAAGTGTCAAAAGGGACTCTACGTGTTGTCTTCGGCTAAGCGCACGCCTTCCAAATGTCCGGAACACCAATGTCCCGTGATGTGAAAGACAAATACAAAAAATAATATTTTTTTGCAATAGAATATATTATTCTCGGTATATGTTTGGGTAACAGTTGCCATAATTTAATTATTAAACAGTCATCGGCACTACTGCGAAGTTTCATAAGCATAACCGTAACTAAATTAACGAACGTTATTGACATTAAATATGTGTACAAAACGCGAGAGTTTAAAGTGTTACATAAGTTTTTAATCCACAGCACCAACAACGATTATATAATTCCTTTGGGACTTGGATTCGATAAATAGTAAATAGTAGTAATAACCATATTAAACTAACTTCTAACCCGCGACTTCCTATGTGTGGAATAAATTCTTCTCCCCTTTTAAGCCTCTCAAGGGATGATGGACATAAAAGCTATCCTGTCCCAGGACTCAAACTATCTCCATACGAAATTTCATCTAAATCGGGTTAGCGGTTTAAAGGTGAAGAGGTAACAGACAGACATTTTATTTATTATTGTTACTTGTGTTTGTTATTATTGTTACAGGCAGTTGCAGTAACTGATAAATGCCCGTATCCAGTTGTACCATATTTGGTTTTGTTCTCCTTTTCAGTAAATTATCCCTTAAAACGTAATTGCATTCGTTCATAGAAATATTATTTAATAAAGTTTAATATGGCACTGATTTGACATCCGACTTTAAAATTATTTGAGAAAAAAGAAAGATTGAATTTGATTTCACTACATGCCAAGAACTACTTAGGATAAATATTATAAAATGAGATTCTA